>NC_037334.1:108119901-108760611 GCF_002263795.3 Bos taurus | reverse complement strand
TGTGACCATACCCTTACGTGGTAAAGGCAAATTCAAAGGGATATACACATTTTTGGAGTGCATCAAATGGCACTTTAAACGTGGCGCTTGGAAAGGGTAGGCTTTGGGGTGGGAGGAGCTGTCTCCTTGCTTTACTTATTCTGAGCCAATACTTGATATCAGATGCGTCTACTACTTCTCTCCTTTCAGTATTCATGTTAATATCACAAGGGATTCTTGTAATGTGGAATTTTGTGATGACAGTGGAAGGCCCAAATAAGAAGGCCTGAATCCACATTGGGGAATGGAAATATGCGGTCATAAATAATTAGGCATACAAATACTACTTGGTCCTGTCAGTAACCCCAGATCTTTCTCATCGAAGGACAGATGATGTCTTGAGCCTGGTCCCATTTGGATGCTCACTTTCTTTCATGTCTTCCACTGATCCTCATCCATGTCCTTCAACTGTTATCAGTAACTACTATTATTAAGGATGATTCTTGTCACCATATATTGGGAACCTAGCATGTGTCAAGCACTGAGCCAACCACATTGTATATATTTTCCAGTCTCTTATAATTCCACCAGGAAGTGTGAGCTCAGAGAGGACACCCAGCTAAAAACTGTAGAAGCTAAGATGGGAACCCTGGTGTACCACTTAGGGTTCTGGGTTGCAAACACAGTAATTCTGATTCTGGTTAACATAAAGTAAAAGGGTAGTTCATTGAAAGAATATCAAAGACCTCACAACATCTGTGTGTATCTTTCCAGAAATTTTATATATATGTGTGTGTGTGTGTGTTTCCCCTTTCATAAAAGTACAATATTATGCAGAGAAATAGGCTCAGAACTAAGTAGAGGGTCAAAGGGGAGGCTAGGAGATTCTCAAGCTCAGCCCAAGTCATGCCACTTGTTCATAATAGAAAAAGATGCAGAGACAGAGAATGGCCATCAAGGAGAATGGCTGAATAAATTATGATGGAATTAATTGAATATAATGCAGTCACTAATTAAGATGAATAATGCTCTCCCTGGTACCGTGGATAGATTTTCATGAGCAATTGCTAAATGAGAAAAGCAAGTTGCAGAAAAGTACTTGTACCAGAAGTGACCGGCTGAGGCGGGAAAAGGCTGGGAGGGTGTGCTGGATGAGAGTTAATGGAATCAAGCAGAAAAGGCAAAGAAAGAAACCTGAAAAGATACACCACACGTATATAATTACATTTCTGCATTTATGTGAAGTCATGTTTCTGTAATGCATGTGATAAAGGATTCTTTAAATGCTAATGGAAGAGTCTAGTTAGGACTCTGGAACTGCTGCTGTCATCCTGAACGTAAGTTCTCTGCATCTGAACCTTTTCTGGATTCCTGGCTCCAGAAGGAGAGGATCTAAGGAAGGAAAGCATCTGCTTGGGTCTGGGCAAGTGTATCAGTCAGCACAGCTGTGTAACAAACTACCACAGGCTGCGTGGCTTAAACAACAGAAAACAGAAGTCTGCTTCTGTTAGTTCAGAGACTGTGAGTCGACGGTCGGGACTTGGCCAAGTCAGCTTCTGTGAGTGCCCTCTCTTTGGCTTGCAAATGGCCTGAAACTCAGAGTATCCTTACACGACCTTTTCTTAGTGTGCTGCCAGAGATTTCTCTTTCTCTTTCCCCCTCTCCTGCCACTCTCTATCCTTCTCCTCTCATAACACCACTACTCTTATTAAATTAGAGCCCTACCCCATGATTTCATTTAACCTTAATTACCTCCTAAAGACTGTATCTCCAATTACAGTTACACTGGATTTAGGATGTCAGCACATGAATACTGTTGGCACACAATTCAGTCAGTAACAGTAAACCAGCTTCTTATTTTTTCTTCCATCATGGGAATCTAGATCCCAACTTCCACTTGACCTATACATACAGTAGCAGATTCTTCAAACATGAAAAAGTGATTTGGCAGGATGGCACGAGACATTTGACAAAAATGCAGATGTCTGATTCTGAAACCTGTGCAAACTTTTCACAGTTAGACAATTTCTGCCAAGAAATTTGGTCTCTGTTTCAATAAGGTATATTCAGGGTTCAGCTATGGAGTCCTGAGCAAGTTTATGTCTGTTGAATTAGCCATCAAAGTTCCTAATTTGCTATTGTACAGACCAAACCTAATCTGCTTCTAGAATTAGCACCTTTGAGAAATAACACCAAAAAAGGTCTACTTATCTGCCTCTTGAGAAATTTGTATGCAGGTCAGGAAGCAACAGTTAGAACTGGACATGGAACAACAGACTGGTTCCAAATAGGAAAAGGAGTACATCAAGGCTGTATATTGTCACCCTGTTTATTTAACTTATATGCAGAGTACATCATGAGAAATGCTGGACTGGAAGAAACACTAACTGGAATCAAGATTGCCAGGAGAAATATCAGTAACCTCAGATATGCAGATGACACCACCCTTATGGAAGAAAGTGAAAAGGAACTAAAAAGCCTCTTGATGAAAGTGAAAGTGGAGAGTGAAAAAGTTGGCTTAAAGCTCAACATTCACAAAATGAAGATCATGGCATCCGGTCCCATCACTTCATGGGAAATAGATGGGGAAACAGTGGAAACAGTGTCAGACTTTATTTTTCTGGGCTCCAAAATCACTGCAGATGGTGACTGCAACCATGAAATTAAAAGACGCTTACTACTTGGAAGGAAAGTTATGACCAACCTAGATAGCATATTAAAAAGCAGAGACATTACTTTTCCAACAAGGGTTCATCTAGTCAAGGCTATGGTTTTTCCTGTGGTCGTGTATGGATGTGAGAGTTGGACTGTGAAGAAGGCTGAGCGCCGAAGAATTGATGCTTTTGAACTGTGGTGTTGGAGAAGACTCTTGAGAGTCCCTTGGACTGCAAGGAGATCCAACCAGTCCATTCTGAAGGAGATCAGCCCTGGGATTTCTTTGGAAGGACTGATGCTAAAGCTGAAACTCCAGTACTTTGGCCATGTCATGCGAAGGGTTGACTCATTGGAAAAGACTCTGATGCTGGGAGGGATTGGGGGCAAGAGGAGAAGGGGACGACAGAGGATGAGATGGCTGGATGGCATCACTGACTCGATGGACATGAGTCTGAGTGAACTCCAGGTGTTGGTGATGGACAGGGAGGCCTGGCGTGCTGCAATTCATGGGGTCGCAAAGAGTCGGACACGACTGAGCGACTGATCTGATCTGATCTGATGATTGTAGGGGATTGGAATGCAAAAGTAGAAAGTCAGGAGATACCTTGAGTAATAGGCAAGTATGGCCTTGGAGTACAGAATGAAGTAGGGCAAAGGCTAACAATGTTTTGCTAAGGGAACTCACTGGGCATAGCAAACACCCTCTTCCAACAACACAAGAGAAGACTCTACACATGGACATCACCAGATGGTCAATACCAAAATCAGATTGATTATATTCTTTGCAGAAAAAGATGGAGAAGCTCTATATAGCTAGTAAAAACAAGACCAGGAGCTGACTGTGGCTCCGATCATGAACTCCTTATTGCCAAATTCAGACTTTAATTGAAGAAAGTGGGGAAAACCACTAGACCATTCAGATATGACCTAAATCAAACCTCGTATGATTACACAGTGAAGGTGGCAGATAGACTCAAGGGATCAGGTCTGGTGAACAGAGTGTCTGATGAACTGTGGATGGAGGTTTGTAACACTGTACCGGAGGCAGTAACCAAAACCATCCCCAAGAAAAAGAAATGCAAAAAGGCAAAATGGTTGTCTGAGGAGGCCTTACAAATAGCTGAGAGAAGAAGAGAAACTAAAGGCAAAGAAGAAAGGGAAAGAGAAATCCAACTGAATGCAGATTTCCAGAGAAAAGCAAGGAGAGATAAGAAAGCCTTTTCAGTGATCAATGCAAACAAATAGAGGAAAACAATAGACTGGGAAAGACTAGAGAACTCTTCAAAAAAAATTAGAGATACCCAGGGAATATTTCATGCAAAGATGAGCTCGATAAAGGACAGAAATGGTAGGCACCTAACAGAAGCAGAAGATATTAAGAAGAGGTGGCAAGAATACAGAGAAGAACTGTACAAAAAAGATCTTCATGACCCAGATAATCACGATGGTGTGATCACTCACTTAGAGCCAGACATCCTGGAATATGAAGTCAAGTGGGCCTTAGGAAGCATCATGATGAACAAAGCTGCAGGTGGAGTGGAGGTGATGGAATTCCAGTTGAGCTATTTCAAATCCTAAAAGACGATGCTGTGAAAGTGCTGCTCTCAATATGCCAGCAAATTTGGAAAACTCAGCAGTGGCCACAGGACTGGAAACTTAGTTTTTCATTCCAATCCCAAAGAAAGGTAATTCCAGAGAATGTTCAAGCTACTGCACGATTGTGGTCATTACATATGCTAGCAAGGTACTGCTCAAAATCCTTAAACCTAGGCTTCAACCGTATGGGAAATGAGAATTCTCAGATGCTCAAGCTGGATTTACAAAAAGCAGAAGAACCAGAGATCAAATTGCCAACATCTGTTGGATCATAGGAAAAGCAAGAGAATTCCAGAAAAAGATCTATGTCTGCCTCACTGACTACGCTAAAGCCTCTGACCGTGTGGATCACTATAAACTGAAAATTCTTGAAGAGATGGGAATACCAGGCCCCCCTCCTTGTCTCCTGAGAAATCTGTATGCAGGTCAAGAATCAACAGCTAGAACTGGACATGGAACAACCAGAACAGGCTGGTTCCAAATTGGTAAAGGAGGACATCAGGCTGTGTATTTTCACCCTGTTTCTTTAACTTCAGTGCAGTGTGCCATACTAAATGCTGGGCTGGACGAAGCACCAGCTGGAATCCAGGTTGCTGGGGAGAAATATCAACAACCCCAGATATGCAGATGATACCATTCGGATGGCAGAAAGCAAAGAGGAACTAGCAAGCCTCTTGATGAAAGTGAAAGAGGAGAGGGAAAAAGCTGGCTTAAAACTCAAGATTCACAAACCAAGATCATGGCATCCGGTTCCATCATTTTGTGGCAAATGTTGGTTTAGTCACCAAGTCGTCTCTGACTCCTGCAACCCCATGGACTGTAGCCCTAAAGGAAATTAAGCCTGAGTATTCATTGGAGGGACTGATGCTGAAGCTGAATCTCCAATACTTTGGCCACCTGATGCGAAGAGCTGACTCATTGGAAAAGACCCTGATGCTGGGAAAGATTGCAGTCAAGACGAGAAGGGGATGACAGAGGATGAGATGGTTAGATAACAGCACGGACTCAGTGGACATGAATTTGAGCAAACTCTGGGAGATAGTGGAGATCTGAGGAGCCTGGCATGCTGTAGTCCATGGGGTTGCAAAGAGCCGGGTAAGATTTATCAACTAAAGAACAACAATGTAATCTACAGTGCAGTTGCTTTTAGGTATTGGGATTGAAGGAGAGGCATTTGAGAGATATCTTTTATATTTCTATGCTTTTTCTCTTTGCTTGCTGTGATAGTGGGAAGGATTATTCAGACCACCCTGCTTTCTGGAGAAAATATTAATTCATACTTTAAAAAAATTTCTTATTCTTGTCAGGAGTTATTTTTCTTATCTCGCACATCAAATTCCTCCTAGCTAGCCATGTGAATTTTTGCTATTTAATTATTTCATATCCACCTCAATGGATTAAGTTACTGTACCTAGAAATTACTATTTTTCAGGACCCCTTGGTAAGCCAGAAATCCAAAATGACTCCTCAGCGTCTAGTCCAAACATAATTTCTATGAGGCTAAGACCCATGCCGTCATTACTCATCGTAAAAATTCTTGAATCTTGAAAGTCTATTGGACATACACAGCAGATGGTACATAATGGATGTGTTAGTGTGTGTGTGTGTGTGTGTGTGTGTGTGTGTGTTAGTCACTCAGTCGTGTCCAACTCTTTGTGACCCCATGGACTGTAGCCCACCAGGCTTCTCTGTCCATGGAGTTCTCCAGGCAAGAATACTGGAGTGGGTAGCCATTCCCTTCTCCAGGGATACTAAAATTCAAAACTATATTTAGCAAAATGCCTCTGAAAAAAAATAAGCCAGAAAAGTGCAAAGAAATATAAATGCTATGCTACCATTTGTGTAGAAAACAAGGGAAATAAGAAAGCATTTATATATCTACTTTTCTCCTCAAAAATAAGCATCAGTTCAGTTCAGTCGCTCAGTCATGTCCGACTCTTTGCGATCCCATGAATCACAGCATGCCAGGCCTCCCTGTCTATCACCAACCAACTCCCGGAGTTCACTCAGACTCATGCATAGGTATGTATTATTGATTGAATTGTGTCCCCTTAAAATTCATATGCTGCAGTACTAATCCCCAGTATCTAAGAATGTAACTGTATTTGGAGATAAGACCTTTAAGGAGGTAACTGAGTTAAAATGAGACCACCAGGGTGGACCCTAACCCAGAGTGGATTTATAAATCCATTCAGATAAATGGCGGTGCTTTAGTGGGGGAAATGTTCTTGGTATACAGCTTGACCTAAAATCAAAGGACCTGCACAGCACTCCAGATCGAGCACTTCACTATCAAAAGCACAATATCACATGGCTTGCCGAGTAACCATCAGAGCTGAACCATCTGATTAAGAACAGTAACCATCAGAGCTGAACCATCTGATTAAGAACAAATACCATTGGTTTTCAGATTAGTAGAAATGCACTGTTTATCATATCCATCACAATGTGGCGAGGTCAAAAAATCAAAACCCGTCACCCACGCTTTGCTCCTTTTGGGGGAGTTCTGGGCTGATGCTGCACTGAGACAGAGCAGCAGCAAGCTTTTGGCAAAGGCTCATTCCAGGCAGTTACTGAAGGTGATTCACATTTGGTTCCCAGCGACTGCTGACCACACGGAGTGCCAGATAACAGCAGGGGTACTGAGGGAGTGCGTCCCCTCTGAGACGTGAGAAATGCAGTGGGTTAAGCATCTGAGCAGAGAAGGACTTGCAAGGGTTGGTGAAAGCTGTTTTCCCTGAGGGCCCTGTCGGAAGGCTCTCGGGTCGACAGGTTGATGAAGGGCTATAAACTCGGGTGCAGTAAGTGCTGCCCAACAGGAGCCGGGGTTCCAGCCCGTGTTTGGAGTTGTGAGGCTCCCTTTGTGTTTTGCTGGCATTCTTGTCATTTGTTGTAAGAATTTCTTCGGGTTGATGTAAAGTACCAGCTGGGCGTCCCTGGTGGCTCAGTGGTAAAGACTCTGCCTACCAGTGCAGGAGACGCGGGTGCGATCTTGGGTGAGGAAGATCCCTGGAGGAGGAAATGGCAACCCGCTCCAGTGTTCTTGCCTGGAGAAGCCCATGGACGGAGGAGCCTGGCGGGCTACAGTGCACTGGATCGCAAAGAGTCAGGTAAGACTTGGCGACCAGACAACAACAGCAAATAAAAGTCTGACCGGTGTCCTTAGGAGGAGGGTGTCAGGACACGCAGAGACGCCAGGAGCCCCGGCTGTCCATACAGAGCAGCAGCCGGGCAGCCGGGCCTGGAGGCCTCGGAGGAGGGCAGCATCGCTGGCTCCTTGGTCTTGGACTGCCACCCTCCAGATCTGTGAGAAAAGAAACTTCTGTGATTTAAGCCAGACGGCCCGTTGTGTCTTGTTATGGCAACTCTCCCAAACTAAAGCCGAAGGATGAACCAGAGAACGGCGAACCTGGTCACCCACAATGCGGACAGTGAGTAGGGGAGGGGAGAGACGAAAGGCGCTCCACGGCTCTCATACCTTTCACCAAGCACAGGTTTGGCCTTTGGAAGCACACTGCTGCTGCTGCTGCTGCTGCTGCTAAGTCGCGTCAGTCGTGTCCGACTCTGTGCGACCCCATAGACGGCAGCCCACCAGGCTCTGCCGTCCCTGGGATTCTCCAGGCAAGAACACTGGAGTGGGTTGCCATTTAGTGTGCTACAAATTGAAAATAAAATTATCTCACCAAGATGAAAAGGGGGAAAAGACTATAATGGAAAACCACCTGCCGTAAACAAATAATTGTGTTTCAAACGTATACCATGACTACACTGAAGCTGGGAAAAGTTCTCATCACTAACATCCCTTAGTGTGAGGATCAGGGCTTCTTAGAGAAAGGGCTGTTTACAGGACAGAAGCAGAAGAGGTGCAAGATGAACCGATAACATTTTGTCATGCCAGAAGTAAAGGAAGTGATTTAAAAAATAATAGAGATCAGTTGGAAGGTGGTAACACCAGCCAAACATGGTACAATTTTCATGCCAAAATAACTGAGTACAGTGATGAATTATAAACCAATTATAAGATAGAAATACATGTGTTCATACTGATAATAGGTGGATAAATCGAGGGGAGAAGGACGGCTCTTGCTTATAGTAGAGCGCTGAGTATAGAGTGGCAAACACGGAGGAGAACTGAAGCGGGATAAATATTAGTTCCCGAAGATCGTCCCAGGACAGAGTCACCAGCAGATGCTGAATATAGGGGTAATTTTGAAGGGGAGCAGGATATTTGCATGGTCTTCAAGAAATCCTCATAGGTTGCTTAATAGTTACAAGGTGAAAAATAATGACTCTCTAGTAACGCGTATCGGAGAAGGCAGTGGCACCCCACTCCAGTACTCTTGCCTGGAAAATCCTATGGACGGAGGAGCCTGGTGGGCTGCAGTCCATGGGGTCACTGAGGGTCGGACACGACTGAGTGACTTCACTTTCACTTTTCACTTTCATGCATTGGAGAAGGAAATGGCAACCCACTCCAGTGTTCTTGCCTGGAGAATCCCAGGGATGGGGGAGCCTGGTGGGCTGCCGTCTGTGGGGTCACACAGAGTCCGACATGACTGAAGTGACTTAGCAGCAGCAGCAGCAGTAACGCATATACATGGAATTTAGAAAGATGGTAACAATAACCCTGTATGCAAGACAGCAAAAGAGACACAGATGTATAGAACGGTCTTTTGGACTCTGTGGGCGAGGATGGGATGATTGGGGAGAATGGCATTGAAACATGTATAATATCATATGTGAAACGAATCGCCAGTCCAGGTTCGATGCATGAGACAGGGTGCTCTGGGCTGGTGCACTGGGATGATCCAGAGGGATGGTGTGGGGAAGGAGGTGGGAGGGGGGCTCAGGATGGGGAACACGTGTACACCCGTGGTGGGTTCATGTCAGTGTATGGCAAAACCAATACAATATTGTGAACTAATTAGCCTCCAGTTTAAATTTATATTAAAAAATAGTACAACACCTTTTCCACATAATCAAAATTAACATCACCAGTGAAGGGCAAATGGACACCACCCCTTCTAGACACAATCCATTGAAAAGGACACAACATTGCTTATGTGATGTTCTGGTCAATAGTGTATAACCTGAATCAAATCAGAGGAGATACCAGACAACCCTAAATGAGAGATATTGCTGTATATTCTTATATACTTCAAAAAAAAATCAATAACATGAAAGACGAAGCCTGTTTCAATGTTCCGTTGAAAGGCTGATACATAAATGCAATATTTGGTTCTGTACTGGATCACATGCTGGAGGGAAAAAATGCTATGAAGATGTTATTTTGTTAATAGGTAAAATTGACATATGGATGGTAAATTTTTTCAAATGTTGTTTCATTGTATATTTACTGAAGTTGGAAACTATTGTGGTTATTTATGTAAAAGAATGTCCCTAATATTGTGAAACATATTAATATGCTGAAGTATTTAGGGATAAAGAAGGTGATGGTTACATGCTACCTTCAAGTTGGTGATGAAAATACTATATACATATATACTCATACATACATATATGTGTATATTCACAAGATGGATGGATGGATAGAGGGACAGATAGATGGAAAGGAAGCAAAAACAAAGCATGGAGTAAAATGCTAACAGTAGGTGAATCTGAGTAAAGTTAATGTTGGGTTTTTTCTGTAATATTCTTGTATCTTTGTATACATTGAAATTCTTTCCAAATAAAAAGAGTAGGTTTTTTTGTTTGTTTGCTGGGACTTATATATGTTTCTTATACTTAAGATACTTTAAGTAAAGGGCTTTTTCATCTGAAAAGGGATTTCCTATTTAAGAATTGGTCTGAGTAAACTGTTTTTCTGTCTTTTAAAGGACACTGATCTTAAAGAAGATGGCAGTAAGTAGGAAAGCAGCTAAAGAAGCTGATTATGAGCACTATTTTGATCCAGGAGAAGACATTTTTTTCTTACACTGATAAGTTGTTAGCTTAAGAATGAATAAAATTCTAATGGGAAGAATATGAGATTGTAAGTTATAACAAATTTATGTATAGCTTTAACATTTTACTTTAAATAAATGACAATGTGTAAGAGAAAACAAACTACTTTACTTTCCAGAGAACAGGTATGGTACCTTGAGGGAAAAAAAAAAAAAGAATTCCATTGCTTCCTTAGAAGCCTTCTTTGTCCTCTGGCACTTTCCCCTGAGTTGTGTAAGGAATAAATTCAGTTTTCTGCTCCATTGTGGCTATTCAGAGTCCACTTTGGTCAAGTGTCCCTTCCTCTTCTCACTGTGAGTTAGAGATAAGGAGAAACTCTCTGAGGCCAGAGCAGCAAACTCCCCACTTGCTTACACGCTAGACTTGTCTTATTTCAGTTACAAGACCTTGCGATTGTAATTATTTTAAGCTATTAATTTGTAATTGAACTAGTCCCAAATGAAGGGCTCATCTCTAAGATAGTTCTGTTAGAATTTTTACAAATAGTCATATTCAGGTACATACATTGATTGGAATGCTACAAACCTCATAAAGACTACAGTATCCTAAGGCATTTCATAAAATATATATACTCTTTCTTACTTTAGAATACGTTTTACTTGTAAGACTTTTGTATTATGAAAGTGTTCAAACATACACAAAAGTAGACAGTATTGTACAATGACCTCCTGTACACCAGTCACACAGTATATGGGCACGCTGGTTTCACCTGTAACCCCACCTTCCACATATCTCACCCCCCACTGGATTATTTCTGAGGCAGCTCTCAGATATTGTGTTTATAAATGCTTCAGCATGTAGCCTTTTGGGAAAATACCATTACTACCCTGAATAATAAGTATTTAAAGGCAATTTTAAAGTAAAATTTTATTTTCAAGTATTTGGTTTTTCCCTGCTTGCTGGCATTTCTTCTTGATCTGTCTCTTTGGTCCTTAAGCCTTTCTGTACAATATTGAGACAAATAAAGGGAAAGGCATTGCTTAAAGTCCAAGAAACTGTGCCCCCAGATTATAGTTTACAGAGTTATGCTCATAACCTAAAGCTATATATTCTTAAAAATTTTTAACTACTTATTATAAAATGAAACACATACAGAAAACTAAATAAATGTACAGCTTAATGAATTATTATGAAGCTAACATCCTTGTGACCTCCTCACTGGTCACCACAAAACCTTCTCCACATGAGTTGTCCCAACATCATCTGTCCTGTCCCTCAAAAGCAACCGCTAACTTCATAATTACCTCCTGAACGCTTTGCTTCACAGTTCTGTCACCCAAAAGTACACCACGCCCTATAGTTCTTAGCCCTGCCTATTCGTGTTTAATTTGGTGCACCTTTCTGAAGCTACATGTGCTTTAAGACGGGCTACATGCTCCTCCCACTGAGTATTCACTGCTTTCCCCGTCCATGAAAAGTAATTAGGTTGTAAGCATTCTTTTTCAATGTACCACTACTATAAAATGTATTCAGCTAAGCCCACACAAAAAATAAAAGCAAACGCTTCTTTTTCCTGATGTAAGCAGACAGATTAATCCAAAATACTTTGGTCTTGATTGAAGTGGGAGTCACAGAGAACATTTTTATCATTTCAGCCAACACTGGAAGGCCTGACAGTTAGTATCTCATTGTGTTCTGAGTAACTTCTGGTGGCAAAATTTCCTCTTAGTTGTCATGACGACATTCACATTCTTTACAATGTGGAAGCAATTAAGAGAGAATACCTGGGAGATAAAGAAAAAAAACTTCTAGACCAAACACAAAGGTGTTTATTGGGGATAATTTGGCTGAAATAAAGACTAATACATTTTGATCAGTTCCAGGGAGAACAAGTTTTTGAAAATCCTTCCATCTCTGTTTTCATTGGTTAGGGAAACATTATGGCCTTGTATCAGCTATGTGACTGAAGGAAAATATAAAGAAGAGCACACCTTAAAACATGAGCTCCCGTTTTGTATTCTGTCTCTTCACTAAGTCTGTTATATTTACACATCGTAAGGTGAAACTTAGAAATATAGCTTAGGCTGCAAAAAGGGAGTCCATCTTAGAAATGGTGTCAGCAAGAGCTGCCCTTCAACAAGATAATAAGTAATTGTAAGATATTTTTCTTTATTTATAGACTTAGGTCAGAAAGAAACTGAAAAAAGTCTCTAGTGTTAACAGTCATATTTGGTAAATGAGAGTAACAGTAACGTTACCGCTGGTAACCTGATTCTTGTTAAGTGTTTTGTATCTTGTGGCAGTGATAGATCCTAGAATTTCATTATTTTGTTTCCCTTCAGTTTTACCTTCTACTTTATTTCTAGATTTTCAGAAAAACAACCTTGTGTCATTGATTATCCACTAGCTATTAAGTCAATCATTAAAGTGAAAAGTGATTTTCATTCTTTTAAAACGGTTTTATAAGAGCTGAAAAAATAATCCAGATTATAAAAAGTCTTGAATGTGCTAATAAAATGCACCATTGTTTAATTTGCATCATATTTATTGCCCCAAAGAGAATAAGCTGGAGAAATAAACATGCTACTGTTATCATGCATTTACATCAAAGAGTTTTTATGTTAACCTGTATTTTTCCATCAATATTATATACAGCAATAAAGGTCCAACTGAATAAGTATCCGTCCTTGTGAAGTTATGAAGCATTGTTAAACTACGCTCTAAATCAATTCTCACTGAATCACATCACTTGTTTCCCCTCAGAAACTTAGTGATTAGAAGTCAGTGTGCCTTCTTAATATTACCCTAAACTCCTGAGCATCCTAACCAAGATGTGACCTCTGTCCCAAGTTTTATATTTCAAATTCCTTTAAGAGGAAAAAAATGACTTCAAGATCTAGTCCCCATTTCTCAGCTGTCAAAACTGTCTTTTCTTTCTGGTGGTAGAGAAATATCACGCTGCACCGCTCTGTTTCAAGGTCGTCTGTCAAGAGTCTCAATTTACCTGCAAGTCCTGATGGATCTTAAACATCAACAAGTGTTCATTCCTCCCTTGCAATATAAAACCGAGCCTGCTCTTACATCATTAATAAGACTATAACTGCTTTTTAGCAGTTTTAGCAGTAAACACTCGAAAGCATCACAGCCACTTCTCTCTTCTTTCTCTCTCGAGCGAGGACGGAGACGTCTCCTCCGAGGCAACAGAAACTCCTCCAGCATCTTCTCTGTCAAACAGCTCTGCTCCTGAGGAAGCACCAGCCTCTATACGCTGAACCTCAGTTTCAAGTACAGTGTGATTTTCTGTCCCTGTTGTGGGAGAGACACTGTGTCCCACCTGGGCTGTCCATAGCACGTCCCTTTCGTGTGCACCTTCCTGTTCTCGTGGAATTTGAAGCATCCTTTTCACTGACACACTAAGCAGCCATCTGCACTCCACAGGAGTGGGAGTTTATTAAAGAGAATTTTAAACAGGAAACTGTAAGCGCCTATTTAATTCTTCACATTGCAAATGTAAGGATATCAAATGTCAATGAATAAATTTTTCTGTGATTCTTGGTCCCTTTTTGTGCAGAACATAAGCCCAACAATTTTTCTGTGAAGTGGAAATTCTCATGTCCATGCCCAGGAACTCTAGACAGGCTAGGCTACAACTGGATAAGTTATTGAATGCATTTTCCATAATTATCATTAATGCTGATCATGGCAACGTTTTGTGAAATAACTCTATTCAGTTCAGTTCAGTTCAGTCACTCAATCATGTCCCGACTTCTTGCGACCCCTTGAACTGCACCACACCAGGCCTCCCTGTCCATCACCATCTCCCAGAGCTTGATCAAACTCATGTCCATTGTTTCAGTGATCCCATCCAACCATCTCATCCTCTGTCATCCCCTTCTTCTCCTGCCTTCAATCTTTCCCAGCATCAGGGAAATGAGTAAAATGAGTCAGTTCTTCGCATCAGGTGGCCAAAGTACTGAAGTTTCAGGTTCAGCATCAGTCTTTCCAGTGAATATTCAGGACTGATTTCCTTTAGGATGGGCTGGTTGGATCTCCTTGCAGTCCAAGGGACTCTCAAGAGTCTTCTCCAGCACCACAGTTCAAAAGCATCAATTCTTCGGCGCTCAGCTTTCTTTATAGTCCAACTCTCATATCTGTACTTGACCACTGGAAAGACCATAGCTTTGACTAGATGGACCTTTGTTGGCAAAGTGTTGTCTCTGTTTTTTAATATGCTGTCTAGGTTGGTCATAGCTTTTCTTCCAAGGAGCAAGTGTCTTAATTTCATGACTGTGGTCACCATCTGCAGTGATTTTGGAGCCTAAGAAAATGAAGTCTGTCACTGTTTCCATTGTTTCCCCATCTATTTTCATGAAGTGATGGGACCAGATGCCATGATGATAGTTTTTTGAATGTTGAGTTATAGCCAACTTTTTCACTCTCCTCTTTCATTTTTACCAAGAGACTCTAGCTCCTCTTCACTTTCTGCCATAAGGCTTGTATCATCTGCATATCTGAGGTTATTGATATTGCTCCTAGCCATCTTGATTCCAGCTTGTGCTTTATCCAACCCAGCATTGCTCATGATGTACTCTGCATATAAGCTAAATAACCACGGTGACAGTATGCACTCTTGATGTACTCCTTTCCCGATATGGAACCAGTCTGTTGTTCCATGTCCAGTTCTCACTGTTGCTTCTTGACCTGCATACAGATTTCTCAGGAGACAGGTAAGGTGATCTGGTATTCCCATCTCTTTCAGAATTTTCTACAGTTTGTTGTGATCCACACTGTCAAAGGCTTTGGCATAGTCAATAAAGCAGAAGCAGATGTTTTTCTGGAACTCTTTTGCTTTTTCAATGATCCAATGGATGTTGGCAATTTGATCTATGGTTCCTCTGCCTTTTCTAAATCCAGTTTGAACATCTGGAAGTTCACAGTTCACATACTGTTGAAGCCTGGCTTGGGGAATTTTGAGCATTACTTTACTAGCATGTGAGATAAGTGCAACTGTGTGGTTGTTTGAGCATTCTTTGGCATTGCCTTTCTTCGGGATAGGAATGAAAACTGACCTTTTCCAGTCCTGTGGCCACTGCTGAGTTTTCCAAATTTGCTGGCATATTGAGTGCAGCACTTTCACAGCATCATCTTTCAGGATTTGGAATAGCTCAACTGGAATTCCATCACCTCCACTAGCTTTGTTTCGAGTGATGCTTCCTTAGCACTTGACTTCGCATTCCAGGATGTCTGGCTCTAGGTGAGTGATCACACCATCGTGATTATCTGGGTCATAAAGATGTTTCTTGTACAGTTCTTCTGTGTATTCTTGCCACCTCTTCTTAATATCTTCTGCTTCTTCTTTAGGTCCATACCATTTCTGTCCTTTCTCGAGCCCATCTTTGCATGAAATACTCCCTTGGTATCTCTAATTTTCTTGAAGAGATCCCTAGCCTTTCCCGTCCTGTTGTTTCCTCTGTTTCTTTGCACTGGTCACTGAGGAAGGCCTTCTTGTGTCTCCTTGCTACTCTCTGGAACTCTGCATTCATGATGAGTGTCTGTCCTTCTACTCCACCATCCTCTAGGCCCCATTTTCCTCATGATGAGCGTCTGTCCTTCTACTCCACCATCCTGTAGGCCCCATTTTCCTCGAAGCCCTTATCTTTTATCCAACAGAGGACCAGAAATTTTATTTATTTATTCGGCCATCAAATATGTTTATGGATGACTTTCTATGTGCACTGGGCTTGCCAGATGGCTCTGTGGTACAGAATCTTCCTGCCAAGCAGGAGACATGGGTTTGATCCCTGGGTCAGAATTTAGCAAGGGAGAAGGAAATGGCAAGCCACTGCAGTATTCTTGCCTGGGAAATTCTGTGGCTAGAGGATCCTGGAGGCTACTGTCCATGGGTTGCAAAGAGTTGGATACAACTGAGTGACTGACACTTTCATTTTTACTTTTCTAAGTGCAAGACACTCTTCTTCGTGTTAGAGAATGTTTAAAGAACATACTTAAGAAAAGACCCTTCCTTGCTTTCAAGGACCCTATCGTCTTACAGAAACAGTAAGACCTGCTCTCAAAAACCCACAATAGAGAGCAATGCTATTTCAGTGATAAAGGAAAGGAAATATGTATTGATCATCTAAATGCATTCACAATTCTTATGACCATCCTCTCCAAAGAGTATTACTATCATTGCTTTTTTTTGGCTAAAAAAGTGAAAAAATTGCTGAAGGTCATGGAATTTTAAAGTGAATCTGTCTGAGTCCAAAGCCCATAGTTATTCTAGTAGGAACACAGCCTTATACTTTCTGGAAAGGAAAAGGTCATTTCAAATTTTGGTTGTATGGGACAGAGGATGCTCCAGGGATAAAGCACAGTGAGGGGTGTGACGCAGGAAGGGAAGGATTCCCTGGGGGACCTCCACGTAGCAGTGCTGATAAGTAGTGGAACAGGAGGCTGGAACTAGCAGCTGTGGGCGTGAGGGGTAAGGCTCTTTAGTGGTGGGCTGCGGAGGCTGCCTGTCTCCTGTATCCAGAAGACCACTGGAAAATTGTGAGTAAGGACATGAGATGATCAGTGTCATCTTTCAGAAAAGCATTCTGCCACTAGGGTTCAGACGGAAGAGATGCAAGCTATTCTTTCATTCCCACTGCAAGCCACACTTCTGGCTTGGCCCAGGAAACCGCCAGTTATGCTTTTTGTGGTCTGTGAACACACTCACTTCTTCCTGTGTGAGATGCACACTTCCTTCTTAGTTCTAAGTGTGTCACGAAGAAGTACTTCTGTGGCTGACAGTGAAGCAAGAAAAAGAGGAGATTTAAACTAATTACACTGCAGTGAAAATAATGATCTTACTCTCTGCTTAAAGGGCAGGACTAGTAAAGCAATTATCCTCCAATTAAAAATAAATATTAAAAAAATTAAGGACAAAACTAAGCTCAGCTTTGTGTGCATTTTTTTAAATCTCACAATAAGGGAAAATTTCATTGGAGGGGATGAGTGAGAGAAGAGATTCTGAGGTCATGGCAACTTCATAAATACCTTTCAAAAATACATATGTCACCAAAGTTTTAGTAGGTCTAGGTGGGCAGGAATGGAGAGCTTAAAACAGCATAGAATTATCGAAGCTTCTGTAGCATATGATTAGAGGTTGAGTGTAGGAGTACTGCAGACAGAGATGTGCCCAGATATTGTAGGAGTGCCCAAACCCCACACCTCAACTACCTTTGATTGTCCTACCAGTTCAGTCCAGTCTCTCAGTTGTGTCTGGCTCTTTGCAACGCCATGGACTGCAGCACACCAGGCCTCCCTGTCCATCACCAGCTCCTGGAGTTTACTCAAACTCATGTCCATCAAGTTGGTGATGCCACCCAACCGTCTCATCCTCTGTCATCCCCTTCTCCTCCCTCCTTCAATCTTTCCCAGCATCAGGGTCTTTTCAAATAGGTCAGCTCTTTTCATCAGGGGCCAAAGTATTGGAGTTTCAGCTTCATCATCAATTCTTCCAATGAATATTCAGGACTGATCTCCTTTAGGATGGACTGGTTGGATCTCCTTGCAGTCCAAGGGACTCTCAAGAGTCTTCTCCAATACCACAGTTCAAAACATCAATTCTTCGGCGCTCAGCTTTCTTTATAGTCCAACTCTCATATATGTACATGACCACTGCAAAAACCATAGCCTTGATGAGACAGAGCTTTGTTGACAAAGTAATATCTCTGCTTTTGAATATGCTGTCTAGGTTGGTCATAGCTTTTCTTCCAAGGAGCAAGTGTCTTTTAATTTCATGGTTGCAGTCACCATCTGCAGTGATTTTGGAGCCTAAGAAAATGAAGTCTGTCACTGTTTCCATTGTTTCCCCATCTATTTGCCATGAAATGATGGGACCAGATGCCATGATCTTCGTTTTCTGAATGTTGAGCTTTAAGCCAACTTTTTCACTCTCCTCTTTCACTTTCATCTAGAGACTCTTTAGTTCTTCTTCACTTTCTGCCATAAGGGTGGTATCATCTGCATGTCTGAGGTTATTGATATTTCTCCCGGCAATATTGATTGCAGTTTGTGCTTCTTCCAGCCCAGCGTTTCTCATGATGTACTCTGTGTATAAGTTAAATAAACAGGATGACAATAGCCTTGACGTACTCCTTTCCCAGTTTGGAACCAGTCTGCTGTACCATGCCCGGTTGTAACTATTCCTTCCTGACCTGTATGCAGATTTCTCAGGAAGCAGGTAAGGTGATCTGGTATTCCGATCTCTTGAAGAATTTTCCACAGTTTGTTGCGATCTACACAGTCAAAAGCTTTGGCGTAGTCAATAAAGTAGAAGCAGGTGTTTTTCTGGAACTCTCTTGCTTTGTCGATGATCAAACAGATGTTGGCAATTTAATCTCTGGTTCCTTTGATTTTTCTAAATCTAGTGTGAACATCTGGAAGTTCTCATTGGACATTAAAATTGCCTCAAAAGTTTTGAAAAGAAAAATACCCAGATCCAGGCCCTACTGCCACCAGCTCCTGAATTAATTGCTCTGAGATTTTTTTTTCCTATTGTAAAAATTGAGTTTAATTTATAGAGGGGAGCACATGCAGATTTTTAGTTTAGCATTGTTGTGTGGAAATTTAGTTCTTAAAATTGAGATGCCATAAAATTCAGAGATGTACAATCTTTGACCTTCATGTGGCACATTGAAAACCTATAGGGCTAGAAGAAATTCAGACCTAGTAGAAATGAAGATGGTTATTAAAATTACCTTTAAAATATATTTTGGGCTACATTTACTCAGAAGGTACAGTTTGAAAAGAGTCACAATATATACTTAAAAAAAATTTTTTTTGAGTATCAGTTCAGTTCAGTCGCTCAGTCGTGTCCAACTCTTTGTGACCCCATGAATTGCAGCACGCCAGGCCTCCCTGTCCATCACCAACTCCCAGAGTTCACTCAAACTCATGTCCATCGAGTCGGTGATGCCCTTTTTGAGTATATAGAACCTCAAATTAATGGTGCCCATCAGTGAACTCTGAGAAGACCATGCAGCCAGATCTTTCCCCTTGAAATCCACTCTGATATGAACTCAAGTCCTGCTATAGAGGGAAAGGGCTGCATCAGAAGAATGAGTGCAGACAGTTGCTCCTGGTTGTACGATCTGGTCCCCAGAGCTATAATAGAGCCCCTTCCTTGGTCCTGTTATTATGTGTGGAGAGTATGTGTAAGGAGCACAGGAATTCTACCAGCACCGGCCCATCTGAAGGGAAAAGACTCATCTGGTGTCGTGCTTCCAAGAGTAAGATCCTCTGTGTGACAAAAATCCTAGAGAATACCAAACGTCAAATGCAAAAGGGCATGAAAGAAGGACAAACACAGCCAGGAATTTTGTTCAGTTTTCCTTATCATGATTCAAACTGATTCTGAAACGCTGATAAGAGAGAGGATCAGGAATTCTATCAGTATGAAAAATAGTGACTTGGTAAACATGGAAACACTTAAACATGCAAGATACGACTTTACTCTCTGATGTTCGTTTCTGGCATCCTTTCTGGGAGAACTGATGACACGCTAAAGCCTAATTTCTGGAGCCAGTTTTTGGCAGCTCAGATTTTAAATTCTTAACTGGTTACTAAAAATAAGCAAATTTTTTTTTCATTCCATTTGGTTCTTTATTAAACTTTCTAGGACCTTTTTTTATACAGAATTTGAAGCAGCTGGTCAAATATACCTCCTAACAGAAACTAGCATTTTGAATTTGATATAGAGTGGACAACATTCCCAGTTATATTCAGGATATAAATATCCCAGGATAGAGCTGAAAATACCATAGTTTTAATCTTTCATTCTGTTGATATAGTATATTACATTTATTGATTTGTGTGTGTTGAATCATCTTTTGTATCCTAGGGATAAGTTCCACTTGATTGTGGGATATGAGTCTTTTAATGTGCTATTCAATTTGGTTTGCTGGCATTTTCTTGAGAATTTTTATATCTAGCTTCACCAGTATCTTGGCCCATAGTTTTCTTTTCTTGTAGTATCTTTATCTGGCTTTGGTATCAGAGTAATGCTTACCTGGCAGAATGAATTTAGAAGTGTTCCCTACTCTTCAATATTTTGGAATAATTTGAGAATGATAGGTATTAACTTTTCTTTATATGTTTGGTAGAATTCCTCTGTGACAATGCCTGGTCCTGGACTCTTGTTAGCTGGGTGTTTTGTTGTTGTTTTAATAAATTCCTTTTCACTACTAGTGAGTGGTCAGTTCAGATTGTCTATTTCTTCCTGATTCAGTCTTAGAAGATTGTATCGTTCTAGAAATTTTTCTGTTTTTTCTCAGTTGTCCAATTTGTTTGCATATAACTGTTTATAATATTCCCATGATTTTTATGTCTCTGTGATATCAGTTGTTATTTCTCCTCTCTCATTTCTTATTTTGTTTATTTGGGTCTTTTCTTTCTTTCTTGATGAGCCTGGCTGAAAGCTTATCAGTTTGTTTATCTCTGCCAAAAGCCAGCTTTTGCTTTCATTGATCTTTATTATTTTGTGGTCTCTATTTTATTTGTTTCTCTCTGATCTTTATTATTTCCTTTCTTATGCTGACTTTGGGCTTTGTTTTTTCTTTTTTTCTAGTTCCTTTAGGTAGTAGGTTAGGTGTTTATTTGAGATTTTTCTTGTTTCTTGAGGAAGGCCTGTATCATTGTAAACTTTCCTCTGGGAATGCTTTTGTTATGATTTTGAAAAGTTGTGTTTTTGTTTTCATTTGTCTCAGGTATTTTCTGATTTCTTCATTGACCCTTTGAGTTTTTTGCTGAAATGTTGTTTGGTTCCCACAGGTTTGAGCTTTCCTATTCTTCTTCCTATAACCGAGTCCTAGTCTCCTACTGCTGTGGTTGGAAAAGTGCTTGTGTTACCTTCTTTGATTCTTCATGAACTCCCTGAGGGAGGCACAGCATGAGTAACACTTTTGCTTACACATGAAGACTCCAGATAACCTGGGAGTTGCATGTTCTCCTGAAACAACACAGGAATCGTGTGGCTAAATGGTCCCGGAAGCCAAGTTTTCTAAAAAGTTAATGTTGTGAAGTAAATGTTTCTTCTGCCCAAATTCGTATGTTGAAATCTAACCCTGAATGTGATGGTTCTAGGAGATGGCGCCTTTGGGAGGTGCCGACGTCATGAGGGTGGGACCCTCATGGGTAAAGTTAGTGCCCTCATAAAAGAGACTCCCAAGAGAGTTCCCTCGCTGCTTTTGCCAATGCGAGGACAGAGAGAAGGTGGCAGGCTATGGACCAGGAAGCGGGCTCCCCTGAGACACGGTGTCTGCTGGCGCCTTGACTGGGTACTTAGTCTGGAGAACCGGGAGACATCTGTTTCTGTCGTCTCTAAGCACTCAGTCTGTGGTCATGTATTACAGCAGCCCAAATAGACACTAAGTTCTTTATTTGTTTCCCCCTAACTTTTTAAGAATATATTCTGTAGGATATTCATGAACCTATCTGACAGAACTAAATGGATGAGGTTATGCGTGTGAGACAGGAGTTGAGCAAATAGTGACCTCCAGCTATAGGAATTAAAGTCACAGAATGAGAAGCTGGGAGGCAGCTACTACTAACAGGCAGGCAAAGAGGGGCCAGGAGGAAATAGACCTGCACCTTTTTGGGTTTTTTTTTTTGACATTTCAGTAAAGACCAAAACAAATTTTACATACTGTGTAAAACATCTCTTCTGTCTCCAGCTTATTCATTTATTCAACACACACCAAGTGCGTGTGGAACGCACCAGACCAAGGGATACGAAAGTGAACACGTAGATGCAGGAGGGCTGGACACAGAGCTTCCGGTGTTGCGGGAAACGCACCCACATCCCAGTCCCGGCTCTCCCCAGAGCGATGCAGGAGGGCTGGACACAGAGCTTCTGGTGTTGCGGGAAACGCACCCACATCCCAGTCCCGGCTCTCCCCAGAGCAGCTAGCGGTGAAAGCGGGGCAGCTAATGTGTGTACGTTTGTCTGAGTCATTCCCACCTGTGACTGATATTAAGTTGCCAAGGTAATGTCGGTTGACTCACAAAATTCCTGAAAATTTGATAATTCAGTTCTCCAGGCTCAGCACAGCACCAAATCTACCTCCCATTTTATCCACCCTTCCCTAACATGGTTAACAGCATGGATTACTACTCCTCACAAATTCTGAGGTGGCTCAGTGGTAAAGGATCTGCCTGCGAATGCAGGAGACGCAGGTTCAATCCCTGGGTTGAGAAGGTTCCCTGGAGGAGGAAATGGCAACCCACTCCAGTATTCCTGCCTGGGAAATCCCATGGACAGAGGAGCCTGGAGGGCCACAGTCCATGGGGTCACAAAGAGTCAGACCCGGCTGAGAGACAGATTCCTCACACATGCACCAATTCTGGAAGGTTTTAAAACTAGGAGTGTGTTTGCAGCACCGGGACAGTGGCGCCAAGGTTGGGAAACTGTGGCCTAGTTTGGTTTTCTGCCCAGAGCGACAGAAGTGAGGGCAGGGCAGTCAAGCCACCCTACCAAGCACGCCTGTGGGCTCAGAAACAAAAGCCGCGCACACTCGGAGCCGCGAAGGACCCCGGAGGGCACGCCCACGACAGGAGGGGGACCCCTTCAGGAAGTCTGCTTTCTCCACGCCTTAGCTTTACTCGTTCAGGCCCAGTTTCTCGTGGAAGATCTTTAGCTGTGAGATGTCACACAGTGATCCATGAATGTGGATCAGTAGATCGTGCTGGTCTGCGTTTTGCTGAGAATATAACCTTAAAGTCGTTAAAAAGTGTTTTGGACAGAGAGCAGGGGTTGGCTCAGGGGGCATGAAACTTGCTGGGAGGGAGTGTGAGAGACCCTGGAAAGCAGAGTGGGCAAACACTGAGGCGTCATGAAGCCCGCTTTGTGATTCTGCCTGGGGCGGGTAAAATGTGCACATTCTGAGCTATCAACAGACATAAAGTGGTAACGATAATCAAATCAGGTCAAAAAATAAAGTAAGGTATCTTGGAAGGATTTCCTACCTCCTATCTTTTCTAATACCCTTGCAAAAGACATTTGACAGCAAATAAGAATTTACGGCGGTTACGGCCCCCACAGAGATTAAAGGCTACTCTTGGCAATACACTGCAGTACTTAGCAGCATGTGAGAAATGACTCACGGAAATGCTTTGCATTTTGTGCATTTATGTATTATTTTTTTAACTGTGGTATGAGACAATTCTTTCTAGATGCAGTAACGTGAGTCTCCAGATTGCTTTTCAGTAATACTACAACACTTTTTCCCATCTAAGGAAGAAAACCATTACAAGTGATATTTGGTACTATATCAGAATACCTGAAGACATGCTCAATTGGAAACTGTTTATGTAATGCCTGAGGTGTTTAGTAATCAGAAAGTGTTGTAAATTCATAACGAATAAATTGGTCAAATGAGTTAGTAATGACAATATATTTAATTCTTTTTAATACAGACTATAAGATTCAGTAGTTTAAGATGTTTACTTGATAAACAGTGACCCCCTCCCCAAAAAAAAAAAAACCCCCAAAACATGGATGTTATTGGATTGCAGCCTGATCCCCTCCAGGATGATCCCATACCTATAACAAAAGCTGAAAAGATGGGGGTAAAACAAAGGAAAGTGAAGTTTCACTGTGACACTAATGGTGTCAATATTTCAGTACAATAATTTATCAGCATCTATTTGCCACTAACATCCACAATAGAATGGGAAAGACTAGAGATCTCTTCAAGAAAATTAGAGATAGCAAGGAAACATTTCATGCAAAGGTGGGCTCAATAAAGGACAGAAATGGTATAGACCTAACAGAAGCAGAAGATATTAAGAAGAGGTGGCAAGAATATACAGAACTATACAAAAAAAGATCTTCATGACCCAGATAATCACAATGGTGTGATTATTGACCTAGAGCCAGACATCCTGGAATGTGAAGTCAAGTGGGCCTTAGAAAGCATCATCAAGAACAAAGGAAGTGGAGGTGATGGAATTCCAGTTGAGCTGTTTCAAATCTGGAAAGATGATGCTGTGAAAGTGCTGCACTCAATATGTCAGCATATTTGGAAAACTCAGCAGTGGCCACAGGACTGGAAAAGGTCAGTTTTCATTCTAATCCCAAAGAAAGGCAATGCCAAAGGATGCTCAAACTACCACATAATTGCACTCATCTCACACACTAACAAAGTAATGCTCCAAATTCTCTAAGCCAGGCTTCAACAGTGTGTGAACCATGAACTTCCAGATGTTCAAGCTGGTTTTAGAAAAGGCAGAGGAACCAGAGATCAAATTGCCAACATCTGCTGGATCATGGAAAAAGCAAGAGAGTTCCAGAAAAACATCTGCTCCTGCTTTATTGACTATACCAAAGCCTTTGACTCTGTGGGTCACAATAAACTGTGGAAAATTCTGAAAGAGATGGGAATACCAGATCACCTTACCTGCTTCCTGAGAAATCTGTATGCAGGTCAAGAAGCAACAGTGAGAACTGGACATGGAACAACAGACTGGTTCCAAATCGGGAAAGGAGTATGTCAAGGCTGTGTATTGTCACCCTGCTTATTTAACTTATATGCAGAGAACATCATGAGAAATACCAGGCTGGATGAAGCACAAGCTGGAATCAAGAGCACCGGGAGAAATATCAATAGCCTTGGATATGCCGATGACACCACCCTTATGGCAGAAAGCGAAAAGGAACTAAAGAGTCTCTTGATGAAAGTGAAAGAGGAGAGTGAAAAAGTTGACTTAAAACTCAACATTCAGAAAACTAAGATCATGGCATCCAGTCCCATCACTTCATGGCAAATAAATGGGGAAACAATGGAAACAGTGAGAGACTTTATTTTGGGGGGCTCCAAAATCACTGCAGATGGTGACTGCAACCATGAAATTAAAAGACGCTTGCTCCTTGAAAGAAAAGCTATGACCAACCTAGACAGCATATTCAAAAGCAGAGACATTACTTGCCAACAAAGTCCATCTAGTCAAAGCTATGGTTTTTCCAGTAGTCATGTATGGATGTGAGAGTTAGAGTATAAAGAAAGCTGAATACCAAAGAATTGATGCTTTTGAACTGTGATGTTGGAAAAGACTCTTGAGAGTCCCCTGGACTGCAAGGAGATCCAACTAGTCCATTCAAAAGGAAATCAGTCCTGAATATTCATTGAAAGGACTGACGCTGAAGCTGAAACTCCAATACTTTGGCCACTTGATGCAAAGAACTGTCTCATTGGAAAAGACCCTGATGCTGGGAAGATTGAAGGCGGGAGGAGAAGGGGACGACAGAGGATGAGACGGTTGGATGGCATCACTGACTCGACGGACATGAATTTGAGTAAACTCCAGGAGTTGATGGATTGGGAGGCCTGGCGTGCTGCAGTCCATGGGGTCCCAAAGAGTTGCATGACTGAGCGACTGAACTGAACTGAACTGATAATAAGAGAGTTGATAAACTGTTCTGATAACTTCCTGATGGACAGAGTAGTTCAAGAACATTTCAAATATTATCTTAATACACTGACCAACTTAATGTAATGTTTTCTGATTATTTGGTGGAAAGAGCCTGGACTTTGGTTTTAGACAGATATGGTTTCAAATGCTGGCTCTACCACATAATTCATGGGTTACAGGACCTAAGTTGCCTGAATGAATTTCTTAGTATCTGAGCATCCCTTCTTGGAACATGGGAAAATAACATAGCAGGGATTTGTGACTATTAAATAAGACCATAGAGATCGCTTCTCGGCCTTTTGGCTAAGATCAAGTGTAAATAAGACCATAGATGTGATCATTTGAAGTAGAGTTAATTGCATACAGTAGGCACTCCTTCAGTCAGAGTTTTCCTCTCCTTTCCAGAGATCAGCTAAGGCCCTGGCATAGTCCAGTTGTTTAAGCACAGCCTTCTGTTTTATTAAAAAGCAGAGACACCACTTTGCTGTCAAAGGTCCGCATACTCAAAGCTATGGTTTTTCCAGTAATCATGTTTGGATATGAGAGTTGGACCATGAAGAAGACTGAGCACTGAAGAATTGATACTTTCAAACTGTGGTGCTGGAGAACTCTTGAGAGTCCCTCGGACAGTAAGGAGATCAAACCAATCAGTCCTAAAAGAGATCAACCCTGAATATTCATTGGAAGGACTGATGCTGAAGCTGAAGTTCCAATACTTTGGCCACCTGATATGAAGGGATAACTAATTGGAAAAGACCCTGATGCTGGGAAAAACTAGAAGCAAAAGGAGAAGGGGGCAGCAGAGGATAAGATGATTAGATAGCACCACCAACTCAATGGACGTGAATTTGAAGAAACTGTTGGAGATAGTGAAGGACAGGGAAGCCCGGCATGCTGCATTCCATGGAGTCAAAGTTGAACGTAACTTATCGACTGAAAAATAGCTGTTTTTTTTGAAAACTGTTAACATTTGTGAAATGGCCTTAGTCTTCTAATTTCAAAATCGTCATAGCAAGTAGAAGTTAAAGGCAGTCTAAAGTCTAGAAGTCCCTAATGCCCCCTGTTACTCTGAATTACATGAGATCAGTTTGGAGATGACTGTCCTTACTGCCGATGTGCAGCTGATCTAACAGAACAGTAGCTTCACCCAGAAGACACAGCCTAGATCTTCCTTACACGCAGGAAACAGCCCGGACAGCCAGTCCCTCAGAGCTCAGATTTCAGTGATAGAATTCAACTGTAGAAGTAAATTACACAGTGCTTACAAGGCCAGTGAAACCTGATCTACCAAGATGGGATCACCAAGCTTGTACCTCACAGCCAAAATGAATGTGATTGAAACAAGTTTCTTTGCAGATTCTTATTTCAGATTCTGACATTTTGCAACAGTTTGTCGTAAAGTTTTCTGAAGTAACTGAAAAATATAATAATTGTATTTTTGGCAACATAGAATTCCTAGGAAAGCACTTAAAATGTAGCAGCTGCTGGCATAGGAAGCAGAGCCTTTGCTTGATTGTAGATATTCTGCTAGAGATTTAAAAGTATTTTTGTACACTGAAGAATTGCAACTTAATCATCTTACTTTAGATAGTAACACCTTCTTTGCCTTCAACAGAGAATGCTAATAATTTGCTGGTCTCCCAAAAATTCTTCACCAGCCTAGTCTTCTCAGAATACATAAATGAGTAAACGTAAGTGGTTATCAAACTGTCTGATCTCTTCCTCCCTAACAGCTGAAATGCTGTACTTCCCTGTATCGCTACCCTGCCAGGCGTGGAGGGCCCCAGCTCCCCTCTCTGGCACCCTGTAAGTCTCCTCCGGGACAGGGCCCAGGCCTGACAACGGGCCTCCTGGCGCCGATGTGCGGTTCCTCATGGCGTCTGCAGCTCCTCAGCGGGGCCCTCGTTACCCACGCTGCCCTCAGGCAGAGGTCCAGATGGTCTGCACAGCGCTGTGTGGGTCATGAAGGCTGGAGCCAGGGCCCCGGCGGCCAGGTGTGTGGGGTGGGGCGCGCTGTGGTCGGGGCTGGAGAAGGCTCCAGATGGAGAAGCGCTCCTCCTTCGTCCTGCTCCCTCCCCTCCCGCCAACACCTATTCACTAGAGACGGTGAGGGAGTCACACAGCACGCCCCTCACCCCCCTGGTGCGCTGCTGCTGAAGACAAACGGAAGTGCCTGGGGCCAGGCCGGCCTTTAGGTCACAGCGCATGAGCAGATAAAGACAGTATCCTGTAGAGGTCATTTGCAAAAGCATCATTCACTGAATTTCCTGTATTCAAATAATTTCTTTTTCTAGATATGTGATATGTTTTCATTCCCTGAAATATCCGTTTCTTTCTTATTTTCTGAATTATTCTAAATTTTACCATGAAATTGATTGTGCCCTTTAGCAAGTGAGTGGAGAAGGAAATGGCAACCCACTCCAATGTTCTTGCCTGGAGAGTCCCAGGGACGGGGGAGCCTGGTGGGCTGCTGTCTATGGGGTCGCACAGAGTCGGACACGACTGAAGTGACTTAGCAGCAGCAGCAGCAGCAAGTGAGATATCTCAGCAACCATTCTTTTGGCCTGACCAGAAACTGTTTTCTTGCTGTATGAGAATTTATCAATAAATCTGAAGAATTGCTTTAGTGTTCATTAATTCATTTAATTAATGATTTATCAAATACCTATTCCATTCCAGGCACTATGCTGGAGGTCTGGGAGCAACACAGAGAACTACAGTGTCCCTGTCCTCAGGATGCTTATGTCTCCAGAGCTTTTCCCCAAGTGTGCCCCGAGAAAACACGCTCCTGCAGTCACCTGACTCCCCTCTGTCTCTAAGTCTCTCTCTCTCTGACTAAGCATATTTGGAAAATGCTATACATGGGGTTGCTAAGTCACTTCAGTCATGTCCGACTCTGTGCGACCCCATAGACGGCAGCCCACCAGGCTCCCCCGTCCCTGGGATTCTCCAGGCAAGAATACTGGAGTGGGTTGCCATTTCCTTCTACAATGCATGAAAGTGAAAAGTGAAGATCAACATATTAGAAGCTCTGAGTGTTGGGGGGTAGAGAATCTTATTTAATTTTATTCAATTATTTAACTTATAAATTATTTATCTTATTATTTTGATTCAGATGAATTTAGATATACCTTTTGTGTAAAACCTATTGACAGTCCAAGAAACTAGCATTTCTAAAACCACCTGTGGGAAGATCCTTTTCTGAACATCTTTCCCATTCTGGTGGAGGAAGAATTCTCAGATTTCCCAGATAGGTTATTGAATTTGGAGTCTTTAAGGAGATACTGTATTCTATATTTGACAGGGTTGTATATAAGTCCCAGCTATGCATTATGCATTGACACCACGTAATTGCATTGAGAAATTCTTCACTCCTACGAGAAAGGTTTGAAGGATTGTCCTAACAGATCACCTTTGCTTGGAACTGCATCATTGTGCTGCACTGGTTTCCTCCTAGCTATGCAGGTCTCCAAGTGCTGTGAATTACCTGGGCCTTTGTTGTAATTAATAAATCTCAGGAAGATCCTGTGTTTAGCTGCTTGGCCTGGGTTGGAAGCAGAAGTCTCCACCCTTTGGGGGGTGGTTACTGTTTCCCAGAGCCCCGACAGCGTGGAGGGCAGCACCTGGTAGCGCCTGGCTCAGCCACTTTCTTCCCACTTGAAACGCCTTTGAGCAGCTGCCCCCACAGCAGCGTGGCTGCAAGTGATGGGCTGGGGGCCCTGTTGTAAATGACAGCGGCAGGGCAAGTCTGCTGTGGCTACCAAGAGGCAGGAGTTGTGTGGAAACATTATAGAATTTTCATTGTTCATCAGGCAGTGTGTCCATGACCAAACAAAGAGGGCACCAGTTGAATATAGAAAAAAAAAAAAAAAATTGGATCCACTCTCTCAAAAGCCTCACTGATGGCCTTTCATTGCCAGAGAGGGCAACAAGCAAATCAAAACTGAAGACACATTGACTGTGCCCGCCCCTGCCTCTTCTGCCTGGTTTACACACCCTTAGCCAGAGAAACTGAACGACAGCAATGCTCTTATACCACGACTGCTAACACCTGCCACCTGCGGAGCACTCACCCGTATCTGATACCACCACCTGTGTGTGTGTAGTCACTCAGTTGTGTCTGACTCTCTGCGACCCCGTGGACTGTAGCCCGCCAGGTTCCTCCATCCTTGGGAGTCTCCAGGCAAGAATACGGGACTGGGTTGCCATTCCTTCCTTTCTCCAGGGACGAAACCCTGGTCTCCTGCATTGCAGGCAGATTGTTTACCATCTGAGTCACCAGGCAAACCCACAAGCACCTGTAAACCTTATCTGAATTTCTCCTCTCAACACACTTATGAAGTGGCTTCCTTTTTCCGGATGAAACAACTGAGCAGCTGAGAAGGGTATACCTCACCCTCGCCCTGTAACAGGAGCTTGTGAGACAGATCCAAACCGACACCTACTCAAATGGGGGCTCACTTGAGAGTGCATGGCAGTGACTTAAGGCCGGATGAGTTCCCAAAGGCCAAGAACAGCAGCTGTCGTGTAAACAAGCATGGCGTTTCCCAGCACTCTGATCAGATCACAGCACTGGTGCGAGGTGGACTTTCCAACCAAAGGTGAACAACAGGAAGTAAACTTAGTGATCAGATGCCAGTTTTGACGGCTACATTTCAGTGTAAACTCTGCTTCTGGTTAAATACAACTAAAGATACCAAGTAATCTTTGTGGACATGAAGGTGACTACCCCGTACATCCCAGTTTCCTAGCTTCCTTTGGGGTTCGTTTCTGAATCTCAAGCACCACCGTGTCCCCTGACTGTACCAGCTGAAATAAGAATCGGTCAATCCCTAGTCCCCCGCAGAGGGGGCAGGGTTGAGAAGCGGTGGATGTGTGTGAACTGGGCCTGACGTTTGTGGGATGCAGGTGTCACGGGAGGTGAGGCTGGAAACATCATGATTCCTGGGGCACCGTGTGAGGAAATGCCACTCACCTTTCCATCCACGTTGAAAGTGCTGTTTTGGTGCTGAGAGCTGCGTTTCTTAGGAGTACTTTTCTCTCTGAGCACGTCTTAGGATTTTCTTTATGGCTGCTCAAAGACTTCCATTTCCCTTCTTTTAGAGATTAAAAGGGGGGTTACTTTTAAAGAGCTGGGTTGCAGCTTGAGAAATAGTGGTGCCCCGTTCTATCGCACGACTCTCATAGGAGAGAGAGGCTGCAGACCCTGCTCTTCATCTTCCAACCACTGTGGGCGGGCTGACGGGTGCAGGAGGCCTCTGGAGACCTCTAGAGGAGAGGTCAGAAATGCCTTCTCTGAGATGGTGAGGTGAGGGGCTCGGTCTGGACGTAATCACGTTTCTCCCATCCCGGCAGGTCTCATCCCGACCTCTTCATCGCGGAGTTTGGACACCGAGGTTTCTTTCTGGGTCAGGCTGAAGGCCTGGGGCCGTGGCTCACCATTCTCAGTGCAGCCAGCGCTCAGGTGTGGTCAGCATCTGAGATAAACGTTTATTAGAGTGCTTCTCCTGCGGTACCTCAAGGCCTTTCCGTCAGGGAATGAGACACATTCATCTCGTGCTGATTTAATTGCAGAAAGGAAGGCTGGTTTTATATGCTATAAAGCCACTTGCAGGGAAGATGGAGCCTCGTATCTACAGCGAGCGGGCTTCATTTTGTTGAAACCCGCGGTGTCCCTTACCATTGCTGGAAGTATACTGCATTTTCCCTCCGAGTGTCCCGGAATGGGGCATGGTTTACCTAATTACAGTGACACGGACAATGCGCAGGCTGGAGCTAGCGCAGCCTGGCTCCCGCGGCTGTTCACAGGATTTGCACGCTTGTCCTAGAAGCGGGCTCCACAAGGTCCATGCTGCCGCCGGCGGGCCGCCCCCTCCCTGACCTCCCTTTCCTCCTGCGCAGCGGCTCCCCGGCCCCTTCCCCGCGAGTCAGCATCAAGCCCCTGGCAAAGCGCTCTGCGGATCTCACCCCGTCTACCTGCCTCTCCGAAGCCACCCCGTGTCTGAGCCCAGGTGGGCGCAGCGCTGGGCCCCTGGCCGAAGCTGCCCCCGGGGGAGAGGCCAGCGCCCCAGGCCGGTCTCTGCCCACCCTGTGGGTGTGCCCCAGGCTCCGGGTCGGGCTGAGCTCCACCGCCGCTGCCGCTAGGGCCGCGTGCATCTCAAGCAGGACCTCGCACCCCGCCCGCGGGCCAAGAGGGGCCCAGCCAGCCCCTCGGCCACGGAGCCACCGAAACCCAAGATCCATTTTTCCTTTCCAAAAAGAATTTTTCACTGGAAAACAAAGTCAAGAGCAAACGAGTACCAAAGCACAGGAGCTGACAGGTCTAAGACCTTTGACCTGGCCCTGGTCCTGGCCTTGCCCTTTCAGAATCAGTGTTTCCTAATTAAAAGATGCTTACTCCTTGGAAGGAAAGTTGTGACCAACCTAGATAGCATATTCAAAAGCAGAGACATTACTTTGCCAACAAAGGTCCGTCTAGTCAAGGCTATGGTTTTTCCCGTGGTCATGTATGGATGTGAGAGTTGGACTGTGAAGAAGGCTGAGTGCCAAAGAATTGATGCTTTTGAACTGTGGTGTTGGAGAAGACTCTTGAGAGTCCCTGGGACTGCAAGGAGATCCAACCAGTCCATTCTGAAGGAGATCAGCCCTGGGATTTCTTTGGAAGGAATGATGCTGAAGCTGAAACTCCAGTACTTTGGCCACCTCATGTGAAGAGTTGACTCATTGGAAAAGCCTCTGATGCTGGGAGGGATTGTGGGCAGGAGGAGAAGGGGACGACAGAGGATGAGATGGCTGGATGGCATCACTGACTCTTTGGACGTGAGTCTGGGTGAACTCCAGGAGTTGGTGATGGACAGGGAGGCCTGGCGTGCTGTGATTCACGGGGTCGCAAAGAGTCGGACACGACTGAGCGACTGAACTGAACTGTACTGGTCACAGAGGCCTGTTTCCTCACATCAGGAGAGGAAATGCCTGTCCTACGTCCAAGCACCGATTCCACCCGTCTCCCAAGTTTCTCTTAGCGCATTTCTGAGATATGCCCAGAAGAAGTCCTTTATCCACTTCATCATTAATCATAAGCTAGCAGAATTATAGGTTCCGTAAGTACATCAGATGTTATTTCAATCTAGGTTTTTAAAATGGGTTCCTTCTCTCTACCCTCTCCAAACATGAGCCTCCACATCTCATTTCATTTAGTGGGCTACTCTGGCACCTTAAAGTTCACTTTCTTCTACTCTTTGTATCAACTGAAATCCCAGCTGTTTCAGAAGATTTTCTTTGGTGTCAAGCTTTCCTCCAACTCCTTCTTACTATACTCCAATTGATTGGTCCCAATAATGGAAGAACCTCAAAGATGTCTGTGTCAGTTCTTACTTCATTTCTATAAATAATCAAACTTATTATGGTCACAGGCACTGGTTTCAGTAAAAATCTCCTGGTCAATAATGTGTTTAGGCAGATTTTCCTCTATGTGGAAGGTCAGGGATATTTGAAATCCAAATCAAGATATTTCTCAGGAAGCTGTTCTGCATTTCCTTTAGCACTTGAACCAATGCTTGAGACCCCATTTTCCACACTGAAGAGTAAGCTAAAATAAGTTTGGACCTCAAAACTATTTCAGTTCAGTTTAGTTCAGTTCAGTCGCTCAGTCGTGTCCGACTGCAACCCCATGAATCGCAGCACGCCAGGCCTCCCTGTCCATCACCAACTCCCGGAGTTCACCCAGACTCACGTCCAAAGAGTCAGTGATGCCATCCAGCCATCTCATCCTCTGTCGTCCCCTTCTCCTCCTGCCCACAATCCCTCCCAGCATCAGAGTCTTTTCCAATGAGTCAACTCTTCGCATGAGGTGGCCAAAGTACTGGAGTTTCAGCTTCAGCATCATTCCTTCCAAAGAACTCCCAGGGCTGATCTCCTTCAGAATGGACTGGTTGGATCTCCTTGCAGTCCAAGGGACTCTCAAGAGTCTTCTCCAACACTACAGTTCAAAAGCATCAATTCTTTGGCCTCTTCACAGTCCAACTCTCACATCCATACATGACCACAGGATAAACCATAGCCTTTACTAGACGGACCTTTGTTGGAAAAGTAATGTCTCTGCTTTTGAATATGCTATCTAGGTTGGTCATAACTTTCCTTCCAAGGAGTAAGCATCTTTTAATTTCATGGCTGTGGTCACCATCTGCAGTGATTTTGGAGCCCCCAAAAATAAAGTCTGACACTGTTTCCACTGTTTCCCCATCTATTTCCCATGAAGTGATGGGACTGGATGCCATGATCTTCGTTTTCTGAATGTTGAGCTTTAAGCCAACTTTTTCACTCCGTGGTAAAGATTCTGCCTGCAATGCAGGAGCTGCAGGAGACATGGGTTTGATCCCTTGGTTGGGAAGATCCCCTGGAGGAGGGCAAGGCAACCCACTCCAGTGTTCTTGCCTGGAGAATCCCATGGACAGAGGAGCCTGGTGGGCAACAGTCCATGGGGTCACACAGAGTTCAACATGACTGAAGCGAGTTAGCACACACACAGCAGAATATTAAAAAAAACCAAAACTATTGTTCATGCATATACTGCCTATACAAAGAGTTCCTTCAAACCAATAAGAGAAAGTCGAACATATTAGAAATGGGGCCAAAGGTTATGCACAGACAGTTCACAAAATGACTCTTTGTTAATAGAAAAGATGGACAATGATCAACTTCTCTTATAAGAAAATGCAAATTGAAGTAAATTTAAGACTAGTAAAGATCCAAAAAGTATACAGAATACGGGGAAACAGGTACTCTTACAATACCAGTGGAATTGCAAATTGACACCTTTGGAAGACAAGGTATCAATATCTAACAATCACATACCAGTCGATTACCTTCTAAAAATTTAACCTACAGAAATGTATAATGTGACTGCTGCAGAAGTGTTTGTAGTATCCAAATTTGGGCAAATATAGATGTCTGTGACATTTAAACCCCGTCTTAAGGCTAGATGGCTTGCTGGCGTGCCTTCTGCCTCCGTGGGGTAAACCCCGTCTTAAGGCTAGATGGCTTGCCGGCGTGCCTTCTGCCTCCGTGGAGACAAGTGCGGTGCCGGGTTGCTCTGCATGCTTACCAGCTCTGTAGAAATACTCACTGCTGACCGCTCCGACACTGGAGAACGCAGGCAAAGGCCGTGATCGCAGCTTGTCTGCTCTGTCAGTGGGGAGCTCACCCCTCCCTCACTGCAGCAGAGCTGAACCCACTGTTTTCCTGAAAAGTCTCCCACATACCTCAGCTTACCACTCTTCCCACCTAACTCCTGATTCTTCTGGTCTTAGCCTACACATCTCTTCTTCCAGAGAATAGTCCCTGACCTCTTCCTCGAACACACTGGGTTGGGTTTCCTTCCCATTTGTTCCCAAGTACCCCCTTATTAAGGGATTCCCAGGTGGTCCAGTGGGTAAAGAATCCACCTGCAGTGCAGGAGACCCACGTTCGATCCCTGTGTTGGGAAGCTCCCCTGGAGGAAAGCAGGACAACCCACTCCAGTATTCTTGCCTGGAGAATCCCATGGACAGGGGAGCCTGGTGGTTACAGTCCACAGGGTCATGAAGAGTTGGATGTGATTAAGCAACTGAGCATGGAAGCATCCCTTATTCACCATGATATTGATCTGAGTCCTTCTAGATTATAGTAATCTGCTCGCCTGTCTTTTCCTCCCAGGACTCTAAATTCTTTAAGGGGCAAAGACAGGATCTTTTACTCACTCTCTGTTGTGTCCTTAACATCTGTCCCGGAACTTTCCCAGTGACTTGCAGTCAATAAATATTTGTTAAATGAAAGAATGAGGGGCATTTTCGTCCCTGAATGTGTGTATGTGTTAGTCGCTAAGTCGTGTCTGACTCTTTGCGACCCCATGGACTTTAGCCTGCCAGGCTCCTCTGTCCATGAGATTCTCCAGGTGAGAATATTGGAGTGGGCAACCCTTTCCTTCACCAGGGGTTCCTTCAAACCCAGGGATCGAACCTGGGTCTCCTGCACTGCAGGCAGGTTCTTTACCCTCTGTGCCACCAGGGATACCCATTGAGGGTCAGTCCTAAACCAGGATAATAAAGCCATTCTCTCATCTCTCATTTATTTTGGGAGAGCACGGAGAATAGGTGGGAAGGTGCTGAATTTCTCAAAAAATAAAATAAACCCTGTAAAGCCATTATTATGTAAGTTTACCAGAAAGTAACTTTAAGTATGTCTTTCTTTTATGTTTTAAAAAGTGTCACCATATACCTTGATTCAAGAAAATCAGAGATACCAAAGGAACATTTCATGCAAAGATGAGCTCGATAAAGGACAGAAATGGTATGGACCTAACAGAAGCAGAAGATATTAAGAAGAGATGGCAAGAATACACAGAAGAACTGTACAAAATAGATCTTCATGACCCAGATAATCACAATGGTGTGATCACTGACCAAGAGCCAGACATCCTGGAATGTGAAGTCAAGGGGGCCTTAGAAAGCATCACTACGAACAAAGCTAGTGGAGGTGATGGAATTCCAGTTGAACTATTCCAAATCCTGAAAGATGATGCTGTGAAAGTGCTGCACTCAATATGCCAGCAAATCTGGAAAACGCAGCAGTGGCCACAGGACTGGAAAAGGTCAGTTTTCATTCCAATCCCAAAGAAAGGCAATGCCAAAGAATGCTCAAACTACCGCACAATTGCACTCATCTCACACGCTAGTAAAGTAATGCTCAAAATTCTCCAAGCCAGGCTTCAGCAATATGTGAACCGTGAACTTCCAGATGTTCAAGCTGGTTTTAGAAAAGGCAGAGGAACCAGAGATCAAATTGCCAACATCCGCTGGATCATAGAAAAAGCAAGAGAGTTCCAGAAAAACATCTATTTCTGCTTTATTGCCTATGCCAAAGCCTTTGACTGTGTGGATCACAATAAACTGTGGAAAATTCTGAAAGAGATGGGAATACCAGACCACCTGACCTGCCTCTTGAGAAATCTGTATGCAGCTCAGGAAGCAACAGTTAGAACTGGACATGGAACAACAGACTGGTTCCAAATAGGAAAAGGAGTTCGTCAAGGCTGTATATTGTCACCCTGTTTATTTAACTTATATGCACAGTACATCATGAGAAATGCTGGACTAGAAGAAACACTAACTGGAATCAAGATTGCTGGGAGAAATATCAATAACCTCAGATATGCAGATGACACCACCCTTATGGCAGAAAGTGAAGAAGAACTCAAAAGCCTCTTGATGAAAGTGAAAGTGGAGAGTGAAAAAGTTGGCTTAAAGCTCAACATTCAGAAAATGAAGATCATGGCATCCGGTCCCACCACTTCATGGGAAATAGATGGGGAAACAGTGGAAACAGTGTCAGACCTTATTTTTCTGGGCTCCAAAATCACTACAGATGGTGACTGCAGCCATGAAATTAAAAGACACTTACTACTTGGAAGGAAAGTTATGACCAACCTAGATAGCATATTCAAAAGCAGAGACATTACTTTGCCAACAAAGGTTCGTCTAGTCAAGGCTCTGGTTTTTCCTGTGGTCATGTATGGATGTGAGAGTTGGACTGTGAAGAAGGCTGAGCACCGAAGAACTGATGCTTTTGAACTGTGGTGTTGGAGAAGACTCTTGAGAGTCCCTTGGACTGCAAGGAGATCCAACCAGTCCATTCTGAAGGAGATGAGCCCTGGGATTTCTTTGGAAGGAATGATACTAAAGCTGAAACTCCAGTACTTTGGCCACCTCATGTGAAGAGTTGACTCTTTGGAAAAGTCTCTGATGCTGGGAGGGATTGTGGGCAGGAGGAGAAGGGGACGACAGAGGATGAGATGGCTGGATGGCATCACTGACTCTTTGGACATGAGTCTGGGTGAACTCTGGGAGTTGGTGATGGACAGGGAGGCCTGGCATGCTGCGATTCATGGGGTTGCAAGGAGTCAGACACGACTGAGTGACTGATCTGATCTGATACCTTGATTCAGGCACTTGCATTTCTCTGATTCTGGGGTGAAGAAAGTTGACAGTGACCTTGGTGTACACTCTTCCCCTCATTCCCAGGGTACCCTGGACAGGTAACCAGGAATGCTGTCTGTGAGCTGGTAGTTTGAGTATCATTCTCACGACTTTTGTATCCATTCTTTTCAAACAAATGTATCGTTAATTTGAAGCATGGTATTTTGGGGGAGTTTAATAAATCGATGAGAGAGCACATAAATTAATGTTTAGAATTATTGTGAGAGGACTCATTTTCCTCCAACCAAAGCTTATGCATCAGCAGACCGACTGCAGATCATGACAGGGCACGGAGCCGGCTTCTCAGGCTTTCAAACTTCAGTGCTGACAATAATGTTTGGATTTTACGTTTGTACACACATGCACCCTTCCCATTTTGGCTGCTGTTCCTTAAAAACCTGCTTAGCGTTTGCCTGACCAGTGACTCGAGGCACGGCCAGAAAAACAGAGGAACCTAGGCAGATGAACGTTATAGCACCCAGAGCAAATTAGCATTCGTAAGCCCTTTCTGACATCTCCCTCTAAAATCTAACCCGGTGTACGAGACAGCAAAAGAGACACTGATGTATAGAACAGTCTTATGGATTCTGTGGGAGAGGGAGAGGGTGGGAAGATTTGGGAGAATGGCATTGAAGCATGTAAAATATCATGTATGAAACGAGATGCCAGTCCAGGTTCAATGCACGATACTGGATGCTTGGGGCTAGTGCACTGGGACGACCCAGAGGGATGGTATGGGGAGGGAGGAGGGAGGAGGGTTCAGGATGGGGAACACATGTATACCTGTGGTGGATTCATTTTGATATTTGGCAAAACTAATACAATATGTAAAGTTTAAAAATAAAATAAAATTAAAAAAATAAATAAAATCAAACCAGATGTATTAGGGAGAGGAAGAACACTTTTTGGATGAGTCCTTTGCTCTGCTGAGAATATTCCCAAGAACAGGAGTTAGTTCAAAAGCCTTGCTTTGGTGCTGCAGTTTAAGAATGGAATTTGCTTACATCTCATGTCTTTGAAATTTGTGTTCCCTTAGAAGGGAACTTTTTAAACTAACCCAATTGTCCTTTCTTGGTTGACCTGTCTTTGCAATGGAAATGCAGTGGAAGAGATTAGGGATGTCTTTATGAATATCAGATAATCCAAGCTAGCTTTCTTTCAACCAGCTTTACATTGGTCCCTTGGTATCCATGGGGGACTGGTTCCACAGCCGCCTCTGATAAAACCTGGACGCTCTCCTGTCCCTTGTATAAAACTGTACAGTATTTGCTGACAACCTAAGCACATCATCCCGTATGCTTTCAGTCATCTTCAGATTATTTACAACACCTAACACAGTACAAATGCTGTGTAAACAGTCGTAAATGCAATGCAGCTGCTATGTAAGTACTTGCTTTTGTTTTGTTGTTGTTCAGTTGTTGTGTCGTGTCCAACTCTTTGTGACCTCATGGACTGTAGCCCACCAGGCTCCTCTGTCCGTGGGATTTCCCAGGCAGGGTTACTGGAGTGGGCTGCCATTCCCTCCTCCAGGGGATCTTCCTAAGCCAGGGATCAAACTCGTGTCTCCTGCAATGACAGGCAGATTCTTTACCACTGACCCACCTGGGAAGCCCAAGTAGTTGCATTCATACAGCACATTCAAGTTTTGCTTCTTGGAACTTTCTGGAATTTTTAAAAAGGATTTTCAGTCCCTGGTTTGTTAATTCCAAAGATACAGAGCCCGAAGATATGGAGGGTCACTGTACGCTTTCCCCGGCTTTACTTTCCATCAATTTTTGATGTTGACTTTTGCTACTGCCAGAGGGTAAGCGCAGAATAAATGAAGAAGGTGCCGACTCTCTGCTCTGCTCTCACTCGTCCCGTGAGGCGGTGGCAGGTATCCTCTGCACCATGGGAGGACTGTACCTTCTTCCCCACTCCCTCCTGCAGGAATTTGTATGTTCCCTGGAAGCTGAATCAGTGTTTTGAAACAGGCAGTGTGATGGCTGAAACTTGGAGCAGAGCCCATTATGAGTTGAAAAGGATTCCCAGCTGCGTTTTCACCAGTCCCAGGTCCCAGCTGCACAGCACACAAGGGACTTCATTGCTGAAGCCCTGGGTGTGTATGTGCACGTTCACGTCAGTGCAGAAGAGTGCGTGGCTTTGAAGCAGCTGGGAAGCCCTGAACTTCAGAGACAAGTTAATTTGCTTTGTGACACAGACCTGCGTGGCTACAGGTATAAAGGTAAATACATCATACTTCTCTGTTTATTAAATTAGAAAGATTCTCAGCATGATTTTAAGCATTAGGGGCATCAAAAGAAAGCTAAACCATGGGTCTTCATGTCAAAGCAGGCAAGGGCAAAAAGGCCTGGAAACAAAAAGATAATTGAAGATAGGCTGAGGAGTGTCAGCATACATTGCAAAAACAGCGATGAGGGAGGAAGTAGATTCAAAGTTAGTCTTTAAAGGAACTCCTTCTCCCTGGTCTGGAATAACACAGAGCAAGCTTGAATTTGTGACATTGTACAGGAGACAGGGATCAAGACCCATGGAAAAGAAATGCAAAAAAGCAAAATGGCTGTCTGAGGAGGCCTTACATATAGCTGTGACAAGAAGAGAAGCAAAAAGCAAAGGAGAAAAGGAAAGATATAAGCATCTGAATGCAGAGTTCCAAAGAATAGCAAGGAGCGATAAGAAAGCCTTCCTCAGCCATCAGTGCAAAGAAATAGAGGAAAACAACAGAATGGGAAAGACTAGAGATCTCTTCAAGAAAATTAGACATACCAAGGGAACATTTCATGCAAAGATGGGCTCGAGAAAGGACAGAAATGGTATGGACCTAACAGAAGCAGAAGATATTAAGAAGAGATGGCAAGAATACACAGAAGAAGTGTACAAAAAAGATCTTCATGACCCAGGTAATCACAATGGTGTGATCACTCACCTAGAGCCAGACATCCTGGAATGGGAAGTCAGGTGGGCCTTAGAAAGCATCACGATGAACAAAGCTAGTGGAGGTGATGGAATTCTAGTTGAACTATTTCAAATCCTGAAAGATGATGCTGTGAAAGTGCTGCACTCAATATGCCAGCAAATTTGGAAAACTCAGCAGTGGCCACAGGACTGGAAAAGGTCAGTTTTCATTCCAATCCCAAAGAAAGGCAATGCCAAAGAATGCTCAAACTACCGCACAAATGCACTCATCTCACACGCTAGTAAAGTAATGCTCAAAATTCTTCAAGCCAGGCTTTAGCAATACATGAACTGTGAACTTCCAGATGTTCAAGCTGGTTTTAGAAAAGGCAAAGGAACGAGAGATCAAGTTGCCAACATCTGCTGGATCATCAAAAAAGCGAGAGAGTTCCAGAAAAACATCTGCTTCTGCTTTATTGCCTATGCCAAAGCCTTTGACTGTGTGGATCACAACAAACTGTAGAAAATTCTGAAAGAGATAGGAAAATCAGACCACCTGACCTGCCTCTTGAGAAACCTATATGCAGGTCAGGAAGCAACAGTTAGAACTGGACATGAAACAACAGACTGGTTCCAAAAAGGAAAAGGAGTATGTCAAGGCTGTATATTGTCACCCTGTTTATTTAACTTATATGCAGAGTATATCATGAGAAATGCTAGGCTGGAAGAAGCACAAGCTGGAATCAAGATTGCTGGGAGAAATATCAATAACCTCAGATAGGCAGATGACACCACCCTTATGGCAGAAAGTGAAGAAGAACTAAAGGGCCTCTTGATGAAAGTGAAAGAAGAGAGTGAAAAAGTTGGCTTAAAGCTCAACATTCAGAAAACGAAGATCATGGCATCTGGTCCCATCACTTCATGGGAAATAAATGGGGAAACAGTGGAAACAGTGTCAGACTTTATTTTTGGGGGCTCCCAAATCACTGCAGATGGTGACTGCAGCCATGAAATTAAAAGACACTTACTACTTGGAAGGAAAGTTATGACCAACCTAGATAGCATATTCAAAAGCAGAGACATTACTTTTCCAACAAAGGTTCGTCTAGTCAAGGCTATGGTTTTTCCTGTGGTCATGTATGGATGTGAGAGTTGGACTGTGAAGAAAGCTGAGCACCAAAGAATTGATGCTTTTGAACTGTGGTGTTGGAAAAGACTCTTGAGAGTCCCTGGGACTGCAAGGAGATCCAACCAGTCCATTCTGAAGGAGATGAGCCCTGGAATTTCTTTGGAAGGAATGATACTAAAGCTGAAACTCCAGTACTTTGGCCACCTCATGGGAAGAGTTGACTCTTTGGAAAAGATTCTGATGCTGGGAGGGATTGGGGGCAGGAGGAGAAGGGGATGACAGAGGATGAGATGGCTGGATGGCATCACTGACTCGATGGACGTGAGTTTGAGTGAACTCCAGGAGTTGGTGATGGACAGGGAGGCCTGGCGTGCTGTGATTCATGGGGTCGCAAAGAGTCAGACACAACTGAGTGACTGAACTGAACTGAAGCTTGAATTTCCTCCTTATAGGAGAACTGATTCTCATAAATATATATATAGAATTTCCTTTCGAGACTGTACGTAAGTGGCTGTAGTGGTAAAGAGCCCACCTGCCAATACAGGAGACACAAGAGAAGTGAGTTCAATCCCTAGTTCAGGAAAATCCCTTGGAGGCAGAAATAGCGACCCACTGCAGTATTCTTGCCTGAAGAACCCAATGAACAAAGGAGCCTGGTGGGCTACAGTCCATACGGTCAGATACGACTGAAGCAACTCAGCACACATGCAAGGGAGAGATAATTACAATGAAATGAAAAGGAGAATTTGAAAGTCAGGTGCAGAGAGAAGGCAATGCTCTTCTGAAGAAATAAGAAAATTAAAATTTGGGGTATCCCTCACCTTTCACTGGATTAACAGCTAATGAAGCTCAGGAGATTGACCTGAAGACGAAGTCGGAGGCACAGGAGTGCTGTGTCCTGCTTTCTTAGAGCAGAGTCACATGGTAGCCAATCATGCCCATCATTTACCGCACTGGTAACACAGCATAATCGGTCCAAATATAGGCTTCAGCTCCAGCATCCCCTCGTCAGACAGGAGGCCGTCTGTGTCCTGACCTGTGGCCCTCATCACCAGCACGGACGGCAACCCACGTCAGGTTGCTGAGCGCCTGACCGAAGGACCTCAGCTTCCTGCTGTGAGCCTTGAACGCTGGTCTTCCTCAGGCCCCGGGCTCAGTGTCCGTTCTTTCCGTTTCCCACCTCACCAGAGTCATGGCTATCTGTCCCCATAGGAGCTTGTCAAACGTGGCCCTCCGTTTGATCCCTCAGCTTCCTCCTTGAAAATCCCAGTTCATGAACCAAGTCTGAACACTAGAAGAGCAAACAACAAACTCAGCAAACAACGAGGAAGAATCAGAACAGGGGCTGAAATGACCACATGTCTAAATGCCTTCAAAACCCTGGGCAGGATGGAGGAGGAGGAAAACAGTCTGGGGAAGATGCTGCTGTGCCTGGAAAGACCGCCAAGGGTTCAGCCTGGATTGCCTGCAGTCTCCTCCGCGCTCATTATGCTCATTCACAAGCCTAGTATTACTTTGATGTCATTATTCTGCGGATGGCCTTGTTTTTATTTTTTAGAAGACAAGAAAGGGACAAAAAGAATCTCTTTACGAGCCTGTCAGGCACACTGTTCTCTTTTCAGAGGAAGGGAGTGGTTGAATTTACATCCGCAGAGCCATTCATGACCCACGTTTTCCCTAGAGCCGGAAAACCAGGGTCCAGGGGATGACTCGCAGTCCTCAGTATCAACAGTGGGGTCGAACCTGGGGTCTGGTTCCTGGGTCCATGTTGGGCCACAACTCCCTGGCAGCAATTTTAGGAGGAAAGGAAAACATGCAGCTGACTAGGATTTAAGAGCTTTGCTCAAGGTCAAAAGGGACACCTTCACGTGACAAGCTTCCTGTGAAAAGCTCAGGGCACCGGCAGAATCAAAGCTATTTGTTAAGGCGTATCAGGCAGCCAAGAGCTCCCATTAAGCCCTGTTTGTAGAGAATTTAGGGAATTAAAATGAAATAGAAGGCATGGCCCCTTCCTTTTAGGAGTTTGAAGTCTAATGGAAGGAATAAAATACACAGGCCAGAAAATGGGACAGCTACAAATGAAAATAGATAGGAACACTTACAGAAGGGCAGCAGAAACATGCAAAGACGGTCCCTGTTAATTGGACAGGCACAGATACGTACAGTTGAGCTAAAACAGCCGGCGAGCCTCTGGGGAAAAAACAGAAGGCTGTGTAACATTCGCAGTGTAAGTAAGGTTTTTAGAAAGAGATTTCAGCCTCGGGTCAGACCACTCGATGACCCACCACCGCAGCCTCCAGGCTCCACCTTCTATGCGTCTCCCTGCTTGTGTTGAGACTGACTGGACCTTATGCTGAAAAGTGAAGCAGGAGGGCGAGCCAGACGCTTCGGGTGGAGTGGGGACGGGTGTGAGAATCTGTCGACGATTATCAGGGTAGATGAGTACAGCTCCCCGAAAACCTAGATACGTGTCCCCATTCCTGTTGATGAGACATGGAAATGAGTTAGTCAGACCAGAGACGCCGCACCATGGATTCTGTCCAGGCGGTGATATTACTTTAATCTAAGGTGCAGAACCAAGAATCGCTCTAAGGAGTCTTGGCAACATTTGCCTGGGGACGCGCCACTGCTCTATTACTACACCCCATGCCTGGTCTACAGACGCACTCAGCTCTTCCAGAGTGGAAGGTGGAGGAAGTCAGCACCAGACATAAAGGGTCCACCCGTCCATGGGCCAGTAAGAAAGGCCCTCTGCCCACCCCACCTGCTTCCTGCCTTGGCTGGGCCGGCGGGCCCTGGCTGCAGAGATGCGGCCGCTCGCTCAGTGTCAGGTGTGCGACAGGCAGCAGCTGCCCTGCTGAGGGATGCCCACAGCCACAGGGAACGCAGCTCAACAAATGCACTTTTGTTGCCTTTCCTGACATATGGCCCCAGACCTTTCTCTACAGTTTGCACGGCAGGCTGGCATTCAGTGGACAAACAGCTGATGATGCTAAAATCGTTCCACTTTTTGTGTTAGAATTTCATCCTAAATGTGATGCTTCTTTCAATATGCAACCCCCCAGGTATAAGCATTAGAAGAGAAGGGAGAAGGCCTACAGTTCCTCGGGTCTCCCTCTTCCCAAGGCTCCACCGTGAAGTGACATTTTTGTCCTAAACTCTGGGCGAGAAAATGACGTAAAGTGTCCTGAGAACCCTCTCCAGCAAGTTTCCATTTCCGCAAACGCTGCCGGATAAGCTTTCACAGGTGTGTATCAGAGTAGGAAAGAATTCTCATTATAGTCAAAAAGTGTATGTTAAGTGGTTGCTAAAAGTATTATCCAACTTATCTTCAAATAAAAGCCCCAAAGTGACCACAGGGAAAGGGTTCTTCCTCTCCTATTGCCTTTTTATACAAAATTAATTCTTTAAAACTACAAGTGTAGATCAAATCAATATCATACTTAGAGAAGGTGTGCTGAAAGAATTATGTATACATTCTTGGAAAGTTGCACTTATCAATACTCTGTTTTATAAATTATTATTTTAAAAATTACCTTTGTGCTTTCTTTTATGATATTTGCATTTCAGAAAGCAGCTTTAATCTTTTCTTCACTTGGGGTATCATAGGGTAAAGAACTTATCCTAGCAATGGATGAGTATTTTGCAACTCCTGCTTTTGCAAAAATGAAACATTCCAGTGACATGAGGAATAATGAATTGCAAAATAGTAGTGGCAAAAATCCTACAGACCCTTCACTGGAGGGTTAGGATGACCACAAACTTCCCTTTGGATCACCGGCAGCCTTCACCCCGCTGTGCGGTGAGAGCTTTGAGCCCCAGTGCGGGCTCTGCCCCACCATACAGAGAATGGTGTGTGCAGAGTGGATGTCAGGAAGTAGCCCAGAATCCGTATAATTTTCTTCACAATTAAAATTTCCTGTTAAAAGTTTGTAAGTAGATTCACAAAAGGTTAATTCTACAGAGAGCAGGAGGGCAATAGCTATTAAAAACAGGACAATCAAAATTCACCACAGGAACATTTGTGGACATAAAATTTTGGCCCAAGGTACATATATTGAGCTGTGGATTATAGCCTGTAGTATAACTGTGGCCATCTACAATTAATTGAAAGGAAGTCATTTCCTAATTACAATTGTCATCCATCTAGAGCCTGGGGTTAGAAAGTAGGAAAGGGAAAAAGAAAAGACAAGAAAAAACCCTCTGCACACCAATTTCACAAACTTGTCCATTTTTAATGCTTAGCCAGGTTAGAGTAGTTCTAAAAAACTGAGATCTGCAGCCTAAAAAATGTGAGTATGGAATTGATGCCCCTTTGTAAAATTAGAGTATTGATCCTCTAAACATGCGGTTGCTAACTAGCCCTTGTCCCTGGGATCGAGTCTCATTACGTGATACCAAGAAGAGATGAAAATCAAGAAGTGCTGAATTGAACCCCCCCTTTTTTTTTCAAGTACCTAAATATGGAGCATTTGTCCTTTGGAGGCCATTCTCTTCTTCCTCCCTTGAGGAGCAGTAGACGGCATGGTAAAAATAACACTGGCTTTTGTGTGAGAAGGTGGAGGGTTCAAATCCAGCCCTAACTAGGTCTAGACCTTGGACAGATCATTTAATTCTTCTAAGCCTCGGTTTCTACATCCATACAAAAGGGATAAGCCTGTCATAGAGACTATCTTAGAGGTCGTAATGAAGGTTAAATGATTCAGCACAAGCAGAACTAACAGAGGGGAGCAGACCCCTTGGTTTGATGGCTGCAGCCCAAAGCTGTGTACCTCTGCAGCCCCAAGACCTGTGGAGCGATAACAAAAAAGACAGCAATGGGAACAACAGCAGCTACTATCTGTTGATCTGTGTGTTAGGCACCTTTCTTTAATTTTCTTTTTTCCTTCTTGTATATATTTAAGATGTACAGCATCGTACTCCTTGGAAGAAAGGTTGTGACCAACCTAGATGGCATATTAAAAAGCAGAGACATCACTGCCAACAAAGGTCCATCTAGTCAAGGCTATGGTTTTTCCAGTGGTCATGTATAGATGTGAGAGTTGGACCGTGAAGGAAGCTGAATGCTGAAGAATTACTGCTTTTGAACTGTGGTGTTGGAAAAGACTCTTGAGAGTCCCTTGGACTGCAAGGAGATCCAACCAGTCCATCCTAAAGGAGATCAGTCCTGGGTGTTCATTGGAAGGAGTGATGTTGAAGCTGTAACTCCAATACTTTGGCCACCTCATGCAAAGAGTTGACTCATTGGAAAAGACCCAATGCTGGGAGAGATTGGGGGCAGGAGGAGAAGGGGAGGACAGAGGATGAGATGGCTGGATGGCATCACTGACTCAATGGACGTGAGTCTGAGTGAACTCCGAGAGTTGGTGATGGACAGGGAGGCCTGGCGTGCTGCAGTACATGGGGTTGCAGAGTCAGACACAACTGAGAGACTGAACTGAACTGGAACTGGTGGTGCTAGTGGTTAAGAACCTACTTGCCAGTGGGAAAGGCACAGGAGACCGGGGTTTGACCCCTGGGTCAGGAAGATCCCCTGGAAAAGGAAATGCAACCCACTCCATTATTCTTGTCTAGAGAGTCACATGGACAGAGGAGCCTTGTGGGCTACAGTCTACAGGGTCGCAAAGAGTCAGACATGACTGAAACAACTTAGCACGCCAGAGTTGGAAGTATGGTCAGTGTGTTGACAGCACCTAGATGAGGGATGCCAGAAATACTTGCCAAAAAGGGCTGTTAAAAGGAGATGGATACTAGGTAGAGAACATTAAATATTCCCCAAAGGGGTTTGGATGTAAGCTTTAATTGAACCTCCCAATAAGCTTTTAGTTCAGAAAGAAAGAAAAATAGGTATGAAGGGCCCTCAACAACGGTCCTGAGCACAGCAGGTTGCTCACTGCCTACTTGGCATCAGGGTGCCTGCAGGCGGGCACTGGCTGCAAGGCCCTGCTCCTTGTCTTCTCCTGTCCCGTGTTGCTCCTTGCCTTTCTTAATCCATCTGTCTGTCCATCTGTTCAACAGATACCAGAGCATCTACCTAGAGGCATGCATTGTTGGCCCTGGGGCTTCTGGGGTGAACAAGATGGGTGCACTGCTGATCACATGGAGCTCACAAAACGCTGGAGGGCTGCTGCTACTTTACCGAGAAAAAGGCAGACACCCTGGCGCACTCTGGTCAGGAAAGTGCAGAGTGATGTGCAAACTGTAAAGCGGAAGAGGCTCAGCCAGGCCTGGGGCCAGCAGAAGTTTGCAGGAATAAGTGGCGCTGGATTTGAGGCTCAGAGGGAAAGGGGGAGTTGGCTAAACAAAGGTGGGTGCCGACAGGATCTCAGAAACTCTGGCCCATGAGAAGTCTGGCTACCTCTTTTCTGTAAGCCCTACGGCAGTGGCCTCAAAGCCTGAATTGATTTACACTTGCTGTAGGTTAGGGAAGACTATGCATTATTAAATCATGCCCTGGAAGCATTAGGGGGTTCCCAGAGGTCTCGGGGCTCAGTGAGTGGAGATGGGGGATGGAGGTGCAGGATCTGTGCCTTTCAGAGGCAAAAACACTGAGCAGGGGACTCCCTGACCTCCTTTCCCTGGTTTGACCAGCCCAGCCCTGCCTTTGTGCTTTATACGGTGGAAAATGCAGGTATTATTTTCAGGGAGCTGAAAAATAAAGTTTGAATAGCTCTGAGATAGAATATGGATTTATTTTGCTATGCTTAGTCACTCAGTCATGTCCAACTCTTTGCGACCCCATGGACTTTAACTGGCCAGGCTCCTTTGTCCATGGGATTCTCCAGGCAAGGATACAGGAGTGGGTAGCCGTGCCCTCCTCCAGGGGATCTTCCCAACCTAGTGACTGGACCCACGTCTCCCGCATTGCAGGCAGATTCTTTACCATCTGAGCCACCAGGGAAACCCAAGAACACTGGAGTGGGTAGCCTGTCCCTTCTCCAAGGGATCTTCCTGACTCAGGAATTGAACCCGGGTCTCCTGCATTGCAGGGGGATTCTTCACCAGCTGAGCTACCAGGGAAGCCCAATAAGCCATGGGTTTGTTAGAGTTTCTTAATTCTACTGTTTTGGAACATTTCTTTATATTTGTGCATCAGTCATTTCAGTTGTGTCTGACTCTTTTTGACTCCATGGACTGTAGCCTGCCAGGCTTCTCTGTCCATGGAATTCTCCAGGCAGGAATACTGGAGTGGGCTGTTCTTTAGTCAGTGGATAATGAGGAACTATAAGATTTTTGAGTAAGGAGATGAATTCTAATGGGGTAGTAAAAAAAAAAAAGTTAGTTTGACAGCAGATTCTAAGATAGAAGGAGGCAGTATGAAATTAAGGGCAGGGAGATTAATTAAGAGACTACTTGGATAGTCCAAGTAAGGATGCTGAACTCTGGCAGTGGCAGATGGGCATGGGTATGTGGAGTATACGAGAGAATTGTGAAGATCAGGGGCATGTAACGAGGACTGATTAGATATGGAGGGTGAGGGACAGCTGGGAATTAAGGGAATAGAGATGCTTACTTAGAGACTTTAGGAAAGGAGCTGGTTTGAGCGGAGTTCAATTTGGAGCATCCTGAGCTTTAAGTGACAGAGCATTTGGAAATAAAATATGAAATCGGGTAGGTAATATATGTCCTTGGCTGAAAGAGGGGCTAGGAGAAGAAATAAAGATTTAGAAGTTAACAGCTTAGAAGTGGTGGTTGACCCCTTGGCAGTGAGTAAGGTCTCCGAGGGAAGATACAGAAAGAAAAGGGCAGAGGGCTGAGCAGAGCAGTGTGGAGAGCAGCTGTGTCTCAAGGATGAAAGAAAGGGAAGGAGGCAGGGGAACGGGTAGGGAGGCAGAGATTCGAGGAGAAAAAGGCAAACTGGAGTGAGAGCATCTCAGGGTGGTCACAGGATACCAGACATGTGGGCTGAAGACAGAGGCCTCCCACTGTGCCCCTCAATATGGGAAGAGCAGGGCTCCATGCAGTCTGCAGTGTATCACCCCAAGACCTCTGCCGCTTTGTCACTCTACCTGGAATCCCGCAAAAGCCTTGAAAACAGGTACCTTTTCTATCTTCAGTTCAGTTCAGTTCAGTTGCTCAGTCGTGTCTGACTCTTTGTGACCCCATGAATCGCAGCACACCAGGCCTCCCTGTCCATCAGCATCTCCCAGAGTTCACTCAAACTCACCTCCATCAAGTCGATGATGCCATCCAGCCATCTCATCCTCTGTCGTCCCCTTCTCCTCCTGCCCCCAATCCCTCCCAGCATCAGAGTCTTTTCCAATGAGTCAACTCTTCGCATGAGGTGGCCAGAGTATTGAAGTTTCAGCCTCAGCATCATTCCTTCCAATGAACACCCGGGGCTGATCTCCTTTAGGATGGACTGGTTGGATCTCCGTGCCGTCCAAGGGACTCTCAAGAGTCTTCTCCAACACCACAGTTCAAAAGCATCAGTTCTTTGGTGCTCAGCTTTCTTCACAGTCCAACTCTCACATCCATACATGACCACAGGAAAAACCATAGCCTTGACTAGATGGACCTTTGTTGGCAAAGTAATGTCTCTGCTTTTCAGTATGCTATCTAGGTTGGTCATAACTTTCCTTCCAAGGAGTAAGCATCTTTTAATTTCATGGCTGCAGTCACCATCTGCAGTGATTTTGGAGCCCCAAAAATAAAGTCTGACGCTGTTTCCACTGTTTCCCTGTCTATTTCCCATTTCTATGTTGCTCACTGTGCAAGTGCTGCATAGCTCGTTAGCTGTTCAAAGCACACCTGTTCAAAGACCCTCCACTATTTGAAAAGCGAGTTGCTCTTTCCTGCTTTCCTCTATGTGATTTTTTTCCCCTTAATACTCAGTACCTTACAGTTGAGTATGACTCTCTTAATTACTAGATATCAACTGTAAAATCAGGCAAGTCACAGTAACCATGATGATCGTCCATAAGAGTTCATTGTTCATACCTAATCTCACTAGCATTGCTATTGCTTATCATCACTGTGGACTTACTCTGCAGAACATAAGAAGAAAATAGATAATGACTTCACTTTCCTTTTTCAAAGTCACAGGCTATGATTCTGGGCTTCTCTGGAATGTATCTCTCTGCCTTGCTTTTTATGAAGGTCTCACTGAATTCAAGTGAAAGTGGAATCTTTGGTACAGGAAAAAATAACTTGATAGCACGAAAGTTATTTTGCGGCCTAACTAAGGAAATGTACATCTTCTACCCTCCCTTCAGGATCCCCCTACTTAGAGTCAAGTTATATGAAAACCACTACTTTCCTGCAGGACTTGGAAAGTCAGAGTGATCAAACATCTCCTTGGTCAGCCATGTTTATCAAGAACATGCTGTGTGTGCGCACAGAAAGTGTGAGGAATGTGAAAAGGAAGTGCCAGCCGGGGGCCGCTCGCAGGCACGAGAAGGCTGTGCCTGTTGCAGCGATGATCATGACATGCGATGAGGGCAACCGAGCAGAGTTCTGCAGCCCATGCCCCCGAGTCCTAGGAGTGCTTGGAACCAGGCTGTGGGCAGCGAAAGATAAGGCACAGAGACCTTCGATTAGGGTTGCTGGAGCCAAGACAAAAGCTAGAGAAGAATGAGGATTTGTGTCATAGTCCTGGATTCTTTGGGCTCAAGACATGTGGGTCACTAGGAAACAATATGGATTTGAATACACAACCCTGTGGATCAGAGTTAGACAGCGATTGGACCGAATTTGCTCTTCTGGAGAATGAACACCAGTGTGGGAGTCAGGGAAACTGATGCCTAAAACCCAGGAAAAAGCAGTGTTAGTCCTAGGACTGGAAACTCCTGATCTTGGTCCAGTGCACATGCAGGGCAAGGATTTGGGTTGGTATTTTAAAATAAAGAAGAATATAGTTCACGGTCTCTTTGAGGTCTTCCAGGAGTCACCTGAGAGTTTCTCTACCCTCTGAGATTTTGGTAAACTTTCCTCAAATCTCCATGCTCATGACTGGAGGTTACTGAGGACTCAGCACAACTGCTATTAATTTCCAGGCTTGTTTTTATTCTCTATCTCCTCTCCTGCATCCATTTTACAATGAATTAATAGGTCCTTGTCAAACCAAAGGTCTAACTCAGGTGCAATGCCCCCAACCCCTTATCAGCATTCATCAGGCACAGAATCACACAGAGTACATCACAAGTTTTGTAGTGTTATTGAATAATTGCTGGGGCCGAGGGCAGTGGGCAATCACATCTACCTGTTTATTGAGGGTCTACTGTGTTTTTAGATACAGCAGTGAATAGGACAGTTTGGCTTTCTAGAGGTTCCCATCTGATGAGAGAGAGAAACTCCGTGGAGGCTGTGCCCGCCTGCCACCTTCTGGTTCCCTAGCCGTCCCACACGCCTCTTCCGCTAAGGCCGCTCTGTCACGCTCTGCAGCCCTCTGACGCCTGTGCTCTGCTGTGTGACTACCACGGCCTCTCCAGTTTCCTCTGTCTTTCACAATCCTCCAGCCTTAGAATCTTGGCAGCATAAGTATCTCCACCTTGTTACACAGGATTCTTCCGTTCTGCGGAGCCAGGACTTGGCAGGTCTTCCAGCTGGAAAGTTAGGATGATGGAGAGGACAATGGGGTGAATGTGGAAATTGGTGTCAGCCAGCTCTGGGGTCAGATCTCTCTTCCTCTTGCTTGTTGTGTGGCCTTGACCATGTTCCTTACTCTTTCTAGGGCTTCATTTTCCTCATCTGAAAAGTGGAGCCATTAGGAACATCCTTTTAATAAGAGGGTAAATTTCAAATGTGACAACAAAGTTTCCAGCTCAGTAAAGATTGAAGGCGGGGGGAGAAGGGGACAACAGAGGATGAGGGTTGGATGGCATCACTGACTCGATGGACGTGAGTCTGAGTGAACTCCAGGGGTTGGTGATGGACAGGGAGGCCTGGCGTGCTGCGGTTCATGGGGTCGCAAAGAGTCGGACACGACTGAGCGACTGAAATGACTGAATAGATGCACAAATATGACTGGCTCATTTCCTTCAGGTTCTGGAGAGATTCTGGGGAATAAAAGGAAGAGAAATCAATCACACCTCGGCCCCAGACCCAGGAGAGTCACTTGGGCTAAAGTGAGAGAAAGGAGGGTAGCACTTTCTGCACTCCGGGCGGGGTGGGGGTGGGCAGCACAGATATTCATAGGTCACCCCAGGACCCTCTGTTGAACGGCAGGCTGACCCCTCCGCGTGGTGAATTAGGTGGGACGTTTAGACATGAATGCCTCCTTCCCTCAGACCTTGGGGTTGAGAGAGTAACTCTTACACCCGCTCCAACAGGGCGGGCCGGCGGTGGACCCGGAACCAAAGGGAGGTTGTCGTGGGCCCCCGGGTGCGGGTGTGGCGAGGACAGCAGAGGATGCTGACGAGACCTGAACGCGGCGCGGACTGCGGAGGCTGGTGTCTCATGCGGTGAGGGTCAAGGTCAGGAAGTATCCCCAAGAGCAGAGGATGCCCGGCGTGGCTGGCCTGGCGGAACGCGGACAGCTGCAGGAGGAGGGAGCCCCTGCCTCTCAGGGGTGACCCCAGGGCTGGAAAGCTGAGATGCTCAGACCCGCCAGCGGCTCTGAAGGGTCCTGGAGCCCAAGGGTCCCCACTCCTGGCCCCTGGCCTAGCACTACTGAATAAGCGCCCAGGTTGGAGGCAGGCCAGGCATTTAAATACTTCTCAGGGGACTCTTCTGGCTTGGGGTGGAGCCCGGAGGGTCTTCAGTCCTAACTGCTGTGCCGCCGGTTCACGGGCCACACCTGAGCAGCAGAGTCCGAGCCTGGCTCCCCAGCAGATGCATCGGTCTTCTCTGCGGTATTCCATCAAACGGCTGTCTGACCCCTACTCAATTATCTTCTGTGAAAGGAATCTCTTCGCCTCTGATGAGGCCCATTCAAACTTTATCCCTCCTGGTTAACAGCATATGTGTCAGTGTGCTTCCTAAGTCCTGCTACAGATATTTCTAGACTACTCTATCCTTTGGCAACTCTGCCAGTAAATCCTTACTTATGTTTTTCTACCATGTATCATTTTAAAGGCTATGACACTAACTGTAGGTTTTTTTGGTAGAAAAGGACCACAGAGGATGAGATGGCTGGATGGCATCACCGACTCAATGGACGTGAGTTTGAGTGAACTCCGGGAGTTGGTGATGGACAGGGAGGCCTGGGGTGCTGCAATTCATGGGGTCGCAAAGAGTCGGACACGACTGAGTGACTGATCTGATCTGATCTGATAGATCCATAAAGAGGAAAAATTTATAACAAGGCTAACACCCCCAACTAGAGACACGGGCTTTTAGAATATTAGTGTTTCCTTCTGTTTCTTTCTCACTACACTTTGAAACCTGACTGCTATGTTTCTCTCCTGCAGAGTCTCTGAGAGCGAGGCTCGGAGATGTCTCTATTTTCTCTGTCTGCTTCCGGCATCGGGCAGCGGTTCTGCTCCAGTGCCCACCCTTCTCAATGACTCTGCAGCCCCCTCTCCAAACTGGAGCAGACTTTGGCAGAGATGAGAGGGAAGACCACTCAGGTGCTCTGGGTGAGCTGGTGCCGCTGGGACTCACTGAGTTGGGGGCTATTTTTCAAGCCATCAGAACAGCTTTACAACGAACCATTCTATCTCCTTGACTTGATACCGCTTGTCACCAATAAACAAACATTTTAAGGACTCTGTGCCCACAAAACAGACTATTTCTCACTTGGCAAAGTCAACTGGCTCTCGGCCAGTCATGTCCTCAGCCCTGTCCAGTGTCATTGGTCTTCTGATGTGCTGCGTGTGGGCTCCTGAGTTATAACACCTAGATCCAGACCCTGTCTCCATCATTTCTTACCAAATCTGCAAAGTTGGACAGATTACTTTGCCCCTTTATGCCTCAATTTCCTCGTTTTAAATGGGGACAATACTACTATGGATACTATTCCATAGAGTTACTATGTGGACTAAATGTGTTAATCCACATTACGTTTTCAAGATGGTGTCTGACTCATGAAAAAACTCAATAGATGATATCCAAATTGCACACACACGGCAACAAAGTCATTTTAATGGGCAGGATAGATTGAGACAAGGCGATAAGCTCAGTATTAAGACATTTCTGTATTGTAACCTTGAGAAAGACTTGGCTAAGAAAAGAGTCACAAGGTGCCTGGAGCCAGGGTCTGTCTCAGCACACCACACTGTGACGAGGGGTCTGCTCCGCCTGGGGGGTCGCGGCAGAGGGGGTCACCTGCGGCCCCACACCTGCTCAGAAGAGGCCGTGCTCTGAGCTGTGCGCGCGCAGCTGGGACGGGACAGGTGCTCAGTACACGCTGGGCAGTGCGGGCCTGTCACCACGCCCCTCTCTGTCACTCGCTCTGCCTAGTGAGCAGGCTTAGAGATAGCCCAGGACACAGGTGGGGAACCTGGGAAATTGGTCATGTTTTTTAGTTAGGACAGGGTCTCCCTGGGACAGAGCATTGAGGATTCCAGGTCACTCTCTCTGCAGGCTGCTGAAACCTCTGGTTGAGCATCGGATACCCTGGGAGCTGTGCTGAATCCCCAGGGAGTCACTGGCTTCACTCTGGGCAGTTAGTGCATCACCGCAGTTATGGCCGGGTTTCTAGAGAGTCCCTAAATGGGACTCTGATGGCCAGAAAAAGATGATTTTCAGCCCTGTACACCTAACTTCCTATTAGAGGGTTACTTAGGCACTGGAGACAATCTGGCTCATTAATAAATAAATGCATTTTTATATTTTTTAACTAGCTTACCCTATGCACTGATCCTTGAATTTATACCCCCTTTTCCCTCTTTGTGTATCCCTTTATTTATTTTTATAAGTCAAGTTGATATATAATTGATACATAACATTGTACTAGCTTCATGTATACAGCATGGTCGTTTCATATTTGTATACATTACAGAATGATCGCTCAGCTGGTAAAGAGTCTGCCTGGAACACAGGAGACCCTGGCTCATTTCCTGTGTCAGGAGGATCCCCTGGAGAAGGGATAGTCTACCCACTCCAGTGTTCTTGGACTTCCCTTGTGCCTCAGCTGGTAAAGAATCTGCCTGCAATGCAGGAGACCTGGGTTGGGAAGATCCCCTAGAGAAGGGAAAGGCTACCCTCTCCAGTATTCTGGCCTGGAGAATTCCATGGACTGTATAGACCATGGGGTCACAAAGAGTCAGACCCGACTGAGTGAATTTCACACACACACATACATTGCAAAATGATCACGCAACAAGTCTACTTAATATTCATCACCTTACACTTCCTCTTTTATAATATAGATGATTAATGCCATAAATTTCCCAGAAGTGAAATTACATAGATTAAACTGTAGTTTTTCTTTTGTTATTCAGTTCAAAATGCTTCCTAATTTTCCTTTTGATTTCTTCTTTGGCGCATAGTTATTTGGAACTGTTTTTACTTAATTTCCAAATTTGGGGATGAATTTCCAGAAATATTCTGTCATATTTTGTATAACTAGATCATTTTTAACTTTACTGAGACTTGTTTTATGACCCAGAATATAGCCTACAAGTCCTGAATATGTTTTCTGGCACTTTACAAAGGTCAGTAGGTCAAGTTGGTTAATACTGTTTTCAAATATTTTGAATACTTTGTCATCTTGTTCCATCAATTACTGGAAGATGGATATTGAAATGACCACTATAACTGGATTTTTCTATTTTGGCTTGAAATTTTATCAGTTTTTGCTCCATGTATTTTGATGCTCTGTAATTAGGTTCATTCATGTTTAGGATGGTTGTGTCATCTGAATAAATTGATCTCTTTATAATTACAAACTGAGCTTAGTAGTATGCCAAGTAGCGTTTTGCTGCTCTGACATCCACCTCACTTGATAGTAATACAGTATAGTAGATGGTTGTTACTCCAACTTTTCTGTGTATAGCTTTAATCTTGGTGTATCTTTTCCTGTCCTTTTAAGTTTAACTCATGCATGTCTTTATATTTAAGGTAAGTTTCCTGTAAGGTAACACTTATTTAGGTACAACAATCGTTGCCGTTTAACTGGAGTATTTAATGTGATTGTTGACATGGCTAGGTTCACGTACATCATCTTGTAATTTGTGTTCTATTTTTACCATCTCTTCTTGTTCTCTTTTTCCTTCTTTTTTGCCTTAGGGTAGATTATTAAGTTTTTTATGGTTTTGACTTATCTCCTTAGTCACATTCTTAGCTATAGCTCTATTCTGTCATTTTAGTGGTTGGCTTGGGGTTTATAGTGCCCGTCTTCGACTTGTCACAGTCTACTGGCAACTGACATTGTTCCAGTTCATAGACTGCATGAGAACCTTTAAGCAGCACACTTCCATTTCTTCCCTCTGGTCCCTGTGCTTTGGTTGGCACACATTTTATTTCTTGTATAAGCTACACAATATACTGTAATTATTTTTGTTTAAGTATTCATCTTTTAAAGAAATATAAATAAGGAAATAAATTCTATATTTACCCACATAATTATCATTTCTGGTGTTCTTGCTTCCTTTCTGTACATCTGTACTTCCATCCATTATCATTTGCTTTCTTTTTTTTTAATTTTATTTTATTTTTAAACTTTACAATATTGTATTGATTTTGCCAAATATCGAAATGAATCCGCCACAGGTATACCTGTGTTCCCCATCCTGAACCCTCCTCCCTCCTCCCTCCCCATACCATCCCTCTGGGTCATCCCAGTGCACCAGCCCCAAGCATCCAGTATCGTGCATCGAACCTGGACTGGCGACTCGTTCCATATATGATATTATACATATTTCAATGCCATTCTCCCAAATCTCCCCACCCTCTCCCTCTCCCACAGAGTCCATAAGACTGATCTATACATCGGTGTCTCTTTTGCTGTCTCGTATACAGGGTTATTGTTACCACCTTTCTAAATTCCATATATATGCGTTAGTATATTGTATTGGTGTTTTTCCTTCTGGCTTACTTCACTCTGTATAATAGGCTCCAGTTTCATCTACCTCATTAGAACTGATTCAAATGTATTCTTTTTAATGGCTGAGTAATACTCCATTGTGTATATGTACCACAGCTTTCTTATCCATTCATCTGCTGATGGACATCTAGGTTGCTTCCATGTCCTGGCTATTATAAACAGTGCTGTGATGAACATTGGGGTACACGTGTCTCTTTCAATTCTGGTTTCCTCAGTGTGTATGCCCAGCAGTGGGATTGCTGGATCATAAGGCAGTTCTATTTCCAGTTTTTTAAGGAATATCCACACTGTTCTCCATAGTGGCTATACTAGTTTGCATTCCCACCAACAGTGTAAGAGGGTTCCCTTTTCTCCACACCCTCTCCAGCATTTATTATTTGTACACTTTTGGATCACAGCCATTCTGACTGGCGTGAAATGGTACCTCATAGTGGTTTTGATTTGCATTTCTCTGATAATGAGTGATGTTGAGCATCTTTTCATGTGTTTGTTAGCCATCTGTATGTCTTCTTTGGAGAAATGTCTATTTAGTTCTTTGGCCCATTTTTTGATTGGGTCATTTATGTTTCTGGAGTTGAGCTGTAGGAGTTGCTTGTATATTTTTGAGATTAGTTGTTTGTCAGTTGCTTCATTTACTATTATTTTCTCCCATTCTGAAGGCTGTCTTTTCACCTTGCTAATAGTTTCCTTTGTTGTGCAGAAGCTTTTAAGTTTAATTAGGTCCCATTTGTTTATTTTTGCTTTTATTTCCAAAATTCTGGGAGGTGGGTCATAGAGGATCCTGCTGTGATGTATGTCGGAGAGTGTTTTGCCTATGTTCTCCTCTAGGAGTTTTATAGTTTCTGGTCTTACGTTTAGATCTTTAATCCACTTTGAGTTTATTTTTGTGTATGGTGTTAGAAAGTGCTCTAGTTTCATTCTTTTACAAGTGGTTGACCAGTTTTCCCAGCACCACTTGTTAAAGAGATTGTCTTTAATCCATTGTATATTTTTGCCTCTTTTGTCAAAGATAAGGTGTCCATATGTCCGTGGATTTATCTCTGGGCTTTCTATTTTGTTCCATTGATCTATATTTCTGTCTTGGTGCCAGTACCATACTGTCTTGATGACTGTGGCTTTGTAGTAGAGCCTGAAGTCAGGTAGGTTGATTCCTCCAGTTCCATTCTTCTTTCTCAAGATGGCTTTGGCTATTCGATGTTTTTTGTATTTCCATATAAATTGTGAAATTATTTGTCTAGCTCTGTGAAGAATACCGTTGGTAGCTTGATAGGGATTGCATTGAATCTATAAATTGCTTTGGGTAGTATAGTCATTTTCACTATATTGATTCTTCCAATCCATGAACATGGTATATTTCTCCATCTATTAGTGTCCTCTTTGATTTCTTTCACCAGTGTTTTATAGTTTTCTATATATAGGTCTTTAGTTTCTTTAGGTAGATATATTCCTAAGTATTTTATTCTTTCCATTGCAATGGTGAATGGAATTGTTTCCTTAATTTCTCTTTCTGTTTTCTCATTATTAATGTATAGGAATGCAAGGGATTTCTGTGTGTTGATTTTATATCCTGCAACTTTACTATAATCATTGATTAGTTCTAGTAATTTTCTGGTGGAGTCTTTAGGGTTTTCTATGTAGAGGATCATGTCATCTGCAAACAGTGAGAGTTTTACTTCTTCTTTTCCAATTTGGATTCCTTTTATTTCTTTTTCTGCTCTGATTGCTGTGGCCAAAACTTCCAAAACTATGTTGAATAGTAATGGTGAAAGTGGGCACCCTTGTCTTGTTCCTGACTTTAGAGGAAATGCTTTCAATTTTTCACCATTGAGGAAAAATGGTGGGTTTGTCATATATAGCTTTTATTTTGTTGAGGTATGTTCCTTCTATTCCTGCTTTCTGGAGAGTTTTTATCATAAATGGATGTTGAATTTTGTCAAAGGCTTTCTCTGCATCTATTGAGATAATCATATGGTTTTTATTTTTCAATTTGTTAACGTGGTGTATTATATTGATTGATTTGCAGATATTGAAGAATCCTTGCATCCCTGGGATAAAGCCCACTTGGTCATGGTGTATGATCTTTTTAATGTGTTGTTGGATTCTGTTTGCTAGAATTTTGTTAAGGATTTTTGCATCTATGTTCATCAGTGATATTGGCCTGTAGTTTTCTTTTTTTGTGGGATCTTTGTCAGGTTTTGGTATTAGGGTGATGGTGGCCTCATAGAATGAGTTTGGAAGTTTACCTTCCTCTGCAATTTTCTGGAAGAGTTTGAGTAGGATAGGTGTTATCTCTTCTCTAAATTTTTGGTAGAATTCAGCTGTGAAGCCGTCTGGACCTGGGCTTTTGTTTGCTGGAAGATTTCTGATTACAGTTTCAATTTCCGTGCTTGTGATGGGTCTGTTATATCATTTGCTTTCTGCCTGAACTTTATCTTTAAATTTTCTTTCAGGGTATGTCTGCAGGTTAATATTATACTTTTAGCTTTTTTATGTAGTATAATAATAATATTTGCCTTTGCTTTCGAGAGATTTTTTCACTGAGTATAGAATTCTAAGTTGATGGTTTCTTCTTTTCCCTTCAGTACTTTGCATATGTGGCTCCACTGTTTTCTCACTTGATTATTTCCAATGAGAACTCTATTATCTTTGTCTTTGTTCCACTCTACATAATGTACCTTCTCTTCTGGCCGCTTTTAATATTTTCTCATTATCACTGCTTTTGAGCAAATCCCTAATGATGTGTCCTGGTATCATGTTCTTCATGTTTCTTTCATCTGAGGTCCATTGAACTTCTTGGATCTGTAATTTTCATTAAATTTAGAAAACTTCCAACCCTTATTTCCTCAAATATTTTTGTCTTTCCACCTCCACCTTCAAGATTCCAATTATACAAATATCACTCTGTTTGAAGTTATTCCATAGCTCAGTGATGCTCTGCTCATTTAAAAAAAAAATTATCCTTTTTCTCTGGGTTTCATTTTGGATAGTTTCTATTGTTAGATCTTTCGGTTCACTAATCTTTTCTTCTTTGATGTCTAATCTGCCAGTAACCCCAGCCAGTGTATTTCCTAACTTATACATTGTAGTATAATCTCCAGAAATTAGATTTGGGTCTTTTTTGTATCTTAACTTTTTGAACATATGGAATAGAATTATACCTGTTTTAATGTTCCCATCTGCTAATTCTAATATCTGTGTCAGTTTAGGGGGATTGATTTTTCTCTGTATTATGGATAGTATATGGATAGTATTTTTCTGTTTTTTTTTTTGTTTGTTTGTTTTTGTTTTTTTATGCCTGGAAGATTTGTATATATGCCAGATCTCGTGACTTATCTTTTTGGGTACTGGATAGTTTTGGATACTTATAAGAATACTTGAACTTTATTCTGGAATGTAGTTGTTTGGCAATTGTTTGATCCTTTCTTATCTTGCTCTTAAGATTTATTAGCCAGAACTAGAGTATGTCCACTCCAGGGATATTTGTTCCCCACTACTGAGGCAAGGCTTTCTTGTGTATTGTGTTTAGTTCTCCATGAATTCTGAGGTTTTCCAATCTGGCTAATAAGAACAGACACTATTTCACATCTACATGAGTGCCAGACACTGTCTCTTCTAATCTTTTTGAATAGTTCTCTTCACTCAAGCAGTTCTGCACAAGCATGCCCTGCTCAAACCTCCTCTGAGGCAGATCCTCTCCACATCTCTGGACTTTCCACCTGTGCAACTCTCCTCGGGCACACTCTCCCACACCCACTGATCACCTTGATGCCTCCGGACTCCCAGCTCCATCTCTTCAACTCCAGGAAGCCCCTGGAGTCTCACTGGGGCCCCCTCCCTGTGCCACAGCCTGGAAACACCCTCCTGGCAGTAAGCTGGGGCAGCTGCAGGGCTCGCCTATCTGCTTCCCGTCTCTCAAGGACTGCTGTCCTTGGTTACCGTACATTCTCAAGGACTGCTGTCCTTGGTTACCGTACATCCAGAGCCTCTCAACCCACTCTCATTTATTTTGTCCCTTTTTTGGTTGTTTAATGTGGAGAGTAACTCTGGCCTCTGTTAGTCTATCTTGGGTGAAAGTGGAAGCCTCTACCATTTCTTTTTAAATCTACTCTGATTATTTTCGTTTAATTGACAGATTACCTAGCCCTTCACCCTTGAGTACAGTCTGTTGAAAGCCTGAGATATGGTCATTTGTATCTAGCTTTTGTATGAATCCCCGGGAGTTACTTTAGACATTAACAATATGACTTGGAATGTGTTTTATTTCCCTAAGGTCTTGGTTTCCTTACTTCACCACTTAGCTGACGCCTCTCTTCCAATGGGTCCCCCTCACATTTGTCATATATGTGTCAACTAGGCTAATTGTTTATAGCACCAGAGCTTTTAAGTTGGTATTGATTTTTTTTATCACTTAAATAAGATATATGTGTGTGGAATCATTTATTTGATTAAGTGTGTAATAGCCAATGTCCTTGTCTAATCGACAAAAACATTTGAGTGGATTAGGAGACAAATATTTCTGTATTATATGTAATATGACAATCAACTTTGTCAAACTAATAATCAACATATAACCAAACTAATGTTTATTGAGGGGCTTGTTATTGCCTAAGTACTGAACTGTTTTTTTTTTTTTCCTCCACATTATCTTAATTATTTTTATCTCATAAAGTAGATATCCCCCACCTTATTTTTGAAGGCCAGGAAATTAAGTTTCTGGGCTTCCCAGGTGGCTCAGTGGTAAAGAATCTGCCTGTGATCCAGAAGATGTAGGAGACTCCACCGGTTCGATCCCTGGATTGGGACAATCTCTTGGAGAAGGGCATGGCAACCCATTCCAATATTCTTGCCTTGGAGAATCCCATGAAGAGAGGAGGCTGGTGGGCTATAGTCCATAGGGTCACACAGAGTCAGACATGACTGAGGCGACTGAGCCCACATGCACACAAAGGTTAAATAATTCCTAGAAGTCATTTGGCCAATAAGTAATGTTGCTGTTCAGTCGCTAAGTTGTGTCTGACTCTTTGCCACCACATGAAGTGCAGCACTCCAGGCTTCTGTAGCCAGGATTTAAACTCAAGTTCAGTTTAGTTCAGTCGCTCAGTTGTGTCCAACTCTTTGCGACCCCAGGGACTGCAGCACGTCAGGCCTCCCTGTCTATCACCAACTCCCGGAGTTTACTCAAACTCATATCCATTGAGTTGGTGATGCCATCCAACCATCTCATCCTCTGTCGTCCCCTTCTCCTCCTGCCTTCAATCTTTCCCAGCATCAGGGTCTTTTCCAATGAGTCAGCTCTTTGCATCAGGTGGCCAAAGTATTGGACTTTCAGCTTCAGCATCAGTCCTTCCAATGAACACCCAGAACTGATGTCTTTTAGGATGAACTGGTTGGATTTCCTAGTAGTCCAAGGGACTCAGTTGTCAATTCCAAAGTCCAAATTCGTTTTCTTCAACATATTGGCCCAAGAAGAAATCAACTGGTTGCTGATCTCTAGACTTTCCTACATGTATTCAGTAGTATGCCCAGCTGTAGAAAGACATATCAAAATCTTCTCAAAGAAACTGCAATATCAAAATTCTTTGAGGTAGAATTTTTTACCAATGCCTTTCTTTCAACCTTAAATTCTTTAAGCAGCAAATAACTTAGCAACTACAAGTAATAAAGGCAGTGAATGAGACGGAACTCATTTCCACTTAGAAAAATGTTTATTTGGATTCTCTGGAGTCATCCCCCAAATAAATGCCATATGAATTAAATATCTATGCATAAAAAAGTAACAGAGTATCAAAATGAAATTAGGTAAATTTTTAAAATCTGAATTTGGAAGATGCTCTTCAAAGAAGCAAAATCTGGAAACCGTAAATGAAAATAACTGATAGATATGATGATACAATTTTTTAATTTACATCTTTACCAAAAATAATCCAAAAACTCCCCCCAAACTGCTGAAACAGCACAGCTGGGAGGAAATATTTGTGGCCATTGTTAACAAGGAGTTAATGTTCTTACTTGGACTGTGCTCCACTTTACTCCCTCATGGCCCTCAGCATCAGTTTCAAACTGAGGCCCTTACCATGGAGAATGCTTTCCCTCAAGCCACCAGCCCTTCTTAAGTTCCTGAGTCTGTCTGCATCCAGAGTTCCTGGGACTGTGAAGAGTGTTAACAAGGTCTGGGCGGAAGCTCTGGTTCTGCTATTCACAAGCTACATGACTCTGGGCATGTCCTGCAGCCTCTCCGTGTCTCAGGGTAAGAGCACAGCGGGGATGGCAGGAGTGCTGAGTTCACAGTGGGCATGGCAGGAGTACTGAGCTCACAGTGGGCATGGCAGGAGTACTGAGCTCACAGTGGGGATGCCAGCAGTACTGAGCTCACAGCAGGGATGGCAAGAGTACTGAGCTCACAGCGGGGATGGCAGGAGTACTGAGCTCACAGTGGGGATGCCAGAAGTACTGAGCTCACAGCGGGGATGGCAGGAGTACTGAGTTCACAGCGGGGATGCCAGTAGTACTGAGTTCACGGTGGGGATGGCAGCAGTACTGAGCTCATGGCAGGGATGGCAGGAGTACTGAGCTCACGGCGGGGATGCCAGCAGTACTGAGCTCACAGTGGGGATGCCAGCAGTACTTAGCTCACAGTGGGGATACCAGCAGTACTTAGCTCACAGTGGGGATGCCAGCAGTACTGAGTTCACAGTGGGGATGCCAGCAGTACTGAGCTCACGGCAGGGATGGCAGGAGTACTGAGCTCACAGTGGGGATGGCAGGAATACTGAGTTCATGGCGGGGATGGCAGGAGCACTGAGCTCACAGTGGGGATGGCAGGAGTACTGAGCTCACAGTGGGGATGCCAGCAGTACTGAGCTCACAGTGGGGATGCCAGCAGCACTGAGTTCACAGTGGGGATGCCAGCAATACTGAGTTCACGGTGGGGATGGCAGGAGTACTGAGTTCACAGCACTTCTCTGAGAGTCACCGAGCATTGTCTGGTGTACAGTAAGTGTTCAGGGTATGGTACTCATTGTTCCTGTTCCATCCCCAGTACAAGGGTATTCGGCACATACAGATGCCCAATACGTGTTTATTGAATACATAGCTTCTACAAACGAATAAGAAAAGGACGTGTGAGCTTGTGCTCAGTCGCTCAGTCGTGTCTGACTCTTTGTGACCCTGTGGACTGTAGTGCATCAGGCTCCTCTCTCCATGCCTCAGAAAAATAAGCAAAGGGTAGGGTAGGAAACACACAGGAAAAGCACTGTCTGCAAATACATGGAAAGAGGCTCAATCTCAGGAATAATGGTAGAAATACAAATTAAAGCAACATCATTTTTTTAGCCATGGATTGAAAAAAAAAAAAAAAGTTTAAATGGCTGACTGATTATATCCAGTGCAAGTAGGGTTGTGGTGGATTCTTCCTACACATGGCTGATGGAAGAGAAAGTAACAACAGCCCTAGAGAAATATTTGGCAATAATTTTAAAACCTTGAGTACATACATTATGGAATCCCACCTCTAGGTATCTAGCCTGCAGAAGTGATACATGGGCATGGAAATATACTGCTTTAAGGATGCTCCTTACACATTGTTTGAAATTTAAAACATCAGAAATAACATAAATGCTCATCAGTTAAGAACTACTTTAGAAAATGGTGATGCATTCATATAAGTAAATGAAATAGATCAAAAAAAGTCCATGATATGTATTCTTAAGGATATATATTTAAAGAGAGAGCAAATTGCAGACCAATATAATAATTATATAGCTAATATTGGTTGAGCACATGTTAGGATGGTAAGCAATCTACATGAATTACCTTATTTGATCATCTATACTACTTCAGTTTCTTCAGATGTAAATAAGGGATAAGACTGGATAAGCTGTAAGATCCTTCTCGTCCTAGCTTTAAAATGCTACCTATACTAAGGTCCTTTTTTGAGAGCCATCTCCCTTGGAAAAGGCTGCGGCATGATGGTGCCTCTGGGAGCTGGACAGTCAGATTGATGTCTATTCTTACAGTTTCTACCATGGAAACTCTGTAGGAGATGATTCTGCTTCCTGGAAAATATTCACAGTCTTGTCCTCAGACATTAAACAAAATGAGATCATTGCTAATTGGTGAAGAATGACTTTCTTACATTAAGTGAAGCGGCTTCCTCTTACAGCCCGCCTTTAAAGCAGGGCGACCTCAAGTCTCCTAACTGTGCAGGAAGCACCAACCACACGCTCTCCTGAGTGTCTAATTGTCGATGAAAAACACTTTTCATCATCTCCCACATGCACAGAGGCTGGCCTCCCAGTGGTCCTGGGGCTGTGATGCTGGCGAGTGCCAGCTCTCACCCTGGTATCCGGCAGTGGGGGTGGCAGTGAGGTGTGCCAGCTGGAGGCGGTTGCCCGTCCCAGCAGAGCCTCGCGTTTGGTCCCCTCATCATCCGTGCCAGCCACGTGCAAAGGAGTGCCCCCGGTTCGGTCCTGTGGAGAAAGGGCAAATTTAAGGGCTGAACACATGTGGAGCAGTGTGGGAGTATAAGAGCGTGAGTAGTGAGTTCAATATTTTGACTGTGCTTTTCATATTTTTAGAAAAATCTTATCTTTTGTGAAAACATAGCAAAAAGGTTACTCCTACAACTGCTCTAATTTTAAATTTTATTTTAAAGCAGAAAAAATGTCTCTAGTATCTGAGAAAAACAATGTATTTATTAGTAGGTACAAATTCAAAGTACAAAATAAGCTCTGATTTTTGCTTATTTGATAGATTCTTCATCAAATGAAAACACTTATTGCATAATCCTATCCCAGACAGTATCGCCTCAGTTGTGAAATCTGCTGGGACTTATTTGGACACCAGTACAAGCACTGGTGGCAGAGGATGAGATGGTTAGATGGCATCACCATCTCAATGGACATGAGTCTGAGCACACTCTGGGAGATAGTGAAGGACAGGGAAGCCTGGCGTGCTGCAGTCCATGAAGTCGCAGAGAATCAGACGTGACTTAGCGACTGAACAACAACAAGTAGCACTGGTGAGAAAAATGTCTGTCAAGGGGGCTGGAAAAATTGGAATGATCCCGTCCAACACAGAACGAAAGCCAGCTTCTGGCATGTGTCAACTGGGGTATCAGTTTGGAGGCTGATGACTGTCTCTTCCCAAGATCAGAGAAGTGCTGCATCCTCTTACATGGCCTGCAAGAATCCGTGCAAACAGGGTGTTTAAAAATTAAAAGGAAGATGAGACAGAAGAACAGAACACATGTGTATTTTCTTTACTGGAAATTTTTGTTTTATATAACAGGTTATTACCAACTCTGACTCTCAGAGCAGTGTTAATATGCAGATGTTGTATCAATAATCAAGCTTCTACATTATACTTAAAAAACCATCTGCTGTCTTCTGCACCGAAGGCTGAATACAGGCCAATAAAGTCACAAATAAACTAACACTATTCCTGAAGGATTTTTTTCTTCCCCAAGGGTAACAGAATCCACAGCGGACTAGCCCACCTATTCCCTATAAAGATATTGGCTTTGAGAACTGCAGCCTGCAGACTGAATACCTGGCTTTACTCCATTTTTGTGTTCAACAAGCTAGCAAGTAAGAGATGTAAATCTACAGCTCTAAAATGAGACGGAAGCTCAACGGGCCGCTTCTGTCTCTGACACTGGCTCCGTGGATCTTCGGCCACTACAGAGACACAGCTTGGGCTTCCCTAGTGGCTCAGTGGTAGAGAATCTGCCTGCCAGCGCAGGACACGCGGATTCGATGCCTGCTCTGGGAAGATCCCGCGTGCCAGGAGGTAGCTAAGCCTGTGCGCCACATCTCGTGAGCCTGCACTCTAGGACCTGAGCTCTGCAGCACGTGAAGCCATCGCCACGAGAGGTTTGTGCACGGCAGCTAGAGACAAGCCTGAGCGACAACGAAAACCCAGCACAGCCAATAAATAAACATTCAAAGGGCTTTCTTTAAAAAAGACCTAGCTTGTTGCTACTTTGAACTCACGGCCAGTGTTCTGCTTTGTCCGTCACCACCCTCCAACACCGGCTTACCTGGAGAGAATAAAATGCCCTGCTCCCGTTTGGGCGCTCCTCCGCACCACAGCTGGAGGCACAGCTCCCTCATCCTCCCGAGGGCTGTGTCCTCCTGGAGCCTTGGATAAACCTCGGGGAGACACAGGGCTGGAGGCCAGTGTCGGAACGGCAAGAGAACAGGCTCAATGGTGCACGCACGTGTGCCGCTTCCTGTGAGACTTGTCTTCAGCGGCAACGTGTGCTCCCAGTGCTGACTCCCGCAGAGTCCTCCGCATGAAGGTTCTACCGTTGTCCGTTCACAACCAAGTTAGCCCACGGAGGCTCCGGTACTTCCTCTGGAAAGCCCACCCACCTCCTGGACATGGCTGAGCCCCCCAGGTATCCCGGCCCGGACTCTTATACTGGGGACTCAGCCACACGGTAAGAACAGGCGAGTAACTGAGTCATGAATTCCTGTGCCTGAATTCTGGAGAGGAGAATAATTGAGGGAAATACTGGTTATTCAGTTTATTTTGAAAAGGCTAAGTTTTTTGTTTAAAAATTAGTGCACCTCTTAGCCAACTTGCTTAAATGTTCTACGTCTGTTGAAAAGCTATTATACCTGCTCTTATTTCTCCAGATGGAAGAATTCATTACTCTTAGTTTTCCCCTTCCAGCTCAGACATAGACTGTCTTTCAGAGGGGCCCAAGAAGACCGGTCCATTAAATTCCCCAGTGCTGTCAACAGTGGCTCTACTTTAGAATGGGAAAGAAAGACACAGCCATCCTTTCGTCAGAAGGAGACTTTGGAGAGAAAAAAGAATCCTCTAGACACCATTTTCTGAACTTAAGCTTTTGTTTATTTCTGTTGCAAAACCAAATGATTTCAATTTGGGGTAGTATTTTAATATAGAAAAAATGTAAAACTCTAGCATATTTGACATTTGAAATTGCGCTGATTGGCATGTATTTTTAAACATATAAATAAGACAGCCATCGGTGTTTGACGATTTTTTACACAAAATGGAAGAAACAAGTGAAAGGGAAAGTGTCAACAAATTTTTAATAAAATTTAAAAGACAAATGCACAGAATTGCAGTAGGTGTATTAAGTCCACGTGGAATTTAAAGTGACTTTTGTGGTTTATAATCCTTTTAAGATTCAATCTGGAAAATTGCTCTGGAACAATGAAAACATGAAATCAAATCATAAAGCAGACTAACAGATAAAGACTATAACACAAATGGACATATTTTATCCTGTCTGTTCACGATGAGAGCATATTTCTATTTCTTTTATGAGCACAAAGAAGGGCCTACATTAATTTGCCTCACAATAGTCATGACTTCTCTTGCAATATCCTAAGTAATTTTAAAGCTCTAATCTGATCATATTTTTTTTAATGTTCACAGTTGCTTACTGGTTCAATTCATGTATATATACCAAAAAAAAAAAAGTCAAAACCACAGAGGTACTGATGGTCATACAGCCATGGATGTCACAAAGCAGCTGCTTCGAGGATTAGATCGTAAGTGCAGTTTTTAGCACATTTGCATTTTACTTTAAAATGATCATGTTTGTATGTGAATATTGCTGATAATCAGTGTCTGCCAGGCACAGACTAGATAGACAAGATCAGAAACCACATCTTCTCACTGAGGTTTATTCCCTCACTATCTCTGTGCAACTTTTCAGAGCACATTGAAATTCTCTGCTGCAGTCGCCATGTGACTGGGTTTTAATGTACGGCTGCATGTCCCAAGGGCAGAGCAAATTATGCTCCCTGAACCCTTTATCTGTAGGCAGCAATACAACAGGGCAATGTAAAATAGAAGACAGATTTATTTAGACATAAACAATGTAAAAAATATTATTCGATACAAGAAACATAAAATCCAATATCCCAATAAATCTAGCTGGCAAGCCTTACCTTATTGCTAAATGATTGCACAAAAGAACAAACTTTCTTTAATGTTTCCAGGTTGACAAATGCAATATGTTCTGTCTACAGCCTCCTAACTTTGTCAGGAGCTATAAAGTCCTTCCCTCTTGGGTGCCAATATTTCCGAGGAGGTTTACAGGATTTCAGAATCTACCCTGTTGCAGCTTTTGGAAGGCCCTGGCCTTGTATTTATCCCCGGATATTTATGGAAAACAGTGGGCACTACTGGAGTGTAATGTTCTAGAGTTGCTTCTGTTTTGTCCTAAAATTATAATCAGTTATAAACATGATCTGGGCCAGCACATCTCAGACCTTAATGTGCTTATATATCACCTGAGAATCTTGTTAGAACGCAGACTCTGAGTCAGTTGTTCTGGGTGAGACCTGGGAGTCTTTATTTTGAACAAGAGGTAGCCAGTGCTGCCTATCTCTGGGCATATCTGGTGTTGCAAGAATCTAGATGACCCCATTTCCAAAGGAGAAAAACCTGACCCAAACTGGACTTAGAAGCTTAAGTTTGCACAGATCCTTAGGACTGTTGTGCCGGAAGGTCTATGACCCGCTTCCTGTGTGCGGGCCTGGGTCGGGCCTAGGGGCACCGGTGAGGGTGCACGGCGCCGTCCTTTCCCTTGGCGCTGGCGGCGTGCAGGGAGCCTGGGCCGGAAGGGGAGGGCTGGCGGAGCTCGCTGCGGGGGCCGGAAGTCCACTTCCTCCGCCCAGCCCGCGGTCCTGCCAAGCCCTGCAGACGCCTGCGTTTCTTCTGGTTCTCTCATGTGCTACCTACCTCCTCTCGACATTCCACGTTCCCCAGACTTCATTGTTCAGTTCAGTTCAGTCCAGTCACTCGGTCGTGTCCTACCCTTTGCGACCCCATGGACCGCAGCACGCCAGGCCTCCCTGTCCATCACCAACTCCTGGAGTTCACCCAGACTCATGTGCATCGAGTCCGTGATGGGCTTTATTGTAAATCTCTGCATTCCAGAGCCCTAGTCAGGAATGACTCACTGTTCCCTGCTGATGGACGCAAGTATTATCCTGTAGGTGAGGTGGAGCCCTGGAAAGTTTCTAGCAGGGAAACGGCCCTGGAAGAGCTAGAGTTTGGTCTGAGCTGTTGACTATCACATCAGCAGCGCCTAGGGCAGTGTCCGGCATAAGACTTCAGTAAGCGTTGCTGAATGAAGGAACGCATGCATGAATGACGGTTTGCATTTTGGGCTGGCTTACTACTTGAAGGGCCAAGAGTGGCTTAGGGGATGTGAGAGTTGGGGAGGATGGCTGACCACTCACCTGTTCCGAGTCCCTACACTAAGCCCTGAGGCTGACCTCATTGTTTCCTTTTATGAAATCCTTCCCGTAATCAGCGAGCGATAAGTACAAACTGGTTTCTGTCTGGGTTTGAACCCAGAGCGCTCTCACCCCAGCGCCTTTGTATTCAGCCCGCTGCTCTTTCAGAAGACGTTATACATGTGTTGCCTGTAACTGTGCAATGCAGAGCAAGTGCGTTTCCGATGAAACTATAAAATGGCAACAGAAAATGGGGCAAAATGATTAAATTCTCAGGAGGCTTAGGAGCCGATCAGATCTGGTTTCAAATTTGCTTCTTTCACTTAATCGTGAACTTGGGCAAAGTAGTTACCCTCTCTGTGTCTGATTTCGCTTCCATAAATGACAGTAACAAGGCCTGCTTCGCAGAACTCTGTAAGACAAACGTAATACAACGGAGGAAGAGTGTAGCAGGTTATTTAACACATCCACAGCGCTCAGAACACGGAAATTCTATTATTTATCTTTATTGTTGTTAACAAATGTGCTTACATTTTACTTGGAAAGATACAGACTGAATAATTAAGGACAATTCTTTTTAATTAGGATGTTGTGAATAAGCTAGAAATTTCTCAGAATAAAATGCCGGATGGTTTATTACTGATGACTTAATTATAATCTTGCCTAAGGACCATGGCCTGAAAATGCTTTCTAGCCACACAATTCTATTTTTTCCATGTTTTCTCAGCTAAAGAGGTCAGTCATAGTATTGACCTACTTCATAAGTTTTTTGAAGAATGTCAAACTTGAGTGTCTTAAATAGTTTGAAAAATGCAAGTAACATATACATTAATTATCTTTTCTTCTGAGGTCCAATCCAAAACTACTCTGGTAAGCCACTGACTAAACAGTCTTTGTCTATCAGGCACTTGCCAATTGGAAGAACGGAAATGCCCCCAAGTAGTGTTGGAATATATTTTGGTGAGTTTCCATGGCAACGTATAGACTGCTTTAGAATGCCTTAACTCCATAAGACTCAGTTCTGTTACAGTCAAGATAATCAATCACAGTATTAGACCACCTTGAAGTATAAGTCAAGCCAATTTCCATTTTTATTGAGTATATTATACTTTAATAATTTCTCTTCATAGTACACCTTTCACCTTATGTGAAAACACAAATAACTTGCTTCATCTTCAACTGCCATCTCACCACTTATGCACAACCACATCTCATGGATAAATATTGCTTAAACATTTCTTTTTCTTGGAAATATTTCCTTGATGACACTTGCCAGGCCAAAATTTTGGAATTCTGTTAAGTTCCTCAGTGTATTTTTATGCAAGACCAAATGAAAACCTGGCTTTAGTATTAGAACTCTTGCAAGAAAAGTGGATGATCTTTTGATGAGAGTTGCATAATATTTTCTTTGAACACAATTTTCTGTTAACCTGATTGATAATTTCTACTCAGAAATCTAGTTACAGAGAGAGATATCGAGGACAATGAAGTCATTAACATATTAACAATGCACTTTCCTGGCTGAGAGGAAGGTGCAATTAAGTTGTTCGGATTAATCACATGACAAAAAGGAAGGCTGTTCAGAGTGATGGGGGCCCGCGGGCTGAGGCCTCAAGTAGAAAAGAACAATTATGTTCAAACCACTGTTTAACTTCCAGGAAAATCTTTCCATCGTTCAGTGAATCGTGTCTTTAGGGTACCTGTCAGTTGCGTATCTGCCCACCTTGGACAAATACTAAAGTCCTGTGGGCAACTTTAAACATATTTGCCTGTAGTTTGTATACCAGCTTTTACTCCTTCCCTCTCCCCCGAAAGCTCATAAATAATAGTTGAGGGATTTTTCTCCTCTTATCCTTCTTTAAGAAAAAGACCTGCTAATTTTGAGAACTGTGATAATTTTCCTGATATTTATATAACAAGATGAAAAAAATATTTGTCAGACTCCCAAAACTCCCTGGGAGTGTGGGGTTAGCATATGTAAACTATTATATATAGAATGGATACACAGCAAGGTCCCTACTGTACAGGAAACTGTGTTCAATACCCTGTGATAAACCATAACGGAAAGAGTATGAAAAAAGAATATATACTTATATGCATAACGGAGGCACTTTGCTCCACGGCAGAACTTAATGTTGTAAATTAACTATGTTGCTGTTGTTGCTTGGTTGCTAAGTTGTGCCTGACTCCCTGCACCCCATGAGCCCGCCAGGCTCCTCCGTCCATGGGATTTCCAGGCAAGATTACTGGAGCCGGTTGCCACTTCCTGCTCCAGGGGATCTTCCTGACCCAGGGATCAAACTCGCATCTCCTGCTTGACAGGTGGATTCTTTACCACTGAACCATCAGGGAAGCCTGTAAATTAACTATACTTCAGTGAAAAAAAAAAAAAAAAAGTTGACAGAATTCCAGAGAAAATGCTTTTGCCAGGCATCTGAGTGAGGCAAGAGAGTAGAGACTGCTTTGGTATCGCCCAGGTTCCTTCGGTTGGAGTCTTACTGACTTACTAGTGACTTAAGTAGAAAGGGAGTCAATGGGGAGCTGAGAGAATGCGGGGGAAACGCATTAGAAAGGAAAGGAAGGAGAGCCCCTCACGGGCGATTTCTCGGGTTTGCAGCTCCAGAGGAGGCGCTCCAGCCGCCTGAGACACCGGAGGAGGGTGGCTGAAGGGCCGCCGAGCTCCGAGGCTCTTCGCCCAGGGCCCCCAGGGCGCCGTGATGGACGGCTGGCCTGAACTGGCCTGCAGTGGGTGCGGGAAGGGAGACAGAGGCACTATTACTACAAGAGAGGGCCACGGAGAATAAGGAGTCAGAACGGGCGTGGAGGACTCTAGAGCTAGTCCTGGGCTCCATGCAGGAGGGAGTGTGTCCCGGAAGGAAGGCGGGCTTTGGGAGTGACAGCTAGAGGAGAATCTCAGAAAAAGCTGACCAAGCAGGGCGGGGGCTGTGCAGGGTGTGGGATGGTCCCAGCTGTGAGTATGGTTCTCTCCTCAGGGCCCACGGGTCTTCAGGAAACCCCCCCGAATCATCACATACTGGGTGGGTTTGCAGAAGTCAGAAAGAAGTGGCTCTGTGACAGTTTGGTGCAGCAAGCAGAGTATAAACATCCAACGAGGATTCCGAAGGGAAATTCAGAGGATTCCTAGAGAGATACAGTTGGGACTGTGTGGATTCTGCGAATATGGTGATAAGGCGTTAGGTGAGTTACAATTGCCTTCCAGTAACAAGGAGAAAGACCCTGAATTTGGGGAGAGTTTAGGTGATTCTGTTTCTTCCCTTGTAATTGTTTCCAGGTAGGAAGAGGTCCAGAGTGACCCAAGTGAGTCCCGATCCAGAACCAATGATCCAGGGACTCAGGGCCTGAAAACAGTGTTCACACAGTAACAGTCGTATTAACATCAAGGACACGTCTGAACGAACGTAAGCAGGATCTGACGTTAGGATGGGGTCTCCTGGGGTTCACTCTGGTAGTAGATGGGTGTTGTGTGTTTGTTACTGACTTGGGTCCTTGGATCCTTTAATCTATATAAACTGATGAGGAATCAGGCGAGGCTTTACTGGGACTCGTGCTGTAACACGAGGGAGCAAACACACGGGGTCTCCCTTGCCCCTCCCTGGGGAAGGCCACCGGATCCCCGAATGGGCTGACGGCGGGGAGAACGGCAGGGCCGCCCTCTTGGTGGTGCTGTGTGCAGGGGTCTACCCTGCTTTCTGGCATTCTGTGTCTTATTTTAGTGTCTCACAGTTTCTTTTTATTCTGTTGCTCACGTAGGCATTTGTTTAGGTAGGAGTGCTCCAGTGAAGGGTCCCAGCTCCCAGCTCCCAGCCTGTCTCGTGTCCAAACCGCTACTCTTTGTGAACACAAGTTTCGGGGACCCTTCTACGCACCTCCTGTCCAGCCATCACCGCCATGCCCCTCCATCCTCACTTAGAAGGGCGGTGGTGGCCCTGAGTTATTACACCCTAAACAGGAGTCTGCCTGGCCCCACTGTATTTGTATGGAGTATATGCATTTTCCTCTGGGCAGTACTTGGGAGACTCGACAAAGCACCCACCGCGGGGGCTACCTGCTTTTCCAGTGGGCACTTGATGAATCACGGGCAGGGGCCACTGAAGGAACCTCTTGGCTCTAGTCTTCTGGAAACCATAGGAGATAACTTTCCACCTTGGCAGGTTTTGGACACTAAGATCCAACTCTTGGACTGTAGATGCTTCTCTGTTTGCATTACTTCATTATACCAAAGCATTCTGCTAACAGTGTGTTAAGGCATGTCTCTTTAAAGTTAATTAAATTAGAGTATATTCTGAAATCCCCTTGTGATTCCCTCAATTAAATGGATGTCACAAAAATAAATGAAAATTCCTGGTCTGGGGCATTCACTTGCATGAACCAAACAAATGAGTCAAGTCTCTTTGTAGTTCTAATATTCTAATAAATTTGTGTCAATATTTAGCTTCTATTTTATTTGAGGTATATTAGTCTTGGCATTTAGAAAATGAATGTTGAATAGTTATATTGGTTATACGGGATGAAGAGAAAAGCATGCTGACAATGATAAGATCTTTTGAGACTTGTAAACACTATTTTAGTGACCTAAAAATAGATTTCAGAACTTAAAAAAAGGTTTTCATTCAGCCATGAAACACCTATCAGTGTTTACCTAGGCACAAGTTTTTCCAGAGCTAAGAGCCATTAAATGATGCCTGATTATAACAAATGGTTCTCTTAGTTTAAACAAATAGTCTTTTCAGAGCAGTCAACCATATCTCTATGTGAGACTGAAGCTGTGTGTAACAGCTGTTTCATATTCTTAAAAGCACCAAAACCTGCAGGACACTGTGTGCCCATAGAATACACCGTCTCTACGGAGCTGCAGCCTGCCAAGGGAGACAGCACTAGTCACTGCGTGTCTGAAAGCCCGGGTGACTTGTTCATAGAGGCAGCAAGGTTTGCAAAAGGACGGGCTCTGGCTCTTCTTTTTCCACGTAGCCACCAGATTCTCAGCCTAGCTCGGGGGAAAAGTCCTGGTCCCGTGCTGGACCAGTTTACGTGCTGCAGCTGACAAACTAACAACCTGGCGCTCCTTCAAATCTGTGTTTCTTTTCTCATACTTTGAATATTGTCTTGGGGTACAGCTGACGAACAAAGGAAGCCACAGTTCCCGGTGAACAGTGAAGGGACAGCCATCCACGTATCCACTCTCCCCCAGACTCCTCTCTCATCCGGGCTACCACAAACACTGAGCAGAGTTCCATGTCCCGTACAGCAGGCCCTTGCTGGTTATCCACCTTAAATACAGCAGCGTGTCCTCTCCACCCCCACAGCCCTAACTACCCCTCCCCCACCCTCCCCCGGAAGCCTTGGCTCGCCGCCTAAGGCTGTGAGCCTGTCTCCGCCCCGCGAGTAGGTTCACGTGTACCGTTTCTCTCTAGACTCCGCACATACGGGGCGTCGCCCAACATTCCTCCTTCTCTGTCTGACCCACCTCGCTCAGCGTGATTCTCTCTAGTCCATCCACATTGGCGCACATGGCATCTTTCATTCTCTTTAATGGCCGTGTGATATCCCACTGTATATACTTACCACGTGTTCTTTATTCATTCCTGTGTCAACGGACATCTAGGTTGCCTCGTCGTCTTGACTACTGTAAACAGCGCTGCAATGAATATTGGCCATGTATCCTTTCAGATCATGTTTTCTCTAGATATAAGCCTAGGAGTGGGACTGCAGGGTCGCATGGTACCTGTTTTTTGTGTTTTAAGGAACCTCCATACTGTTCTCCATAGTGGCTGCACCAAGCTACATTCCCAGCAACAGAGTAGGAGGCCTCCCTTATTTCCACACCCTCTCCAGCATTTATTGTTTGCGGATTTTTTGATGATAGCCATTCTGGCTGGTATGAGATGACATCTCATTGTAGTTTTGATCAAATCTGTATTTCTTACATATCATTTTCCTCTTTGTTTGAAGATTACTGGGGGAAAGGTGGACAAGGTTGGGCTGGGGGCAGACTCAGCTCTTCCTCAGTCTCCCTAGGCAATTCAATCCCTGCCCAAACTTACACACCCAACTCTGCAAAAGGACACCTATCTTGTATTAAAGTCGACTTTGCACCATCTACTGTTACTCAGGCATTCTCTTGGATATAGCCTTGAAGCTAAAACAGGTAGAACCCAATAAGACACAAAGAGAAAACAGTGTGTTTTTTTTTCCCTCAAGTTCCCTTAAACCCTTTGTGTGCATTAGTTCTTTCCCTATCAGTGGATGAAATCTTGGCTTTTATGTTCGCTTGAAGACAATGTTTTAAAAGTTCTCCAGGAACTTCTAGTCAAAGCACAATATCAGTAATTAAAATGTTTATTCCAGTATAGTAGTCAAAGCTGAAAACTTCAATCAAATGGAAAGCTTCTCTTCCTCTGTATATTGGGCTCCTTCCAGCTGAATGCCGATGGTGGTAAAATGCATGCCTGATCAGTCTCTTTATTCTCTGACTTATTCTTATTTTAAAGCTTTCCAATTCAGTCAGCCTGGCTCTGACTTCTGCTCTGGGGGTGGGGTTAGACAAAAACACGAGGCGGTAGCGAAGGTCTGTGCTGCTGCTGTTCTGATAAGATGTTGTGTGGTCTCTGGGCTTCCTTCATGCTCAGAGCTGACTTTTCCCCTGCTGGGTGCTTCTGAATGCTTTTCTGATATTTACATACTGAAAATATCCAACTGCCTATTCATTTAATTTGGGGATGAGTCTCTTCCCACTTGCATCTCATGATTCCTGGTCATTTTCACATAGTTAATCTCCACTCTTGGGACTCTCATCCATCCTCCAAGCTGTCTTTTTAGGCAAAATCCAAGAAGTTCCCAAAGCAGCCTTCTTATATGTGTCATACCAAGGCACACTTGGGTAAGCTTCGCTTCAGCACCCTGACGGCCTGTTCTTCACGTGGGCCGCATGGGCAAGGCTTGATCACAGTCTTATCCAAGTTTTGGCTGAATGCCCTGTGGTTCCCAGAAAAAGGGGAGATAAACAGTCATGTGAAGACCCGTCCAACTCATTTCTTCATCTGCCTTCCTATCTTGTGAGAAACTTCCATGAGACTGTTTCTCATCCTGATTTCAGCCAAGCCTGGTGCTTTCTACCCACTTCTCTTCTCCCTCCTTCAATTCAGCTGCTCAGTCATGTCTGACTCTTCGCAGCATGCCAGGCCTCCCTGTCCATCACCAACTCCCAGAGCTTGCTCAGACTCATATCCATCAAGTCAGTGATGCCATCCAACATAGCATCCTCTGTCATCTCCTTCTTCTCCTGCCTTCAACCTTTCCCAGCATCAAGGTCTTTTCAAATGAGTCAGTTCTTCGCATCAGATGGCCAAAGTATTGGAGTTTCAGCTTCCACATTAGTCCTTCCAATGAATATTTAGGATTAATTTCCTTTAGGATGGGCTGGTTGGATCTCCTTGCAGTCCAAGGGACTCTCAAGAGTCTTCTCCAACACCACAGTTCAAAAGCATCAATTCTTCAGCACTCAGCTTTCTTTATAGTCCAACTCTCTTATCCATAGATGACTAATGGAAAAACCATAGCCTTGACTAGACAGACCTTTGCCGCAAAGTAATGTCTCTGCTTTTTAATATGCTGTGTAGGTTCATCATAGCTTTTCTTCCAAGGAGTAAGTGTCTTTTAATTTCATGGCTGCAGTCACCATCTGCAGTGATTTTGGAGCCCAAGAGAATAAGGTCTCTCACTGTTTCCATTGTTTCCCCATCGATTTGATATGAAGTCATGGAACCAGATGCCATGATCTTAGTTTTTGAATGTTGAGTTTTAAGCCAGCCTTTTCACTCTCCTGTGTTAGTCCATAACACTGATTGGCTATGGTTCAGCGTTGGCTCCTTAGCATTAGACGCCACTACCTACACCACCCTTCTTGTTTGGTATCATCTCCCACCTGTCCTGCGGGAGAGAGGAATGGAGAACCGACACCATGGTGGCCCTGACTTTGCTGTGCAATCAGAATCTATATACCTGAGTCCACTGGGGCTCACTGTCACATTACCAGCCAAATCTTCAGAAGTGTGGAAGCCAATCTAGCAGTTTCCATGGTTACCCTAGGGCTCCTGCCCACCTGCCACTACCCGGAGACTGCTTAACTGCTGGACAGTAACAAGCCAGCCACACTCTCTCATCTTTATACTTTTCCAATCTCTGTTCCTGGCAAACCTCAGGATATAAGTTAAACTTTTAAGTAGTTTTCCTGAAGTTCTTTCTTGAGGTAGAGGAGCGGTGCAGCCCAGCATGACTGAATACGAGGCCCTAGGGCTCCAACGACTCTCCCACCACAGCAGCCCTTCCCCAGCATCTTCACCAGACTTGCTCATATCCCCACATGCGTGCCTGTCTGCAACACTGGTCAGCCTTCTTTACACGCAGGCTTAGTGCTTTATTTTGGACACAGCTTGAAACCTGCAGCCTGTTGCTTTAGTCTCAGTTTTTGAAGCATCAGTTTAAACGAAGACAGAAAGACTTCTGAGCAAGGTCTTTGGCATTGACATCAACCCTCCATAGCATATTCAAATTATTCCTTGTAATAACCAAATAACCTTCCTGAAAGAAATTTTGCTTAAATGCAAAATCATGTTTGCCCATTTTGTTGCATTATTGCTAATGATTTACCACCCTTTACAGATTTCAACTCTTAGATAATATCCTAACTGGCCACCGCTTAATCTGGCTCTGGCATCAGCCATTGGAAAGGTTAAATTCTAGGATCCATGTTCTGTTCTAGGCCACCACACAGGCAGATTAATTTAGAGAGTGTTGAATGTCTGCTGTTCACTTTGCAGTTGCTTGTGAAGGCAAGGGTTAACTTCTAAGCACATTAATCTCAATCACAAAGTTGTTGAATTTATAACCCTCTTGCTTGCCATAATTAAATAACTGCAGAACCCGAAAATACACAAGCTTTTTAAGAGCTCGAAGCCCTGGGAGCTTTCATATACCTTATTTGTCTCTAGTTAAATGTAGCTACAGCAAAGCCTCTGAGGTATGACCGTCTCTGGGGAAAAAGTCGTGAAATAGCTACTTTGATTTCAGCACCTCTAGGATCCCCTTTTGTTGCCTTCTCTCCCCTCAGGAGCCCCTGACGTTCTTTTTCTTAATTGAGGTATAATTGACGTATAACATTATATTACTTTTAGGTGTACCACATAATGATTATTTATATATACATACACACACACACACACACACACACACACACACACACACATATATATACACATAGCTAAAACCACCACAGTGTCTCGTTACTGTCCATCACCATACAGTTATAAAAACTATTTTTTCTCTTGTGATGAGGACATTTAAGATTCGCTGTCTGAGCAACTTGAAAGTAAGGCGGTGCAGTGTAATGACTGCAGTCGCCGTGCTGTGTGCTGCGTCCTCAGGACCTTTGCTTTATCATCCGTTTACACGTCCTGCCCCCCTCACCCTCTTCTCCTGCCCGCTAACATCTTCAGTCCCCTGGCAACCGCCGTTCTGTTTTCTGTGTCTGTGCGTTTTGTTTTGATTGTAAATTTGTTTTGTTTCTTAGATTCCGCACATGAATGAAATTATACGGTATTTGCCTTTCTCTGTCTGACTTATTTCACTTAGCGTGATACCCTCAGGGTACACCCATGTTGTCGCAAATGGCAAGATTTCATTCTCTGTTTGTAGATGAGCAATTCCGCTGTGTGTGTGCACACCACGTCTTATCCATGCATTCATCCGGCAGTTGACACTTGAATTGTTTCTGTATCTTGACTTTCATAAATAATCTACAATGAACATGGAGGTGCACATATCTTTTTAGATTAGCATTTTCATTTTCTTTGGATACATATCCAGAAGTAGGAAATGCTGGATCATATGGTAGTTCTAGTTTTAATTTTTTGAGGAAACTTCATACTGTTTTCCATAGTAGCTGCAGCGATTTGCATTCCTATCAACTCTGCACGAGAGTTCCCTTTTCTCCACCTCCTCTACAACACTTCCATGTGTTTCCTTTTTGGTAATCGCCATCCTGACAGGGGTGAGGTGGTGTTTCATTGTGGTTTTGATTTGCATTTCCCCGATGATTAGTGATGTTGAGCATCTTTTCATGTGCCAATTAGCCATTTGTGCCTAACACTCATGTAGTTTCGCTAAAACATACCCTCTAAGGGCTGAGCCATGGCTCAGAGCCACACAGTCTCCCCGCTTCCCACTCAGACTCACTCCTGTCTTGTTCTGACAGGTGCCCGCCTTGAGTTGATAAAGAGGGTCCTGGCCTTCTGTACTTACTTTCCTCACTTCTCCTACCAAGTGGGAAATTCTTGCTTCTCCAAATATATTCTTTTGGACTTTTATAAGAATACAGGGAAAGAGGGCAGGGAGTGGGACAGGCAAAAGATGGTAATAGCTCATAATAACATTGTAATGCTCACTCCCCATGTATTCAAAGAAATTAGACCCTAATGGCAAAATTTTCAAACATTGCAAGAGAATGCAAGAAGCGCAACCTAAAGCTATGAATCTTCATATTAAGACAAGAAATGTATATTTATGCCAAGTTCTGTTTCTGCTTAAGGCTTTGCTGGAAAGCTCTTTGAGATCTTTTAACTTATTAATATTTATTTATAGTATTATTCTTATAATAAGATCGACACTAACTGCTGAGCACCTCTGAATTACCAGGTGCTATACTTGGTATTTAACAAAAATTAGCCTCTGCAAACTGATAGTTGGTTTCTAGTGTATTCTCTGCCTTCTTCAATAGTAATGAAGTTTCAGACAAGCACATGGTTTTCCACCTTGAGAATATTTCTCAGCCTACCTTAAGCAAGGTAGGTGGCCATGAAACTAAGTTCTTTTTTTATAAGAATGTGAGCAGTGCAATGTGGAATTTCTGCATCACTTAAATAAAATATTCTTATCCTTTGTTGTCTCACTCTTGCCCTTTTCCTGCTGGATGACATACAGATATGTCCATAAACGAGCTTGGCCACACATATGGAACAAGAACCCAGGGAATGCAGAAGCAGCACAATGAAAATTATCTGGGCTCCTGGCTCTCTGTGTTGGACAGAAATATCTAGTTATTCTGGACCAACTAGACTTTTAACAGAGATAGAAATAAACTCATCTTGTTTGAACTCTTATAATTTTTATCACACTCTTAAGCATGTTAGCCTAAGCATAATTCTGCTTAAACATATTAATTCCCATATATCTGTATCATTATTTCTGTTCTACAATAAGGAAATTAAAATTAAGAGGTTAAGAAAAAGTATGAGTATAAAAGTACACAATCAGTTCAGTTCAGTCAGTCACTCAGTTGTGTCTGACTCTTTGCGACCCCATGAACTGCATCACGCCAGGCTTCCCTGCCCATCACCACCTCCTGGAGTCCATCCATGTCCATTGAGTTGGTGATGCCATCTAACCATCTCATCCTCTGTCGCCCCCTTCTCCTCCTGCCCTCAATCTTTCCCAGCATCAGGGTCTTTTCCAATGAGTCAGCTCTTTGCATCACGTGGCCAAAGTATTAGAGTTTCACCTTCAACATCAGTCCTTCCAATGAACACCCAGGGCTGATCTCCTTCAGAATGGACTGGTTGGATCTCCTTGCAGTCCAAGGGACTCTCAAGAGTCTTTTCCAACACCACAGTTCAAAAGCATCAATTCTTCAGCGCTCAGCTTTCTTTATAGTTCAACTCTCACATCCATACATGACCACTGGAAAAACCATAGCCTTGACTAGACAGACCTTTGTTGACAAAGGAACGTCTCTGCTTTTTAATATGCTGTCTAGGTTGGTCATAACTTGCCTTCCAAGGAGTAAGCGTCTTTTAATTTCATGGCTGCAATCACCATCTTCAGTGATTTTAGAGCCCAGAAAAATAAAGTCAGCCTCTGTTTCCACTATTTCCCCATCTGTTTCCCATGAAGTGATGGGACTGAATGCCATGATCTTAGTTTTCTGAACGTTGAGCTTTAAGCCAACTTTTCCACTGTCCTCTTTCACCTTTATCAAGAGGCTCTTTAGTTCTTCTTCAGTTTCTGCCATAAGGATGGTGTCATCTGCATATCTGAGATTATTATATTTCTCCCAGCAATCTTGATTCCAGCCTGTGCTTCCTCCAGCCCAGTGTTTCTCATGATGTACTCTGCATATAAGTTAAATAAGGGTGACAATATACAGCCTTGACATACTCCTTCTCCTATTTGGAACCAGTCATTGTTCCATGTCCAGTTCTAGCTGTTCCTTCCTGACCTGCATACAGGTTTCTCAAGAGGCAGATCAGGTGGTCTGGTATTCCCATCTCTTTCAGAATTTTCCACAGTTTATTGTGATCCACACAGTCAAAGGCTTTGGCATAGGCCATAAAGCAGAAATAGATGTTTTTCTGGAACTCTCTTGCTTTTTCCATGATCCAGCGGATGTTGGCAATTTGATCTCTGGTTCCTCTGCCTTTTCTAAAACCAGCTTGAACATCTGGAAGTTCACGGTTCACCTATTGCTGAAACCTGGCTTGGAGAATTTTAAGCATTACTTTACTAGCGTGTGAGATGAGTGCAATTGTGCAGTAGTTTGAGCATTCTTTGGCATTGACTTTCTTTGGGATTGGAATGAAAACTGACCTTTTCCAGTCCTGTGGCCACTGCTGAGTTTTCCAAATTTGCTGGCATATTGAGCACAGCACTTTCACAGCATCATCCTTCAGGATTTGAAATAGCTCAACTGGAATTCCATCACCTCCACTAGCTTTGCTTGTAGTGATGCTTTCTAAGGCCCACTTGACTTCACATTCCAGGATGAGTGATCACACCACCATGATTATCTGGGTCATGAAGATCTTTTTTGTACAGTTGTTCTGCATATTCTTGCCACCTATTCTTAATGTCTTCTGCTTCTGTTAGGTCCATACCGTTTCTGTCCTTTATTGTGCCTATCTGCACAAGAAATGTTCCCTTGTTATCTCTAATTTTCTTGAAGAGATCTCTAGTCTTTCCCATTCTATTGTTTTCTCTATTTCTTTGCATTGATTACTGAGGAAGGCTTTCCTATGTCTCCTTGCTATTCTTTGGAACTCTGCATTCAACTGGGTATATCTTTCTTTTTCTCCTTTGCTTTTCACTTCTTTTCACAGCTATTTGTAAGACCTCCTCAGACAGCCATTTTGCTTTTTTGCATTTCTTTTTCTTGAGGATGGTCTTGCTCACTGTCTCCTGTACAATGTCACAAACCTCTGTCCATAGTTCTTCAGGCACTCTGTCTATCAGATCTAGTCCCTTAAATCTATTTCTCACTTCCACTGTATAATCATAAGCAATTTGATTTAGGTCATACCTGAATGGTCTAGTGGTTTTCCCTACCTGTTTTTTAGTTTTTTTTTTTTTCCCCCCAACCAATTACATTTAAAGAAAAGTCTTTAAATACATATTGGGAAACTACCAAGTTCATGGTTTAGAGTAAAGATTTTCAAAGTGTTATTTTTTACATAAAGCCTTGAATTTTTGTCATTGGCAGCATACAGTGTAAATTGTTCTTCTTGAAGTGACAGGCTCATTTTGTTCATTTTGGAGATCATATCCGCCAAACACTCAAGTCTGAATAATGAAGGTCTGTCAGTCATTCTTTCAAGTAAAAATGATGTTCTGTGTGAAACGCTGGTTAGCTCAGCTCACCGTCAGTGACAGAAGTGCTTTTCCTCGAGACGGCATCATGCTTCTCTGTGCAGCAGAAGCACTTTCCAGATGCACTTGGCATTTTGTTGCACAGCATAAGAAAATGATATATATGCAAGGATTAATATTTAATAAATTAACATTTTTATTACCTCATCAAGGACGTTATTAAGTGAAAGTGGCATTTGAATTTCATTTTTAGAATGTGGGTACATGGTGGTGAAGAATATACTGACTCAGACAAGAACAGCTTGGTGCCCTGCTTTGAATCTTGCTGCATTGCCAGCAGTTTTACCCACCGTTGCTTTTGCACATCTGTAGAAATTTCATCATGGTGAAAAATCCAAACAGTGTTTTGGTGTTATTACAAAAATAACGCTGAAAAGCTCTTGGGGAACTTCAGGGGTCTGTGGACCTCACTTGGAGAGTCTCTGCGGTAAACAAGCATAGAAACAAAACGCAGCAGACAGAGGCATCTCAGAATGATTAAAACACTTAAGTTGCGAAATGCACGTATATTCCACTAAATGCTCCTAAAGATCCTTTTCTCCTTCCACCCCAAGCTCTCATATTGCTGCTACTTTGGAGCCTTCCTCTCCAACCTCCCGAAGTCTCCCTCCCCGGTAACTGCCCGTGATCCTTTAATCCTTCTCTATCTACCTCTTACCTACTTAGACTCATCCTAAAGGCTCAAAGTAACTGGTTCAGAAATGTGAGGAGAAAGAAGAAACAGATCACTGGAAAGCTATAATCCTCTGTTTATTGGAAAGGCAGTTGGAAAAGTTGAAAGTTCATATGCTGATTTTTGTTGCCACATTTAAAGTCTTTTTGAGAAGCTGGTGGTTGTACGTTGTGTTAAATATTGACTGTTTATACTCAGCATGATCTCCATCCATCCAAAGTCTTCCCTGTATTAAAATGCCTGGAAGTCTGGACAACACAACGCTTAAGCTCCCTCGCTGCCTCCTTTAGATTCTGCCAGTAAAAGGCATCTTGCATAAAATTTGGAAGGTGAAAGAGGAGACAGCCATTATTCTCCCCCCTGAGAGGCTGTAAAGTGGACATGAACTTTACAGATGCTTCTGGGTGAGCTCTTGTGAATTTTCTATCTGGATACTTCATGGGGCTGTAATCACCAGTCACTTACTGTCATACCCGGATTTCCAAATTTCCTTAAAGCCATCAGTGTGTTTCCATGAGCCCTGTAGTTCTCCCAGAAATGTTGTAAGTTTGTGATTCCCTTTATATTAAATCATGCCTTCTTCTGTAAACTGAAGAGGTAAGTGCTTCCCTGGCAGAAGCTTGACTGATAAAGCAGGATTTGGTTTCTGAGTTCTCAGATGCAGAACCCCAAAGACAGGAATCTTGGATTAGTTCTCTGACTTCCTTAGATTAGAAAGCAGTTAAGACTTCATTGCCCATGAAAAATGGAATACCAGGAGTCTATAGAAATCAGTGGTAAAATAATTATCTGCAGTTTTCTGGAATGAAGTGCTTTTTGCAGAAAATCCTTCAAGAGACTGCTGTTACAATAGGATGTTTAGAGGGAATAAGGACTGATGATTAATCCACGCCAACAATTTTATCTTCTTAACTCTTTGAATTTCTTCTTATACAAATTCTCTGTAATGAAGACCACTGTTGGGTCCTCACTTCAGTTAACCAGTAAGGTGAACTCTTTTTAGAGCTCTTCGCAGTCACTCAAACTAAACCATGAATCTAGACTAGCTATGGTACTATTGGTACCACGGTCAGTTGGTACTGTGGTAATTACACACGTGCCAATACACTTGCCTGCACTCAGAATGACCTTTCTCCATCTCGTATCTAAAACCGTTAATTAGTTCCTATTCCCAGTAATGTTTTTCAGGTTTCTGAGATCCTCCCAGGATCTGCTGGGCTCCGACCCTCGTTATAAATGACCAGTGGAGCTGGGCCAGGAAGAGAATCTGGATCCCTGGGAAAGGTGCATCGTCAGTACCTTTAGGCTGGGGAGGAAGGGCAACTCAGTGGGACTTAGTAGCTGGTGGGTCTCAGAGTCACTGGAATCCACCCAGTGTCCCCAAATGTCCTCATTTTTTGCTCCTTCTCAATCAATCCCCAAACTTTTACATAAGACCCCTGGCAGGTCTGTGAATTCTATTTGGGTTATAATTGTGCAACCTACAGAATAAAAAATATCTATACACTAGCCACACGGCTATGAGGTATTTTTAGGGCAGTCTTAGATCTCTGGTTCTCTGTGCCTTGAACTGAGAATCTGAAGTCCTACCCTTTTATTTAGAAGAAACTAGTCCTTCAGTTCAGCTCAGTTCAGTTCAGTCACTTAGTCGTGTCCGACTCTTTGCAACCCCACAGACTGCAGCATGCCAGGCCTCCCTGTCCATCACCAACTCCCGGAGTTTACCCAAACCCATGTCCATTGAGTCAGTGATGCCATCCAACCATCTCATCCTCTGTCATCCCCTTCTCCTCCTGCCCCCAATCTTTCCCAACATCAGGGTCTTTTCAAATGAGTCAGCTCTTCGCATCAGGTGGCCAAGTACTGGAGTTTCAGCTTCAGCATCAGTCCTTCCAATGAATATTGAAGACTGATCTCCTTTAGGACGGACTGGTTGGATCTCCTTACAGTCCAGCCCATATCCTTTATTCCTTCTAAAAATCATCTTGTAGCAGTTAGTAGTCTCTTGAAGGTTTTTTCTTCAAAACAAACACTTCATTCCAGAAAACTATAGTTATTTTGCCACTGCTTTCTGTGAACTACTGGTATTCCATTTTTCACTGGCTCATCCACCCCTTTCCAGAGTCCTGAGTAGAGTCCAGAGGACAATTCCATCGTGAAATTATTGAAAAGTATATTAGTAAGGGAAGCACCAGCATCCTTGAACATCTCAGTGGAGTTTGTCCCTTTTCAGATTAGACATGAAAGTGTAATAGTAACAAAAGGATTACTGGGAATTGCAGAGGCCGTTGACACAGCACTTAGCCGCCAGAGAAATAACAAGATCATTGTGCTGGACAGCAGGCCAAAGTTCTAACCTGAAGGACTTTATCCACAGAGATCTTTGGCAGTGACTTTTGATCATAGTGTCCCTGGGACCAAAATGGATTGCCAGGCTAATAAATCCTTAGTTCATTTGCAAAATGTAAAAAAATTAAATCTAGTTGAACAGGTATCTGATTTAAATATTCGCAGTAGAGAGTCATGGACTTAGTCCTCAGACCTAAGCTAGTTTACAAGGTCCCTTAAAAGAAGAGGAGGCTGGGGCCTTTGAGGAAGAACCCAGTGCAATTGTAACAAAAACATAAAATTGTAAAATTTTCTGCTAACTTTTCCCAAAAGGAAATGCATTCATTTATCAGGGTGATTATATACTCTGGAGAAAGGAAGATCTCCAGATATTGCAGAATTTTGGACACTGGCTCTGAAATGACCCCTGAATTTTAGGTTCCAGCAGTGAGTGTGGGGACTTAGGAATGCTGATAATGAATGGAAGTGGAGCTTGAGGTTTTCTCCCGAGAGCTCAGAGGGTCTGTAAACCCGGCCTTGTGGTTATTTCCCAAGTTTCCAAAAGCATATTTGGCAACTGGTCAAACTCTCACTTCCTGGCTGTTCACTCGAGGGTGATTATGATGGGAAGGGCCAAGAGGAAGCCCCTGGAACTGTCCCCTTTCTAAAAGTAGTAAATTAATAGTGCTACAACCCTGGGGAACCTTTAGGGATTGATATGATCACCAAAGGCTTGAAAGATGCAGGGGTGATGATTCCTATCGCATTCCAATAAATCTCTCCTGTTTGTGCAGAAGAAAGATGACGTTTGGAGAAAAACAGTACATTATCATAAACTTAATCAGGTTGTGACACTAATTACAACTCCTGCCTCAAACGTTCTGTCTTCTCTGGAGCAAATTAACACATCCTCTGGCATCCAGTTATGCCGCTATTGATCTGGCAAAGGCTTTCTTCTCTGCACCAGTGCACGAAGGCCACTCGCGGCAAATGGAAATTCTGTATTAAGCCTCTGACAAAGCCAGATAAGAGAATTACAGTGCAACCGTCAGGGTTTTCGAGCGAAACATGCTCTCTTCGACAGACAATTCCTCTTTTGAGAAATAGCTCTTGGAATAAGTCTGGATCCAAGTAAAGACTGAATGACACAGCATTCACGCAATGGCACGGCCTGAGCTGCCTGTCACGAACTGGAAGTTGCTGAGTTCACTGAGCCACAGTGGGCATGGGGCGGCATCGCTCCAGAATCGAGTGGAAGTTTATGAACGAGACCATGTTCCCCGAGGCTCGAAGACGGAAAAGCTGTGTGAGCAGCTGGCTCAGTTTCTTGTGGCTCCTCCTCCGGCGTCTTTGTTAGCTCTGCCTTGACCCACACGTGCAGTCCTTGATGGCATTGCCCCGAGATCATCCGGCTGATAAACGCCCACAACTGGGCCTAATTTTGAGAGGATTCTTTTTTTTTTTTTTTTTGGGGGGGGGGACAGTTGCTGGAGAGAATACACGTTGGAGGGGTTCTCCAGGCACCAACAGAACATGGACCCACATCTAGGTGCTGGCTGGTTAGCAGATTTCAGGTACCAGGGGGGAGGCAGAGAAGCCTTGGGAAGGGAGGGAGGAGGGACCAGGGCCATACGAGGGGATGGCCAGCTATGCAAAGGAGCCACTTGAGCATCTTGGTCCAGCATTTAAAAGTAAGATGGTGAGATTTCCTTTTCCCAGCGCTGTTCAGATCCAGGGGTGGGGGCAGGGGCAGGACAGGTGGAGGGCTGGACTCAGAAGCGAGCATGCATGCAAGATGATTAGATTGCTGGGCTGTGAAACCTAAACTGGAGAAGGAGCAAAGGGAGAAGACAAGGGGCTTGCGGTAGCCCCCTCCCCTCACCTATGGAGTCAAGCAAACTATAGCCCACTAGTCAAATCCAGACCACTGACCTTTTTAATTTTTTTTGGTTAACTTTTTAAAAAACTGTGGTAAAATGCATATAACATAAAATTTACCATTTTGAAATTTTTGTGTGTTCACCTGAATGGTAACTTTGCTGTTTTAAAGTGCACGATTCAGTCCCATTAATTACATTTATGATATTGCGCAAACACCACCACTATTTCCAAAAGTTTCCATCACCCGAAACAGAAACTCCATACCCATTATTAAGCAATACCCCCTCATCTCCCCTCCCCCCCCCCCCCGCCCTTGGTAACCGCTAATCTACTTTCCGTCTCAATGTGTTTGCCTACTGTAGATCGTTCGTAGAAGTGGAGTCATACCATGTGTGACTTTTTGTATCTGACTTAGCATCGTGTTTTCAAGGTTCAGCCAGGCTGTAGCATATATCAGAACTTCATTCCTTTTTAAGGCTGAATAATATGCAGTTGTTTGAATAGATCAGTTTGTTTATCCATTGATCCATTGATGGTTTTCACCTTTTGGCTGTTGTGAGGCTGTTGTTGAGAGGATTCTGCAAGGCCTACTGGCACAATCCAGAACTGGGGTGGTGCTACATTTTCACCTTAATGTTCAGGGGCAGCCTGGAGAAGTAGGATGAAAAGGGTCTACCGTGGCTGTAAGAAGGAGCCACCAAAAGGGTGAGATAGAGGTCCTCGTATTCAGTTCAGTCAGTTCAGTCGCTCAGTCGTATCTGACTCTGTGACCCCATTGACTGCAGCACGCCAGGCCTCCCTGTCCATCACCAACTCCTGGAGCTTACTCAAACTCATGTCCACTGAGTGGGTGATGCCATCCAGCCATCTCATCCTCTGTTGCCCCCTTCTCCTCCCACCTTCAATCTTTCCCAGCATCAGGGTCTTTTCCAGTGAGTCAGCTCTTCCCATCAGGTGGCATCCACATACTAGTCTTCGCATCAGCTCTTCGCATCCACATATCAGTCTTCCTGAAGCCCAGATAAAGCACGATACTTTACACATCGGAGGTTGCAACTTCAGTATTACCACCCACTCACCCCTGCCCTCACGGCACCTCACTCTGCCGCCTACTTCATTCGTACTCACTAAACGCTCTCCCCTCCAGGACTTGGTCCAAGACGACACTTTCCTCTCAGTGACCTTTTCTACGCTGCCCACAGTGCCACCAAGGCATTGAAGCCCTTTCAGATTCTCTGTTATCATTACTCTCTTCCTGTGTCTTATCACCCCATGCAATTTCTTCTATCTGTTCCTCCCAGTTTACACCAACATCCCCTAAAACAGGGGCCCCACATTCACATGCTCAAAGAGGTGAAGCAGATGACTTAAATGAATGCTGAAGGTCTACCAGTTGCATATTAAATGCATTGGGTTATTTTCACTTCTCTAGTGGGACACTGTCTCCTCTATTTTTCTTAAAATGGGATCGTTTCGACCACAAAAAATTTTCCCTAGTGTTTTTTCAAGCTCGTTCTTAAATGGGCACTAAGACTCACCCTTAGTGTCAGGAAGAAAGAGGGACTGGTGAAGACCATGGCAAACTGGAAAGCTCACACCCTGATGAGACAAGGAGGCTGCCGTTCAGGGCCAGGGGGTCGGACCAACCAGGAAGGTGGACTAGCAGTGCCCGGCGTCACGATCTTACTCTAGAAACTGCAAAGTGAGGTTTTTACACTAAGTCTCACCATTTCAAGTTTAGTCTCAGAGCTGCTACAGCAGTTTGCCGGAGTGGGCCTGCAGGCAGCAATTTGCAAGCTCTGCCCTCCGGTACAGTGAATTCCCTGAGGGCGTGGGAGAAATCTATGGACATAGCCCAGCACAGTGACTGGCCTGCAACACCTTCTCATTTAAGTTTTGGTTAGCTTGACTTAGATGTAAACAATCTAATACAGTTGTGTATTGGCTAATTCTGTAGATAGAAATCCTTAAAGAGATCTTTTTCTTTAAGTTTTATTGGAGTATAGCTGATTTACAGTGTGGCATTAGTTTCAGCTGTTCAGCAAGTGGCTCGGTCACACACACACCTACTCTCTCAGAGTCTTCTCCCATGCAGGCCACTAGTGCTGAGTGGAGCTCCCTGTGCTCCGTGGGACGTTGTTATAAGCTCTGTCTTTCATATACACTAGTGTGTGTACGTCAGCACCAATCTCCCAGTTTATCCCTCCCCCAACCCCCAGAAACCACAACTTTGTTCCTGTATCTGTAGCTCTGTTCCTGTTGTGTAGAGAAGTTCATCTGTATCCTGTTTTTAGATTCCACACATAAGAATGTCATATGACATTTGTCTGTCTCTCTCTGACTTACTTCACTGGGTATGACGATCTCTGGTCCATCCACGCAGCGAATGGCGTTACCGCATTCTTTCTCGTGGCTCAGCAGCGTTCCACTGTGCATGTGCCACATCTTTGTCCATCATCTGCCAGTGGGCATTTGGGTTGTCTCCACGTCTCGGCTATTCTGAACAGCACTGCTGTGAACATAGACGTGCATGTATCTTTTTGACTTTCAGTTCTTGTCTGGATATACACCCAGAAGTGGGATTAGATCAGATGGTAATTCTATTTTTAGTTTCCTGAGGAACCACCATACTATTTTCCATAATGGCTGTACCAACTTCCGTTCTCCACCAATGGTGTGGAAGGGTGCCTGCCCTTTTTCCACACCCTCTCCAACATTTTGCTATTTGTAGACTTTTTAATAATTGCCATTCTGACAATTGTGTGAAATGGTACCTCATTGTGGTTTTGATTTGCATGTGTGGAACAACAGACTGGTTCCAAATAGGAAAAGGAGTACGTCAAGGCTGTGTACTGTCACCCTGCGTATTTAACTTATATGCAGAGGACATCATGAGAAACGCTGGGCTGGAAGAAGCACAAGCTGGAATCAAGATTGCCGGGAGAAATGTCAATAACCTCAGATATGCAGATGACACCACCCTTATGGCAGAAAGTGAAGAGGAACTAAAGAGCCTCTTGATGAAAGTAAAAGAGGAGAGTGAAAAAGTTGGCTTAAAGCTCAACATTCAGAAAACTAAGATCATGGCATCTGGTCCCATCACTTCATGGTGAATAGATGGGGAAACAGTGGAAACAGTGTCAGACTTTATTTTTTGGGCTCCAAAATCACTGCAGATGGTGACTGCAGCCATGAAATTAAAAGACGCTTACTCCTTGGAAGGCAAGTTATGACCAACCTAGATAGCATATTCAAAAGCAGAGACATTACTTTGCCAACAAAGGTTCGTCTAGTCAAGGCTATGGTTTTTCCTGTGGTCATGTATGGATGTGAGAGTTGGACTGTGAAGAAGGCTGAGTGCTGAAGAATTGATGCTTTTGAACTGTGGTGTTGGAGAAGACTCTTGAGAGTCCCTTGGACTGCAAGGAGATCCACCCAGTCCATTCTGAAGGAGATCAGCCCTGGGATTTCTTTGGAGGGAATGATGCTGAAGCTGAAACTCCAGTACTTTGGCCACCTCATGCGAAGAGTTGACTCATTGGAAAAGACTGATGCTGGGAGGGATTGGGGGCAGGAGGAGAAGGGGATGACAGAGGATGAGATGGCTGGATGGCACCACTGACTCGATGGGTGTGAGTCTGAGTGAACTCCGGGAGTTGGTGATGGACAGGGAGGCCTGGCGTGCTTCGATTCATGGGGTCGCAAAGAGTCAGACACGACTGAGCGACTGAACTGAACTGAACTGAATAATTAATGACATTGAGCATCTTTTCATGTGCCTATTGGCCACCTGTATCTCTTCTTTGGAGATATGTCTAGTAAGGTCTTCTGCCCATTTTTAGATTGGACTTTTTTCTATTGTTGCTGAGTTGTATGATCTGTCTGTATATTTTGGAAATTAAGCCTTTGTTAGTTGTGTCATTTGCAAATACTTTCTCCCATTCTATGGGTTTGTTTTCTTTATGGTTTCCTGTGCAAAAACTCATAAGTTTGATTAGGGCCCAGTTATCTATTTATTTTTTTATTTCTATTGCCTTGGGAGACTGACCTAAGAAAACATGGATATGATTTATGTCAGATTTATTGCCTACGCTTGAGATTTTTTCCCCAACTCTTTCATAGACAAGCAGAGCCTATCATATCACTTGTACATAATAGATGTTCAAACATGATTTGAGTTGTTGGAGGGAGATACATCAAGTGTTCTTGAAGAGTTTAGTTTGTTTCTCTTATTAGATATGTGGCAACATATCACCTAAGACTTAAAGGTAGAGAACATTAAGACATGATTTTAATAAGGAAATTGGGTCAAAAGAGATTATTAATGTTGCCCTCAGAGGTGCAGTGGAGCAGCTCACTTTCTGAGCACGAATAGGGGTGTGGGAGAACCCTGAGTGTCTGGGCGTTTGGTAACACAGTAAACCTGGCTTGCTTGATATCTGTGGCTCAGGGTCACAGCAAGGCCCAGGGCTCTGCTTGGGCAATACCGAGCAGGTGTGGGGCTGTCCCTGCTGGAGGCCACTCTCAGGAAGGCTCCTCCGATATCTGTGGCTCAGGGTCACAGCAAGGCCCAGGGCTCTGCTTGGGCAACACCAAGCAACTGTTGGACTGTCCCTGCTGGAGGCCACTCTCAGAAAGGCTCCTCCCCTACGGGGGCCACCTTAAACATCACTGAAATGTCCACTCTGAAAAAGAAGCATAGTATGTGAAAGAAAGCTTTGAATAAAAGGCTAAAGAAACAGACTTGCTTTTTGAATTTTGCAACTTGAGAAAAAATGTTCAAAGTTATAAATGTTTTCAAAGATTAAGAACTGCAAAATAGTTGTTTTTACAAATATTAGTAAGCACTGCATTTATAAGGGAAACCAAATAAATAGTAACTGCATATCTACTCATGTATACTACTGCTATAAAATGTAACTTTAAAAAAATGAAGACAAGAACTATTTTATATAAACTTAAAAAATGACTGATAATTTGTTGAGTAAATATTGACTTGCGTCCAACTTGCTTAGAAAAAAGATCAATTGTGAATGTTTCCTGTTAAATTATCATGCCATAATTTAAGTGATGTATTTGTCTTGTCTAGTATATAATTAAAACATTTTTTGGCAAACATTTGCCACATATGTTAAATAATGCACTTTAAATTTATGATACTGATAATATTTAATTATGCTTATATAAAACTCATATGAATTTGAATAGCATTTAGAATATGGATAAGTTAGCAAGCAAAACTTTTCTTTCAAAATGCCCTTCAGTTCAGTTCAGTTCAGTCACTCAGCCGTGTCCGACTCTTTGCGACCCCATGAATTGCAGCATGCCAGTCCTCCCTGTCCATCACCAACTCCTGGAGTTCACTCAGACTCAGCCCATCGAGTCAGTGATGCCATCCAGCCATCTCATCCTCTGTCGTCCCCTTCTCCTCCTGCCCCCAATCCCTCCCAGCATCAGAGTGTTTTCCAATGAGTCATCTCTTCGCATGAGGTGGCCAAAGTACTGGAGTTTCAGCTTCAGCATCATTCCCTCCAAAGAAATCCCAGGGCTGATCTCCTTCAGAATGGACTGGGTGGATCTCCTTGAAGTCCAAGGGACTCTCAAGAGTCTTCTCCAACACCACAGTTCAAAAGCATCAATTCTTCGGCGCTCAGCCTTCTTCACAGTCCAGCTCTCACATCCATACATGACCACAGGAAAAACCATAGCCTTGACTAGACGAACCTTTGTTGGCAAAGTAATGTCTCTGCTTTAATTAGATAGGGCTTTTAGATAGGATTTTGCTTTTATTTTTTTGAGATAATCAGCCACCTACACTTCCCAACCCACTGTCCTAATTTTATACTGGATAAATAAGAAAATATTCGATTGTTGTATAGAACTAGGTAATAGTTCCTAGTATATGAACTTAGATCAAAGTATTTAACACCTCACAGTAGTGATGCTATCTTATAAATCAGACCACATATTTTAAAAAGCTTCACTCACTAGTGTTTACTGAGTGTCTCTCGTGTGTTGGACACTGTGTGCATTGAGAATATCTCAGTTACCAGACAGAAACGTCAGTCCACGTGGAGCTGAAATTCTGCACCATTGCAACACTAATGGCCCAATTTTGTATTCTTCTGCATGTTAGATATTCTGAAATAAATAATAATGATAATACTAATTTACTTTTATAAAATATAGTCTTTGACTTTTCAAAGTACTTTCAGATATAATGAAAGTTAATTTTTACACTCCCTTGGCCTTGAAATAAGCTTGGCAGAGGTTACCACCTCCGTGTTACAGATGGGGAGACTGGATGATAGGTCTCACTGTCCGAGGGCTCGTCTCACATCTCTGCAACGTGCGCAGCGGTGTGAGCACAAGAATAAGGCAGAGTCAGAGGCTGAACGGGGTAGAAGAACTTCAACATCAACACCAGGGAGAGAGGAAGCTGACTGGAAGGACGTTAAGGATGCCAGAGTGGCTGCAGTTGGTAACCGCGGCAGCCACTGGCTGTTCGTACACGCTCACGCTTGTTTCTCGTCCTTCCTGGCACGTGGCAAGATTGCGCTTCAGCCTTGAACTCAGGTTGTTACTGTTGTTGTTAGTCCCTGAGTCGCGTCTGACTCTTTGTGACCCCATGAACTGTAGCCCACTGGGGTCCTCTGTCCATGGAATTTTCCAGGCAAGAATACTGCAGTGGGTTGTCATTCAGGGATGGGGAAGATCCCCTGGAGAAGGGAATGGCAACCCACTCCAGTATTCTTGCCTGGAGAATCCCCATGGACACAGGAGCCTGGCGGGCTACAGTCCATGGGGTCACAAGAGTCAGACATGACTTAGTGCTAAACCACCTCCACCACAAAGTTATATCAAGCCATCGATGTTTGAGATTTGTTGTTTATGTTTTGCTTTGCTTCATCTCGTTTCATGTTGGTTGTTACTGCAACATAACCTGATCTATCCTGGTTGATAGAAAGCATGGGCTTATACTGATATTGGTTTGTCAGATTATGTCATTTCTTTTTCTACAGCTGTCTCAGCAGCTCAAGTATAGGCGTGAAAACCAGGTAGTGAATTCATCCAGGGTTGAAGTTTTGTCGGGTGGCTACAAAACTGTGGACTATGATATCTAAGCTTAATTAGGAGGGGGTCAAGCTGGAGAAGGCCCATGAGTGAAGAGAACGTAGAGGGGTCAACTTCTGCTATTTTATAATATGGATGATCAATTATAGAGAAAGTAAATGAATAGTCAGTCTTCAAAAATAGGAGCTGCGATTGAAGCGTAGGATGGTGTAATCAGAGATTTGGACGTGGCGAGGTTTCAGGTCATGACAGGGTACAGGATGCTAACACGGCACTGGGTGACAGCGGGAGAGAAGATGTTTGAACAGACAGCAGCCACGGGCCCAGGAGGCTGAGCGCTGGGCAGGCCAGCCGTGGACGTTTGAGTGCTGTAGGACAGCCGCAGGGACTGGGGAGGGAGACAAGGGAGCTAATCAGGGTGAGGATTCGTCCAGTGGTCCCTGGTCACGCGCTTCAGAGAGACCAGAGCTTTCCTTTATGAGATACGAGAGCCAGAGTAATGGGCTGCACACGCTACTTGCAGTGTTGATCTACACAACGTGTGGAGGAGAAGACACAGCCTCCACTCGAGACGCTTGCAGGCCCAGGGGTTTCATAGGGTGATAGCCAAACGTCTGTGCAGGGGCAAAGACTGAAGGAAGGCCGCTTGAAGAAGTTGAGGACGTAGGTTATGATTTGGCCATGGAAAAGGAGCTGTAAAGCGTTGAAGGAGAGTTTGGTGGCAGAGGAACAGGGGATTGGAGCAGGGATACCAGCAAAGCACTGACAGAACGAAAGTGAGAGTCACTCAGTCGTGTCTGACTCTTTGCAACCCCATGGACTATACAGTCCATGGAATTCTCCAGGCCAGAAAACTTCAGGGGATGTTCCCAACCCAGGGATCAAACACAGGCGTCCTGCGTTGCAGGCGGATTCTTTACCACCTGAGTCACAAGGGAGGCCCGTCAGAACCAAAGTTAGAGGCTAAAGCATAACTAGAAGGTGTCCTTGGAGAAGGCGATGGCACCCACTCCAGTGCTCTTGCTTGGAGAGTCCCAGGGACGGGGGAGCCTGGTGGGCTGCAGTCCATGGGGTCGCTAAGAGTCGGACACGACTGAGAGACTTCACTTTCACTTTTCACTTTCATGCATTGGAGAAGGAAATGGCAACCCACTCCAGTGTTCTTGCCTGGAGAATCCCAGGGACAGGGGATCCTGGTGGGCTGTAGTCCATGGGGTCACACAGAGTCGGACACGACTGAGAGATATCACTTTCTGTTTTCACTTTTTCATGCATTGGAGAAGGAAATGGCAACCCACTCCAGTGTTCTTGCCTGGAGAATCCCAGGGACGGGGGAGCCTTGTGGGCTGCCGTCTGTGGGGTCGCACAGAGTCGGACACGACTGAAGCTACTCAACAGCAGCAGCAGCAGCAGAAGGTGTCCTTGGGCAAGGAAAATAGGCATTTCAGCCTGGGAGGACTTAGGTAGCTGTGATATTGTGATTTATAATAAGAAATATACCTAGTATTTAGTCTTCCTCCCTCGTGGCTCAGATGGTAAAGAATCTGCCTGCAATGCAGGAGACTGGGGTTCTATCCCTAGGTCAGGAAGATTCCCTGAAGAAGAGAATGGCTACCCACTCCAGTATTCTTGCCTGGAGAACTCCACGGACAGAGGAGCTGGAAAGCCACAGTCCATGGGGCCACAAAGGGTTGGACACAACGGAACGACTTTCGCTCACTTTCACGTTTCCTGCTTCTCGCCTAGAACTTCTAAAACTCTTGCAACTTGAGAACAGCAAAAGAATCTTTTGTTATGTTAATGACATAACAAAATTAATGTGACTTTTAGGAAGCACCTAAGGATGAGGGCTGATTTACCAGGAAACAATGTGTGATTAAAAGGTTGGAACTTGCAGTCCCAACCTTAACTTCCTGGATGGGAGAGAGGGGTTGGAGGTTGAATCAGTTGCCAATGATCAATATTTTAATCAACCCTGCCTGTGTAATGAAATCTCTATAAAAAGAGACTTGGGTTGGGAGAGCTTCCAGGGGGCCTAGAGAGGGCGTGCAGACTCTGCAGCCCTCCCAAAATCCCTCGCATCTCTTCCACTGGATGTTCATCTGTGTTCTTTACCACATCCTTACTGAACTGATGAGCGTAGGTGCGTTTCCCTGAGTTCTGTGAGCCTCTCAAACAAATGATCAAACCTGAGAAGAGAGTGAACAGAAACTCTGATGTGTGGCCGTGTCCAAGTACAGATGACAACCTGAACTTGGGAATAGAAGCGAGTCACATCCTACAAGACCGAGCCCTTAACCTGTAGAATCTGATGCTATCTCTGGGAAGATGGTGTCAGCATGGAGTTGAATTCTTGGACGCGCTGCTGGTGTCTGAGAATTGCTTGCAATTATGTGGGAGCCCTCCCCCTTTGCTGTAGCCAAACTTGCAGGAAACACTCAGAACTAAGTCTTTAGATCGTTTTGTACTGGTTATATCATAGAATCCAGAGTTTTCAGAACAATCAGGTAGGAAGTGATTCATCCAAAACCTCCTCCTTCTGAGACGAGTAACCCGAGGTCCCGCGACCTGCCCCGCATGGCGTCTGTGGGCTGTCACAGAGCTGAGCCTACAGCTCAGTCTTCTGACCCCTGTACTCGCTCTGCTGCAGGCGTTCAGCCTCCTAGAAGAGCAACGGTAGGCACGGCCGCATAGCAGCAGCCCACATTCACAGCTAATGCCCTCAGAGGACACACAAAGAGCATCCGGCTCATTCTTCCGACAGCGCCGTGAGATGCAGACACTAGCATTATCCCCATTCTAGCTTCACAGGTGGAAAATAAAGACTGGAGAAGTCAAGTAACCAAGGCACACAGCTGCAGAGTGGCAGCCTGGGGTTTGAACCTCCATCCTTCCCACCAGCGGCCTCCCCCTTGACCAAGAACACACTTTATCACTCGCTGTTACACGTGTTACATGTTTCCCATCCCATCCTTTTTAACAGCATTAGCAGAACGGTTTCCCTTGCTGTACATACCGTCCCATGCGCCGGCCCCTGCCCTGTGCAGACAGCTACCTGTGTGCAGGAGCAGATACCCGTGTGTGAGATTAGCTCTTCCCCATCACCCCCAGCCATCCTTCTGTTCCTAAAGCTCCTCACCTCTGGGGAATGAAGCCAGAAAGGAGAAGGGTTAAAATGCAAGGGTGAGGCACTGGGGTTTTACATTTTATTTTGATTTCTGACATGATCGTTATTACCTAAAAGTGATACCTGTCTCCTCTTCTAGAGGACACTTTCTGTCTCTTGTCAGAAAGTAGCTGAATGGCTTCATAGCTGCTTAATCTGCGGGATTCTCCGGCAGTCTAATTCGATAGAGTGGGGGGAGCCACACCGAGTCACCTCTGGGGTAAGCTGGGGCACGTGGGTCGGTCTCACACATCCCATGGGCCTCGTGTTTCCCCGGGTCTGGGCAGAGATGGCTCTGGCTAGCGGGAGGGAAGGCAGGTGTGTTCCGCTCCGGGGCACAGGGCGCATTCATTAGGCCACAGCGTGTGAGTTCCTCCCGTGTCCCAGGCGTGTGTGAGGTGCCCAGGAAATCACGCTTACCTGACAAACCAGTGGGTAAATGGACACTTGCAGTTCCACGTCGTGATACCTACGCGGCGACACATCCGGGCGCCAGGAAACCTGGAGGAGGGGCTTGGAGGTCCCTGCCAGGCTGCTCCCAATGGATGTCGCGGGGCTGTCATGACGCAGAAGCAGCTATTTCCCTTCAGAGAGGCGGAACGGCAGTGCCATCAGGGGGTGTGGCCGGTTTTGGTCACACACTGATCCCTCAGCGACGTCTGCGTGCAGACCAGGGTGCCTGCAGAGCGCGCTGGGGGAAGCTCGGTGAGGCCGCTTCTGCGTCCTTGCCCCAGGCTTGTGAACGGAGTTCCCCGCTTTTGTTCCCCCGCCACTGACACAGTGCGGGGTTGCCTCCAGGTTGGTTTAATGACGTGCTGTTTTGCTACTGTGAGCACTCCCTACTTGAGGTGAACGAGAGGAATGGCTGAACAATTGCAGATCCGGCTGTTGCAAAGGTCACGGCACTACGGCACACTGTTTTAATTCCTGAATGTTTCAGGCGTTGTAAGTCCTTTCGAGGCTCCATTCTACTGACAAGCGCTGAAAGGGGGCTGGGAAAGGGCACCGATTATTTCATCTGCTTGTAAACATGACGGTGAGAGGAGGAGATGGTGCCCAGTCTATCCAGCCTTCTGCAGCCTTCACTGGGAGGCCTGTTTTGCACACACCTTCCTGTAAGAAAGCTAACAGGGGTGACCTTGAGGGGTTTACCACAGAGATAAAGGCGAAACCAGGCTTACTAAATGAGTGAGCTTTGAACTTTCTCTTCTCCTTATATATTTTCCTACTTCTCATCTACCATCTACTCAGTGACCGATTTACTCTCAGGAAGCTTTCAACTAGAACACTCGTAACTAACATTGGCCCAGAGTTAGCACTTGACAAAATGCTCGCGGCAGACACTGTTGATTATCTTATCCAACCTCCTTCTCTGCCCAGCTCTCTCCCGCTGTAGAGGCTGAACACCAAATACTTGCTTAGCCTTCCCGGTGTAGATGTGGCTGTGCCATTTAGTTCTCAGCTCAGTTCAGTTCAGTCGCTCAGTCGTGTCTGACTCTTTGTGACCCCATGAACTGCAGCATGCCAGGCCTCCCTGTCCATCACCAACTCCCGGAGTCCACCCAAACCCATGTCCATTGAGTCGGTGATGCCATCCAACCATCTCATCCTCTGTCGTCCCTTTCTCCTCCTGCCCTCAATCTTTCCCAGCATCAGGGTCTTTTCAAACGAGTCAGCTCTTCACATCAGGTGGCCAAAGTACTGGAGTTTCAGCTTCAGCATCAGTCCTTCCAATCCTTCTAGTCCTTAGTTCTGGAGACTATAAAATATAAGTGAAGTCTGCCGAGAGGGCTCTGAAAAGACAGGTACAGACAAAACTCACGCACACTTCTTGGGTCACTTGGGACCATCTAGAGACCCAGCAGTCAGGCTCTGAGCCTCAAGTGTAATGCCCACTTTGCTAAGGAAGTTGGAATGTTAAGATAAACGGGTCCTGAGACGCTGGTGATATCATCAAGCTGCTATACCTGCCAACCCACCTGTAGATGTCTTGTTACAAGCACAAAATAAACTTCTTTTTGTTTCAAGTACTAGAATTTTAATTTCCTATTCCTTGTAGCTGAAAGTATTTCTAACTGATGAGATGCTTTTATAGACAGTATCTGATTTGAGCTCCATGGTAAACCTGTAGTAGATTTTTAATACCCCCGTTTTACCAATGGAGAGAGAGAAATTAGTGCCAGTTGAGAGCACACTGGATGCAGGCCAGGACTTAAGTACAAGAAATCCTAAATTCTCTGAGCTTCTCCCACCGTTCGCCCATCCCTAGCTGGGATAAAAATGCAAACTTTCATAGGAAAGAAAGACAGTCCAATACAGGGTTATTTGATCCGTCTACTAAGTGAATTCAGGTTCTTCGCTCACTCTTCAACCACCAAAGTATTAGTGTGTCGTGCTTTTGCTGTCTCTAAGTGTCTTATTTGCATAATATTTTCCCTGCAAAGTTAAAATTAAATTAGAGCTAGGAATATGAAAAATGTCTCTGAGTGTAGAAAACACAATGAACCTTGCTCATAACCAGAAAGATGGACAATATTATAAGTATAGCTTTTGAAATTGAAGGTAGGTTTTTTTTTTCCTTTTTATCTTAAAGGTGAACAGTCTCAAAATGAGCAGTGATCCTCCTACAGTGCACACAGTTGGAGGCCATCCCCAACCCTTTCTCCTTTACCATGTTGGCAGAGCAAGGTATCTTGGATTCTATCCTTCTTCCAAATGCCTAAAGAAAGGGAACCTGTCCCCCTCTGTAAGGCTGTGGTCAACCAATCACAGCAGCTCCATTCCCCTCGCCAGTGTCGGCCCAGGGTGGAAACGTGAGCTGGTAACAAGCCGTGAGAAACGATCTAGCAAACATGGTTTCCACCATGCACGTTAGACGCTAACTCCTAGCTTGCCATGCCCAGTCATTTCAGTCGTGTCTGACTCTCTGCAGCCCTATGGCCTGTAGCCCTCCAGGCTCCTCTGTCCATAGGTTTCTCCAGGAAAGAAGACTGGAGTGGGTTGCCATGCCCTCCTCCAGGAGATCTTCCTGACCCAGGGATTGAGCTCACGTCTTTTATGTCTACTCTGTCGGCAGGCGAGTTCTTTACCGTTGAGCCACTGGCAAAACCCCACCTCCTAGCTTATGACAGGACGAATCCACTTCACTGTGAATGGCAGAGTGACAATGGAAAGAGCCTGGATCCTTCTTGATAATCTTGAGCCACTGAATTTAATCTTGCAGTATCCTTATCTTTTGTCTGTCTGGTCAAAGCTGTGGTTTTTCCAGTAATCATGTGTGGATGTGAGAGTTGGACCATAAAGAAAGCCGAGGGCCGAAGAATTGATGCTTTTGAACTGTGGTATTGGAGAAGACTCTTGAGAGTCCCTTGGACTGCAAGGAGATCCAACCAGTCCATCCTAAAGGAAATCAGTCCTGAATATTCATTGGAAGGATTGATGCTGAAGCTGAAACTGCAATACTTTGGCCACCTGATGCGAAGAGCTGACTCATTGGGAAAGACCCTGATGGTGGGAAAGATTGAGGGTGAGAGGAGAAGGGGATGACAGAGGATGAGACGGTTGGATGGCATCACCAACTTGATGGACGTGAGTTTGAATAAACTCCAGGAGTTGGTGATGGACAGGGAGGCCTAGCGTGCTGCGGTCCATGGGGTCTCAAACAGTCAGACATGACTGAGCGACGGAACTGAACTGATCCCTACATTTGGGCTTCTTGTTAAGCCAGAAAAAAATTTTTTGTTAATTATTTAAGTGAAGCTGAGTCAGCTAAAGGTATAGTAACTGCATAGTTTCCTGATCTCAGGGGAATTTGGCCCTATTTGGAAGCATAGGAGTAGGAGTTTAGTTGCCATCTGGGGCCACTGGGTCCCAGGCAATATTGGGAGATTCCTCCTAGGCAAGGCCTGAAAACTTCCCTGCATCTTGTTTCTCTCCCAGGTGGCCTGAACATTCATGACTGTGTACACAAAATTCATAGTGTGACCCCCAGGCTGGAGACCTTTAACAAAGACAAATTGAAAAACCAAACCTAATTTATGTGAATTTGGATTTCTTAAAATAAGATTGTTAATGCTGTTAACTGAATTGAGTTATGTTGTGGAAAATGCTTTATGTGTGCACCAAGATCTAAACATGTATCTTTTTCAGAATGAAGAGTACTTTGGGGTTTTGCTTTCTGGAAAACAGTATTGTGCAGAATATAGGAGTCTGGTTTCTGAGGGCAGGCTGCCAGAATTCAACTTGCATATGTCTCACTAACCAAATGTGTGACATGGAGCAATTTACAACATGTCTCTGTGCTCCAATTTCCCCACCTGTAAAATGGATACAATAATAGCAATACATGAACTTCCAGATGTTCAAGCTGGTATTAGAAAAGGCAGAGGAAGCAGAGATCAAATTGCCAACATCCGCTGGATCATCGAAAAAGCAAGAGAGTTCCAGAAAAACATCTCTGCTTTATTGACTATGCCAAAGGCTTTGACTGTGTGGATCACAATAAACTGTGGAAAATTCTGAAAGACACGGGACTACCAGACCACCTGACCTGCCTCTTGAGAAACCTGTATGCAGGTCAGGAAGCAACAGTTAGAACTGGACATGGAAAACAGACTGGTTCCAAATGGAAAAGGAGTACGTCAAGGCTGTATATTGTCACTCTGCTTATTTAACTTATATGCAGAGTACATCATGAGAAACACTTGGCTGGATGAAGCACAAGCTGGAATCAAGATTGCTGGGAGAAATATCAATAACCTCAGACATGCAGATGACACCACCCTTATGGCAGAAAGTAAAGAAGTTGGCTTAAAGCTCAACATTCAGAAAATGAAGATCATGGCATCCGGTCCCATCACTTCATGGCAAATAGATGTGGAAACAGTGGAAAAAGTGGCTGACTTTATTTTTCTGGGCTCCAAAATCACTGCAGATGGTGACCGCAGCCATTAAATTAAAAGACACTTACTCCTTGGAAGGAAAGTTATGACCAACCTGACAGCATATTAAAAAGCAGAGACATTACTTTGCCAACAAAGGTTCTGTCTAGTCAAAGGCTATGGTTTTTCCAGTGGTCATGTATGGATGTGAGAGTTGGACTATAAAGAAAGCTGAGTGCCAAAGAATTGAAGCTTTTAAACTGTGGTGTTGGAGAAGACTCTTGAGAGTCCCATGGACTGCAAAGAGATCCAACCAGTCCATCCTAAAGGAAATCAGTCCTGAGTGTTCATTGGAAGGACTGATGCTAAAGCTGAAGCTCCAATATTAGGCCACCTGATGCAAGGAGCTGACTCATTTGAAAAGACCCTAATGCTGGGTAAGATTGAAGGGGAGGAGGAGATGGGGATGACAGAGGATGAGATGGTTGGATGGCATCACCAACTCGATGGACATGGGTTTGGGTGGACTCCGGGAGTTGGTGATGGACAGGGAGGCCTGGCGTGCTGTGGTCCATGGGGTTGCAAAGAGACACGACTGAGCGACTGAACTGAACTGAATAGTGCTTACCTGGTGGGATTATTGTGAGGGTCCATCAGTCTTCATCATGTAATAGGCTCTAAGCAGTTGTTGGCTATTTTCATTATTTACTGACTGGATTGCAAGCATCCTCCGTCTACTTCTTCCCTTTCTTATTTTGGGTGATAAGTAATCCTTTTACTTGAATTTGGGAGGGTTTCCATGATTCTTTCTGGAAAATTTTGACTATAATATAATTTCCTAATTCCTTCAGAATGATAGAAATAGTATCTTGAAAACTAGTTATACTACCTTCTAAGTTTTTGTAATGAATATTGTTACTACTAATGCCATCACTATACAAAAAATACTTTCAATCACAGAATCCTATGATCTGTAACCTGGTAAACAAATCCTGGGTTATCTTAGTGTTCAAGACTATGTACGTGCTACTGATTTCAGTAAATAACTCCAGTAAACCTCCCTGTCTTTAGCTCACATTTCTCAGTGACTCAGTATTCTTATTGTAGCTATCATTCACTTGTGTACTATAACTTTAAAACTTTCCCCCAAGTGCAGCCAGTTCAGTTCAGTTCAGTTCAGAGAAGACTCTTGAGAGTCCCTTGGACTGCAAGGAGATCCAACCAGTCCATTCTAAAGGAGATCAGCCCTGGGTGTTCATTGGAAGGACTGATGCTAAAGCTGAAACTCCAATACTTTGGCCGCCTCATGCAAAGAGTTTACTCATTGGAAAAGATCCTGATGCTGGGAGGGATTGGGGGCAGGAGGAGAAGGGGACGACAGAGGATGAGATGGCTGGATGGCATCACTGACTCGATGGACATGAGTTTGAGTAAACTCTGGGAGTTGGTGATGGACAGGGAGGCCTGGTGTGCTGCGATCCATGGATTTGCAAAGAGTTGGACACGACTGAGCGACTGAACTGAACTGAACTGGCTGCACTTGGGGGGAGTTTTAAAGTTATAGTATACAAGTGAATGATAGCTACGATAAGAATACTGAGTCACTGAGAAATGTGAGCCAAGACCCTCACAAATGTTTCCTCAATGGGGTGTCTTTCCTCAGCAGTTTAGTATTTTATTCTTCTTTGCGTATAACTTTACTATTTTTAGAGAATTATCTCTAAATATCCTGTGAGCAAAAGATTCTGGAAGGAAAGTTATTATACCTGATTTTTTTTTTTTTTTTTTTTTTGCATTTGAACTGCAGAATTCTGTAGCAGAATAAATATTCTTGTTTGTTACAGGCACCTTATCTGCAGAAAACAGTACTCACAATTTCAGATAAGGCCACTGGATGTATCAGTGTTTAAGTCATAATTATGATGTAAAGATTAATCTCTGACTTTTTTGCTTAGATTTTTCTTTGATACAGCTTCACTTTACTTTTTCATAAGTTCTCTACCATAAATAAACATAACTACTGAAATCCTTTTCCTGCATAAAAGTCCTTTACTTATTTATTCACTCAAATTTTTGCTGCTTACTCTAGCAGGGACAGAAAGATAAAGAGAACATAGGCTATTTTCTATATTAATAAACTAATAATGAAAATGTTCATAATCAACTCTTAACAGTTAAAGTACAGAAGTACGGCATGCTGCTGCTGCTGCTAAGTCGCTTCAGTTGTGTCCAACTCTGTGCGACCCCATAGACGGCAGCCCACCAGGCTTCCCCGTCCCTGGGATTCTCCAGGCAAGAACACTGCAGTGGGTTGCCATTTCCTCCTCCAATGCATGAAAGTGAAAAGTGAAAGGGAAGTCGCTCAGTCATGCCCAACTCTTAGCGACCCCATGGACTGCAGCCTACCAGGCTCCTCTGTCCATGGATTTTCCAGGCAAGAGTACTGGAGTGGGGTGCCATTGCCTTCTCCGAAGTATGGCATAGACAAATACTATTTAAGTAAAATGAAAATGTTTTATTAAATCACTAGCTTTTACAAGAAGCATCTTTTTCTAAATGTTAAAATTATAACACAAAAGCTGCACTTTCTTGTATTTAACTGTTCCAAAGACAATATCTGGAGCTGATTGAAGAATGATTCCAAAAGAAATTCAGATCAAGAAGATACAATCGTGACAAGACTGAGAAGGTAAAAGTCCTGAAAATCATGCAATAGACACAATAACAGGGGAAGCTGAGTCACAAATCGAAAATATTTTTTAATGGCGGGTACAGAGCAAAATATGGCCATGTTTCCCCTTATAACAGAGGGGGAAAAGCTGAGAGAGCCTGAGAGACTCAGTAGATAACGAACAACATGAGATTATCTTTGAGAGATACAGAACATTAATTAAAGCCATCATCCTGTCAGCCAGGAAACCCTGGCTACAGGCGTAGCTTTGACTGTAGAGTTCTGGAAGCGAGCAGTCCCAGAGGCGCTGATCCTGGAGAAAGGAAGAAAGAATAAGACGGTGACGGGGCGATGATGATAGAGTAGAATGGCTGCCTTGCAGGGCGCGTCCTGTGTTAGCGGGCACTGTGCTCAGTGCGGACCTGTCACTTCATAGCCTCCTCTGAATGACCCCTAGAGACCGCGGAGGCCGAACCGCGGGGCGGAGAGGTGGCGCCGCTCGCACGCGGTCATCGTCAGATCGGGTCGCTCCTCTACCCTCTCCCACGGGACCTCATCCCGTCCCCATCCCTCCTCTGCACCGCACTGGCAGCTCTGCCCCTCTAGCGGGACACCCGTCCAGGCCCGGCAGAGTCAGTAAGGGCACATCTGTACAACCCCGCACCGCTCTGCGGACGCAGAAGCCTGACTCTGCCCGGGTAGCAAGCAGATAGATCCTGCTTCTGTTGCAGCACTATCCATGCGCTCGATTCTGCATGTGATACATTCCTTAGATCACGAGTCAGCTCCTCAAGTCAGCGATGTCGCCTGTAAATAGGGCTTCAAGCTGTTTGTTTAATGACTATTGAACAGGAAAGTAGTTTTACTCAGGTTGTTTCTGTTTAGCTTATTTCCATTTTTCATCTCAAAAGCGCCTTTCTGCAGTAAGGAGAGGCCTACCTGTGTAGACAGAAAATGAGGGCCGGGGAGGTTAATTGAGTGCCCAGAGCCATGGAAGTGATTTACTAGCAGAGCAAGAAACACGATCCGATTCTGTCTTGTCCGAGCCGATCGTTGCCTTTCTCCGTGAGAAATGTCAGTCCCTGTCCGACCTGCTTCGTTTTTCAGTGCATGCACTTTCCTGGTCATAAATGTTTTCTTTCTAGGATGCCCAACCAAAAACACATTTCCTAGAAGAGCTTGACATGTCCTGTATAAGGAAGACAGCATTTGTTCTTGAATATTTTCCATTTGAATCCTAGCATCTCAATCTAACTGGATGGCATCAATAAGAATTGTTACTGACCAAGTTTCAGGCAAACAACTCCATTTAAAACATTTAATCACATTTTTAAAAATTGCCTTAAGAAAAGGAACCGTATATAGATTTTAAAAATAAAGCTAAATAATTTCATATATTGCATGTGGATAGTGGTAACATACCATTAAATGTAAGACATTATTTGGCTTTCTACTAAAGACTGGATAAAAAAAATGGGGAATATGTATTCCTGGTTTAAAAAAGTCAGCTCTATGAGATATAAAAATTCATATGTAAATAGCAATAGAAAAAATGCATCCTTTTCATAAGTGGTTAGTAATATCCTATCTTAATGCAGTCAGTAGTGATCAAGATGATCCAAAGTAATTTTCTAAAAAAGAAAAATTGGTAATTGAGCCTAAAATTTTATTAAAAGTAACAACGATGAAATATAATAAATTTAGTATTCCTTTTCCCCTCCTACTAGTGAACTAAAATTTACATATAGAATAAAAATGACATGTCTCCTATAGTTTATTGATTGCTTTTCTGCCAGTCACTTTTTTTTCATCTAAATGAACTTCTGCAACAAATGGTATCCTGTATAAATGGAATTTTACCTTTTCATCAAATGAAAGCGATTTAATTTTCTGCCTCAGAGAGAGTCCAATGCAAGGTAGGGCCAGCATAATTAATATGTACATTTATAACTCCAACATCACAATATTTTGATTTTGCTTTACATCATACACTTTGCCAGCTGGTGGGCAGCTTCTGTTTTAGCTTTGTGGATTACATTAGTAACGGAGAAAAGCGCTATCATACACACTGTGATACACTAATGAACCCAACGTTCTGGTGTCGTTTGAGGAGACGATAACACATCTGCTCGATGGTCTTTGACTTGCTTTGTTGTAACTCCTCACACTCCAGGTGCAGTGGGACTTACAATTATTTATAGCACGCTGGGGCTTAGGCAGCAGCGGCAGAACAGAAGCCCAAGGTGGGTGTCCAGGAAAGGAGAAGGACTTAGGGAGGACTCATGAGGAAGACAGACACCAAGGGGTGAGTCAGACCAGATGATGCGACAGAGCGCACGGTCAGGACAAGGCGGGGGGCAGGCGACGAGGAAGCAGGAGGCAGCCTGATGCGACAGAGCGCTCACAGTCAGGACAAGGCGGGGGGCAGGCGACGAGGAAGCAGGAGGCAGCCTGCAGAGAACACCTGAGTCTTTCCCAGGGTCAAACAAGGTTAAGGGAAGAGGCAGTTTCCTACTTCAGTTTCAGGACTCCACGTTCTCAGGGGAGCTCATTCTTCAACACGGCGCATATGAATCCCCTGAGGGTCTTTTACGATGCAGATTCTGATTCAGGAGCTCTGAGATGAGACCTAGGGTTTCCATTTCTGGCAAACTTCTGGATGATACTGATGCTGCTGGTACAGGGATCGTGTGTTATGCAGCAGAGTCTCAGGCCAACTCAGAAAGAGGCAAAGCAGGTAACTAGAAAGCTAGCTGGAGTGGGGAGCAGAGGACCAGGGGGCAGTATAGCTCCTAGCCGAGGCAGTCCGCGAATTTACTGTGTTTCAGCTGAAAAAGCACTCTGTTGGTGGCTGCTTGTTGTACAATTTGAATTGCCCTCCAAAAAGATACTGTCAAAATCCTAACCCCTATCAACTCAGAATGTGACTGTATTTGGAAATAGGGTCTTTACCAAGGTTATCAAGTTCAAATGAGGTCATTCGGATGAGATCTAATCCAATATGACTAGTGTCCTGATAAAAAGGGAAAATCCAGACACAAGACAGACATGCATGGTGTGCAACAAACACAGAGAAGGCGGCCGTGTGGCAGGAGCGGTCTGTCTGTCAGCCAGCAAGCACCGAGGCTGCCAGCAAACACCAGAAACAGGCCAGGCAGGGTCCTTCCCCAGGGCCGTCACAGGGCACGGCCCTGCCAGAGCCGTAAATCCAGACCTCTCGCCCCCAGAGCTGCGAGACAGAAAGTCTCTATTGTTTTAGGTCACCTGGTTTTTGATATTTTGTTACAGCAGCCTAGTACATGGCTAACTAATAAGAATATTGACTTGCCACATTTTTAAAAAATTGAAGTGTAATTGACACATGATACTGTGTTAGCTTCAAGTGCCCGATATAGTGATTCAGTATCTTTGTACATTAAAGTTATCACAAGTCTAGTTACCACGTGTCACCTTATAAATTTAGTTAGTATTAATAACCTCATTCCCTGTGCACTGAACTACATCCCCATGAGCTGTGTGCTTTCTAACCTCTCAGTCTCCCTCACGCCTGCCACTCATCCGGTCCCTCTCCACACTGGCAGCCCCCAGACTGTCCTTTGTGTCTATGATTCTGTTTTTGTTTTATGTTTATTTATTTGTTTTTCAGATTCCACATGTAAGCGAAATTGTACAGTATTTGTTCTTCTCTGATCCGTTTCATCTAGCATAATACCCTGTGGTCTATTTGTTCTTCTCTGATCCGTCTCATCTAGCATAATACCCTGTAGGTCTATCTGTGTTCGCACAAATGGCAATATTTCATTCTTGTTACGGTTGAGTAATATTCCGTCGTGTATACATACCACTTCGTTATCCATTATGGGCTCACAGGCTGTTCCCATACCTTGGTTGTAAATAATGCTGAAGTGAACATGGGAGTGAATGTATCTCTCAAATAAGTGATTCTGTTTTCTCCAGAGAAATACTGGAGTGTGGAGGCTCTACTTTCAGAGGAACCCGCATGCAGTTCTCCATACTGGCTGTAAAATTCGTGTTCTCACTGACAGTACACAAGGGTTCCGCTTCCTCCGTATCCTCACCAACACTCGTTACTTCTTGTCTTTTTGATGCAGCTTTTCTGATAGGTGTGGGCGGTGTCTCTTTATTCGCCTTCCCCTAATGACTAGTGACATGGAGCACCTTGTCAGGTGCTGTTAGCCATCTGTATTGACGTCATACTTTACATCTCTTTTGTTTCGGTATCCATGAACACTACTTATGTGGACATGTAGCACTTCTGTCTTTTACCCTTCCTGTCTTCATAAGTGTTTGACCTACTACCTTTTCTGTATATTTGCCTTTACCAATGAGAGCTTTCCTTTTGTAATTTTTATATTTAGTAGTGGTCTTTCCTTTTCTACTAATAGAAATCCCTTTAAAATCTATTATAAAGCTGCTTAGTGGTAATAAACTCCTTTAACTTTTGCTTAAAGTCTGTAAAAACTTTATCTTTCCTTCAAATTTAAAGGATAGCCTTGCTTTTGAACTGAGGTGTTGGAGAAGACTCTTGAGAGTCCCTTGGACTGCAAGAAGATCCAACCAGTCCATCCTAAAGGACATCAGTCCTGGGTGTTCATTGGAAGGACTGATGCTGAAGCTGAAACTCCAATACTTTGGCCACCTGATGGGAAGAACTGACTCACTGGAAAAGACCCTGATGCTGGGAGGGACTGGGGGCAGGAGGAGAAGGGGATGACAGAAGATGAGATGGTTGGATGGCATCACCAACTTGATGGACATGGGTTTGAGTAAACTCCAGGAGTTGGTGATGGACAGGGAGGCCTGGCGTGCTGCGGTCCATGGGGTCGCAAAGGGTAGGACACGACCGAGTGACTGGACTGAATTGTCAGGTAGAGTGTTCTTGATTGTAGGCTTTCTTCCCTTCATCACTTTGAATGTATCACGCCACTCCTGCGAAGTTTCTTCTAAAAGTTAGGTGGTACTCATATGGGCATTCCTTTGCATGTAACTCAGTGGTTTTCTCTTGCAGTTTTTAAGATTCCCTATTTTATCTTTAATTTTTGCCATTTTAATCATAATGTATCTTGGCATGGACCTGTTTGGATTCGTCTGGTTTGAGACTGTGCTTCCTGGATATCTGCTCCCTTCCACAAGTTAGGGAAGTTTTCAACCATTATTTCTTCAAGTAAGGTTTCTGTCCCCACCCCTTCTGGGGCCTCTGTAACGTGAATCGATGTTGTCCTAGAGGTCCCCTATACAGTCCTCCTTTCTGTAACTGTTTCCCTCTTTTTCTGTTCAGCCTGGGTGATTTCCCGCAGGAATCTGTGCACATCTGTTCCTCTGCATCAACTGATCTACCATAGATTTCTTCTAGTGTTTTTCTTCTTCTTCCAGCTATTGTGTTCCTCAGCTCTCTTTGGCTCTTCTTTACACTTGGTCACTCTGCTGAAATCCCGCTGTTCACCCATCCTTCTCCCAAGCTCATTGAGCACCTTTACGATCACCGCCCTGAGCTCCTCCTGGTAGACTGCTTACTTCCACTTTGCTTAGCTCTTCTTCTGGGGTTTGGTTTTGTTCCTTCATTTGGAACATATCCCTGTCTTCCCATTCTTCCCAATTCTCTGCTTTTCTTTTGATGTCTGAGATGGTTTGGTCATCTTTTCACATCTTAGAGAAGCAGCCTTCTGTAGGGATATTCAGTGGGGCCAATCAGCAGACTCCCGTCGGTCACCAGCTGGACTCGCTCTGGGAGGGCTCACCCTGTGGCTTATTGGGCCCCTCCATTGAGTCAGAGCCAATGCCTGCGGGGGCTCCTGCAGGCGGACATGCCCTGGCCTGAGTTCCGGCCAGGTGGTAACAGGCTGCGGGGCCTGGTGGTGCTCAGGGCTGGTGGCCGGCCCTGGCGGGAAGCTCAGGGCTGGAAGAGGAGCAGGGAAGTCCCAGGACAGGTGCTGCCCGCTGGCAGGCAGCAATCCCCTGATGCTAGGAGGCCAGAGGGAGGATCCCAATGGGGCTCGCCAGCACCAGGGGCCTCCTGGCGGAGCAAGCTCCCCAAGACGGCTCTCACCAACGTCTGTGTCCCCAGAGTGAGTCCTCGCTGCCTCCAGCCTTGCCTGATGCTCTCCAAGACCAGCAAGTGGGTTTGACCCTGGCTCCTTCCAAATTACTGCCCCTGTGCTGGGACTCGGAGCACGTGAGATGTTGTGTGCGTCGTTTAAGAAGAGAGTCTCTGTTTCCTGCAGACGTTGAGCTCTTCTGTACGCAGGCCACCAGCGAAAGCCCCACCGGCCTTCAGAATCAGTCTAGCCTGCAAGAGCCCCGGGCAAGGGAGACGAGGGTGGGCCAGGACCGCCTCCCCTTCAGGAGCATCTCTGCACTTATGATGCTCTGACGCTCTTCCCGTTGATGGGCCACCTGCCTAGGGGCACAGGTCTTGTCTATACCGCCTCTCTGCCTTTCCCTCTCATCACTGGGAGTCCTCGTGTCTTCAGTCGTGGGAAAACCCTTTCTGATAGTCTTCAGCCCGTTTTCATAGGTAGTTGCTAAGAAAACTGTTTTAAACAGTTGTAATTATAGTGTGTCTGTGGGGGGAGGTGAATTCAGGGTCTTATTACTCTGCTGTCTTGACCACATTTTGACTTGACATATTTTTTAACAAATATTCAATGAGAGGAAAACTAGACATAGAAATATTTAGTTCGTTGCCCAAGGTATATAACTACTTCATAGAAAGAAGGCTTAGAAACTAGGTCTACTCGTTGTTAATCAATGCCTTTCCTCTTCAGGAGGATTCTTCCCAAGAGCACACCCAGATGAACTCATCAATAAAGCAATACAGGTTTCCCAAACCTATATTCTGCAGAACCTTTTCCAGGGTTTATTAACTGGTGCTGCTAAGAGTTTATGGTTAAACTGCAAAACACCTTAAATTCAAATATGCATTGACTTAAAGATCTAGGTGAAAACTATCAAAACCCAAACCATTAGAAAAACTTACAAAATGTATTAAGTTGACAAGCCAGCGGTCCCCTGGTTTTTACAGTATAGGATACCTTTCCTCCCAACCCTGCTTAGCATCCTACAGAACACCACTTTAGAAAATGTAGGATGAGAGAGTGAAATTCATTCCAAATGCGAAAATCCATGCCAACATAACAGCTACTTTAAAATTTAATTGCGTCTCCCTCTAAGCTTTCCAGCAGACCGCCTGAGTTGCTGCTTGTTGTTTCCTCAAGGCAGGAAGGACGCTGCCCCCTGGGATGTATTTAAAGAGTGAATTTAAAGGTCTATCACACAAGTGAAGTAAGAGGTCAGTCAGAGTGACATGGGCAAAGTGGAATCAAGCAAAACCGATAGGGTTTGCGAGGAAGAAATGAGAGCAGGAAAGTCTAATATTTAAGGCCTATCTATGAGGTTACAGTCTTGCTTCAGAAAAATCCAATGAGCATAAAGAAAGATTTTTGACACTTACTATCCTTACTATACTAGTGAAGAAAAATCACGGCCCAAGTACCCAGTGGGTGGCACTTTTCCATATTATATTCCATAACTGTTGTGCCTCCCAAGGCTACCGTGACCTTTGTGTGGGTACCGTGACACCACCGGGGGATGCCACTCACGGGGTGGATGTTGCAGACTTGTGTAATGATTAGAAGAGTTTGGCAGTAAGATTCCAACAAAATCAGCAATACATTATGACAACTGCAAACAGAAGCAAAGTATCCTGAGGAAGGGGGACATTTTTCAAAGCTACCAATGAGTTACCTGAGTTAGCCGCACCCCTGGCGTCATTTCTCACAACCTGTCTCATTCAGAACCCCATTTCAGCCAGGAAAGCTGTGTCATCCCACCATTCGACATTGGGATGGCACAAGAATGCCATCAGAAAAAAACGGTGTGGCTCCATCCAACAACCCGGGCCGCGTGCCGTCACCTTTAACCTGGGGAGCTAAGACTCCAGCTAGACAACAGGAGTGCGTCTCTCATTCAGGCACGTTCATGGACTCTCCAACAGTGTTCATCGCCCTAATAGGAAAAAGAAGCAGCTATGCACGGAATTGAGTTTTGGATGCCATTTTCACACACAAGGACAATGCATTTTGAAATGTTAAAGGTGAGGATTTTAAAGGCATGAACTATATTACTCATTCAACACTGAGATTAAGTCACTACGCTTGAGACATCACCGTAACTGTTGGAGATGACAGGATCGAAGCAAGTGCAGTTCCGCCTCCTTGGAGTTCGTAGTCCAGTGGGGAAGACAGACTCCACAGTTGTCACACAAATAACGACACGACTACAACCGCAAAAACTGTAGGAACTGGAATTGCGGAGTGCTCTAAGCACCTGGGGCCTCCCTGGTGGCTCGGATGGTAAAGAATCTGCCTGCAATGCAGGAGACGCCAGTTCGACCCCTGGATCGGGAAGATCCCCTGGAGAAGGAAATGGCAACCACTCCAGTGTTCTTTCCTGGAGAGTCCCATGGACAGAGGAGCCTGGAGGGCTACAATCCGTGGGGTTGCAAGAGTCAACACGACTGAAGTGACTTAGCACACACAGGCGCTCAGCACTGAGGCCCCAGGACCCCTATTGAGATGAGCAGGTCAGGGAAGCCCTGAGTGAGGAAGTCCCCGTACACTGCGGTGTGACAGCGAGCAGGAGTTAGACAGGAAAGGCCTGCAGAAGAACGTCCAGGCGGAGGAGAGCTGTGTGGCTCCCCTCGGGCAGGGGCGCCCTGGGGTGTTGGATAAACAGAGTGAGCTGGAGGGGCCGCGGCGTTGATGGGAGAGGACGGGATTGAGTGGAGGGGCAGGTAGATTAGATGGTGCAGGCTCCTCTGCAGTAGGCTGAAAGGATTACATGCTTTCAGGAGAGTGAAATGAAGCCTTTGAAGATTTTTAAGCAGGAAAGGGATACCAGGTGCTTAAAAGCCAGCTTTGGCTTCTGGGTGTGGGAAGATTGAAACAGGAAAGAACAGAGCTTGGAGACCGGTTGGCTATCATATTTGTTCAAGGGAGAGGTGGTAGTTTCGTCTTGAAAGATGTCAGTAAAGATGGAGAGAGGTGGATAGGCTAGAGATACGTACTGGAGGTAGGCTCTAAGGGAGTATAAGTGGATACAAAAGTTGTCATTTGTGCTAATAAAGGTACGTGGATGAAAATGAGATAATCCAAAAAAGTGTGTATTTACACGGGGTTATATGCAATTTATAATAAATGCCATTTCATGTTTCCATGGTACATGGATGTTTACTAAGCATTTTCTCAAAGATGAAAAATACTGAGCACCTGCTATGAGCCAGACACTGTTTTAGGCACTGAAGATACCGACGGCACGGCAGAAACACGGCCCAGGCCCTCATCGGGCCTGAAGATACCAACGGTGTGGCAGAGACACAGCCCAGGCCCTGGAAGACACTGAAGACACCAAGGACGCGGCAGAGACACAGCCCGGGCCCTCGTCGGGCCTGAAGATACCGACGGCATGGCAGAGACACGGCCCAGGCCCTGGCAGAGACTGAAGACACCGATGGCGTGGCAGAGACGCGACCCGGGCCCTCGTCGGGCCTGAAGACACTGACGGCGCGGCAGAGACGCGGCCCGGGCCCTGGCAGAGCCTGCTTTCTGAAGATGGGGGCGACCAGTGCAGTAGGGGGAAAGGGCATAGCTGGCGGCACTAATGTTTATAAGCTGAGGTGAAGCAGAGTGGCCAGCTGGAGGAGGCAGGCCAGCCTCTGCTGGCCACTTGCCGTGCCAGGGAAGTCCTCCCTGGTGAGGCGACCTTCAGGAAGATAGCAAGCTGAAGTGAAGGAATTTCGGCTGCAGAGATGTGAGGAAAATGGTAGGAGATAAGGCTGGGGAGTCCAGCTGAGGTCCTGTAAGACGCTGTTCTCGGGGGATTTGTTCATTGGCACCTTCCTTGTGAAATGATTATAAAGTGGCTGGGTTTTTCTGCCAAAGATCCCCGATCTCTCAGAGCGGTCTACCTGATACAGTTAACTCTGTCTTCCCCCAGGATCGAGGCTGGAGAGCTGTGATTCCTGAGCCCTCCATTACCACGCCCCCATCTTTGTAATCAGTCCTTTGTGAATAAACCCTCCTCAGATTATGCCAATGTGTGCCAACTGTCTATTTCTTGTTGGAACTCCAGTTGATACAAAGTTCAGTAAGTGTTTAAATAGAAAGTGAGACGGAATGATGGTCCAGATATGCATATGGATCTCAGTTTTTTATGGATAATAAACGTTATTCCATAGACATTGATTCAGGGTCAGTAGGACTCTAGGGAGATATAAACACCAACCAATTTTTCCTCGAGGTCTTTAGTTTTTTCTATTAACTTTAAAGAAGAAACATTACCTTTAGATTTCTCCATAAAAACTCTTCAAATTTTGCTTTGGTTCCTGATTTAGAACATTGAACACACCAAGTCATTTTCATTTCTACACTGAAATTTTCAGCTTTTCCTTAAGTCTTCTCCCATGTAAGAATTGCTTCTGATATAAAGCAATTTGCTGATGAAAAACTGTTCAACCTGACTGATAATCAAAGAAATGCATACACCAAATAATAAAATTAGCCAAAATATTTTAAAATTATAGTATTTACAAATATTTAGTTATGATGCAAAGAAGCAGGGAATCTCATTACATGCTGATGTTAGAATACTTTGGCGATACATTTCTGCAGGATGATTTGGCAATGAAAAGCCCTCAGTTAAAACAAACCAGCAGGTTACTTCTAGGAATTTAATCACAGAAAATAATCAGAGATGTAGCCATAGATACTTGCTACAGTATTCTAATATCCAAAAAGAGGGGACCATAAATGTCTAATAATAATGAGAACAAGTTAAAATATGGTACATTCATATGATAGAAATCTATGCATCTATTAAGAGAAAAAGAGTCTATTAATGCATATATATGGAATCTAGAAAAATGGTACAGAAGAACCTATTTGCAGGGCAGGTTAGAGACACAGATGTAGAGAGTGGACTTGTGGACGCAGAGTGGGAAGCGGGGAGGGAAGAAATGAGAACGTAGTGTTGCCACATATTCAGCACCACGTGTGAAACAGACAGCTAGCGGGGAGCTGCTGTGTGGACGGGGCTCAGCTCGGCGCTCCATGATGACCTGGGGGGCGGGGGGAGGGAGGGAGGGGACAGATGTGTACACGCGGCTGATGCTCAGTGTCGTACAGCAGAAACACTCAACACTGTAAAGCAACCATATTCCAGTTAAGAAAAGAAAAAGAGGAGACAAAGAATGGTCTCAATCCTGGTTCTGAATTGAAAGTGCTTTCTGCCTTTCACTATTGTCTCAATCCTGGTTCTGAATTGAAAGTGCTTTCTGCCTTTCACTATTTGTTCTGAAGCTAGCTACAGGCTTTTTAAATAGATGGTGTTGTTGCTGTTTATTCTAAGTCGCGTCCGACTCTTTGGACGATGTAGGACTATGAACACAAAATAAATCTCAAGAGAAGATTTAAATAAAGAATGAAATAAGTGTGATAAAAGGGTTAACGAAAAAATTTCAGAAAAATTACTGTTAGTTATACGTATTTAACTGGTTATTTGTTTACATTCAACAACTTGCGAAGCATTAGTCCTCTTGTATTTGCTGTTGCTTAGGCACCAAGTCGTGTCCCTCTCTTCTGCAACCCCATGGACGTGGCCCGCCAGGCTCCTCTGTCCATGGGATTTCCCAGGCAAGAATACTGCAGTGGGTTGCCATTCCCTTCTCCAGGGGATCTTCCCAAGCCAAGGATCGAACCCATGTCTCCTGCATTGCAGGTGGGTTCTTTATTGCTGAACCAACAGAGAAATCTTTTTAATAGAGTTGGTCAAATTAAGGTAGTTTCCTTCTATTTCTATTTTGCTGAGAGGTTTTTTGTTTTTGTTCTTTTTGAATGGGTATTAAATTTCATCAAATGTTTAAACACTTCTATGAGATATGATGTTTTCTTTGTTCTTTTAATGCAATGAATTATACTGTTTCTTGTATAACTAAACCAAACTTACATCACTAACCATGCTGCATGTTTCTTTTTTGCATATCACTGGATTGGCTTGCTAGCATTTTGTTTGGGATTATTTTACATCTATGTTCATGAAAGAGATTGACTATAATTTTTTTTCTGTAATATTCATATAGGCTTTTGTTCTCAAGATTATGGTGGCCTCAAAAAACAAGCTGACTGTTGTTTTCTGTTCTCTGGAAGTGTTTGTATAAGACTAATATTATTTTGTCCTTTAATGTTTAGGAGAATTCATTAATGGTGTCATTTTGGTCTGGAATTTTTTATGGGATGAGTTTTAAATAGAAATTTGATTACTTATATTTAGTGATCAGATCAGATCAGTCATTAAGTCGTGTCCGACTCAGCAATATTTAGTGATAGTCATATGTTATTTCTTCTTATATCATTTTTTGAAAAAGGTTGTATTTTTTCAATCAACTTGCCTATTTTATTTGACTTTTCAGTTTGTTGGCAAAAAGTTAATACTATCCTGCTATGTTTTGTAACAGATGAAGAATTTATGTGATGTCATCATTTCTACAAGTGGTGTTAGGAATTCTCTTTCTCTCTCATCATTATTGTCAGGGGTTTATCTTTCTTATACTTTTAAAGGGACTAGTTTTTACATTTGTTTATTCTCATTATTGGATTTAATGCTATTTCATTGTTTTTTTGAACTTTTATATATTATTTTTTCCTTCTACTTTTGGTAATTCTACTGGTGTTTTCTTTTCTTTACCTTTTGGGGCTAATGCTTAGATAATTGATTTTGTCTTTCCTTCTTTGAAATATATGCACTAAAAGCTATAAATTTCCCTTTTAATGTAAGTTGTCTTCTACAAGTTGTCTTCTACAAGATTTGATATATTCTATTTGAGATATTTAGAATATATCTAGAATATATCTATATATTTAGAATATATTTAGAATTTATTTGATATATTCTATTTTTACACTTCAGTCTAAAATATATTATAACTTTTATTGATCTCTTTAAACAACAGATTTTATATAAATAAACTCCAAATTTGGGGGCATTTGGTGGCTTCCTACTTTTTAGATAGATTTTTAGCTTCATTTCACTGTGGCCAGAGAATATGCTCACTATTATGTCATTTGAAATGTGTAGAGACATGTTTTATGGTCCAGTGTAGCTCAATCTGTAAATAATTCAAAAGCACTAGAACATTATTCATATTCTGAAGTTTTGGGTACAGTTTCCTAGGTATACCAATAAGTTCCATTTTGTAAACCATGTTGTTAAATTATCTATATTCCAGCTAAAGTGTGCATGCCTCTTCTGTCTGTTACTGAGAGACGTAACTGAACCGCCCTCTGACTGTCTCTAGTTTGAGGTGATGACAAATAAAGTGACTGTGAACATTCATATACGGGTTCTGTGTGAACGTAAATTTTTATTTGTCTTGGGAAAATAAATAGGAGTAGGATTGCTAGGTCTTAGTTTAAATGGATGTTTAATCTTATAAGAAATAGAAACCCTTTTATTTCCCAAATCGACTGTACCACTTTCCATTCCCACCAGAAATATATGAACGCCAGTGACTTTTAGTACATCTTTGCAAGTATTTGGTTTTGTCTCTTTCTTTCATCATTACGACTAGAATGTGTAGCATCTCATTGTGACTTTAACTTATACGTTCACATCCTTAATAACTAAGGATGTTGAGTATTTTTCATGCACTCAATTGTCATGTGCATGTTGTTTTTGGTGAAGTCTCCTTTCAACTCTTTTGTTCATTTTTAATTGAATGATATGTTCTCTTATTATTTGGTGTTTTGAGAGATCTTTACATACTCTGGATTCAAGTCCTTTATCAGAAACATAATTTACAAATATTTCCCATCATTCTATAGCTTCTCTTTTTGTTCTCCTGAAAGCGTCTTTCAAAGAATAGGAGGTTTCAGTTTTGAGAAAGTCTAATATATCAATTTATTCCTTGATAGATTGAGCTTTGGCTACCATGGCTAAGGAATTTGTGCCTAACCTAAGTTCACAAAGACTTTCTTCTATTTTTTTCCAGGTAATTTAAAAATTAAATTCCAGACCTTGTTTTTGAAAGATTGTAGATATAATTTGAGGCTCTGGGTGATGTCATCTTCCTCCTCGAGAGAATATACTTCAGCTTCTGTTAGGCAATTAGGTTAGAGCAGACTATTTTAATCTAATTGGGGTTTGAGATAACTCAAACCATGGTTTCAATTTTTGTGAGGGCAGGTATGTTCCCTCTTGCCCTAAAGTTTAAGCCTTCGTGGGCTTCCCTGATAGCTCAGTTGGTAAAGAATCCACCTGCAACGCAGGAGACCCCTATTCGATTCCTGGGTCAGGAAGATCCGCTGGAGAAGGGATAGGCTACCCACTCCAGTATTCTTGGGCTTCCCTTGTGGCTCAGTTGGTAAAGAATCTGCCCACTATGTGGGAGACCTGGGTTCAGTCCCTGGGTTGGGAAGATCCACTGGAGAAGGGAAAGATTACCCACTCCAGTATTCTGGCCTGGACAATTCCATGGACTGTATAGTTCTTGGGGTCGCAAAGAGTCGGACACAACTGAGCAACTTTCACTTCCACTTGAAGCCTTCATAGGGGCTCATTGAAAGTATAGAGTTTTTATCAGCCCTCATCTCTGATGGGGCTTAAACTCAAATTTTTGTCTCATCAGCCTTGTGAACCTGCCAGAAATTCTGCTTAGTTTTTATTCGCTTCATCTGTTGTTGACAAATCAGCAAATGGCTCAGGAGAAACGTTCGACCAAATGTCAGGCTCCCCCTGGCTTTCCTTTTCTTCAGCATTGCAGCTCCTCAAGCACAGAGGGAAGGTTCTTGGAAGCCCCTGGATGACTTCAGGTGTTTTCCTTATGCAGCTTTCATTATTTTAGTCAATGAGAGGTTTGGTCTGATATATAAGCTAGTCTGACATAATCAAAAGCAGAATTCCTCACCATCAGTTTTTCACACTGACAATTTTAGAAGCATCATATTAACTCAGTCTCAGAGATTAAGTTTCCTTTCTAGCAATTAGTCTATACTGGAAGCTAAGACATTATAAGTATATAGGTTCGCATAGATGTGGGAAATTACTTTCTTTCCCTATAGGAGCAGAGATGAAGAAGAGGGATTCTCTCTCCAGTGTTTCCGGGAAAATGTGTTTTACCAGCTTAGAATGAAAGAAGCTGATGACTTAACCACCTGTGCAAACTTGATATAACAATTTCTTTGCCTAAGTAGCACCGAAACTTAACTCCTCCTTCATCCATTTTATGTTGATTGCCCCACCCGCTGTGCCCTCTAATGGGTTACCACAGCAAACATACGGGTCAAGTAATAGTTAGCATTCTATCCAGGACTTAATGGTGTGGTTCCCTAGGATGACCCAGGATGAAGGAAGTTATCTTCAAAGTCAGATGAGAGAAAGCGTACATAGTCAACATTAAATCTTCGATAAGCAGCTCAAAAATAACTGAAATACAAGAAATACCAGATATAAATGTGTATGTGCCAGCTTTCAAAATTGAAAGTAAAATCCTTCTAAGGATCCTAAATGGAAAAGCTATAGAGCTTTTCAAGGGCTGCACCAACGGTTAGACCCAGTTGAGTGAGATTACAGGTAAAACAAGCGAAGGTAAGCTTTATACAAAATGTGTGTGTGTGTGTGTGTGCTCAGTCGCTCAGTTGTGTCTGACTCTTTTCAACCCTATGGACTGTAGCTCGCCAGGCTCCTCTGTCCATAGAACTTCCCGGGCAAGAATACTGGAGAGGCTTGCCATTTCCTACTCCAGGGGATCTTCCCGACCCAGGGATTGAACCCAAATCTCCTGCATTACAGGCAGATTCTTTACCACTGTGCCACTGGGAAACCCTTTTATACAAAATACAGAACCAGAAAAAGAAGAAGGAGAAAACAGGGGACTCTTAAAAGAAACATTTATGTTATAAGGATAAACGAGAGGTTTAGCTTAATAATAAGCAACTGGACTAAGATAAACAGCTAAAACAGACTTGTAAGGATGTTCTGAGCCTTCTAAACTGAGCATCTTTAAAAGATAGGTAGCAGATGTCATCTGTATCCATTTGCTCCACACACAGAGGACAGAGTCTGTGGGGTTAATCCACAAAGGAAAGATTAGATTTCCAGCTCTGCTGTTAATTCATGGAGTGACCTTGTGAAGATCACTTTCCCTAGGCTTCTGCAAAATGGCAGATTCTGAATGAATCATCTTTTAGGATCTTAGAGGCCTGTATGAGTATAACCCAACATTAATTATTGATATAAGGAAGTACTGGACTTATATTTTCCCTGACATTTCACATTCAGTAAAATTTACTATCGTGGTATTCAGGCTGCTTTTTAAAAAATCAGAGAAGTATGGATTGTATAACTTTTCTTTCCTCTTAATCATCAGTCATTTAATGTATACAGATCAAACTGTAAATACAAGTACATACAATTTGCAGAGAACCTGGATTCATAAGCCTAATTGCCCATGGAAGTCATTACTTCAGACTCACACTGAGCTAAGTTTTGTGGATAATTTCACCCCCTGTGCAGTCACTTTTGGATAAGTAGATACTTACCTCCCTCAAGGAGAAAAGAGACTTTATCACCAGTTATGTTGAAACTAAAATTTCCTATCAATTGTTTTAAAAGATACAGTGCTAACTCCATCCTTTACCTAGTATCACCTTAATTCCCTTTTTATTATTATATTTCTACTTTGAAACAAAAATCTAAATAGTGAGGCTATTTTTTAAATTTTGTAATTGGAGTATAATTGCTTTACACTGTTGTATTAGCTTCTGCTATACAGCTATATGAATACATATATCCCTTACCTCTAAACCTCCCTCCCAAGCCCCATCCCGCCCCTCTAGGCCATCACAGGGTGCTGACGTACAGCAGCTCCCCATTAGCTGTCTTAAATAGTGATGTTATAATAACTCAAAAGCAACCTATGAAACTGATCTTAGAAACTTTCATGCTTCTTTCACAGATGTTTTGGTAATTTATCTTATTTTTAAATTCCAACCCCCTCACTTAAAAGGCAGCTAACACTAGGGTACCCACCTGCAGTTATCTTAACATTTCACAAACGCAATTTAGTGACATTCAGAGGAGGCAGGAGCCTTTGAAGACAACACAGGCCAGCCCTAACATCGCACAGTTAAGGGATCAGAAACTCCAGACATGGAAGTCATTATCCAAGAAAACACAGCCTTATTTCTAACAGAGTCCTGTTCTCCTGTCTCTCTGCTAACTGCTCCTGGAGTCTAAGTTAATCAAATGTCCATGTAAGTCAAAACCATTTTACCAGTTGTTTAGACAGAGTCACAAAACAAGAAAAACTCCGTTCTTATTCTCAAAATCGGAAGTCCCAGGACCACCTGTCCCACGTGTTTCTTGTTCGTCCGTGTCACTCAGGACCTGGTGAGTGCTCAGTCAGGGTATCAAGCAAAAGGGGACAAGATAAGCTGAGCAGGAGCGGGCTCCCCCGTTCCAGAGACGAGGGCAGGCAGCGTGGCAGCGTGAAGCTGAGTGGAGCGCTTTGGGGACTCAAATGTGACACGATGCACTCTTCAGGGGAGACAGGAAGCAATCAGAGGTCTGAGCATGTATGACCTTTACCGTTAAAAGCCATCCAGCTTGCCCCAACGTTAAGTGGCATGTTTACTCCAGAGATTTTTTTTTCAAATTTTATATACAAAGAGCATTATTTTTTTAGTCAAATAGAAGCCTTGGATAACCCATTCAAGGGCGATCACTTCGTCTAATTTCACGAAGCCCACATCCTTCACTTTCTGATGGAAGAAAGGGTGGCGCGCATTGAGGCTGCGTTTCTAGCTTTTTGAGCAAACGTGGCAACAGCAGCGCCCGCAGGGTTTTCATCGGCGGCCTCACTAGAGCTCTCCCGCGTGTGACTGAGGCAAAAGGGAAGAGCTGGTGCGTGCATGCGCCCTTCAAGGTTCAGGGACAGGTTCAACACCTGGCATTGTAGATGTGCTCTGTTTTAAAAACACTTGGATCGGGTTTACTGGGTCCCAAGCCTTGTTCTAAGCAGTTCCCAGGACTGAACTCAGTGACTCCTGGAACAACCCTATCGGGTAGGTACTGTCCTTGCCTTGTGGTTGAGGAAACCGAGATGTGAGGTTAAGGAACTCCCTCTAGGTCATCAGCTAGCGAATGGTAGAATCAAGACTTGAACCCAGGCAGTCTGGCCCTAGGATTTCTGGCAGCCTTCAAACACAACGTCACGCTCGCTCCTGGGTGTGAGGAACAGGACAGGGACCCAAAAGAAATAAGGACAGCCTCTTCCCTCCCCTTGACCTTCCCCGGGATTCTCCCGAGGAGTAACGGGGCTTGGCCCAAGCTCAGCCCTTCACTCCCGTACTCAGCATCTCTTTATCTGAAGCATCACTGTGCGCAGGTGAGGCATGAACTGTCTGTGGGAACCCCATGTTTCACAGACACTGCAGCATCTGCTGATGAGGGGGATTGTCCCCTTCCTTGCCTGGCAGTGGGCAAGGGACCTGGGCTCTCCATGGAGGGCCTGGATAAGACAGGCTGCCAAATGTGGGGAATGAACACTCAAGAGCTAAGCTGGCTAATATTAGGTCAGGCACGAGTGGAGGCTGGCTCGTTAAAGTGAGGGTCTGAAAGAGAAGAAAGTGCTAGGCCTCCCCTTCTTAGCACAGTCACATGCTGAGCACTTTACCTGCAGTATCTCATTTAATCCTCCTAACAGAGGAGGTTAAAAACTATGTTCTGCCTTGAAGTAGAAGTCTTATTAGAGTCTAGGAGGGTTAACTATTTTGTCCAAGACCTCGCACTTCTGTAAGCAGAGAAGAGGGGTCAGAATGCTCATCTGAGGCCCGGAGCAAGCCCGTCCTAGCCCGCCTTCCCGAGCCCCGTGTTAGGACAGCCGATGGGGCTGAGCTAAGGGCAGATGTGCTGTGGCCTCTGGTGCGATGGTGCAGAACTCAGTGTCGGCTCCTTGCCAGGGCTAGTCAGGACCGGAAAGAAAGCAGGAAGCAGCTGATATGGCTCATAAGCTGTGGCTGAGTGCACAGGAGCCCAGAGGCCAGTGTTCAGGAGTGTGACCAAAGCCACAGTCCATGGCTAGGATTTCCGCCTCTACGACCGGCTGAACAGGCTTCTTGGAGACTGAAGTCTATTTTTTTAAATGCATTTGAGCTCTTCTTAGGCAGACCCTCCAAGGATTCCCTGGTGGCTTAGAGGGTAAAGAGTCTGCCTGGAATGAGGGAGACCCGGGTTCGATCCCTGGGTTGGGAAGATCCCCTGGAGAAGGAAATGGCAACCCACTCCAGTATTCTTGCCTGGAAAAATCCCACTGATGGAGGAGCCTGGCGGGCTAAAGGCCATGGGGTCGCAAAGAGTCGGACACGACTGAGCGGCTTCACTTCACTTGGGCAGACCCTGGTGGACCCCAGCAGGGCAGGCGCACCGCGTTGGGAAGCCGGGTAAACTGCGCTGAACGTGAATGGCCCCAGTACGTAATCGGGCACACTGCCGCCCCCTGCAGGGGCTTTTACCACTCGGACCACGTGCAGCAGAAGGGGCAAGTGGGGATGCAGTGATCTGGTCCTCAGGTTTGTGGAATAAAACTGTTCATTTCAGGCATCTGCATGGTTTTTCTACACCAGGTAGTTGCTCTGTAACTTGAGGATAGGCATTGGGTCTTGTCAGGCCCTCACTTCAGTGCTTTTTCTTATGGTAAGAGTGAAAATACGTGTCAGGTGAATGAGTAAGTCCCACTGTGTTTTGCCTACATCGGACTTTAATTATGTAACCAGTAGCAAATCAGACTGGGGCTCCAGAACATCAGCTATTCTGGTTCCTGCATTTTCTTCCATGTTTTGCAGAGACGGGAAGCTCTGAGTTCACATTTAATATTTGCTCAGGGGATGGATGGGGAAGCTCTGAGTTCACATTTACTATTTGCTCAGGGGATGGACAGGGTGCCTTTCTTAGTTGTGTTTATGTTGTTCATTATTCACAGTGAAACTCACGAGAGCATTTTGCAGTTCCTTGTCTGGTTTGTGGCATTGCGCTTAGGCACAGATATACAGTAAACAGAGCTCTTCTCTGGATTGCTTGAAACCAAACTGAATTTGAGATGCCAAGACTTATTAAAAGAGTTACTTTTGTTAACTATCTGATAAGCCAGAGGCCTTGTTCTTAGAGAAAAGTTCTCCAAAAATATTTTTTTGTCCCGAGGTCAACTTAATTTATGACAAGCCACTATATATGAGATGGCTTCTCTCATGCCATGAGCTGCTTCAGAGGCAGAATTCCTTCTGGAATGACAGCAAGCACACCCCAGCATCTCTCTTAGCCCCTCTGTAACTTACGAAGAAAATCCTCCCTCCAGCTGCATCAGCTCTTGCCCTGAATAAAACTGGATTTACTTCTTAGAGTTACAGAAAGTGAGCAAAGTTAACAAGTGTCTGCCATTAAAACTTAATGCTGGAGAAAATGAATGCCCATACGAATGTCCAGTTTCTTGCTACAGTCTTTTCTAATTCTGGTCTTAAGTAGCCTAGTTCTCAGATTCACATAGTAGGGGTAGAACTCAGTAAATACAGCAGGGAAGAAGGTTTTGCTCTGAGAGATTGTAGCAACTACTTCCTTAATAAATTAACCGAATCTGTTTTCACAGATGTCTCAACTAACAAATTATTCACGAACTTCCTTCTAGCAAGTTAATGAAAAACTAAATGTTATAAATGTTCGCAAGATTTCCTAAACCTTATATAAATTCATGATACAGTGATTAATGAAGCCTCAGTCTAGCTTTATATATACAACCTATGATTGCCAAAGGTGGTTCTAAATTTTCCAACAGATTAAAAGCAAAGAAAGAGTAACACATAAAGCCAATATGTTTTCCTTAACGTGACTGCACAAGAACTATTATCAAAGTACTCATAGGGTGCCCCCCAAAAGATGTCATGGTTCGCTACTGAACCATGTTTAAGCAACTTTATTTTTTACCTTTTTTTTACATGAACTTCTATGAAAAGAAATAGAGGGGTGGGATGGGGAGGGAGGGGACATATGTGTATCTACAGCTGATTCATGTTGATGTTTGGCAGAAACCAACACAATACTGTGAAACGATTATCTTTCAATTAAAAATAAATAAATTTTAAAAACAAACAAAAAAGCATATGTCTTTGTGCAGCTCTGATCCATGACATAAAAAAAGCCTGCCGGACTAAAACAAAGAAAACCTTATTATAAACACATAAAGTGTAGCTTTCAGTTAGGACAATTGAGTAACTAGGATTAGCAGTTTTATAGACCCATAAACCAACATAATAAATTAAGAGTTTGGTATTAACATATACACACGACTATATATATGACAGATAATCAACAAGGACCCACTCTACAGCCCAGGGAACTCTACTCAATATTCTGTAATAATCTGTATGGGAAAAGAATCTGAAAAAGAATGGCTGTATGTGTATGTATGACCGAATCACTCTGCTGTTCATCTGCAACTTATAAATCAGCTATACTCCAATCTAAAATAAAAATTGAGTTAAAAAACACAGTATGGCCTAAATTTTTGCCCACTGAAAATGTGGTTCTTGGGAGTAATCCGTGAGTGACTCATCTTGAGGCAATAACACAGCTGTCTTCCCTAGAGCTGAAGCTGCTCTCATCTCTAAACCCCTTGCTTATTTAACAAATGTGTATTTCAGTATCAGGCCCTGGCAGGACCGGGGGTACCATGCACAGGAGGGTGTGGCGCGCACTCAGTCCAGGGAGCTCCGCGTCCAGGGACCCACTAACGCAGGCTGGCCTCCCCCAGACCGGCAGGGCTGCCTGTAGGGCCTGGCGGTGACTGCAGCATCAGCCCTGCGTAGGTTCCACAGGAGCCGTTTCATCCGTGTTACAGAAGGGAGGCGCACAGGCACGTTTGCCAAGTCACGCCGTCGGCTGTGATGGGAGGCGTACCTGTTTGGGCCTTGGCTGGAATCTGGTACAGTTACCCCTCTGGGATCCACCACATTGGGAGGAGTGCTTGAGACTATCCAAAGCTTTGGGTTTAGACCAGAATGGAGACAGTTCTTTCCGAAATATGGTAGTTGAGGAGAGGCTCTGAGATTTGGTGAGATGGAGATACAGGTCAAAGAGCTGGGAAGCAATCCTGAACTTTGAGAGTATAAACAGCAGACGATAACAGGACAGTGCAGGGCTACCTGCCAAGAACAGGGCATCACAGCATTTACCGTAGGCCTGGCAATGCTCTAAGTCTTCCGTATGCACTGATTCCTTAGAACAAAAACCTGTGTGATGGCTTTCATCTCCACTTTGCAGATGAAGAAAGTAAGGCACAGAGGAGGCACAGGCTCCTTGACTCGGCACACCTACTAAATGACCATGATGGGATTTGGGGCCGGGCGACTTGACCCCCCGAAATTCATGACCTTAGCTGCGCGACCTCTCGTAAGAGTCAAAAGCTCGAGAAAGACATCTGTCTGCCACTCAGCGCTCTTTCTCTCCTTCACTGATTGTGATGTACACAATGACAACAGCCATTGATTTCCGTTTCCCCGCACTCTTGTGGGCTTCTATAGATGAATAAGCTTTTTTGTCTTCTTTCTCCTTGGAAAAGCTCACTGCCTTTATTTGGAGGGGGGAAAAACAAAGGTTGTTCCTACATTCCACTCACTCACTATTAGCTCTGCCCTAACTGCATATTTCTTGGTATTCTTTTCTAAGAATTAGCCTTTTTGACCTTCAAAATCAATAATGTCTTATCCTGAGCAGAGCTCAGAAAATCAAAACAGTAGGCGAATATGGGGCTGTCATTGTCTATGAAAAATGTCCTGACCTTACTGGCACCGTGGCCACACAAACAGAATTTGCCTGTGTGGAGAGCAAAGGACTTTGCTCTGAGATAAGAAGGCTAGAATTCTTTTGGCTTTTAAGAAGTGGAATTTGTGACATCACCAATAAGTTCAATGACAGATGAGTTCCAGGTAACCTGAGGTAAGAATGAATCTCTGTGTTTGAATTTGCTGGTTAGGCAGGTACGGGTCCATCCTAACAGCAGCCACCTAAATCTCATAGGCTGAGAGTCATGAAAGAATGGCTCCCAAAAGAAAATTAAGGTACTACTGAAAAAAAAAATAAGAGTAGAGGTGGGAAGATAGAAACCAACAGCACGCCAATGTGGGAGCCCAGGCTCCACCCTTCAGCTGGAAAACAGGCCAGCTTCCCCAGCAGGACGGCGCTATGGAGTGTCCTAGAAAACCATAGGGGGAAAACCAGACAGTATGGAGCAGGGATGAGAAGTGACATTTGTGAGCTCTCTAGTACCAGAAACAAGAGCCAGGGGTTTACTCACCTCTGCAGCACTACTTGTGACTTTACCACAGTTTCCTTTGAAAGTTATCACACGAGATTGTATGTCATTCAGCCTGAATTACTATACTGATACCCTTAATTATGTTCAGGAAAAATCAACAGTCAGATAGGGTTTTAAAAATGAATATTTTATCAATTCAACAATGAATATGGAAATAGGAAAGTAATTATATTTTTAATTTCACATTGGTCCTATTTCACATTACCAGAAATTGTGTCTGGGTGGAAATTAGGTGAATTCCTGAGATTTGGTGACTCAGAAGTCCCATATTTTGATGTCCTCACAAGACTTCATGTTAACACTTGTGTCGACATGTTTAACTGTCCCTGTTGTCATGAGTCTGACTTGACCAGTTGCAAAATTTGAGTGTTAACACTGGATGAAGACTTGGAGAATTTACTGGTTAGAGACCAGAGACCCTGAAAGCTAGGGATAAAATTCAGGTCAGTCATATCAGGGGAAAAAGTTCTATGTAAACAAGCAAGTTTGAGTATCTAGTCATCATCTGAGATTAGGTCTATCATGCTGGTCAAATGTGAGACCGTCTTTGTTCTTATATAGTTTCTGGGTCCTTTTTCTTTGAGAAATGTAGGTTTCTTATCAAACCCTTTTGTTGACTTGTAACTTTACACTGAATAAAAGGAGAACTGATGGGCCCCCAACCGATGGGCCACGTGCACAATCGTGTAGGCTCTGTGGTTAGAAGTCAGTGAACAGAACACACCGCTATGGTCTATGCCAATCCTTACGGCCTCTGGACTGGGGGCTGGGACAGCCCAAGGCAGCCTGTCTTCTGTGAGGAATACCTGGGCCTGGTGCATGTCCTTCACAGTTGAATCCAGTTAGCCTACCCACTCAGGCTGCTGCTGCTGCTGCTGCTGCTGCTAAGTCGCTTCAGTCGTGTCCAGCTCTGTGCAACCCCATAGACGGCAGCCCACCAAACTCCGCTGTCCCTGGGACTTTCCAGGCAAGAACGCTGGAGTGGGTTGCCATTGCCTTCTCTGATGCATGAGGTGAAAAGTGAAAGTGAAGTCGCTCAGTCGTGTCTGGCTAGTAGCGACCCCATGGACTGCAACCCACCAGGCTCCTCTGTCTATGGGATTTTCCAGGCAAGAGTACTGGAGTGGGGTGCCATTGCCTTCTCCAACCCGCTCAGGCTAACCCTCCACCAAGGGACTCTGTTGGCAAAGCTTTCCGTATTCTTGGAGCACACTGACAACTGTGGTGTGTAGCGTCTGAGCAGTCAGCGCTGTGCTGCCCGAAGGCCCTCTTAAGCCCTGTCCAGGTTTTGCAGAAGTATGCAGCAGAACTCTACTTTTTCACCTCTATGAAATTTATCTTGTTACCATTATTCTTTATCCTTCACTGGTCTTGAAATAAGAACAGGGACTCTTAAATAGAACTCTTAAAAGAAACTAGTCTTCAAAACTTCATTCCTATATTCTTGCTGTTTTGACTAATGACACAGCTGCTAATAAGATTAGTGACTTCCCTTCTGTTCATTTTCTAGCAGAATTAGTTGCTGCTTTTATACCCTCTGCTGCTAATTTTGCCAGCAAATCTCCGGAGGATTCTAGCCTAATTTTCTGCTAGTAGAAGCAGAACTGCCGTTCTAGGAGGTCACCTAACATTATTTAATTCCTTTAGGGGATCTCGAAGAATAAAACCTATAGCAGTAATTCAGACACAAGCATCAAATACAAATTATGACCAATTTTTCAGATAGGCAAATTGATTGCCTTGAACCAGATAATTACTATTTCCCATAATCCTTGTGCCATGGGGTTGTTGTAAGAAGTAAATTATGTGTGTATGTTTATATATTATTAATAATATCGTATATAACTTATGTTACTTGGCAATATATTACATTACAACACATTATGTTGTATATTCAAATATAACCTAGCACTGTGCCTGACATATTGAAAGGTAATAAATTTTAAGGTTTTAAAAACAAGTTGGAACAATTTAAGGTTTATAAATATGTCTCTAAGCCATCCTTTTATCTGGAATTTGAAACATGTAGTCTATGGATTATACAAGCAATTTCCAACTTCTCTCTCCTATTGATTCCCTTTTCTTCATTTCTTATACTTTCAAAACACTGTCAGAGGAAGACTGGAAAAGATAGAGGTGGATCATTTCGCATTTCCCCAGACCAGCACTGTCAGTGGAATGAGCAGTGTCTTGACATGTATGTCTCCCGTCACGGGTGATGAACGCTGGGAACACGCAAGGTCCAGAACGTCCCAGGACAGACATGCACGTCTCCCGTCATGGGTAATGAATGCCGGGAACACGCAAGGTCCAGAACATCCCAAGACAGTAGCTGGGAGGTTAGACTTGGTGTTCATTTCATCCAAAACCCAAGGAGAGTCCTGAGGAAGGAGGTGACTGGGAACGGGGGCTCAGAGTGAGATACCAAGAACCGTTCCAGTAAGAAGGACAAATTTAAACTACAGAAGGGGATGAAAGACAAAACCAGAGGAAACAGGCTGGATTGAAGAGAATAGGATGCCTCGTGGGACTTCTGTGCTAAATTTAGATAAATGTCTCTCTAGAGGTGAGGGCCAATGATGATTTTCATACAGTGGGATTTCCCTCAAGGCATTAAAGGCGCTGATCAGTCGCTGGCAATACCCTCAACTTGATCATTGAGTAAGATACATTTGGGCTATTAACAAAACAGTAGATTTTTTTCTGAAGAGAAACACATATACAGATACAAACACACACACACATTTTTCTCCATTCATGAGCATGGAGACACAGCTAATTTATATTGAATGATGTGAGGATTGTGGCAGAAGGGTCATTAACAGGATAAAAGTTCAATAAGGTGATGGTGCAACTCACAAATCAACACTCCCATACGCCACAAAATGGTTTGTGATTGACATAATCGGCTAGGGTTGAAAGCACTGTACATTAACTAGCCTGTGGACTTAATTGTTTGGGAAGCCTTGTAACTGAAGAAAGCAGCAGTTAATGTGTTGGCTGGTTACACGGTTTTATTTAAATTTGTAATTATTGAGAATCGACTGCAGATTATGTGGAAAGATACAGGAAGCTTAAGTGGACACCACAACAAAGTAATATTAGCAACAGCATACCATGCTGTACACAATAGAAAGTAAAGAAATGGAGGGGACGGAGCAAAGCCCAGGAGAGTTTTGGCTGAAAATTAATGTTGATCACGGAGCAAGCTCCAAACCTGCACATTTTGATCAGCATGTTTTTCTGATACTGTTTTGCCTAAACCGTGCTTTAGTCATAATGTCATGACTCATAATGTATCAAAATCCACCGTAGTCTACTATATTTGCTAATAATAATAAATGCCAAACTTCAGAATCAATTCCCCTTTTCTCCTTAATACTGGGCTTCCTTCATAGCTCAACTGGTAAAGCATCCTCCTGCAATGTGGGAGACCTCAGTTCAATCCCTGGGTTGGGAAGATTCCCCCGGAGAAGTGAAAGGCTACCCACTCCAGTATTCTGGAGAATTCCATGGACTGTAGAGTCCATGGGGTCGCAAAGAGTTGACACCACTGAGCGACTTTCACTTCACTTTCTCCTTATTAAACTAGAGAGGATTCAAGATTATCCTGAGCCCAATGCCATTGCCCCTTCCTAAGATCTCACACACACTCTTGGGTGAGAGAGAGAAGTTGCCTAAGAAATGAGGCAAGTTTTTGTGCCGTGAAGGTAAAAACCGGGGGTAGGGAGGGGGAAGAGAGACGAGGAAGGGCATCCCCTGCTTTGTCGGTGTGCAGGACTTGCCCTCGTTTTCTCCTAAATGCTTGCTGCATCTCCTCAAATCCTCTGGTGCACATTTGTCATTTTTTTGACCAACCAGTACCTGAACCCCTTTCCTCTTTGGGGGCACCCCCAGGGTATAAACCAGGGTATAAACTCAACCTCCCCCTTGAAGAGGAAGACACCTAAGAGACGTTTTCCCAGTCTCCCCTGTGGTCACTGCACAGACACAAGACTTAAGCCTGTCCGGTCTGACCAGCCTGCCCCAGACACGATTCCAAAGGCGGTGACGAGTCGAATCCGGGGCTGCGAGGACGCAGTCTGGCAAGGCCACGAGCAGGGCAGCCGCGGGCTCTGCGGTCCCGTGGCTCATCCCTGCTCCAGGGCCTGCGGCGCTGGGGGCAGCGCTGGCCGCCTGCGCCCACCGCAGCTGCAGGGCTGTGGCTCCGGAGAGTCCTGCGCGGCGTGCGGCTCCTTCCCCAGTGACGTGGCCTCCCAGCCTGATTCCCAAACTCTCCTGGAGGTTCTGTGATCTATCCAAAGCCTTTAATTAAATAACTTCCTGCTCAAACCAGCCAGCGTTATTTCTCTTGTGTGCGATCACAAATCAAACCCTGACTGAAACAAATGACCTGGGGAAACACTGTTCTGCGTTGCTTTCAGAAATAGTGGTAGAAAATGAGTCCGTGCTGATTACAGAAGGGAGATTAATTTTTTAAATAGATTAAGCTAAAGTTATCTGAGCGTTACTAGTAACTGGTGCTGTGGTTTAGGTCTCACTACATACAGTTATTATTACTACAACTTCACAAATAGAAGAAACAAACTCAGAAAGATTTGCCTGACGTCGGTAAACAGGAGTCAGAATTCAAATTCAATGCTAATTCTTTATCCTACGGAAAGGAAACAAGCTAAGGAACAGTAGCACCTTAAATTAAAAAGTGCAGATTTAAATAGAGTTACATCAAAATAATCAGGACATATGGTTTATAGTGACCCCGTGTTCTTGTAGCAAATGTGAGCTATGGTGGGTGAAAAGAAAAGGCTTCTGAACCGGCTTAGTAATTGCTTGAGTAACTCTTACTTCACCCACACACAAAATGAAAAAACCAGAGTTCCCAGTCTTCCCCTGATCGTCTCCAGTTACCTCATCACAAACGGAAGGTAGTGAAGAGCGGTTAGTGCTGAGAGAGACAGAGGAATGTGTTAAGGAGATAATTGACCCCTGTGTAAAGCCAGCCAGCTAAGATTCTGATTGTCCAGAGTAGTGAAAATTGCCTAGGGTACCCTGTGGCTGTCAAAAAAAGACAGTGGTTGCTGCATAATTGACAGAAATAAAATTATCTCTTTGCTATTTGATCTTGCTTTTAACCATTGCTCTAAACGGAGTGTTAGTTTAAGGTTAAAAAATCTAAACAAAGAATGATGTGCTGTTTGTACAGAAAGCAATATAGTTGGTGTAAAAAGCACAAAAGTAAAGGAATGAATATCTCTGCTGGCCTCCTGTGTCCAATTCTGAAAAAACCCTGGCCACTGGCCTCTATGCTTAACCAACTGGCAGACCATGGGCTCAAATGTGCTGAGTTGCTCAGTCGTGTCCGACTCTTTGCGACCGCATGGACAGCCCGCCAGGCCCCTCTGTCCATGGGATTCTCCAGGCAAGATCCTGGACTGCATGCCACGCCCCACTCCAGCGGATCTTCCCGACCCTGCGGTCCCATCCAACAGGTGGGTTCTTTACCGCTGAGCCACCAGGGAAGCCCACGGGTTCAGATATTAACAGCAACACTGAGGCGACTTGGTGTCACGTTCTTCGCACACTATTCCTTCCTCATTTCTCTGCTCTTTGTACCCCTTCCCACCCTGCCCCACCCCACAGGGAACCAGTTCTTTAACGTTAGGATTATAGTGCTGGTACTAGTACGAGTGAAAGTCGCTCAGTCGTGTCCGACTCTTTGCAGCCAAGCCGGAGCACTGGACCGGGGGCCTTGCCGTCCAGTATCCCTTCCAGACCCGGGAGCCTTCCCGGATCTTCCCAACCCAGGGATCAAACCCAGGTCTCCCACATTGCAGGTGGATTCTTCACCAGCTGAGCCACAAGGGAAGCCTCAACGTTAGGATTATACTTCCTTCTTTTTGCACAAATAAGCAGATTTTCTTATGCCCTTCTTTCTTACAGGACGGGGAGCTTATTATACATGTGAAGTGTACAAAATGGCACCCTACACCGTTATTCTTGCCTGGAAAATTCCAAGAGCAGAGAGCCTTCAGGGCTGCAGTCCATGCAGCTGTAAAAAGTCAGACACGATTAAGACTGGCCCTACGCAGCACAGCATGTGTGTGGAATGTGTGCTGATATACACACCTGGATGGGCATGCATGTATTGGTTGCTGTTGTTCACTAGCTCAGTCGTGTCCGACTCTTTGCAACCCCGTGGACTGCAGCACACCAGACGTCCCTGTCCATCACCATCTCCAGGAGCTTGCTCAGACTCATGGCCATTGAGTCAGTGATGCCATTAAAGCATCTCATCCTCTGTCATCCTGTTCTCCTCCTGCCTTCAATCTAACCCAGCATCAGGGTCATTTACAATCACATGGCTCTTTGCATCAGGTGGCCAAAGTATTGGATCTTGAACTTCAGCATCAGTCCTTCCAATTGAGTATTCAGGACTGATTTCCTTTGGGATTGACTGGTTGGTCTCCTTGCAGTCCAAGGGACTCTCAAGAGTCTTCTCCAACACCAAAACTCAAAAGCATCCATTCTTTGGTGCTCAGCCTTCTTTATGGTCCAACTCTCACATCCATACATGACTACTGGAAAAACCACAGCTTTGACTCTATGGACCTTTCTTGGCAAAATAATATCTCTGCTTTTTAAAACACTGTGTAGGTTTGTCCAATACTAAAATCAGATTGATTATATTCTTTGCAGGTGAAGATGGAGAGGCTCTATACAGTCAGCAAAAATAAGACTGGGAGCTGACTCTGGCTCAGGTTATGAACTCCTTATTGCCAAATTCAGACGTAAATTGAAGAAAGTAGGGAAAACCAGACTTCCCTTGTGGCTCAGCTGGTAAAGAATCCACCTGCAATGCAGGAGACCTGGGTTCGATCCCTAGGTTCAGAAGATCCCTTGGAGAAGGGAAAGGCTACCCACTCCAGTATTCTGGCCTGGAGAACCCCCTGGACTGTGGAGTCCATGGGCTCACAAAGAGTCAGACACGACTGAAAACCACTAGGCCATTCAGGCATGACCTAAATCAAATCCCTTATGAATATACGGTGGAAGTAACAAATATATTCAAGGGACTAGATCTGATAGACAGAGTGCCTGAAGAACTATGCTCAGAGGTTTCTAACATTGTACAGGAGGCAGTGATCAAGACCATCCCCAAGAAAAAGAAATACAAAAAGGAAAATGGCTGTCTGAGGAAGCCTTACAAATAGCTGAGAAAAGACGAGAAGTGAAAGGCAAAGGAGAAAAGGAAAGATATATCCATCTGAATGCAAAGTTCCAAAGAATACCTAGGAGAGATAAGAAAGTTTTCCTCAGTGATCAATGCAAAGAAATAGAGGAAACAATAGAATGGGAAAGACTAGAGATCTCTTCAAGAAAATCAGAGATACCAAGGGAACATTTCATGCAAAGATGGGCTCAATAAAGGTCAGAAATGGTATGGACCTAACAGAAGCAGAAGATGTTAAGAAGACGTAGCAACAATACACAGAAGAACTGTACAGAAAAGATCTTAATAACTATGATGGTGGGATCACTCACCTAGAGCCGGACATCCTGGAGTGTGAAGTCAAGTGGGCGTTAGGAAGCATCACTACGAACAAAGCTACTGGAAGGGATAGAATTCCAGCTGAGCTATTTCAAATCGTAAAAGACGATGCTGTGAAAGTGCTACACTCAATATGCCAGCAGTGGCCACAGGACTGGAAAAGGTCAGTTTTCATTCCAATCCCAAAGAAAGGCAATGCCAAAGAATGCTCAAACTACTGCACAATTGCACTCATCTCACACACTACCAAAGTAATGTTCAAAATTCCCAAAGCTAGGCTTCAACAGTACGTGAACTGAGAACTTCCAGATGTTCAAGCTGGATTTAGAAAAGGCAGAGGAACCAGAGATCAAATTGTCAACATCAGATGAATCATAGAAAAACAAGAGAGTTCCAGAAAAACATTTATTTCTGTTTCACTGACTACACCAAAACCTTGGACTGTGTGGATCACAACAAACTGTGGAAAATTCTTCAAGAGATGAAGACCACCAGACCACCTGACCTGCCTCCTGAGAAATCTCTCTGCAGGTCAGGAAGCAACAGTTAGAACTGAACATGGAACAACAGACTGGTTCCAAATAGGATAAGGAGTACGTCAAGACTGTATATTGTCACCCTGCTTATTTAACTTATATGCAGAGGACATCATGAGAAATGCCAGGCTGGGTGAAGCACAAGGTGGAATCAAGATTGCCGGGAGAAATATCAATAACCTCAGATATCCAGACTGCACCACCCTTATGGCAGAAAGTGAAGAAGAACTAAAGAGCCTCTTGATGAAAGTGAAAGAGGAGAGTGAAAAAGCTGGCTTAAAAACATTAAAAAACTAAGATCATGGCATCCAGTCCCAGCACTTCATAGCAAATAGATGGGGAAACAGGGGAAACAGTGGAAACAGTGAGGAGAGGCTTTATTTTCTTGGACTCAAAAATCACTGCAGATGGTGACTGCAGCCATGAAATTTTAAAAAGGCTTGCTCCTTAGAAAAGCTATGACCAACCTAGACAGTATATGAAAAAGCAAAGACATTACTTTGCAACAAATGTCAGTCTAGTCAAGACTATGGTTTTTCCAGTAGTCATGTGTGGATGGGAGAAATGGACCATCAAGAAAGCTGGGTACCAAAGAATTGGTGCTTTTGAACTGTGGGTTAGAGAGGACTCTTGAGAGTCCCTTGGACAGCAAGGAGATCCAACCAGTTCATCCTAAAGGAGATCAGTCCTGAATATTCATTAGAAGAACTGATGCTGAAGCTGAAGTTCCAATACTTTGGCCACCTGATGGGAAAAACTGACTCATTAGAAAAGACTGTGATTCTGGGAAAGACTGAAGGTGGGAGGAGAAGGGGATGACAGAGGATGAGATGGTTGGATAGCATCACTGACTCAATGGACATGAATTTGAGCAAGCTTCGGGAGTTGGTGATGGACAGGGAGGCCTGCTGTGCTGCAGTTCATGGGGTCACAAAGAGTAGAACACGACTGAGCAACTGAACTGAACTCAACAGAACGGAATTTCAGACTCTCTTGTTGACTATGAGGGCTACTCCATTTCTTCTAAAGGATTCCTGCCCACAGTAGTAGATAAAATGGTCATCTGAGTTAAATTCACCCATTCCAGTCCATTTTAGTTCACTGAATCATAAAATGTCAATGTTCATTCTTGCCATCTCCTGTTTGACCACTTCTAATTTACCTTAACTCATGGACTTAAAAGTCCAGGTTCCTACACAATATTACTCTTTATAGCATCAGACTTCCATCACCAGTCACATCCACAACTGGGAGTTGCTTTTGCTTTGGCTCCGTCTCTTCATTCTTTCTGGAGTTATTTCTCCACTCTTCTCCCGAGGCATATTGGGCACCTACCGACCTGAGGAGTTTATGTTTCCGTGGCACATCTTTTTGCCTTTTTATATAGCCAATTATATACATATACTATATGCATATGTAATAATATGCCTCTGCTAATCCCAAAGTCCTAACCCACCTCCCCACCCCCACCCATGGCAAGCACAGGTCTGTTGCCTGTGTCTGCGCCTGTCCACCTGTATCATATTTTAGGTTCCACATGTAAGTGATGTCAAATGGCATTTGTCTTTCTCTTTCCTACTGCTTCACCTAGTCTGGTCATCTCTAGATCCATCCCTGTTGCTGCAGATGGCAGTGTTCCATCCCACTCTTTTTTAGGGCCCAGTGGTGTTCTGTTGTATAAATGTAACACATCTGCTTCATCCTCTCACCTGTCACCGAGCACTGGAGTTGCTCCATGTTTTGGCTGTGGTAAGTACTGCCGCAGTGAAGACTGGGCTGCATGTGTCTTTCTGAATTGAGTTTCCTCTGGATATGCGCCTAGAGGTAGGACTGGGCTGCGTGTGTCCTTCTGAATTGAGTTTCCTCTGGATACACGCCTAGAGGTAGGACTGCAGGACCATACGGAACTCTAGTTTTTGTGGAGTCTCCATGCTGTTTTCCATGGTGGTTGCACCAGTTTATATTCCCACCAACAGCGCAGGAGAGTTCCCTTTCCCCATACTTTCTCCAACATGTTTTACTTGGAGACTTTTGATGACGGCCATTCTGACTGCTGTGAGGTGGTACCTCATTGTAATTTTTATTTGCATTTCTCTAATAATTAGCAATATTGAGTATCTTTTTATATGCCTGTTGGCCATCTGTCTTCTTTTTAGAAATTATTATTTAGGTCTTCAGTTCATTTTTTGATTGGGTTTTTTTGTTATTGAATTATATGAGCTGTTTGTATATTTTATAAATTAACCCCTTGCCAGTCACGTCATTTACAAATATTTTCTCCCAGCCCATAGTTTGCCTTTTCATTTTGTTTATGGTTTCCTTTGCTATAAAAATTTTTTTCAATTGGATTAGGTCCCATTTGTTTATTTCATAATTCTTATTTGTTAGTGTTTTTATTGTGCATGGGGTTTTAATTTTGTCATAGGTCTTTTCAGTATCCATATAGATACTCATGTGATTTTTTTTCTTTAGCACAGTTGAGATAGTATATGATATTCATGCTTTTCCTAATATTTAACAAATCTTGTGTTCCTTGAATAAATTCCACTTGGTTGTGGTGTATTTCTTAATGTGGATTCCACTTGCTAATATTGATTTAGTGTGTTTGCATCAATACCAAGAGGATGTTGGTTAGTAGTTTTCTTCTTTGTATTGTTCTTTGCCTTTCTTCTCTTCCACTACTTTCTCTTTGTGTTTTTATTTTCTTTTACCTTATTCTCTTATTTATTTCTCTGCCTTTCTTGTATGCCTATGAGATTTGTGTCTTTTCTTCCCTTGGGCACCTTATATTCTTGTTATTTATCATATTTTTTGTCTTTTTAATCCATTTCTTTCCGGAATTCAATTAACTCTGTGTATTTCTTCAAGTTTTTATCCTTTTATGTTCCTTTATTTTTTAAATTTCTGATTCAGAGGTTGTTTTTTTATACCTTCAAATGCTTTGATGAGTATATATGATTCTGTTTGGAGTGTTGACTTACAATTTTCTTCTGCTTCTCATGGGAGGTAGGTTGTTACTCAGTTGATATATATATATAAAAAAAATTTCCTGATTGTTTTTGAAACAACTTTATATGAATTTGTTGACATTTCTTTTTATTTTTATGGTATTGTAGTGTTTTGTAAGGTTCCTGACTTAATGGATACATCTTTCAGGAATTTATAAGATCCATGTGTTTTTAGGGGTTATTGTGTTCATTTTTTTAGTAGCAGGGGGAAGAGATGTAAGCCATACAATGTTTTCTTTCTCTTTGATCTTATAGGACCCTAAAACTTCTATCTTTTCTTTCATTTTCTCTTCATGACCCAATTACAAAGGATGTTTGTCCTCTCCTTTCCTTTTCTGTCTTCTGAAATAGTGTTTTGAACAATGCCCTTTAAATAACTGCTTCCACAGGGCAAGGACTGCCCTTTCCATGCTATCCTCTGCCTGGATACTGTGATAATATTTTCATACGGAAGGCGATTTCAGACTTGAAGATGGTAGTTTGGGGTGAGCTTCAGGCTTCTCTGCCAGCTTCCCTTTCTTACTTTGCTGGGGTTTTTCTCAGTTCGCCTTTGCCCACTAGAGTCTTCCGGTCACACAGGGGTCAGCAAGTATAAGAGACCATGCACTGGGACGTGGTGATTTTTTTCTTTTAATTCACAGTCGTTTTTAAAGTCTTGGCATTCTCTGTCTTGAAGTTATCTTGAAGGCATGGTTCTATACAGATTTGGATATCCTGTCTTGTTGCTTTGATCCTTTGAGGAAGAAATATCAGGAGGTGAGTAGCTAGGCAGCTGTCGCTGTCTTCAGCTACCCAGAAGGCCCCAGTAACAGCTATTTTGAAGTTCTTACCTGCTAACTTCAATTACATGGATCATCTGTTTGCCTTTGTTGATTTTGATTTTTGATTGTTGATTGTTCCTCTTGATTGCTAGTCATATGAACTTGCCTCCTCACATGTCTAGTAATCCTTGATTGCAGATAGGATGTTTTGTACAAAAGACCCAGAGAAGTTCCAATTACTATTTTCCATAAGAAAAAAGTTTTCTGTGTCTTCTTGCTGTGGATGAATTGTGTCCTCCCAAAATTCTTATACTGAAGCTCTAACTCGCAATGTGACCATATTTGGACATGGGACCGTCAAGGAAGTAATTAAGATTCAATGAAATCCCGTGAGTAGGACCCTCATCTGTCAGGATCAGTGGCCGTGCTTACCACCTGCACCCCTCACCGTTCTCACACACGGAGGACAGGCCAGGAGAGGGCGCAGCTAAAAGGCCACCGTCAGCAAACCAGGAAAAGACTCAAACAGAATCAGATCAGCTGAAACCTCGATCTTGGCTTTCCCAGGCTCCAGAGCTGAGACAAATAAAGTTTGCGGTGTTTAAACCAACCAGTAGTATGTTGTAACGGCAGCCCAAGCTGACTGAAGTGTGTGTTAGTCGCTCAGTCGTATCCGACTCTTTGCAACCCCATGGACTGTAGGTCACCAGGCTCCTCTGTCCATGGAATTTTCCAGCCAAGAATACTGAAGTGGGTTGCCATTCCCTTCTCCAGGGAATCTTCCCAACCCCGGGGATCAAATCTGGGTCTCCTGCCTTGCAGGCAGATTCTTTGCTGTCTGAACAATCAGGAAAGCCCAATATTTATTTATATTTATTTGTAGGATCTAGTTCCCTGACTGGGATTTGAACCCAGGTCCCCTGCATTGGGTGCACAGAGTATTAGCCACTGGACTGCCAGGGCAGTCCAGCCCCCAGGCTGACTAATACACCACTACTGGGCAGAAGAATGCGGGCTAATCACTTAAATCCAACCAGGAACTGGACTGGCATAAAGTTTTAGTAAGATTCAGTTTATTTCTGGCTTAATCACTGTCCTTGTTCATAACTATCCCATAACTATTTTCATTTCAGGCATGGTGATTCTTTGCCTTTTCATTATTGAAAGCCTGCAAAGACACATTTCTGCCCTTCAGAAGTTTTAAGCTTACTTTTGGCTTCCCGTCCCATGCAACTTCAAGATTTGACAAATGTCCAAAGTGGGAGACTGGCCGTGTATTTGAGACAGATCTCTTCTTAATGAGAATTTGCTTCTAGGCTCTGTGAGACCGTGGGAGATTTCAATACAATGCGGAGATTCAGGCATTCATTTGAGGCTCTTCAAGTTTCCAGTGCTCCTGCTGCTGCTAAGTCGCTTCAGTTGTGTCCGACTCTGTGCGACCCCATAGACGGCACCCAACAGGCTTCTCTGTCCCTGGGATTCTCCAGGCAAGAATACTAGAGTGGGTTGCCATTTCCTTCTCCAATGCATGAAAGTGAAAAGTGAAAGTGAAGTCACTCAGTCATGTCCCACTTTTAGCGACCCCATGGACTGCAGCCTACCAGTGCTGCAGAAGATTATAAAAGCTTTGCTGGTTTCTCTTCTTCCAGCAAAGTCCCTGCACACGTGTCAAACCCAGGTATCATTCCATCTCTAAGACTGACAAACGCCCCAAGAGAAAAATACCAACCATTTGAGGTCATCTCAGAGTTGTTCCCTCTCTAGAAGTTTGACTCCTTTGGTCTTCATTGCTTTCACAGCTCTCTAATGATTTGAAAATGACTTCTGTAATATTGTGTTATTCAAGTAAGAGTAGTGGCCTATCAGGTCCTGCTCAGAAGCAGAAGCCCTCCTCCACATATTTTGCATCTTTACAACTCTGGCCTTCCAGGAAAATCTAACAGAAGTGGAAGGAGATAAAGCTGGTAGAGTAGAAGCACATAGAGATTACCACCCTCCACAAGCACATCAAAAATCATCTAAATATGGAGCAAGTCTCACCAAGAACAAACTGGAGACTGGCAGAAAGGCTCTTCCCGGAACCAAGGCTGTAAAACAAGATCCACACAGAGTCAGGAAGGGAAGGAAGAGACGCTATCCGGTAGGGACCCGCGATCCGGTAGGGACCCGCACGTCCAACAGGGGGCACAGGAGAAGAGAGGGTATCACAGACTTACCGATCCTTCCTGGGGGGAAGTCCCAGCCACGTGTTAGGCGCCCCGGCGCTGGGGATCCAACACCAGGATTCAGGTCTTCGCATTTGGTTTGAAAACCAATGGAGCTTCCCAGAGGCTAAAAGGAGCCGAGACTCAGATGGAGAAGAGAACCGAGCATGCTTGATTGCTCCCGAAACAAGGCGGACAAGTAAACTGGAAACAGCCCGGGGGCCCTGGCGGTTCCCGTGACCACCGCGCGTAAAGCCTGGCCTGAGCCGGGTGCCCGCTCCAGGTCCTCTTGCAGTGGCTCCACTCTGCACCAGGGTGGAGGCTGGCTGCCGGTGCCAAGGAGCGCACACGCGTGGAGCCGGGCCAGCCCGGAGCAGCCCTGCAGCCGAGCAAGAGGAAGGCGGCCGTCGCCCTGAGGCCTGGAGCTGGGGGTGCGCGAGACCCCCCAGCGGATCCCCGGCCCCCACTCACCCTGCGCCAGCCACTCACCTGACCCTGCTCTCCGCCAGGGTGAAGAGGCCACTGCCTGTCGAGGGGGATGCATGCAACAGGAAGAAGCCGAGTCAGCTGAGCGCCGGCTCGGCCTCAGAGCGGAGCAGGGCGTCTGTCACCAGAAAGGGCGCAGAGGCGCTGGGCGGGCCACTGCGCGGGGCTCCCACCGGCTGGCGGGACCATCCCAGCGCACGCCAAGCACACGTTAGACTCGCGCCGGGCACCACTGGAGACCCTCTTGCTCTGGTATTCTCGCCATTAGAGCAAAGTGCCCGTGGTGGTGGGGAGGGCACACACTGGGAGGGAACAGAGCCTGCTCTGACCCGACCCTCGGGCGGTCTGCTCCAGCGCCCTGGACCTCAGGCCCGCCCGGACGGGGGCAGCGACCCCTGAGCAGGAGAAGCCCCTGCTCACACAGGGCCTGGCTCCGCCCGCCATCTGCAGCCCTGCGCACCAGGGTGACAGCTGCCAAACACCCGGGGCGAGGAGGCGACCCTGCTCGCCTTGGCTCCAGCTCTCCACCAAAGCCACTTGGCATACCTGGTGCCATAGGGACGCTCCCCACCAAGTGCACCCCTGTGAGACTTGGATCCATAGCTGCATGGCCTAATTTCAGAGAGACAGAAAGCTAAACAAAATGGAAAGACAGAGGAATTTGTTTCAGATGAAAGAAGAAAAGAAGAAAAGCCTAATGGAACAGATAATTTACCAGATAAATATCTCCTAACATTACTAACAAAACTGCTAACTGACCTTGGGGAAAGAACAGATAAACATAAGAATTTTAACAAGGAACTAGAAAATATAAAAACCGAAGTGGTCAGAACTAAAGAATACAACAAACGAGAAATATGATTGGAGGGAACTGACAGCAGATGAGACGACAGAGAGGGATGCAGGGGTAACCTAGAAGACAAAGTAATGGAAACTGTGGAATCAGAACAAGAAGAAGAAACACAAACTTAAAGAGATAAGGATGCTTTGGGACTTCCCTGATGCTCCAGTAAAGACTTGACCTTCCAACGAAGGAGGTGCAAGTTCAATCCGTGTTTGGTTAAACACATGTGGGCTAAGATCCCACATGTCTCGCAGCCAAAAAAACCAAAACAAAAAACAGAAACCATATTGTAACAAGCTCAATAAAGACTTTAAAAATGGTCCACATTAAAAAAATTTTTTTTTAATTAATATATTTTAAGGAACCTCTAGGACAACATCAGGCGTACCAACATTCACATTATACGGGTCCCAGAAGAATAGAGAGAAACAGGTCAAAAAGTATTTGATGAAATTTTGGTTGAAATACTCCCTGAAGCTGAAGAAGGAAACAGATTTTCAGCCACAGAAGGCACAGAGACTGTTAAAGATAATGAACCCAAAGAAATCCATATCAAGATATATAATAATTAAAATGGCAAAGTTTAAAGACAGAATTTTAAACAGCAAGAGAAAAACAAAGCATCACAAACAAGGGAGCCGCACCCAGCAATCGGCTGCCTTCTCTGCAGAAACTCTGTAGGCTAGAAGGGAGTCGAGTGATATATTTACACTGCAGCCGAATGGAAAACAGTATGTAAGTTCCTCAGAAATTAGTAATAAAACTACCACACGATCCAACGATTCCGCTCCCAGGTAGATATACAGTGAAAGTGAAGACACTGGTTTGAAAGCTACCTGTGCCCAACATCACAGCGGGTTTACTTTTTAACAACGGCCAAGATACAGGAAACAACCTCAGCGACTATCAACAGATGACAGATAAAGAATGTGTGTTCTACACACACACGCAGACACACACAGACACACACAGACACACACAGACACACACACACAGCGCAATGTTACTTCGCCGTTAAAAAGAAGGACGTTTAGCCACTTGCAGCAACTTGGATGAGTTTGGAGGATATCATGCTTAGCGAGATAATTCAGAAAAAGACAAATACTGTTTAGTATCACTTATACATAGAATCTAAAATATATAACAAAACAGAAACACACTCACAGATATAGCAAACACACCAGTAGTTACCAGTAGGAAGAGGGTGGGGTAAGAGCAAGACAGGAGTCGGGGATCGAGAGGTAGGAGCTACTGAGTATAAAACAAATGAACCGTGAGACTACACTGGGCAGCACAGGGAGGAGAGCCAGGAGTTTATAACGACCTTAAATGGAGCAAAGTCTATAAAAACACTGAATCCGTATGTTGTACACCTGAAACTTATAAAATATATAAACCACCCGTACTTAATTTTTTAAAGAAGAAGCTAACAGAATGAAATGCATGTTTAGTGGAGTGGGTGGCTAAGTAAATAAAGAAGTAGAGCCGATTTTACCTGCTTCCTGATCTTCACTAGTTCAAGTTTACCACTCTCTTGAGGAAGACAGTGTTACTCTGGCAGCACAGCAAAAATACTATGGTCAAGATTCAGAAATATATAGGAATATGTAGCCAAGGAAATGTTTCTGAAGCGTGAATCAATCAGACCTGGACAGTGTAGCTTCCTGCTCTCCGCCTTTGCTTTTGCCAGGTTCTGATTTCACGTTCTCCTCTGTAGCCCCGACAAGGTGTGTCACAGGTGAGATACTTGCTCACTGGTCGGCCGTCTGTCTTCCCAACTAGACTCTGGAGGGCAGAGGTCTTGTCCTGCCTGCTACTTCACTCAGGATCCAGCACAGTGCCTGACCCTCAGCATCCACTCAAACCATTTGTTTAAATGAGTGAGTGAATAAATGATTGTCTCAAATTCCTTTCATAGTCTGGCTCGTTAGCAGATTAAGCTGGTTAAATGCATAAGACAGAAGTAAAACAAGACTGTGGAAGTTATGGCCAATAACCAACATTCATACATGGTATTACTTTTAGAAACATGAGCAATCAATCGTTGTTTAGATGCTGAGTTGTGTCTAACTCTTTTTCGACCCATGGACTGTAGCCCTCCAGGCTCCTCTGGCCCTGGATTTCCCAGGAAGAATACTGGAGTGGATTGCCATTTCCTTCTCCAGGGGATCATCCCAGACCAGAGAGTGAACCTGCATCTCCTGCAGCTTCTGCATTGGCAGGAAGATTCTTTATCACTGAGCCACGAGGGAAGCCCAAGCAATCAATAATTTTTATCTAAAAGAAACAGAATCTCAAGGATATATTCTATTTTACAGTCCAAAATAATAATTATTTATGAGATTACATTGCCCTAAAAACCCTCAAATAAAATAAAATCTTATCCATCAGGTAAGAACTTTGCATAAAATGTACCACAAGCAAAACTTCAAAGTATAGATAACCTTGGAAATATTTTCAACTTCCTGGACTAACTATAATGATCGGCCATTTGGAACTTGGCACAGGAACTTCATCAACAGTTATCTTTACACATACCAACACCAACAAGATTAGCATTACAAATCCAACCAAGGGCAATTTTGAGGAAATTAAACTTAACTTTATATATTATTTATTTCATTTTTTTCCTTTGAAGAATATCTTTTCACAAGAGCTTTAGGTAAAAGCAATATAATTTTCTTTAAAAGTGCAAGGTTATAGGATACAATCAATTATTACTAAAAATCTGGATAAAAATCAATTTTAGAATGTCCTTGGGTGAAAAAGTAATACTAAAAATATTATAATGTGTGAACATACACATTTTATTTATGTGTTGTTGAAAATGTTCAACAGCAGGATAATTGGCCATAGGGGATGATTCATGTTAAATACTCCAAAAACTCTACTCTGTTACTATTTAATTTTCTAAATCAACACAAATGAAGCAATTGTGAGAAGAACCAGAGTAAAGCATGTGGGCTTTGAATTCAAATCTTTGCTCTAGTGTTACCAGTAACGTAACTGACTTTTCTGAACCTCATCGTCTGAATTTAAAATGAAAGTTATTGAGAGACCTCAGAGGAGTCATCTGCAGTCCAGGAGGATAATGAGGGTTAACTAGTAGATAAAGGTCAGTTTTCATTTCGATCCCAAAGAAGGGCAATACCAAAGAATGTTCAAACTACCGCACAACAACACTCACTTCACACACTAGCAAAGCAATGCCCCAAATTCTCCAAGTCAGGCTTCAACACTGTGTGAACTGAGAACCCCCAGATGTTCAAACTGGATTCAGAAAAGGCAGAAGAATCGGAGATCAAACTGCCAACATCTGTTGGATCATCAAAAAAGCAAGAGAGTTCCAAAGGAACATCTACTTCTGCTTTATTGACTATGCCAAAGCCTTTGACTCTGTGGATCACAACAAACTGGAAAATTCTTAAAAAGAAGGGAATACCAGACCACCTTACCCATCTCCTGAGAAACCTGTATGCAGGTCAAGGAGCAACAGTTAGAACCAGACATGGAATAACAGACTGGTTCCAAATTGGGAAAGGAATACTTCAAGGCTGTATATTTTCACCCTGCTTATTTAACTTATATGCAGAGCACATCATGCCAAATGCCAGGCTGGATGAAGCATAAGCTGAAATCAAGATTGCCGGGAGAAATATCAGTAACCTCAGATATGCAGATAACATCACCCTTAAGGCAGAAAGTGAAGAAGAACCAAAGAGCCTCTTGATGAAAGTGAAAGAGGAGAGTGAAAAAGTTGGCTTAAAACCCAACATTCAAAAAACTAAGATCGTGACGTCTGGTGCTATCACTTCATGGCAAATAAATGGGGAAACAGTGGAAGCAGTGATTGACTTTATTTACCTTGGGCTCCAAAATCACTGCAGATGGTGACTGCAGCCATGAAACTAAAAGACATTGCTCCTTGCTTCCAAAGCTATGACCAACCTAGACAGCATATCAAAAAGCAGAGACATCACTTTGCCCACAAAGGTCTATCTAGTCAAAGCTATGGTTTTTCCAGTAGTCATGTATGGATGTGAGAGTTGGACCATAAAGAAAGCTGAGCACTGAAGAACTGAGGCTTTTGAACTGTGGTGTTGGAGAAGACTCTTGAGAGTCTCTTGGACTGCAAGGAGATCCAACCAGTCCATCCTAAAGGGGATCAGTCCTGGGTTTTCATTGGAAGGACTGATGCTGAAGCTGAAACTCCAATACTTTGGTCTCCTGATGCAAAGAGCCAACTCCTTGGAAAAGACTCTGAAGCTGGGAAAGATTGAAGGTGGAAGGAGAAGGGGACGACAGAGGATAAGATGGTTGGATGGCATCACCGACTTGATGGACATGAGTTTGAGCAGGCTCTGGGAGACGGTGAAGGACAGGGAACCTGGCGTGCTGCAGTCCATGGGGTTGCAAAGAGTTGGTCATGACTGAACAACTGAACAAAGACAAGTAGAAAAAGCAGAAATTGGTCTAAGAAAGAGGAGGGACTGTGAAGATCAACCACAGCGTAGGGAGAGAAAACTGCAGGATGAGGTGAGAAGGAGGCAGAACGATGACAGGATTTTCGTTCCTGTAACCATAGGGTGGGGATCTAGGGAGCAAAGGACTCTGGCAAGGTAGGAACAAAGGTCTCTGTCAAAACGACATAATTATGCCCTACATGAGGTTGCCCTGATGACAGGATCTGTGCTTTAACATAATAACATTGCAAAGAAAACCATTCCTTGTAATTGAATAAATGTTTCCTTAAGAATTATCTGGGAGGTAGTTTGAAAGGGGATTAGGTGACAGCCAAAACTTCCTGTTACAACAGAGAATATGATTGTGCAGGAAAGGGTCACCTCCTGCCTGAGCTCGGAGAGCGTTGGCTATGGAGGACCTGCTGCTCCTCGGAGCTGACTTGGGTGAGAGTCAGAGGTGATCGTCAGTCGGGTGCAGTTACACATCTGCCCTGCACCGCTTAGTCTAATCAGACTGCTGCTGGGAGGGAACCGCCGGAATCAGGAGCCCTAGCCTGGGAATGGCCCATGCCCCCCCTGGTGCCTGCTTGCAGAGGCTGGTGTACCCAGGCCCGCCCGGAGGGCTCTCCCAGCCTTTCCAACCTTCTTGGAGGACGGCACCTGCCGGGAGGAGGCAGGGCAGAATGATCCCCAGGGATGATAGTGCCAGCCGCATAGGAGGTTCTGAGAAGTAACTGAGAAAACTTATTATAAAAGTGCTTATCACGTTAGAGCAGAATGAGTGTTAGTTTCTTTACAACCTCTTTCAGCGTTTGCCGTCGGTTACACACTGACTTTTGGGTTCCCTGATATCTCAGGGTAAAGAACCTGCTTACCAATGCAGGAGGCCTGGGTTCAATCTCTGGGTCGGGAAGATCTGCTGGAAAGGGAAATGGCAACCCCCTCCAGTATCCGTGCCTGGGAAATCCCACGGACAGAGGAGGCTGGCAGCTACAGTCCATGGGGTCGCAAAGAGTCAGACATGTTTGAGCGTGCACACACACACACTCACTTTTATTGGAAGTATTAAAGTTGTTTTCATGTTTTATTTTATGGCTTATTTTATGCTTTTATTTTATGTTTTATTTCATGTTTTATTTTAAACCTTAGCCCACCCCCAGGCCCATATAATGTATTTGTGTTTATATATGGTACCAAAACCAGACAAGTCAACATATTTGCCTGATAAACTAGTTTCAAGTTTAAACTGTTTACTCAAAATCCAATTTATGTGAATGGATAAAGAAGCTGTGGTACATATATACAATGAAATATACTCAGCCTTAAAAACGAACAAATGTGAGTCAGTTCTACTGGGGTGAGGAAACCAGAGCCTCTTATACAGAGTGAATTAAGTCAGAAAGAGAAAAACAAATATCATACATTAATGCATACATGTGGAATGCAGAAAAAATGGCGCTGATGAACCTATTTGCAGGGCAGGAATAGAGATGCAAGCACGGAGCACAGACTTGGGGAAACAACAGGGGAAGGAGAAGGCGGGGCGGTTAGAGAGGGCAGTGTTGAAACACACCCACTACCGTGAGCAGTGCAGCCGGCCAGCGGGAAGGCGCTTTATGACACACGGAGCCCGTGTTCTGTGACAACAGGGAGAGCTGGGAAGGGGTGCAGGGTGGGACGGCGGTTCAAGAAGGAGGCGTGCGATTATCTATCGTTGATTCATGTTGTTGTACAGCAGAAACTCAACAAGGGTTGCTTGTTATGGTTTCTGACAACACAACATTGTAAAGCAATTGTCCTTCAATTAAACATTTTTTAATTATCCTTTTAAAAAATTCAATCTAATTTTGGGGGTCTGCTACTGCTACTGCTAAGTCACTTCAGTCGTGTCCGACTCTGTGTGACCCCATAGACGGCAGCCCACCAGGCTCCCCTGTCCCTAGGATTCTCCAGGCAAGAACACTGGAGCGGGTTGCCATTTCCTTCTCCAATGCGTGAAAGTGAAAAGTGAAAGTGACGTTGCTCAGTCATGTCCGACTCTTAGCGACCCCGTGGACTGCAGCCCACCAGGCTCCTCCGTCCATGGGATTTTCCAGGCAAGAGCACTGGAGTGGGGTGCCAGTGCCTTCTCCCATCAAGAGCACTGGAGTGGGTGCCACTGCCTTCTCCCTTTGGGGGCCTAGACTTTTCAAATAAAAGCATTAAAGTAGTACAGTGATTTTTAGAATAAAGGAAACAGAAAGCTCTGTACGAGTTTTCCTTTCCCTCTCCACCCCAGACAGCGAGAATGTGTCTTGCTAGTCTGTGTGTACAAAGTCTTCAGTTCCTCAGGACTCATGTGTTGTCATGGTTGTTGTTGAATGAGGAATAAATAGAGGAAGGAAAACCTACTGAGACATGATGTCTGCCATGGGGATTTCAGATGCAGGGCTCCAGAGATCTTTACTTTTAGAAACCATTCTTATTTTTTCAGCTTACAGAAACCATACAAAACTATGTGCTTATGGAATCTCATGGAAACCAAGGTGTTTTTTCAGAGGGATCTGGCAGGATTAAAGAGATAATGAGAAAGGGACTAGAGAAAAAGCCTTATGATGAACTCAGTGTACCATGTTTATTGGATCATTTTAAGTGGCTATTATCTTTAAAATAAAAGATTGCATTTTATTATACCAACAGAAAATGTCATTAACCATGCAAGCATTGAACTGTTTCTGGTCTCAGGATTTCATAATAAAATTAGCTTTCCATTAACAAATAAAGTATTATGTCAGACAGGGAAAGATAAATACTACGTGATATTACTTATATGTAGAATCTTAAAAAATATTAAAAATGAATCTGTATACAGCAGATTCACAGACAGAGAAAACAAACTCATGGTTATCAAGGAGAGGGGGGAAGAGGCAAGTCAGCAGTATGGGATTAACAGATGCAAATTACTACACATAAAACAGATAAGCAAGAAGAACTTAATGCATAGCACAGGGAATTGCATTCAATATTTTAGATAACCTATAGTAGAACATAATCTGCAAACACCTGAAGCACTTTGCTGTACACCTGAAACTATCACAATAGTGTAAATTAACTTCGTGTGTGTGTGTGTTAGTTGCTCAGGCATGTAGGGCTCTTTGTGACCCCATGGACTGTAACCCGCCAGGCTCCTCTGTCTGTGGAATTCTCTAGGCAATAATACTGGAGTGGGTTGCCATTCCCTTCTCCAGGGGATCTTCCTGACCAGATCGAAACCAGTTCTCCCTCATGGCAAGCAGATTCTTTATTGTCTGAGCCATGAGGGAAGCCCCATAAATCAACTATACGTCAATTAAAAAAAATTTTTTTTTAATCATTCTAAGGCTATATTTTTTCCAAAACCTATTTCGGTTGCTCACTAAAAATCAAGAAAAGGGACAAGGCTGAATCTTGTGGACTGCACAGCGAAGGATTTGTGGGGCTGAATGGCTGCTGTCTCTAATAATCTACAGCTTTTCAGACAAAGAAATACAGAATCACTGGGAAGAATTGTTGCTTGCTGTTTCCCTCAGTTAGAACTCTTAGTAGTAAGTAACAGAAATAAGTATCAAACTGGCCTAAGAAGAAAAAGGGAGAGCAAGAAACAGCAAGGGAGAGGCGAGAGAGGAAACCCAAAGGAATCTGTAGATTTAATGACCAGAGCAGCACGGAGGCAGCTCTCAGTTCAGGCGTGGTGTGTGCTTGGTCGAGACGATACTGTTAGGACTCACTTTTCCTTCATGTTTTAAGTCAAGTTTTCTCTGTGTTGGCTTGACTCTCAGACAGGCTCTTTCCATCTTCTGCCCCTTATAAGCTCTGTGGAGACTTATATACTCCCAGCTTCCAATCAAACAAAAAAAAAAAAAAAGGAAGAAGGAGGGAGGGAGGGAGAAAAAGGAGCTTCCTTGTTGTCCCAACAGAAATCCACAAATTGAGTCTTATTGGTCTGGCTAGGGTCATGTGACCAGTGACAGCCAGGACGCAGAAGCCTCTTTTGGGACAGTTTTGGGTCATATCATTCATCACCCCAGGAGCGATCTGAACATCCAGGAGGGGTACGTGGGCCAGCGAAGTCTTACCAAACCTGACCTTATTTATTTACAATCACTGTAGCAATGTGTTTCTTCTAAGTCCAGGCCTACCTCCCTACCATTCATGTTTCAATTCTGCTTTTGGACAAATCGTTCCTAAGTAGACAGTTAGCTTGTTTTATGCCAGTGACACACACCTAGCTTTATCTCTTTCTTACGCTTATCGCAACATGGCTTGCTATATATTATAATTTGGCTCTGCAGGGAACACCATGATAATTTGACTTGTTGCAGGAAAGGAAAATGTCTGTCGATAACATCACCGGGAAGATATGTGTTAGTTTGCTTTCAGGGACGAGTCTCATTCCTCCATGCCTGGGTCTTAATTGGATTTTAAGTTTGCTCTTGCTGAAGGACAGATGTGGGAAACGTGGGTGCATAGTACAAGCTTGTCTTTCTGTTATCAACAGACAAAAGGAATAAAGTCCTTGTTTATTTAGTGAACTTGTCAGCTTGAGTGCATACTTCATGATTCATGGCTCAGGTGGCAAGGGTCAGTAAAGTGGCCGCATCACGGAGGAAAAGGAGCTTGTTTCCCAGCCGTGCTGAGTGCTGTCTCCAGGAGCGTCTCAAGGAAGGACTTCAGCGCCATGTAGCACAGCAAGAAGAACGTGGCTTTGGAATTAGAACTGAAGTTAAGTCCTGGTCCTACATTTGTAGGCCCTGGATAATTTACTTAACTGCCATTTAAGCCTCCATTTCTTCACCTATAATGTGAGACTATCAACAACCATCCCACTGAACTGTCTTAGTTCATTCAGGCTGCTACAACACAATGCCATGGATAGGCGGCTCATCAACAACAGAGATTTATTTCTTACGGTTGCAGAGACTGACTGTCTAGGAGCGTGATGGTTGGACGAGGGCCCTCTTCTGCGTCTCAGACTTCCTTGTATTCCCACATGGAGGAAGGAAAGAAGGAGCTCTGGACCCTCTTTTATAAGAGGACTGATCTCATTTAGGAGGGCGCCACCCTCCTGACCTAATCACCTCTCACACACCAGACCAATAAAAAAGGTAGGAATTTCCACATTTGACTTTTGGAGGGACACAGACTTTCAGACAGTAGCACTAACTTACAGGGCCAGTTTGAGGTTCAAATGGAATAAAGGACTTATATTACACTTATTTATCATTTATTCCTGTGTCTCTTCTATAAGTGAAACACCCACAGGCTGAGTCTTGTTCAACTTTGTGAGTTTCAGGGCCTAACTGTGCCTGGAAGTCAAAGTATACTCAACCAATGTTGCATAAACAGATAAATCTATAGACAAATGATCAAATAGAAGAATCAATGAATGAATGATAGCCATGGGATACAGAGAGATAGAAAAACATTGTTCAGCACTGGCTCAGAAAAGTTCTGTGATTAAACAATATTTTAACAACATCTCGAAGCTTAGAATCCCTATCTTTGATGCTGTATGTTGTTTTTCTCCTGGGCTTCTCTTAGTAGAAAATAAGGCTACATATCAAGATTTGGGAAGAATAGCAAATCTCTCAGTGAAGAAACAGCCAAGAAAATTATTGCTCTCCTAGCTCAAAGAGAAACATTAATTAAAAGCAAGACATGGGCAAGAAGTAAAATGGAGAGCTTGTAAGATAATTAACACTTAGTAATCCTCTAAATTTTATAGGATGGCTGTCTTATTGCAGATACCCTTGGTTATTTACAGTATTTCTAAAGAAAACCTTTGAAATGCCTGGAGGTGACTTTTTTCCTTTTTATAAACATTCTTTCCAACCCCATTCGGAGTCTCTTCACAAATTTATCTGATAGAGCATATACAGTCAGTAAGTTTAGGAAAATGGGAATGGATTTAGGTAAACCCGAGACTGTTCTGCTTATTTACAATGATGGCAACTGGGGTGGGGAGGGGCTTTGCTATGAAAAAATATTCCATATGTGTGATTGTGTGGTCTCCAGAATTATGTACTCTAAAGTTTATATTTCATCTTCATTTACTCTTTCTTTGTTTAATCATTTGCAGTAAGGAAAAATGCTCTCTGATTGCTATTTTAAAATCATGGCAAACACTGCTTCATATATATATATAATTGTATATAAGTGTTTGAATGGGTGACTAAATATTGCCAAGGGAGGGGGTGCTGCAGGATGACTTTGAGAGAGGTACTCTGTTGTATTCTTCTCCTGATTACGCATGTCTGTGTTCCATTACGGCACCCCACTCCAGTACTCTTGCCTGGAAACTCCCATGGACGGAGGAGCCTGGTGGGCTGCAGTCCATGGGGTCGCTAAGAGTCAGACATGACTGAATGACTTCACTTTCACTTTTCACTTTCATGCATTGGAGAAGGAAATGGCAACCCGCTCCAGTACTCTTGCCTGGAGCATCCCAGGGACGGGGGAGCCTGGTGGGCTGCAGTCCATGGGGTCGCTAAGAGTCAGACACGACTGAGCGACTTCACTTTCACCTTTCACTTTCATGCACTGGAGAAGGAAATGGCAACCCACTCCCGTGTTCTTGCCTGGAGAATCCCAGGGATGGCTAGCCTGGGGGGCTGCCATCTATGGGGTCGCACAGAGTCGGACACGACTGAGCGACTCAGCAGCAGCAGCAGCAGGGTTCCATTACTCGCAGCTGTAACTCCACAGACTGTGTCATAGACACATTCTCACACGTTCATCCAGCCACAAGTACAGCATGAAACAGATTTCCACAAGAAGCTCTGCAGTTTGTGTCAAGCAAAACAGTACATGAAACTAAAAAGAAGTCTCTCACCATGCTCGCATTTGGATTTTCTCTGAAAATCCAAGGTATGGTAAGGAGAGGATGTTTCTCAGCCCTGTGCCAAGGGTTTAGGATCTGGAGGCAGAGGGAGAATAGAGACTGATTCTCGGTTTCCCCCCACTGAAAACATTTTGCGTCAACTTCCCAGTGCAGGGTGCAAGGGAGAAACCACGATTACCGCTGCAGTCTCTAAACTGGCAGCAGAGCCATCAGTAAGAGTCTACTGCGGGGCGAGAGATGGGTGTCTTCCCTGCTCCTCCCCATTCGTGAGCAGCATCACGGGCTCTGAGGGTTTGCTGGACAGGACAAGCAGTAATGAACGCGTTACAGAAAGAAGCTCAGCAGTCCAATGCGAGTGGGCAAAGGACAGGAGCTGAGACTTCACATGCACTCGAGAAGCAAGTGGCTTCTAAACACTTGAAAGGGAACTGGACCTCTCTGACAAAGAAGAGACAAAACCATAGTGATGTACCATGTTCACATGGCAGACCGAGCAGAACTCAGACTCCTGTGGCTTATTGGGTGCACGAGGGCAAAAGTGCTGTTGTTGATGGGAATCAAAACTGATAAAAGTCTTTGGAACTACATTCTTGGAAATTAAATTCTTAAATTAAGTTAAATTAAACTATATTCTTTGGAAACTAAATTCTTGGAAATCTATTTGGAACCATCTACCAAAATGTAAAATGAACACAGAAAGATTCGTAAGGCACACACATCTCTAGGACTCTTCTTGCAGATATATTCACACTCATGTGCAACACCATATGTACAGTGCCAGGGATCTTCCTTTGTGATAGGATTTTCTCCCAATAAACCCACCAAAACCTGAAAATATTGTACCTTGAAGACGCATGTAATACACCTAACGTACTGAGCATCACAGCTCAACCTAACCCTAACTGTGCTCAGAACACTTACGTTAGCCTACAGGTGGACAGAATCATCTAACACGAAGCCTATTTTATGATAAACCACTGAAGATTGTGCCCTCGCTCCCGGGTTATTCACATTCGGTGCATAGATGCGTAATGTTGGCTCCATCTCCAAAACCACCCCTGTCTGTTCCTCACGTCCCTTCTGTCCTGACCATAGCATCGGTCATCATTAGCTATCACTGGCTGTCAGGGCTGCCTTCTGCGAGGCCACCATCTCCTACCTCTTGCCTTCCTGGAGGCATTTTTCTACACCAGGGCCACAATGGTTTTAAATGTAAGTCACAATGCAATTAAATTTAGATTTTCGACCTTTAGACTCCTTTAGACTCGGTAGGGCCTGGGTCCTTCCAGCTCTTCCAAGCTCATCTCCCGCCTCAGCCTGCTGCCCTGTGCTCTCGATTCAGATCTTACGTCTCACGACGCATCCGGCTCTTTGCAGACTGGTGCCGTTTGGATTCACGGCATCTTCTCCCGAGAAGCTTCTTTCACGGGTTGTTCGCACGGTCATCCTCGTGACACCCTCAGGGAGACTTATCCTACTTTTTCTAAAGGCATTCCTTCCCCACTTTTTCTCTGTTATGAAATACAGTTTATGTCCTTCATACTCATATCTTGATTATTGGGCCTCTCCTTTGTTTTCCAACTCCATGCGGTAGGAGCCTTGCCCAACATCTCCTGCACCTGGACTAGTCTCTATTCCTTAAAAACTGCTCATTAGATATTGATGACTAAACCAGTGAATGATTTTTTTAGTATCATCTTGTTTAAAGCACTCCAACATCAACGTCTTCATGTACTTTCAAATATATAAAATTGGAATGAAAATCTGTAAGGTTAGATTTGTCTGTCTTCTATTTCCCTATCACACTTGCTAGGAAGTTTCTTGAGTAGCTTATAGGATCAAGACATGATGACCTGGCTAGCCTTTCCATTGGCTAAATAATACATGAACATAACTCAAAGATGAAGACACACCAGAATGTATGAGATTTTCACAACAGTGAGATTCATGGCCTTTAAAAATATGTAGAACAAGATGAAACAAATGTTTTCACTAGATGTTCAGGTGCTCGTTTCTAAAAATAACATACATAACCACAAATCAATGTTTAAAGCCAGATGGTTAATGAAGGCCAGCCAGGAAACTCCCATAATTCACAGTAATGAGGATGGTAATGAGCTCCCATTATAAACCAAACTGCAGCGCAACACACTATATCTATTTCAAATAACAGTAATTTGATTGTTTCGTATTTTTCAAAGCTCCAAAGCTTAATTTATGGGGAAAAATGTTAGAAAGGCTGATTGATGGAACTAATCATGCCTAATTAGTCAAGTGGAAGGTGGCCTAGATTTTATTAACAAGACCTGTTTGAATGTCGGATATCATCAGAAAGGAAACCATATTCAAATTCAAATGAAAGTAAAGATCTTTCAAAACGTGAAGGAAGTCCCGATACTGTAGTTGAAAAGAAATGTTTTTTTCCTCAACTCTGTGATGTCTTTACTTTCCAAATAGGGCTCTAGGATAGGTAGGTTCTGTTGATCAGAATGCTTTAGGGACTTGGCCTCGATACAAAAATGCCAGAGATTAAATGTTATTTTAGAGTCAGAAACAAACGTGTACTCTCACACTTAAAGTTCACCTTGATCTCAGACCCGTAGTTGGAAAAGGCGTTCTCAGTTTCCTAGAGTGACGGGCAGGAGCACACTGCTCTTACACACTGTTTAACACGATTTCACTGACAGGTTTCCTTTGAGTGATGTGTCCTGCCGGGCCAGCTTCTTGTGAGAGGATGGGATGCTCAGGGTCAAGAACTGAGAAAGCAAGAACTTCAATACCTGTAATCATTTCCATCTAATGTGAAGTTGGCTGCTCACACATATATGTCTGGAATACAAGCCATCACAATTGATGTGTCTAGTTGATGCTCTGTATTTACATGCTAGTAAAGTCATGCTCAAAATTCTCCAAGCCAGGCTTCAGCAATATGTGAACTGTGAACTGCCTGATGTTCAAGCTGGTTTTAGAAAAGGCAGAGGAACCAGAGATCAAATTGCCAACATCCGCTGGATCATAGAAAAAGCAAGAGAGTTCCAGAAAAGCATCTATTTCTGCTTTATTGACTATGCCAAAGCCTTTGACTGTGTGGATCACAATAAACTGTGGAAAATTCTGAAAGAGATAGGAATACCAGATCACCTGATCTGCCTCTTGAGAAATTTGTATGCAGGTCAGGAAGCAACAGTTAGAACTGGACATGGAACAACAGACTGGTTCCAAATAGGAAAAGGAGTTCGTCAAGGCTGTATATTGTCACCCTGTTTATTTAATTTATATGCAGAGTACATCATGAGAAACGCTGGACTGGAAGAAACACAAGCTGGAATCAAGATTACGGGGAGAAATATCAATAACCTCAGATATGCAGATGATACCACCCTTAGGGCAGAAAGTGGAGAGGAACTAAAAAGCCTCTTGATGAAAGTTAAAGTGGAGAGTGAAAAAGTTGGCTTAAAGCTCAACATTCAGAAAATGAAGATCATGGCATCCGGTCCCATCACTTCATGGGAAATAGATGGGGAAACAGTGGAAACAGTGTCAGACTTTCTTTTTCTGGGCTCCAAAATCACTACAGATGGTGACTGCAGCCATGAAATTAAAAGACGCTTCCTCCTTGGAAGGAAAGTTATGACCAACCTAGATAGCATATTCAAAAGCAGAGACATTACCTTGCCAACAAAGGTTCGTCTAGTCAAGGCTATGGTTTTTCCTGTGGTCATGTATGGATGTGAGAGTTGGACTGTGAAGAAGGCTGAGTGCTGGAGAATTGATGCTTTTGAACTGTGGTGTTGGAGAGGACTCTTGAGAGTCCCTTGGACTGCAAGGAGGTCCAATCAGTCCATTCTGAAGGAGATCAGCCCTGGGATTTCTTAGGAAGGAATGATGCTAAAGCTGAAACTCCAGTACTTTGGCCACCTCATGCAAAGAGTTGACTCATTGGAAAAGACTCTGATGCTGGGAGGGATTGGGGGCAAGAGGAGAAGGGGACGACAGAGGATGAGATGGCTGGATGGCATCACTGACTCGATGGACGTGAGTCTGGGTGAACTCCAGGAGCTGGTGATGGACAGGGAGGCCTGGTGTGCTTCGATTCATGGGGTCACAAAGAGTCGGACACGACTGAGCGACTGATCTGATCTAATTTTTTATGTTATTTTTATTAAACTATTATTGGGTCCTCAGGAATTCTAAGCCACAGTTTTTCTTAAAATGTTACAAGATTTGTAGACAGACATGCTTGGACAAACTCTGATCTTTTTTAATATTTCTGAATCCATCTCAGTTATATTTACTGAGTATTGGAGTTTTGTTTTTTGATCTGGGAGCAAAAGGACAAAACTGAAGGTGTGAGTACTATATTGAAAACTGAAGAATTATGTAAATTTAGCGATTCTTCCACTCTACTCTCCATATGCTGATTCAGTTCAGCTCAGTCTCTCAGTCGTGTCTGACTCTTTGCGACCCCATGAACTGCAGCACGCCAGGCCTCCCTGTCCATCACCAACTCCTTGAGTTTACTCAAACTCATGTCCATGGAGTCGGTGATACCATCCAACCATCTCATCCTCTGTCATTCCCTTCTCCCACCTTCAGTCTTTCCCAGCATCAGGGTCTTTTCCAATGAGTCAGTTCTTCGCATCAGGTGGCCAAAGGATTGAAGTTTCAGCTTCAGCATCAGTCCTTCCAATGAACACCCAGTACTGATCTCCTTTAGGACGGACTGGTTGGATCTCCTTGCAGTTCAAGGGACTCCCAAGAGTCTTTTCCAACACCACAGTTCAAAAGCATCAATTCTTTGGTGCTCAGCTTTCTTTATGGTCCAACTCTCACGTGCATACATGACCACTGGAAAAACCATAGGCTTGACTAGACGGACCTTTGTTGGCAAAGTAATGTCTCTACTTTTTAATATGCTGTCTAGGTTGGTCATAACTTTTCTCCCAAAGAGTAAGCATCTTTTAATTTCATGGCTGCAGTCACTACCTGCAGTGATTTTGGAGCCCAAAAAGATAAAGTCTGTCGGTGTTTCCATTGTTTCCCCACCTATTTACCACAAAGTGATGGGACCAGATGCCATGATCTTAGCTTTCTGAATGTTGAGCTTTAAGCCAACTTTTTCCACTCTCCTCTTTCACTTTCATTAAGAGGCTCTTTAGTTCTTTGCTATCTGCCATAAGGGTGGTATATGCTGGTATGCCATATGCTGGTAGCCAGGCCTTAACCATCCAGGGAAGAGATGAAAGGTCTCTGGAAACCCTATACCAACTCAACAGGAAGTTCCAAAGATCCTGACATCAAAGTTATTAAGTAAATAGCACAACCAGATCACCCTAAATGAAATTCATAATCTATAGGGCCTGTTAGTGCACTCAAAGTGGCCAGTGAACTGTTTAAAATACTACAAAGTATGAAAAGATCATATATGTCAAACATGAGCAGACAATATATATGCATACATAATTATTTATAAAATATTCAAACATATGAGAAGACAATAATACTATAAAGTATAGGAAGACAAATGTCATCATATATTGGAAGTCAGCATATAATTTGAAAGACAGAAGTGAAGTGAAGTGAAGTCAGTTGCTCAGTCGTGTCCAACTCTTTGTGACCCCATGGGGCTCCTCCGTCCGTGGGATTTTCCAGGCAAGAGTGCCAGAGTGGATTGCCATTTCCTTCTCCAGGGGATCTTCCTGACCCAGGAATGAAACCCGGGTTTCCCACGTTGCAGGCAGACGCTTTACTGTCTGAGCCACCAGGGAGGCCATGAAAGACAGAGTCCAAAACAAATAGATTTAAAGCAACTTGGAGACAACAGACTATGCAGGAAAGAGAAAACCTGAAAAATGAGAACAAAACAGCATTAGTATCTACAGAGAGATGAGTGATCCCGCAACCAAAACCAAGAACAGGATACTAGAGAAATAGTCTGCTAAGAAGAGCATTTACAAGTGAAAAATATTATAGCTAAAGATGAAAACTCAGAGTTTTCAGAAGACTTGAGAGAAAATTCAGATAATTGTTGAGGAGTGAGCAGTCAAATGGTGATTAAACCAATAAAAAAATGAAGCAAATGAAAACAATTTTAACTCTGGGTAAAACACAAAGTTGTTCAAGAAAGGAATGATGCTCATCATTTACTACATGTCTCAGCTAAAAATAAATTCTAAAAATAGAATTTACATAGTCATAATAATGTGTGAATATACAATAGTAATTTAACCAAAATTACTGTATAAATCTACTGGAAGAAAAGGAAATGGAAAGACTATGTGCACATGTAGAGAGGGGAGGAGAGAGAGAGGGAGATGCGAGTCTGAACTTCACAGTGAGAAGCCCGTGAACATTGCCAGAGACGGGAAGATCAGGAATCAGCAAGAATGCTCCTGAGAGTCATGAAGCTCTGACCACATAATGAGATGAAAGTGATTAATTCTGGGGGGCACAGAAAGTTGACAAGGACTGGAGCAACGCTGTATTTCATAGCAAATCTTGTCAACTACGGGAATCTTTAGATGTTGTACATGATCAACCTCAATAAACACGAAACCTAAAAGGGAAGACGGAAGGCGGAGGAGAAGAGGGCAACAGAGGATGAGACAGTCAGATGGCATGGCCGATGCAATGAATGTGAACTCGGGCAAACTCCGGGAGACGGTGAGGGACAGGGAAGTCTGGCGTGCGGCAGTCTGTGGGGTCACGAAGAGTCAGACACGACTTGGCGACTAAACAACAAACAGAAAAGGGGGAGGGGCAAGGGCGGAGGCAGTGACGGCCTCGGGAGCAACACACAAGGGGAACGGGGTTGGGGTGAGCGACGCCCAGCGCATCTCTGTGTCTCCAGCCTGGTCGCGCTGGGAAGCGAGGAGTGCAATGACCACATGGAGAGTGGAGGCATGTGACGCAGTAGGGGTCATCAGTGGACTGAAGCGTTCTTGGCCTCCAGACATGCCTCGTTCGTCAATTCTAGACTCTGCCTCTACATGGAGGGGTGACCTTGGACAAGTCAGCTAAACTCTGCAAGCGCTGACAGCCCAGCTGTTGCTCATTCATTTTGTACTCTTCTCCACATGTAGCAGAGGGATTTCTGCAGAATAAGCGCCCAGATGCTTCTTTATAGATTGTTCGGACTGCTATTTTCTTTGGGTAAATATTCCCTATATTTAAACAAATACATAAAATACATTTTTGTAGAATGATCTGTTTGGAAACTGATAAGACGTGGAGATAGTGCCAAGTAATCATCATCTCATGAAGCTTTTTACATAACCCAAATATAGCCAAAATGCTTTTTAAATTTATCTGTAATCACCTTCAAAAGCCAAAATACTTATAAAAAAATGTGTTACTAATAGTATAGACATCCATGCTTTTTACTGAAAACTTTGAAAAATACAGAAACATATACAGAATCAATGTTAATCCTGCCACTTAAAAATAATCATAAAAGTTTGGGTATATAATCCAGGTTTTTAAAATCTATATATCCATATACAAGTTTTAAAAATTTGGAAACACTCTCTATGTTTTATAACCTGATTTTTTCAATTAACATTTTATAAACATTTCCCCTCACCATTAAAATATTATTGTCATTATCATTTTAATGGCTTCATAGCGTTCAACAGATGTACAGCAATTTATTGCCAGGTTTATCTAACGTTTTCCATACTTTGTTTTTATAAATAACACTGTAATGAGTAACCTTGTACATGAATTTTGTGCACATTTATTACAGTGGGGGTAGAATTTTAATTCCTAGAAGTTATTTTAATTTCTAGAGGTAGAATTTCTGGGAAAAAATGAGAATATGTTTTTTTAAAACTCATTACTACCAAGTTTCTCTTCAGCTGACACTGTAACCAGCAGTCCACATTTCATATTTTTGAATGCGCTCAAAATTGACAAACCCTGACTTTTGAAAGTAGACTCCTCACCAGGCATCATGCTTCCTCCCATAGATTATAATCTCTTTGAGCTTGGAGACCACTTTGCAAAAGTTCATCTTTTATTATATCCTCTGAAACTTCAAGAAAAAGCAGTTTTGTATTAATACCCAGTAAATAAGGTCAGTCATTAAACTGGGTGGTGCTGTTTGAGTCATAGCAATATGGCTATGAAGCAACAACGCTGATTGTGTGTATTGCCAACAGGCTTTGAAGCACAGCTATATCCTCATTCACGAGCACAGAGAACCCCTGTCACAGAAGACAAATGGCAGATACGTGGGGTTTATCTATTTTCTCTGATGGCTTCTTCGAACTGATGGTTATTTTCTCAGATTATCCAGAGGTGACACTCATTAAAAGAAATCCCCAAAGAATAGAGCCCGCAGATGGTGACAGAAGTGTGTGCCGGTTAGCGCCATTTCAGACACTAATGAGACAAAATTGAAGTAAATACATAAACAGATGAATAAAGTAAACCTCAGTGAACAGCCTCAGGGAAAAATAAGGATGAATTTTGCTGTTGTTGTAAGTTCTCCTTTATTGAAAAACAGCCCAACTGGATTCTAAAAGTAGCTTGCAAGAAGAGCTTCCTTCAACTGCTGTCTAAAAGTGCTATTCAAAAATTGTTCTCAACACAGAGAGGGGTATTCACAGCGTTGGCATGTAGGCAGGACAAACAACACTTGAGTGACACCTTTCCAGCCCAGGGAGGAGGTAGTTGGAAGTCAGACACAGCTGCTACAGATGACCTACATCAGGTCTCCGTGTAAAAGGCCAATTATCTCCCCAGACTCACTGGAAATAGGGCCCTGCTCCCTAGAAACCTGTGCAGCCTCTGAAATGCCCTGGAGTTTCACCTTGGCGGCCTCTCCGACTAAGGGCATCATTAGTGACTCACCAGGGGTGCTCCCTCTCAGCAGGGAAGCACAGAGACTTTCTTCCATCTCTGGTAACTCCTGTCTTTCATCCAACACGACTGCCTCCCGGGTCAAGCCTGCCTAGGGGACTACTGGAAGAACCCAGGATCGCACCTTGGTGGAAAGGAGGAAGCGGCTGTTTCCGTGCCTTCTGCGCCGGCAGAGTAATGCAGCCTGCACATCCTGAACTGTCTCCAAGACGAACATGCAGTTCAGTTCAGTTCAGTCGCTCAGTCGTGTCTGACTCTTTGCAACCCCGTGGACAGCAGCATGCCAGGCTTCCCTGTCCATCACCAACTCCCAGAGTTTACTCAAACTCATGTCCATTGAGTTGGTGATGCTATTCAACCATCTCATCTTCTGTCGTCCCCTTCTCCTCCCGCCTTCAATCAGGGGTTGAAGACCCCTGACGCCTTCCCAGCATCAGGGTCTTTTCAAATGAGTCAGTTCTTCACATCAGGTGGCCAAAGGATTGGAGTTTCAGCATCAGTCCTTCCAATGAACATTCAGGACTGATTTCCTTTAGGACGGACTGGTTGGATCTCCTTGTAATCCAAGGGACTCTCAAGAGTCTTCTTCAACACCACAGTTCAAAAGCACCAATTCTTCGGCTCTCAGCTTTGAATTCGGCACTCAAACATGCAGAGATAGGCTTAAAGGATGTTTCCCATACCATCTTTAAATCTCTGTGGCTAGAGTTGAGATCTCTGAATTAAGTAAAATTCGGTCCCACCATCAAAATTGTGAAGAGGACAAAGTTTTCACTCAGTTATAAAAAAACCCAAGAGAGCCTCAGTATTTATTCCAGCTCAGGTGCCACACTGGGTGTGTTCCCACTTCCTAGCTCATTTAAATCTGACAGTATTCCAGGGAGGCTTGCTACCTACTCCCACTTTAACAAATGAAGGAAAGGACCTAAAAGACGGGACGCAATATATCCAAAGTTCACCAGTTAGTAAATGACAAACCCAAAATGTAAGCTTCTGTCTTATTAATTCTTAAACCTCTTTTAATGGTTTCTCCCCATTTCTATTTCTTTCTTGGTACTCCCTCTTTTCTGAGCTCTTCATATTCAAACTGATTTTCAACCTGCTGTCATGTTAGAAGGAATTTAATGATGTCATTTTAACATACAGGTAATATATATTAATTATAATTCATAATTAATATATGATAATTATATTTAATAATTTATAATATATTTATTTAATAAAATAATTATAATTGATATATATTAATATATAGGTAATATAATTTTTAGTTTTGGTGGCATTTGAGTAGGAAGAAACCATAGGATGAAATTTCAGTGATGAAATGCTAGGTAAGTGACAGTTTGATACAGGATGTATTTTAAGACTATAGTCTTGGGAAAAGAGGCTGGAGTTTCTAGTAGGACACTTTAAAGTCTCAACTCTATCAGATCCTGAAGTCAGGGACTATGTGTTTTTGTCCATCTCCGTTACAGTGACATGGACAAAACGTGCTTGAAAAATATCTTCTGAGGAGAATGATGAAAAACTGTTGGGGTTTCAAGGAAAAAAATACACTTGAAGGAGACGATAGCAGAATAAGAATGCTTTTGTATGAATGTCAGGATAATCTGCATCTTTTTCCAGCCTCTCAAAGTTATCACTATAAACATAAAACTATGTCTATCCCTTTCAACCCTTAACTCACTGACATGAACACTCAGCATAATTGAGTAATGGAAATAAGACATTTTTCTTGTTACTAGTTAAAGAAAATGTGTTCTATAGTCTTCTTTGAGTATATGTTTTGATAATGCTGAGAGAAATTGTGAGTTAGAAGGAAAAGAAAAACCATTTTTTCCCTGAGTTTATATAGAAAAATTGGTAGCTCAGAACTTGTGTTGAATAGGCGATTGACAAGTCTCCAGGGCAGGTATTCAGCACCCACAAAAGAGAACACTTGAGACCTGCACCAGCTGAGAGCGCCTGGTTATCACCCTCAACAATCAAAACAAGCCTCCACTGAGCTCCTAGCGTGCATAAAAATACAATCCAGGCAGAGGAAAAATAAAACGGAGGAGATCTTAGAGTCTATTTTGGGTGGCAGACTGTGCCTGTTCACCCACCTACACGTTAAAAGTGATCAAAGCAAAGTGAATGTCTCTCATAAATGACCTCATTTTATCCTGCATCTCCGTGATGTTACATAATTATCCTCACTCATGAAGATTGATCTGTTATATTCTTTCACCTTTTAACTTTCTTTCCCAGTATGGAAATAAAACTAGGGTTTATCATTTTAGGTAATTTTAGGCTTAGAGAAGAGTTGGAAAATAGTACAGATTTCCCACTATTCATTCAACTTCCCTCGATGTTGACACCTTACATAACCAAAGAGGTGGTGGTGGCGGTGCTGGTTTAGTCGCTCAGTCGTGTCTGAGTCTTTTGCATCCCCATGGACTGTAGCCTGCCAGGCTCCTCCAGCCATGGGATTTCCCAGCAGAAATACAGGAGTGGGTTGCCATTTCCTTCTCCCGGGGATCTTCCTGACCCAGGAATCAAACCCGTGTCTCCTGCAAGTTCATTACCACTGAGTCACCCAGGAAGCCCAAATGAAGAGATAGAGAGTACTGATCTCTAAACTAAGAAATTACCATCGGTACAATGCTGTGAAACAAGAACTTCTGTTCAGACTGCCTCAGTTCTTCTGCAGCGTCCTTTTCTCTGTGTCCCGAGGTCTAGCTCATGCTTGTCAGGCATCCCTCGCTCCAGTCTCTGACACTTCCTTCGCCTGTTATTGTCTCTCATTAAATTTAGGCTTTTGACGAGTACTGGTCAGTTACTTTGCAGACTCTCCCTCAGTTTGGGTTTGTTTCATGTTTTCTCATGCTTTGAGTTTATGCATTATTAGAAGGAATATCACAGAAGTGGTGTGCCCCTCACCACTGTGTCATACCAGGGGTAGCTAATCTGGATATGTCTTCTTTTGCCGAGATTTATCTTGGTTAAGGTTATTTATTAAAGTTATTTTAATAACCTTAAGGTTATTTTCCCCTTTATAATTAACAAGTATTTTATATAATAAAATATATTTTTAAATTATTCAAACGTCCTATTTATTCTTAAATTTCACCCACTAAGCAACTCACTTTCGAAGAAAAGGCACGTGGAGAACTCTACAAGTGAAATCAAAAGCCAGACTAGACTGGTGGCCCTTACGATCATCCTAGAGGAGCTTAGAAATGCTAAACACTGAGCATATGAAACAAAAGCACCGTCAAAAAGGCATAAAGAGTAAAGAATTTGCCATTAATACCAAAAAAACAAACAAACAAACAAACCTTCTCTTTTCAATAATTCAAGGACAGAGCTAAAATAAAGAGATAAAATGTGAAGAGAAATAGGAGTAATTCCAGACAGATTCTGTAGTTTTCGGAGGTGCATTCTTATTTGTATTTCTTAACTCATTTTCAGTAAGTTATATGGTTCACAGATGAAATAAAAATCATATTTCCAGTATTCCTTAGATCAAATTCATAAAGAGCCATGGACTTTGGAGTTTCTGAGTCTTAAACTTTGAAAGACTATTGAATGCTTCTCGTTGAAACTTATTTTATTAATTTTCCTTCAGCATTCTTATAACATTTCAAAATCTTTATTCAAGTTACATTGTAAAATATGCCTTCTAAATTATTTCTATATCAACTTTCCTAGTAGTAAGATACAAAAAAACTCTTGAATCCTGTCTTTGTAGAATTGATTTGACCCTCCAATAGCCCCAACAGCATTAACTCTAGCATATACAAAGGAACACTGCTATTATATGGTTTATCATACCAAAAAAAAAAAAAAGCAGTTTAAAGCTAATTGATGTAAAATACAAAAATACCTGTATTATTAAAGAAACAATTATGTATTGTTTTTTCTGATTCAATAGTAACATCAATGGCCAATATATATTTAGTACTTTTTATGTGCCAGTGACTAATCCAGTTACATGGATTATCTCATTTAACTGTCACTTCATGAGATGTCAAAAATTATGAACAATTTGAGATGTTTACCCTATTTGGAAATTAACAAAATAGCCTCCCATAGTTTAATAGATGCTGGTGGAAGACATAAGACTCTTGGGTCAGAGACAAAGGACTTTATTACCCCCAGAAATAGCAAAACCCAGAGTACCAGCGTTTCCCTGGGCCAGTTCTCCAAGCCCCAGTCCCACAGGACACCGTGAAGAACACACAGTGGGTTGCATCATGGAAGAGGAGCCCTGAAGTTAGGAGACCTGAGTCTTTTAAAACAGACAGCAGGCTGTTTTTGCTCCAAAGGGAGGGACTGTCACTGTCTTTTAAGAGTATTTACTGTACAGACATCCTGGAACAGTTTGTCTAGAACAAAGAAAGGCATTCTGTGCCTATACTTTGGGGACATGTAGAAATGCAGGATGCTCAGGAATTATCTCACGGCATGATGGAAAATTAAAAAGCAGAAACATTACTTTGCCAACAAAGGTCCATCTAGTCAAAGCTATGGTTTTTCCAGGAGTCATGTATGGGTAGGAAAGTTAGACCATAAAGAAAGCTGAGCGCAGAAGAATTGATGCTTTTGAACTGTGGTGTTGGAGAAGACTCTTGAGAGTCTCTTGGACTGCAAGGAGATTCAACTAGTCCATCCTAAAGGAAATCAGTTCGAATATTCATTGGAAGGACTGATGTTGAAGCTGAAGCTCCAATACTTTGTCCACCTGATGTGAAGAACCGACTCATTGGAAAAGACCCTGATGCTGGGAAAGATTGAAGGCAGGAGCAGAAGGGGTTGACAGAGGATGAGATGGTTGGGTGGCATCACCGACTCGATGGACATGAGTTTAAGTAAACTCTGGGAGTTGGTGATGGACAGGGAGGCCTGGTGTGCTGCAGTCCTTGGGGTCACAGAGTCGGACACGACTGAGCGACTGAACTGAACTGAGCAGATGATGCAGGTGCTACCGTTATTCTGCTCACATGTGAAGAACCTGAAGCTTAGAAAGGACTGCGTGAATTTAAGGAACCATTCAAAGAGTGGGTTGGGTATAAAGATGCACCCAAGGTAAATTTTCTGGAGGTGTTTTGAAAAATAAATTGTGCTTCCTCTCTGTGATGTCACTCTTAAAAAGTAAATCTTAACTTCCAAATACAATTTCACACCTACCTTGCTTGAGAAAGTATGTCACAATAGAAAAAACTGGAGCCCTGAAGTCAGGTTGCGTCAAGCTGGAATTTTAGCTCAATAGTTACTAACCCCTCTGAGACTGTTTCCTCCTCTGTGAAATAGGAATGCCTTGTAGAGTCATCGTGGCCATTAAATGAAGTCATGGTGTGAGGTTCCCAGGACCGAATCCTGGCACACACTAAGTGTTCAACAACAGAGAGCAATAACGGTGCCTCGTGAGATGGTTGTAAGCAAAGTCCTCTTAACTTCTGTTGCTCTCAGAATGGGGAGAATCCCCAAAGCAGGAGAAGCAAACAGCGGCCTCCTTGGTAGGGCCACGCAGCCTGTTGCCTGCACAGGTTGCCTTGGAGACACCGCTTTCCAGTGGACATTCATGACTGACATGCTGGCCTCAGCCTAGGCTCCAGACAGGCATGCGCGGTGACCTTGGAAAGCCCCGGGCACACAGTGGGCAGAGTCCACATTGGCTAAGTCATCATGTCCGTCCACACCGAGCTGCAGGACAGGAGCCGGTGATCGTGGCCCTCCGCGGGGCCAACCTCAGGTTACCTGGCTGCCGAAAGAGCCCCGTCTCCGAGAGCCAGGGATTTACTAAGTTTAATGCGGACGAACTAGAAAATGTGGTGACCACAAAGCAGCTCATCCCAGATGGCTGTGGGGTCAAACTCCCCCTGACCGTGGCCTCTGGACAAACGACAGCCCTGCACTCGTGAGAGCCTCCGGGCTGACCTTCCTTAATTATGCCCACCAAGGCATCTTACTTCCTGTCCAAAAAAAACCCAGAAGATTTTTAAGTCCTGTTTTTCCATGTAAAAGCTTTTTCAGGCACTGGAGATGTGTCATATTGAATGCAACTTTTTTTGTTGAAAGATTAATTTTAAACATGGGGTGAAAACTCTTTAAGCTGTCAAAGCATTAGCTTTCAGCATTAGAATGGATGTTGTTCTTGTAAAAGGTCTCCTAATATTTCTTTAATGACTCAGAGCAGGAAAGCTTGTCATTTTCCCTAAACCAATGTGAATAAAATACTGATGTATGGTGGAAGGCAGAGTTGGGAGGAGCTCAATAATCTACATTTTCCATAATGTGTGCCCCATTGATCAGCTCACATGGCCCGTGACTACACAGGGAGCTGGGCTGTGCCAGAGCCAGCTCTGTTGATCTTTTATCCATCCACGTGCAGAGGTATTGGAAGATGAAATTGCGTTTTACATTCACTTAGAAGTTATGCCACAGCCATTAGATAAAAGCAAGAATAATTGCCTGCTCAGTGGGCAGGCTGCTACAGAGGAGGAAACACACTCGTCAAACAGTGGTGTTTTCAGCTTTGGCAGATGGAACATCACATTCTTTGGTGAGTTCCTCCACCCTGTAAAATTTAATGATTTCCCCTCCCTGCGAATTGCTGAACAAATCATTGTCCACAATAGCTTGATGTCGATTTGCTTTCGAAAGCCTCTCAACTTTAACTAATAGTTGCAATCCAAATTAACAATAACCAAGGAAGTATGGAAATTATGGGTGCATTCTGGTAGTTCACTTCAAACTAAGCTTGTTATCTGCGTGAAATACAACCATGCCTCCATGAATAATTCTCAAAAATGTTGAATTTAAAATGAGCGCTGGGTAGGATAAACAGTAGTTGAATAATACTTAAACTCCACCATCTGGTATTCCAGTATTTTAATGTGAGCTGAATTCCTTTTATTAGGTGTTTATTTGTGATTCTTTCAGTATGGATTCTTTTCTTATGCACAGCAAGCTCCACAAATTGGAGAATAGTAAGAGTTACGATACAGGACAATTTTTCTTTATAGTAATTCTCTTAAAGAGAAACACAATCTCAGAATCTCAACCATTTCCCAAAAGGTAAACTAAAAGAAATTTGCCTTAATTCAGAGCCCTTATTAGTAAGACTCCTTAAGGTTGGTGAGTGTAGAGGGAGGGAGAGAGTTGTTCAGGTACTAGAAAAAAATAAAACAGCGTATGGTAAAGAATTAATGATGAGAAACAAAGATGCAAAATGACTAGTAGTAGGAGACACAGGGCAGGAAAAAAAAAAAAAACAATGACAAAAATGTAGTAATAATCTTTGGGGGAAAAATAAGAAAATAAGATAAAGAATTTTTGAAAAACGGAATGGGTATCATCAAAGGAAGATTTAATGGGCTTATTTTGCTGGAAAAAAAAAATCAATCAATGTTATTGCCCCAAAATGTTATACTAAACTATTCCAGTGACTTGAGGTGAAGAGAATAATTTTTCTCCTTTCTGATGTGAGAAATACAATAAAAAGGTACAGAGGACGCAGAAAACCATAATAATGACATTTACACGGCTCCTTACTGTGTACCAGACACGTTCACACGCACAATCCCCTTTGACAGACACAAAGCTGCACAAGCTGGGTAAGACCAGCTCTCATCACCTCTACATTTCACCACTCGCTCACCTGAGGAGCGACAGTCTCTTGAAGTCAGTTTTATTTTTCAAAACCGTCAACTTTGTTCATATTTCTAATTAGCATGAACCAAAGTGGGATATTCTGGGTGTGTTCCAAGTAGTATCATGGTCTGCTTGAAATGTGCCTTCCTTCTAACCCCAAGTTCAGTTCTTACTTACTGACACGGCCCCACCTACGGAAGCCTGACTGTGCGCCAGCCAAAGAAACCTCTGTGAAGTAGTCCCTTAACTGCTCTAAGCAACGTCTCCCAACCTGACAAGGAGAGAGCACTTCAAGTCTGACAAAGCTCTTTTGCATCCATGATCTCACTCAGGGTTCACAGAACTGTGTGAGGCAAACATTGCTCTTTTCTAAACTAGAGGAAATTTAAATTCCAGTTGGCAATTGTCCGCCCTGCAGCACGCTGACAATAAATGCTAGAGGTAGGTCTCCACTCAAGGTCTTCAGCTGTGAGACCCGGGGTTGGGTTGGTTGCTCTCTAACACCTCTTCCACTTCTATCTTCCCTCCGTTCAAAGACTGCCTGGGAGAATCTATTGTTATTTACATATCAATAGTTTTTACTGGTAAATTGTATAATGTCTGGAATAAAAATAAAGAAAAGTCTAGATATGAAAGTACTTCCTGACACCTCCTGTCTGCATGTGGTAGGAAGAATAAAAGATGAACCAAAACCTTTCTCCACCCTCAGAGTGCATGCTGTGGTTTGGGGCATAATATGTAAACATCCACTGCCAGAAAGGCTCCACGACTGCTCTGAGTCAGGCTGGGCAGGTGACCTTCAATCTTAACCACAAGATTGGCTTAAACACTCAGAGACTAAAGCAGTGAAGCAGAAGAATAGTAACCCAGAGAGATCTTACCTGCTGTCTACACTATCAGCATATCTCTTCTCCAGAAAGACGCTGAATGTATCTTCCTATAAATGATAACGATAATAATAATATTGTCATCTTTCTTATCATTCATGGTCAGTATAGCAAATTTGGAAAAACTCAGCAGTGGCAACAGGACTGGAAAAGGTCAGTTTTCATTCCAATCCCAAAGAAAGGCAATGCCAAAGAATGTTCAAGCTACCGCACAATTGCAGTCATCTCACACACTAGTAAGTAATGCTTAAAATTCTCCAAGCCAGGTTTCAGCAGTACGTGAACTGTGAACTTCCTGATGTTCAAGCTGGTTTTAGAAAAGGCAGAGGAACCAGAGATCAAATTGCCAACATCCGCTGGATCATGGAAAAAGCAAGAGAGTTCCAGAAAAACATCTATTTCTGCTTTATTGACTATGACAAAGCCTTTGACTGTGTGGATCACAATAAACTGTGGAAAATTCTGAAAGAGATGGGAATACCAGACCACCTGACCTGCCTCTTGAGAAACCTGTATGCAGGTCAGGAAGCAACAGTTAGAACTGGACATGGAACAAACAGACTGGTTCCAAATAGGAAAAGGAGTACGTCAAGGCTGTATATTGTCACCCTGTTTATTTAACTTCTATGCAGAGTACATCATGAGAAATGCTGGGCTAGAGGAACACAAGCTGGCATCAAGATTGCCGGGAGAAATATCAGTAACCTCAGATATGCAGATGACACCACCCTTAGGGCAGAAAGTGAAGAGGAACTCAAAAGCCTCTTGATGAAAGTGAAAGAGGAGAGTGAAAAAGTTGGCTTAAAGCTCAACATTCAGAAAACGAAGATCATGGCATCTGGTCCCATCACTTCATGGGAAACAGATGGGGAAACAGTGGAAACAGTGTCAGACTTTATTTTGGGGGGCTCCAAAATCACTGCAGATGGTGATTGCAGCCATGAAATTAAAAGACGCTTACTCCTTGGAAGGAAAGTTATGACCAACCTAGATAGCATATTCAAAAGCAGAGACATTATTTTGCCAACAAAGTCCGTCTAGTCAAGGCTATGGTTTTTCCTGTGGTCATGTATGGATGTGAGAGTTGGACAGGGAAGAAGGCTGAGCACCGAAGAATTGATGCTTTTGAACTGTGGTGTTGGAGAAGACTCTTGAGAGTCCCTTGGACTGCAAGGAGATCCAACCAGTCCATCCTAAAGGAGATCAGTCCTGGGTGTTCTTTGGAAGGAATGATGCTAAAGCTGAAACTCCAGTACTTTGGCCACCTCATGTAAAGAGTTGACTCATTGGAAAAGACTCTGATGCTGGGAGGGATTGAGGGCAGGAGGAGAAGGGGACGACAGAGGATGAGATGGCTGGATGGCATCACCAACTCGATGGACATGAGTCTGAGTGAACTCCGGGAGTTGGTGATGGACAGGGAGGCCTGGCGTGCTGCGATTCATGGGGTCGCAAAGAGTCGGACACGACTGAGAGACTGAACTGAACTGATAGCCCTTCTAGCAAAATTAAGTTAGGCAAAATTCATTGAATACCTGAAATGTGATGCGCATGTCTTCAAATCCAGAAAGAATCACAAATACAGGAGAATATGTAGACTTCAGGCATTAGCTATGCTTCCCGGGGGTGAGGGTAGGAGGCAGGGATAATCAGAAGTTTGAGATCAACATTGTGCACTGCTATATTTAACGTGGATAACCAACAAGGACCCACTGCATAGCACAAGGAACTCTGCTCAGCGTCACGTGACAGTCTGTACGGGAAAGGGTTAGGGGGAGAATTGATACACGTGTATGAATGGCGAGTCACTGTGCTGGGAACCTGAAACCAGCACCGCGTTGTTAATAAGCTATACTCCAACATAAAAGTTAAAAAATAAAAACCAAATTAAAAGACACCTTTGTCTTCAAAGTAATCTCTTCTTCTGTTTTGTTGAGTCTTTATCAAGATCTGCCAAAAAGTCATTCAAGTGACCCGTTCAAATTTTTCTTCCTCTTAAGTTTTAAAAGTACTAAAGTGAATCATTGGAATGAATAAAAAGCAAAGAGCAGAATGGAAAAAAAAAAAAAAACCAGAAACAAAAGATCAAGGCTGTTAGTCTCTAAATAAGTGAGATCTGACAAAATTCTCTACCACCCACAACGTGTGGTGTACTAAGTTGTACCTTGTGAGGCGTTTCCTCCTAGCCAGGCGATCTGCCCACTCCTGCTGAACTTGTAACAGTGCACACGGGGAGCACTTTCTCCACGGAACGAGTAGGCGGGACGTCAGAGCAGATCCTGGAAGACGCTGAGCACTGAGCGCTGGGTAGCGGACTGCCCTGACAGCAGACAGTAAGTAATGCGTGTGCGTCAGTTCCGAACACACTTCATTTACATCGCAGCCCTGCATCGAACATCAGGCAACAGGGTAAGACGAGGGAGGCCCCAAGAAGGAGGAAATTATAGTAATGGAGCTTGCAATACAATTTCATTTCAAAAACCATCTTTCATATAAACTGGTATCCAAAGTGCTTTACCAAATAAAATAGTACAAGAAAGTGGACAGCATGAGGTATAAATTACAGAAAACAGTGGTGCGAGGATATTATATGTGGAGCAAACGAAAGCATTCCAGCATAAAGCCAAGCGCAGGGGGCAGAGCGTGAGGAGCTGCCCCAAGGTGTGCAATTCTAGAGGAGGCGTCAGAAATGTGAACGCTGGTGAGAAAGCCACTTTCCTCCCCCACTTGGGTTTTTAAAATGAAGCATTAATACTTACCATTCTCTTTTCCTAATACCATTCTCTCTTTGTGGAATGCTTTAAGCTGTGGGTTTTGTACAGCTGAATTTGTGGATGCTTAGCTTGACTACTGCAATAAACCAGAAAGAAGGAGGGGTTCTGTGTGAAGAATCAAAGAACCCCCAAAATGGGCTGATTGTCCAGAAGTGGCGAAGCTACAGGTGGCAGAAACCCTCTCCCAGACGCTTATACTTCAGGGCTCCTATCTGTTCTTCCAAATAAATCCGAGTATGTCCACTGGAAAACACTAACTACCGTAACTCAAATCACATGTCTGTGCCTGACTGCATAGCATCTGCTCGTCATCCTAGTTTTTGAGAAATTAAAAGGAATTTTGGTTATCACCAACAGATGAATCTTCAGAGGAACCCAGCCTGAACTTTCTTTCCTCTGGGTCTTTGCCCTCTGCTTATTCTTGTCCGTTTAGAAAGCTTTTCACCCTTTCTCCAAGGATTCATTTTGTTTTTCGTGGCCTAACTTCAGGGACAGCTCCTTCAGGGCGCTGCCTCTGATCTTTCATTCCTGTCTTCTCCAAGTGACCCTGACATTTCACCTGATTTCTCTCTTTCCGTTGTTTACCCTTCAGTGAGTTAGCAGGTACGAGCTGCTGCTCATTTGGTACAAGTTTGTAAAGACGTAGGCCCAGAATCAGGTCTGTTACCTGGCAAGGCATGATGACCCTAACCCCACGGGTTAAAAGGTTGCCAAATCACAGACTTGGCAAGAAAGAACCAGCAACTTCTCAACAGTCACAGAAAGGTTCATCCCTAGGATTCTAGGATAACATGTTTCTCTTCCTGGAATAAAGGGATGTTTACCTTCCTGCAGGTCTCTGATTGTCAGCGAGACAGTGACCTTTTAAAGCTGTTTGCTCAGTGACCTTGTGGACTCTCCATCCAGACTTGGCTTCAGCTTTGGGCAGAGCCTCCCAGTGGCCCTGGGGCAGAGGGGTGGGGCTGACCTTGGCTTCCTCAGCCTTTGCAAGCTCAGCACTTCTCAGGCGCTGAAAGGCTGGACATTTCTCCTTCTGCGTATTGCTTGTTCTTATCTCTTTTTTAATTTTAAAAACAATGTAACAGCTTTCAAGAACATTTGAAAAAAATAATGGGAAAAACAATAATCCCAGTCCGGGACTGCATAGTGAAGACAGTCGGTGAGTTCTGTCTCTGTAATCTGTGTGTTTAGTAAAGGAGTTCAAGTTTCCTAACTTGTTTTCTTAAAACCATGGTGTGTGCATACACACACACACACACACACACACACACACACACACACGCTCTCAATCTTTTTTCTGTTAAGAACTCTCTGTTCCTCATTCTCTTGGTTTCTTGGACACGGAAATGAGCAGCACAGGACGTGTCCTCCCCCCAAGCCTTTGTCCACGAGTGTATAGAGTTTCAGAGTTGCGTCATGGTGTGTATACAGCTTTCTACGCTCCCTCTGACATTTACGTAAAAGCATAAGCTCTAAGTCAGTGCTGCTGCACAGCCTTTACAATTCAGGGTAGAGAGTTTGGGTGTCTAACAGGCCTGGGGGCGTATCTTACCTCTGTCATTTAGTAATTGTATTACCTGAGGTGATTAACCTCTCTGGGAATCACTTTGCCCCTAAAATAGGGTTGACAGTATCTGCCTTGTATTGTCAGGAGTAAGAAATGTGTTCTGGGATGCCAAAGTCTTAAAGCTAGACCTCTATTAAATGTCCAATACATTTTGACTAAAAATAACCTTCAGAAGATAGAAATGTGTAAGTGGTATGGTATCCCATCAAATAGAAAATGAATGTTATTTTTGAACTACAACGACTTTAACACATGATCAGATTCTTATTGTGTACCCACAGTCTCTTTAAATTCCAATTTCACATTTGGTAACATAAACGGATATCAAATCATTGTGTTGTACATCTTAAACTTGCACAAAATTTTATGGCAAATATAGGTCAGTGAAGCTGGAAAAGTAATTCCAGTTTCAGCCACTTGAGTGTGATGCTCAGCCCTTGCCCGAGTGCAGTGGCCTCTCTAGCGACAGCTCTTTCATGTGGGAATGAGTTAATTTCCGCATCCCTCTGCGCCCCTTCCCTCCTTCATGCTGGGTACACACTGCTCCTAACAGACATTTTCGCCTGCTGGCATTTAGGTTTACATTGAGAATATTCATGGGCTCATCCCTAGGTGTTTTCATGTGATATGAAGTAGTTTCAGAATGTTTGCATAACAGAGAAATAAGCGGTTAAGCACCCAGTAGATGAACAGAGAGGCTTTTCAGAGATCAAACATGTGTTAATGAGGAAGTTGTCAAACTTCACAGGTTCTGTTTGAATCCTCCTGCTATTTGTGAAACCGGGGAAACAGGAAGAATGAATTTGACTGATCACTGTAGAAAGGGGGGCTCTGGTCGGAAAGTTATTTCTTTTTAATTACTGACGCTCTGTAAATAAATAAAGAGCCCTGACTTATATGTAAATTTTTCATATTAATATCTATAAATATGGTTGGTCTTTGTCGTAATTAAACAATGAGCAGTGAACTTTACCAGGTTAGGCTTTGTTTTGTTTTTCAGAGAGGAGTGTTATGGTTGGGGTGATACATTAGGCAAAGATCTTAACTGTCATCTCCAGAATCCACTTTTGCAAATTTGAGTAAAAAGGAGCTGGTGAGAGGATATTAGACAGTTCACAGGATGTCTGGTGGGGGCCACAGGATCCAACTAGAAATCTGAGCATCCATGAACAGTAGCCAATCGCTCCTTGTCTGAGCAGAAATACCAGACACTAGCACTCGGCACTTGAGATGCTCAGAACAGGAGTCCAGACTCCCCAGCCCCCAGAGCTGGGTCCTCCCACCTGCTGGCTTGCTGGAAGACGGACGTTCCTCGGTGCACCTGGCTCCTCACCACCTCCCTCCAGCTCTGTCTCCGAGGATAGCTGGGCCAGAGGAAGCTAGGTCATGCCTGCCCCCTAATGCGGGGAGTCTGGGATTGCAGGCTTGCCGGTTTCATCTGGGGAAGGTGAGACATATAATGCAGGAAATTATCGTAATATGAAGGAAGTGCTCAAACACGGCAGGGAGCTCAAGTGATGAGTATGCATCACAGGCCCGGTCATTTGCGTGCTCTGTATGTACTGACTGCAGATTTCTGTCCCTGGGGAGAAATTCCCCGCTGCCAAGTATTTTTCAGCTCTCTGGAGATGGACTCCACATTCCTCAGATCCCAGGATGGTTCAGACCCTTTGCTGCCACAAACAGAACGTGCCATTCGTGAAACACACACCCTGCTTCCTCTGTTCCTTCCCTCACTGGGGTGCTCAGTGTTCATGTAGGATATTGTGGTGATGAAGATAAAACTGATTTTAAAAAGTGTGTGTGTAGACGTATTGGACATCACATGTTGCCATGTAGTGATTTATGACCTCCCCTCTGGTTTATGGTGTATCCAGTGGGTGGATAACTATGGTTGGATAGTGAAAGTCACTCAGTCATGTCCGACTCTTTGTGACCCCATGGACTCTGCAGTCCATAGAATTCTCCAACCAGAATACTGGAGTGGGTAGCCATTCCCTTCAACCCAGGGATCGAACCCAGGGATCGAACCCAGGTCTCCCACTTTGCAAGCAGATTCTTTACCAGCTGAGCCACAAGGGAAGCCCATGGTTGGATAATATAATATATATCCAGTTATATGTAATTGTAGCAAAAGAAACAGGAGTAAATTGTTTCTTAGAAATGTGATGGCATAAGAGGGAAACAGGGTGGATGAGTAAGACAACTAAAAACTGTCCTTATAATACAAAAAGTGTATAATTCCACCTTTATTAGGCAAGTGGTCCTCAGGCAGAATGCTAATCAGTCACTCTAATTGGATAAATAGTAACTGATATGGTTAATGTTTCCAAATAATAACTATAGAGTAGTTGTATGGGAGGAAAACAAATCTGTCCTTCAGTGATATGTTTAGAAACTTTATCAATCTTTGACATTTGTAGCTAAGAAGGATTCAATCTGTTTTGTTAAGTTTAATTGTAGGCCAAATAATTAGTGTATGTAGAGAATTCGTGAAGACATGTCAATATGATATGAACAACAAGAGATGAAGAACTGATTTTACTAATGATGAGTTTCTCACTGAACCATCTGTATGCCCTGAAAATGCTCTAATACTGTTTAATATATTTTATAATGTCTTTTAAAATTATAAATATAGTATGTTTATTAGAGACAATTTAGAAATATAGATAAGCAAAAAAGGGGGGGAAATCCAGAAAACTTCTCATCTTGTGATTTTATTTGCTTTGTTTTTGTTGAGTCACTAAAGTCGTATCTGACTCTCTGCGACCCCATGGATTGCAGCACGCCAGGCCTGTCTGTCCATCACCAACTCCCGGAGTTTACTCAAACATGCATTGAGTTGGTGATACCATCCAACCATCTCATCCTCTGTCGCCTCCTTCTCCTCCTGCCCCCAATCTTTCCCAGCATCAGGGTCTTTTCCAATGAGTCAGCTCTTCACATCAGGTGACCAAAGTATTGGAGTTTCAGCTTCAGCATCAGTCCTTACAATGAACACCCAGGACTGATCTCCTTTAGAATGGACTGGTTGGATCTCCTTGCAGTCCAAGGGACTCTCAAGAGTCTTCTCCAACACCACAGTTCAAAAGCATCAATTCTTCAGCACTCAGCCTTCTTTATAGTCCAACTCTCGTATCTGTACACGACTACTGGAAAAACCATAGCTTTGACTAGACCAGCCTTTGTGGGCAAAGTGATGTCTCTGCTTTTTAATATGCTGTCTAGGTGTCATAGTTTTTCTTCCAAGGAGCAAGCATCTTTGAATTTCATGGCTACAGAGACCATCCACAGTGATTTTGGAGCCCAAGAAAAGAAAGTCTGTCACTGTTTCCACTTTTTCCCCATCTATTTGCCATGAAGTGACTGAACCGGATGCCATATCTTCGTTTTCTAAATGCTGAGTTTTAAGCCCTCTTTTCCACTCTCCTCTTTCACTTCATCAACAGGCTCTTTAGTTCCTCTTCAGTTTCTGCCATTAGAGTGCTGTCATCTGCATATCTGAGGTTGTTGATATCTGCTTAGGCTGAGCGTGGGTGACTTAAACTACAGATGTTTTCTCGTCGTTCTGGAAGCTGACAGCCCAGATCACGGCGCTGGCCAGTGCAGCTCCTGGCGAGATCTCTCTTCCTGACTTGCGGAAGGCCTGCCTTCTCTCCGTGTCCTCATGAGGTGAGCAGAGAGAGAGAACCAGCAAGTGCGGGGAGCGAGCTCCGCTCCTGGCAAAGGTCATGAGGAAGGAGGCTTGGCATACGCAAAGGCGGGATCAAGCCTCAGGAGTCTCCCTGGAAATTCTCGAGCAATCTACCCCCAAAACCAGAGTCTGCCTACTTTCTGCTTTGTGCTTTCACCTACACCTCTGACTTTACGGGGGGCTGTCCCCCACTACCTCTCTGAAAAAAGAGTTAGCTTACAGCTCCAGTTAATAATTCCTGGGTGTGACAGTGTTTCAACCTACAAACTCCCTTGGAAGTCCTCTAGCCTGCCTGAATAGGTTTTTCCGGCCACATGTGATTGCTCAGAGCCTCCAAACTGAGAGGCATGAGATGTTCTAAACTGTCTAAATACAGATTCCTTTGAGCAGTTAAAAGATTGATTAGAAATTGTATTGGTGAAGGGATTTTCACTTGTTGGGCCAATGTTTGCTGCTAAGTCTCCATATCCCCTACCTGCTGTGTCCCTGGCAGTGTATTGATTAATATAATTGGTGTAAATAGTAGCTTTAATGTTTGTAACCTGGGACCCTTGAGTTAATTCTTTTTCTTGTTGTAACCCACCACACATTTGCTCTGTAGGAATGCAACTTTATCTAATGCTTTTGGAGGGTGGCTCCTGACCAATCACCTTTAGAGAAAAATAAGTTTTCTGAAGAAAAGGTCTTAAAATGTTAACAGGCCTCCGGGCCAGAAGATGATGCAAATCACCTAAGCTTTTGCATATGATAAGTTTGCAGGAAGAAAGCCTGGCTTGCTGCCTGACTCTACCCCTTCCCCCATTATCCTCTATGCATAACTTAAGGTATAAAAACTACTTTGGAAAATAAAGTACGGGCCTTGTTCACCGAAACTTGGTCTCACCATGTCGTTCTTTCTCTTACCTTCTGGCTGAATTATTCAGCCTCTTTTCTCCACTGAATTTCTTCACTGAGCTATCCTCATTCTATTACTCTTTATATCCTTAATTAACGTTTAATTAAGCAGTTGTTTCCTGATCCTTGCCGACGCCGTCCCCGCTTCGAATACCCTGGATCCACCGGGGCTGGTCCCTGGCAAGCAAGCTCCCTGCTGTCTCCTCTTACCACCCCAGAGGCCTGCCCTGTGACCTCATCTAACTTTAAATTACCTCCCACAGGCCTCATCTCCAAATATTTTCACACTGATATATAAGGTGGGGGTACACATCACAGTTCAGAATATAACTCCTGTTGAATATTTAAATTCTGGGTTTTTTTCCATAAGAACAAGAAAGTTTGAGGAAAATGAAAATGATTGATAAGTCTCTGCTTGTCATTTAATACTATTCTGAGAGTATCTCCCCTTTTGTGTGATTATATAATTAAATATATAAAAATATTTCAAATATCTTCAAATGTTATTTTGTAGCATTAGGGTTAATAGTAACATAAAATTCTACTTTATGTATATATTCTAATTAGTTTCTCAATTCACCTAACAGACATTTATTTTTTATAATCTGAAAATATTTTAAATACTGCTATAAAGAATATTCTTATAATCATTTCTATGTTGTATGCCTATAATTATTCTGGGTAGTATAATTTCTGGGGTAAAGGTTTCTAATGCTTTGTCAAATTTCACTTGAGAAGGTTTATTCCAAATATATTCTCCACTAATAATATAAGGAAAGCCTGTTTTTGATGTTTTCATCTTTAACCGGTATTAACACAGGGAATCATCATTTTAAAGATTTTACCAGAGATATGACAGTGTTGTTTTCATTTTTTATTTTCTTATAAAAGGTTTTAATCAACCTTTTCTCGTAGAGGTTCTGTCTATCATTAGAAAGGTCTTCTCTACTTCAAACTTAGTTCTCACAAGTATTTTAATGTTACACTTTAAAAATGTTATTGTGTGTATGTTTTCATTTTAAATACATCTTGAATTCATTTGAGTTTAAAATACTTTTTTGAATTATTAGCATGTTGTCTCAGTGTTTTCTGAAATTGAGTACAATTATGCATAAAATTTTGTTATGTCCTACAGAAAGGAAAAATTCTAATTAGTGATATATAAAACTAGGCCTCACTTTAAAGGGTCCTTCACTATAAAATAGTCCTTTTATGGGTTAGACTCTGAGGATCAAGTTATTATGAAGGTCATATGGATTGACACTAGCCAGCTGTTGGCAATGTCATTTTTAAAACATTATGTGAATGTGACCTATGATAATCCCCTGAAGAGCAATCCTGAAGATTAAATCCCCACATATACTATTTGGCTCCAGCATGGGAGGTTGTGCATAATTTTCTCTGTAAGCCTACCTCATTCTAATCTTAAAATCAGCAATACAAGACTACAAGCATAATTAGTTTTGATGTCAAATTAATCTTTGTTATTTCTTAGCATTTACAGCTAGGATATTGTTGCTATTATAATTCTTTAAACAAAAATAGCTATCTAATAAAATATTTAAGTGCTTTTTCCAGTTCACTTAGAATTTCAAACTGCCACTAGATGGGGTCATTAAGTCTTACCAAACTGGGTCCAATATAATGTAATGATCTTGAAGCAAAAGATGTGTAATGTTTTAGCACTCCAATGCAGGTAATTACTAACTCATCTCCAGATAACCATGATTTTAGCTGAATTGGAATGAATGCCAAATTTATTTCTTTTATAAAAAGTTATGCTAGTAAATGTTACAAGTTGGCTTTAAAATCTTTCATCTTAAGATGAACATACAAAAACCACTAACATGGTTATATATATATTCACAATAACCAACTGGAAAACTTTATACATGAGATAATCCCATTCACAATAGGTACAAAGACTATAAAGTACTCAGGAATAATGCTAAGAACAGATATGCAAGGCCTTTATACAGAAAATTATCAAGCATTATTAAATAGCATTAAAAAGTCCTTAAAAAATGATGAGATATACAATGTTCATGGATGGAAAAACTAAATAAGATAAAGATGTCAGCTTCCACAGATTGCTCTATGTATTATCAATATATTACAGTTTCGATCAAAATACTAATACAATTGCTTGTGTAAGTTAAGAAACTGACACAAAATCTGCATATTATAATACATGACTTGATACATAGTCTGTTCAATTTGAAAAAGAACCATATGGGAGTAACTTGCCTTACATGACTAATGGAACAAAATAGAAATCCAATTTTTAAAAAATCCATGGTGACATCCAGAAATCAAAGAAGAGAAAATTCATATTGGAAAATATTAAATCTAAATAAAATAAAAATTTTATTTTACATGAGTGAGATAAATTCCAGGACAACTAAGAACCTAGGATAAGGAAAATTCTTTTTTAAATAAGATACAAAAAGCACAAGACAAAATGTGATAAGTTTTCCCAAATTAACTTCTGTGCATTGAAAGATAACACAAAGAAAAAGGAAAGGAAAGCCCTGAACTGAGATATTTGCAATGCGTACACAAATGCATGTATTCTTCCTACAGATAAAGTTTTTAAAAATAAACAATCCTACCTGCTTATTTAACTATATGCAGAGTACATCATGAGAAATGCTGGACTGCAAGAAACACAAGCTGGAATCAAGATTGCTGGGAGAAATATCAGTAACCTCAGATATGCAGATGACACCACCCTTATGGCAGAAAGTGAAGAGGAACTCAAAAGCCTCTTGATGAAAGTGAAAGTGGAGAGTGAAAAAGTTGGCTTAAAGCTCAACATTCAGAAAACAAAGATCATGGCATCCGGTCCCATCACTTCATGGGAAATAGATGGGGAAACAGTGGAAACAGTGTCAGACTTTATTTTGGGGGGCTCCAAAGTCACCGCAGATGGAAATTAAAAGACGCTTGCTCCTTGGAAGGAAAGTTATGACCAACCTAGATAGCATATTCAAAAGCAGAGACATTATTTTGCCAACAAAGGTCTGTCTAGTCAAGGCTATGGTTTTTCCTGTGGTCATGTATGGATGTGAGAGTTGGACTGTGAAGAAGGCTGAGCGCTGAAGAATTGATGCTTTTGAACTGTGATGTTGGAGAAGACTCTTGAGAGTCCCTTGGACTGCAAGGAGATCCAACCAGTCCATTCTGAAGGAGATCAGCCCTGGGATTTCTTTGGAAGGAATGATGCTAAAGCTGAAACTCCAGTACTTTGGCCACCTCATGTGAGGAGTTGACTCATTGGAAAAGACTCTGATGCTGGGAGGGATTGGGGGCAGGAGGAGAAGGGGACGACAGAGGATGAGATGGCTGGATGGTATCACTGACTCGATGGACGTGAGTCTGAGTGAACTCCGGGAGTTGGTGATGGACAGGGAGGCCTGGCTTGCTGCGATTCATGGGGTCGCAAAGAGTCGGACACGACTGAGCGACTGAACTGAACTGAACTGATGTAAGTATGACAATTTACAGAGTAGGAAACCTGAGTGGCCAATTAACTTAGGAAAAGATGTTTAAATTCACTGTTATTGTGGTTTTGTTGCTAAGTTGTGTCCAACTCTTTGCGACTCCATGGACTGTAGCCTGCCAGGCTCTTCTGTCCATGGGATTTCTCAGACAAAATGCTAGAGTGGGTTGTCATTACCTTATCCAGAGGATCTCTCCAACCAGGGATCAAACCTGGGTCACTGTTGTTAAGGAAATGCAATTAAAACTACAGAAAGTCGCTTGTCAAACTGGTGAAAGTTTAAAAAGCTGTTAGCTTTGTGATAATGTGTAGAAACTGTACCTCGTATGCATTCAGTTTACATCCTAGTAGGATGTAACTTGGTCATTATTTTCTAGGACAACTTGTGAATATCAAGTAAATGTCAAGATTCTCATCTTCTACTACCCTGCAATTTCACTTCAAAATGAACATTATAAAAGCAACATATTTCATAAAAACAAAAATTTGGAAAAAACTAAACATACTATTGGTAGGTGAATGGATGAATAGTGTGGTTTTTACTGTGTTACATTGTTTAACAGTTCACATGAATTTAGCAATGTGACAAGCAAGCAGTTGTTTGTGAATAGTTATTTATTTATAAAACTATAAAGAAATTCAGAGCAATAAATATTAAGCTCATGATCATGTTATTTCTGGGGAGGGTGGAAAGGGAGACACAAGAAATGTCCACTGTTTCATTCCATTTATAAAAAAAATTAAAACAAATAGGGAAAATGTTGAGATTTGATAAGATGGGTAACAAATACATGGGTATTATTCACTTATATATTTAAAATATATCATAATATAAACAAAGCATTTTCCTTCAACATTCAAGTTTTATTTTTAAGGGAATAAGAGGATTCTGACATGTCAGTTCAGCTATCTTACAGTTAGACCTGCTTTTCAATGCCAGCTTATTTTGGGGGTGGTAGTGATGCAGTATGAGCACTCTAAGCCCCCTGATGGGGGTGGGGGCGGGATCAAACCCATGCCCCTGCCGTGAAAGTCCACATTCTTAATCACTGGACCTCCAGGAAAGCCTTATTTGTTTTTTGCTTTTTAATGATTACTTCCAGCGTTTTCTCACAAGAACTAAAATTTTCTTTCATTTTGGTCTTCCTTTTTGAGAGGCAGTAACATATCTTTCTATCTCTAGAGGCATGCAACCTATTAAAATTTTGTTTCCAGAGCCCTGAAATATCACTGGAAGCTTTTTACCCAGTATATTTTCTGTTATCTGCTTGGTTAACAGAGCCACTCATCTTGCCCTACTTTAGCCCAATCAAAAAAAGAGCCAAAATAAAGAAATTATAATTGTATCCTTTGTACAACAAAGATACAGTCCGTATAATATCTGTTCTGTATATCTGTTCTGCTGAGCAGATTCCTCCATCTCACGCTTCATTCTCTTTCACACCACTACCTGCCATTTTAATGTAGTAAATTTTGAACCCCATTTACAAATAATCTTATTAAATTATACACTGAGTAAGTAGAAAAAAATTTTAACCACAGTTCTTCAGGAACTTGGATCAGATGGCAAGAGCTACTTCTCTCACGTTGTCATCAGTCTTCACCAAACAAAATTAATTTGCAAAAGGCATTTTTCAGAATTTTTTAATCGGTGGAAAATTGCTTGACAACGTTGTGTGGATTTCTGCCGTGCAGCAATGCACGCCAGGCGCGATCCTCTGCGTCCCGCAGGCTTTGAGCTGTGTCTCTTCATCGTCATTGGTTTCCGGGCACTTTTTCTTTCCTCTTTGATTTCTTCGGTGGCCTCTTGGCTATTTAGAAATGTATTGTTACCCTCCAGGTGTTTGTGTTTTTTATAGTTTTTTTCTCCCTATAATTGATATCTAATCTTACAGCTTTATAGTCAGAAAAACTGCTTGGTACAACTTCAATTTTCTTAAATTTACCAAGGCTTGATTTATGACCCAAGATGTGATCTATCCTGAGAATGTTCCTTGTGCTCTTAAGAAAATAGAGTGTTTCTGGATGGAATGTCCTAGAGATAACAATTAGGCCTGCTTCCTCCAGTGTGTCATTTAAAGCTTGTGTTTCCTTATTAATTTTCTGTCTGGATGATGCGTTCATCGGTGTCAGTGGGAGTATTAAAGTCTCCCACTGTTCCTGCGTTGTGGTCAGTGTCCCCTTTTACAGTTGTTAGCATTTGCCTTGTGTATTGAGGTCCTTCTATGTTGGGTTCATATATATTTATATTTATATCTTCTTCTTGGATTGATATCTTGATTGCTAGGTAGTGTTCTTCCTAGTCTTTTGTGATGGTCTTTATTTTAAGTCTGTTTCATCCGATATGAGTGTTGCTACTCCTGCTTCCTAATTTCCATGTGTGTGGAATAACTTTTTCCAGCTCCTCACTTTCAGTCAGTATGTGTCCCTAGGTCTGAAGTGGGTCTCTGGTAGACAGCATATATAGAGGTCTTGTTTTTGTATACATTCAGCCAGTCTGCATTTTTTGGTTGGAGCATTTAATAACTTACATTTAAAAGTAATTATTGATATGTCAGACTTTATTTTTGGGGGCTCCAAAATCACTGCAGATGGTGACTGCAGCCATGAAATTCAAAGACGCTTACTCCTTGGAAGGAAAGCTATGACCAACCTAGACAGCACATTAAAAAGCAGAGACGTTACTTTGCTGACAAAGGTCCATCTAGTCAAGGCTATGGTTTTTCCTGTGGTCATGTATGGATGTGAGAGTTGGGCTGTGAAGAAGGCTGAGCGCCGAAGAATTGATGCTTTTGAACTGTGGTGTTGGAGAAGACTCTTGAGAGTCCCTTGGACTGCAAGGCAGTCCAACCAGTCCATTCTGAAGGAGATCAGTCCTGGGTGTTCATTGGAAGGAATGATGCTAAAGCTGAAACTCCAGCACTTTGGCCACCTCATGCGAAGAGTTGACTCATTGGAAAAGACTCTGATGCTGGGAGGGATTGGGGAAAGGAGGAGAAGGGGACGACAGAGGATGAGATGGCTGGATGGCGTCACCGACTCGATGGACATGAGTTTGAGTGAACTCTGGGAGTTGGTGATGGACAGGGAGGCCTGGCATGCTGCAATTCATGGGGTCGAAAAGAGTCGGACATGACTGAGCGACTGAAATGAACTGAAGGATCACCAACCTCAGATATGCAGATGATACCACTCTAATGGCAGAAAGTGGAGAGGAACTAAAGATCCTCTTGATGAAGGTGAAAGAGGAGAGGGAAAAAGCTGGTTTAAAACTCAACATTCAAAAAACTAAGATCATGGCATCCGATCCCATGACTTCATATTAAATAGATGGGGAAACAGTGGAAACAGTGATATAATTTCTATTCTTGGGCTCCAAAATCACTACAGATGGTGATTGCAGCCATGAAATTCAAAGATGCTTGCTCCTGGGAAGAAAAGATATGATAAACCTAGACAGCACATTAAAAAACAGAGACATTACTTTGCCGACAAAAGTCAATCCAGTCAAAGCTATGGTTTTTCCAGTTGTCGTGTATGGGTGTGAGAGTTGGACTATAAAGAAAGCTGAGTGCCGAAGAATTGATGCTTTTGAACTGTGGTGTTGGAGAAGACTCTTGAGAGTCCCTTGGACTGCAAGGAGATCCAACCAGTCCATCCTAAAGGGGATCAGTCCTGGGTGTTCATTGGAAGGACTGATGCTGAAGCTGAAACTCCAATACTTTGGCCACCTGATGTGAAGAGCCAACTCATTGGAAAAGACCCTGATGCTGGGAAAGATTGAGGGTAGGCAAAGAACGGGGCAGCAGAAGATGAGACGGTTGGATGGCATGAGTTTGAGCAAACCGCGGGAGATAGTGAAGGACAGGGAAGCCTGCTGTGCTGCAGCTCACGGTGCTGTAAAGAGTCAGACATGACTTACAGTGACTGAACAATGACAACACGATCTTACTACCATTTGCTTTTTGATTTGGGGTTTTTTTTGTAGGTCTTTTCTTTCTCTTGTGTTTCCTGTCTAGAGAAGTTCCTTCAACATTTGTTGTAGAGCTGGTTTGGTGGTGCTGAATTCTCTTAACTTTTGTTTATCTGTGAAGCTTTTGATTTCTCTGTCAAATCTGAATGAGATCCTTGCTGTAGAGAGTAATCTTAGTTATAAGTTTTTTCCTTTCATCACTTTCAGTATATCCTGCTCCTGCCTTCTGGCCTGCAGAGCTTCTGCTGAAAGATCAGCGGTTAACCTAATGGGAAGTCCTTTGTGTGTTATTTGTTGCTTTTCCTTTGCTGCTTTTAATATTTTTTCCTTGTGTTTAATATTTGTTAGTTTGATTAATGTGTGTCTTGGCGTGTTTCTTTCTGGGTTTATCCTGTATGGGACTCTCTGGGCTTCCTGGACTTGGGTGGCTATTTCCTTTCCCATGTTAGAGACGGTTTCAACTGTAATCTCCTCAAATATTTTCTCATACCCTTTCTTTTTCATTTAAGTTCAAGCACATTCTGAAAGATCTACATTTTTTACTCCCATCCCCACATTTTGTGTTTTTGACGTGACATTTTACATCTTCACGTTTATCCCTTCACTGTTTATCGTAGTTATAGTTGCCGCTACAATTTTTGCATTTTAATTTTCATACCAGCTTATGTTAGTGATTGAGCCTAGCCTTTACTATTTATTTGCTTTCCCTGGTGGAATTTTCACTTTCCTATAGATTTTTCCTTCTTGTTATAGCCTTTTCTTTTCCACTTATAAAAGACCCTTTACCATTTCTTTTAGGGTAGGTTTAGTATCGATGACCTCTTTTAGTTTTTGCTTGCTTGAGAAGTTCTGAATCATCTTTCAGTTCTCAGTTGTAATCCTGCTGAGTAGAGTATCCTAAACTGTATGTTCTTTGTCCTAAACTGTATGTAGCACTTTGAATATGTCATGACAGTCCCTTTACTCTTGCAAAGTTTCTGCAGAAAAATTAGCTGATAGCCTTATGGGAGGTCCCTTGTATATGACTTTGTTCTTCTCTTGCTGCCTTTAGAATTCTCTTTAACTCTTGTCATTTTAACTGTAACATATCTTGCTGTGGGTGTGTTTGTGTTCACCTTGTTTGGGATCCTCTGTGCTTCTTGTACTTGGAGATATATCTTTATCTATATATAAGTGTATATATCTTTACAGGCTTCCTTGGTGGTTCAGATGGTAAAGCATTTGCCTGCAGTGCACGAGACCCAGGTTTGATTGCTGGGTCAGTAAGATCCTCTGGAGAAGGGAATGGCTACCAACTTGGTATTCTTGGAGAATTCCATGGATACAGGAGCCAGGCAGGTTTTTATATATATGTGTATATACATCTGTGTGTGTGTGTGTGTCTCTGTGTGTGTGTCTGTGTGTGTGTATCTGTGTGTGTGTGTGTGTGTGTGTGTGTGTGTGTGTGTGTATCTGTGTGTGTGTGTGATTCTTCGGATTTGGGGAGTTTCAGCCATAGTTCGGCAAATGCATGTTTGATAACCTTCTCCCTCTCTTCTTCTAGGATTTCTATAATGCAAAGATTCATGTGTTTGCTATTATCCCATAGATTGCTTTGAATGTAACTATTTTTTAATTTGTTTTTCTTTTGCTATTCTGATTCAGTGATTTTCATTATTCTGTCTTCCAGATCACACGCATTCTTCTGTGTCACTTGCCCTGCCTGCGTGCTTAGTCATATCTGACGCTTCACAAGACTTTGCACTGTAGCCCACCAGGCTCCTCTGTCCATGGGATTTTTCAGGCAAGAATCCTGGAGCGGGTTGCCCTTTCCTTCTCTACGGGATCTTTCCAACCCAGGGATCAAGCCCACATCTTCTGTGTCTCCTGCGTTGCAGGCAGGTTCTTTACCTGCTGAGCCATCAGGGAAGCCTCAGTCAGCTATTAATACCTTCTAGTTTGTTTTTGTTTCAGCGTGTACTTTTATTTTATTTATTGTATTCTTAGCTCTGACTGCTTCTTTTGTCTTAGTTCTGAAGCTAGTTCTTTATATCTCTTTCCCTGATACCATTCTCACTGTGTTCACCTGTCTCTCCTGTAATTTACTTAGCATCCTTATGACTAATGCTTTGAATTCTTTATGTAGTAAACTGTGCATTTCTGTTTCATTATTCATTTTTTTCAGGAGTTTTCTGTTGAGCTTTCAATTGAGATCAGTTCCTGCATCTTCTCATTTTGCTTAACTTTCTCTGTCTTTCTGAATTTAGGTAAAACAGTTACCTGTTGCGGTCTTGAGGGCGTCTCTTTTTGTACCCTTCTCACTCCCCAGTGCCTTTGGTGGGAGACCTGGATTTGACTTGAAAATAAGTCATGTCTTTGGTCAGGGCTTACTGGCATCCGTCATGTTGGTAGGAGGCGAGGCTGGCGATGGGCTAGGGCTGAAGCCAAGTGTGGATCAGGGTTTGTCCGCTGCTCGGTGGTCATGACTGCTTTACCGGGGGTAGGGTCTGATCCCAACTTGATGGAACAGAATCTCTGAGGGTCAGGTTCGGCCCAGCTCTGTTCCTTTTGTTAGGTAGTTAGAATAGGAAAAAGAAGTCCAGAATGGCAGTGGCTAAAAGTTAAGGAAGGGAAAAGCCTGCAAAAATAGAGCAAACAAGGACCAGAGTGAGGACTTCAGGTAAACAGCACTCCTGGCCCAGTCTACACAGGGCAGGCCCGGGGTGGGGGCGGGAGCGGTGGTAACCTAAAAAGAGGAGCCAAAGTTGGGCCAGGGCCTCTTTCTTCTCTTCGCATCTTTTGGGTCAGCATGCCCTCAAACCTCAAGGATGTATTTTCCTTTATTTTTGAAATAAAACTGAGCTGTAACACTGGTCCATCGCTTCAAATTTTTGTCATGATGAGACAGAACCGAGGAAATTACACACTCCCCCGACACTTTCAAATGCATGCTCTCCCCTCCCCCAGTGCCCTTGCCCCTGAGGAAGCGTTATTGGAGCGAAAAGGGTGTGTACCGCTCTTGGCTGATTAAGGGGTGAGGGCTGTCGTGGGCCAACAGCAGACAGAGGTCCAGACTGGCTCCAGTGTTTCACTTGTGCAAGTGCCAGCAGTGGCTGCCCCTGCCCTGCTCACACACGGCGTGAGGTTGAAGTGTCCTTTGCTGCTCACGAAGGATCACTTCCCCAGCTTGTCTCTGCTGCCCCTGCGCTGAGGGACAGGGGCCCTGCACGGGCTCCCAGCGTGTATGTGGTATGGACTGCCTGCAGAGAGGGCAGCCGTCTGCCCTCCCTGCATCAGCTCCAGCAGTGGCTGCCCCCATCCCGTCAATGCCTTCCCAGGTCTCAGCCACCTCTGCGTCCCCTGGCCAAGCTCCCCCCGAGATGCTATAGCCCTCAGCCCAGTGCTGAGCTGTGATGTGAAGTAGGCAGGGCTGGAGCACTTGCCCAGCTTAGGAGGGGCATGTGCTGGGGCTGGTACAGGACGCCGGCAGCCCCTGAAGCAGTCCACAGTCTGCCCTGTATGCTCTGCCTCAAAGACAAGTCAGGGCAGAGTCCAGGCCTCCCCCAGCCCTCCTGTTATTCCCAGAACCCTCCCAAATACCTAGGGGAGGGTTCCAAATACTCATCTTCCCTCAGTGAAACCCCAGGAATCATGGGCCCACTATTTGGCTCAAACCACTCCCTCTCTGGGCTGGATCTCCTGCTGTGTAATTTCACTTTCCTTCTAAGTCCCCTCCTGGGGCAGATGTCCTGACGGGATCACCTCTCTTCCCTCCCCACCCTTTGCCTTGTGGATCTTTCCTACAGCCTTGTTTGTACAGGAGCCTTTCAGCCAGTTTCCAGTTTAGATTTCAGTGAGAATTGTTCCACAAGTAGATCTGTTTTTGAGGTGAGTTCCATGTCCTCCTACTCTGCCCTCTTGATCAATCTCCTTCAATTGGTCTTGATGAAGTTCAGTAATCATTTATTGAAAATTAAGACTCAAATTGTTCTTGCCCTTCCTGTCCTCTCCAATTCTTTCTGTCACAGGATTGAGGAAAACAATTAGCCCCCTCTAGAAGACTTCCCTTGTGGCTCAGACGGTAAAGCGTCTGCCTACAATGCAGGAGACCCGTGTTCGATCCCTAGGTCAGGAAGGTCCTCTGGAGAAGGCAATGGCAATCCACTCCAGTACTCTTGCCTGGAAAATCCCATGGATGGAGGAGCGTGGTATGCTACAGTCCATGGGGTCGCAAAGAGTTGGACACGACTGAACGACTTCACTTGGTCTTGATCTAGAGACGTAAAGAAAGGGAAGTTAGGGAGCAATATGTCAAACTCCATTTAGCGCTCTTCCCCAGGTTCTATTAGAACCTTCCCTTGTCTTGTGCCCTTATGCAGTGCTTGGCTGCAGGGTGCTTCTCGACGTTCCCTCAGATGTGTAGTTGTGTTGTTTTCTCTTCCTGGAACAGTACAGACTGTCCCTGTTCCTGTCCACAGTGCGTTCCTGGAAACCTTTCCATATAAGGCTCTGTGCTAACACAGATCCCTCTACCTCATAAGATTGGCATCGTTACTGAGGGTCATAGTCCTAAAGGGCTTCCCAGGTGCTTCGGGTGGTAAAGAACCGGCCTGCCAATGCAGGAGATGTAAGAGACTCAGGTTTGACTCTGGGTCGGGAAGATCCCCTGGAGAAGGAGATGGCACCCCACTCCAGTATTCTTGCCTGGAGAAGCCCATGGGCAGAGGAGCCTGGTGGGCTATAGTCCATGGGGTTGCACAGAGTAGGACACGACTGAGTGACTAACACACTTCAGAATAGATTCAGCAGAACTTGGATAGAGACAGGACATGGTAGATTAAAAGTACCTTCAAAATCTTTGTTACTCCTTCCATTAAGAGACTCCGGCCTCTCCTTGAATCTCAAAAGTCTTAGTGCCTTGCTTGATCAATGTGGCAGAGGTGTCTTACTGAGACTCGTGAAGCCAGCTCATAAAAAGTCTTGCAGTTTCCTCCTGGGTCTCTTGGAACAATCCTTTTTGGTACTCAGTGTCTGGGCTGTGATGAAACCCAAGAAACCCTGCAAAGAGATTCACATGGAGAGGAACAAAGGCAACCCCCGCCCCCCGCAACAACCAACAACCCAGCTAAGCTTTCAGCCACCAGCCCGCGCCAGCAGCGTGACTGAATGTTCAGCATGACCGGACTGCCCTGAGCCACACCAGTTGACACCAGGTGGAGCAGAGAAAAGCTGACACTCTTAGGTCTTACCCGTGTTGCAGATTTGAGAGCCATTCATAAAGTAATGATAAATTATTGTTGTCTTATTAAATTATTTATTGAGGTATAGTTGATTTACAATATTGTGTTAGTTTCAGGTATACAGAAAAATGATTTAGTTATATATTTTTTGTCCTTTTTCATTAAAGGTTAGTTGAATATAATTCCCTGTGCTATACTTTGTAAGTCTAATCAGTGTTCTGAAGAGGTCATTTTTATGAGAATGTGCAATCCCAAAAATAAATCTCAAGGGAGAATTCTTTTATTTCAGATAAAGCATTATATATTATCTATAAACAAGTGATATATCTATTTAAAGTGTTGGCTAGAATTATGCTATATGTAGATTGCATTTAAACACTTTATTTAGTCTTACAATGTAGCATATGAAGACCTCTTTTTTCTCTAAAGTAGGTAAACTCCTAAGCAAATTGTCACTTTAATCAATAAATTTGGAGATAAACTATTGCTGGAAAAGCATGAGCCTACTAGCTTGGTAGAAGTACAATTTTACACTTACTTTTAGGTCACTGCTGCTAAGTCACTTCAGTCGTGTCTGACTCTGCAACCCCAGAGACAGCAGCCCACCAGGGTCCCCCATCCCTGGGATTCTCCAGGCAAGAACACTGGAGTGGGTTGCCATTTCCTTCTCCACTTTTAGGTCACACTGTTAAATAATTTTGAATACATAACTTTTATCAACTCATTCCTTTTGCATTCCATCCATTTCATAAGGGAGGATTATGGCAACTATTTTAAAAAGATTTCAGTAAATAGACTCTGAAGTTGAAATTGGAATTATTTATGCTTAGTCTTTTCATGCATCAAAAAGTTTTAAAGACATAACTCATGGCATTTCTTTAGTGACTCAAGAGTGTGTATTTTTACAGCACTTAACGTTTCATGCGATGGCTTTCGTCTTTTCCTGAGTAGCTCAAAATAGAAAAAATACTGGAATCCCTTTTGTCTGCTATCCAGACAACTGTAAGTGTTCCTTATACGCAAGGTGCCTGGCAAGTCTTCAGGAGGAAAGGAGAAATGAAGGGGGAGAGGCAGGGAGGGCTCCCTTGGAGACCCGCTTTGGCATCACATTAGGAGACAACATGAGACTGCTCCGCTCAGCCTCTGCTGTGATTTACAAAACGCAAACACAAACTTGTATGTGTAGCACGATACGTCCTAGACTGGGGAGATGTCGTTCCAGCAGGGAAGGCATGGTTTGAATTACAAGCACGCCTCTTCTCCCACCACCATTAATGCTGCCTCGGGCAGCCACACCAGTCTCATGGCATGACTTTTACTAGCCATCTCCCATTAGCTAGGTCCTCCTGCTGAAGATATGATGGAAAAAGGAACACCATCTGCCATTCTGCAACACCGATGAGCATAGCACTGGGCAGAGTTTGTCTTTAACTTACTAAATTATAAAGTTTGGGCTTATATGTAACATTTATATATTCTGACCCTGGAACGGGGTCTTTTCCAGTGAGTCAGTTCTTTGCATCAGGTGACCAAAGTATTGGAGTTTCAGCTTCAGCATCAGTCCTTCCAATGAACACCCAAGACTGATTTCCATTAGGGTGGACTGGTTGGATCTCCTTGCAGTCCAAGGGACTCTCAAGAGTCTTCTCCAACACCACAGTTCAAAAGCATCAATTCTTCAGCACTCAGCCTTCTTTATAGTCCATCTCTCACATCCATACATGACTGCTGGAAAAACCATAGCCTTGACTAGACAGACCTTTGTCAACAAAATGATGACTTTGATTTTTAATAAGCTGTCTGCGAGTTACCACAAATACCATGCACTTGACTAAGAATGTTTTTATTATTGTGCTCAATTTATTACAACAACCTTGCATGGTAGTATTGTTCTGCCCATTTTGAAGATAGGGAAATCTAGGTTAAATAACTTTGTAAGGAGTGAATCCAGAATTTCAACTCCATCAGTCACCAAAGCTCCTTCTCTTTCGACAACCCCCACACTTATATTCAAAACCAGTATGTTTACTGAAATGTTTTTGAGTGGCCTCTACTGTAAGTGGTATTTGGTGGGGATTACATGTGAGCTCCCAAATTTATTTAGAGAGAACGTCTCATCGAAGTTTTCCTGTGGAAATCCAAGCCTTAGAACTTACTTCTTCTTTATCAAAGTCAACGTTATGGTGTTATGATTTATGTAAGACTATTCAAGATGCCTGAATTTGAAGACTCTAGAAGAAAGTGTTGGATCTCAGAATTTCAGGACGGGATTGATCCATTCATTCTACACGGACTGTGTAAGCACTGACTTTGACCCTTAGAATATGGCAGTACTGAAACACAGACAGCCGTGACCTTGACGAGCCCACAGTGGCACCTCTCCTTTCGAGTCCAGTGAGACCGAGTGCGGTGAGGTTATGCGGGTGGGGAACGCGTGCTAAACAGAACAATGACGGCGCTCACTGGGAGGCCCTGAACTGCTGGGTCTGCACGTGGCCGAGCTGCTAGATTCAGCCCCAGACTATCTTGGAGCAGGTAAAAGTACTGATCTCTCCCAGGACTGACCCTTAGGCTCCCTCTTTCAAAACAAATGTCAAAATATCTTTCTGTTATGAATTCCCAGACAGAGATGGAAGCTCACTGATGCACATTAAATTCCATCAAAGGATTAAAAAGGAGAAAAAATGTAAGAGAAGTTTTGGACATGGTTGGGTACCGTTAAATATGGTTAACACATCTTAATTCCGCTTGCAAACCCTCTTGATGTTGAATAACAAGGAGAAATTAAGATGTGGCATAGTGCAGCATGCTTTGCCAGAGGCTGTTTAACCCGTAACCTGTGACATGGACTTTCTCGTCTAGTACTTCTTTTTGAAGCCTTTCTCTGCTGTACCCCCAGAGAACTATAATGCGTCACGCTAGTTATTCCTCCTGCTCTGTGCTTCCAATCACATGTCTCCTTCACGTTAAGGAAGTAGGCTTCCCCTGGAGGAAAGAAGCTGCTGACAACTCCAAAGTGAAGACTGTTCCAATGGAAGTGCCTCGGCACCATTGCGGGGCTGCCAGTGCGGCTGTTTCTGGCGATCAGTTAGGAACTGGCAGATGTTAAATTGACATATGTTGGGAAATAGCTTTCAGAGACTCATGTTTCAAAACGTATAAAGAAAAAACAGATGATACCACTTTTTTTTTTGGCTTAAACTGGATATCTAGAAAATTACACCAGATGTGTTAAGATGTTTCTCTTTAGAAACATTTTCTGTTTCCTGAGAAGGAATGAGCAAAAGCAGAAGTGAGATATATGCTCCTCAAAGTGAGCTTTGGTCTTCTTTTATAAATTTTAAATTTCAATTGTGATTAAAATATTTGAACAGAATTAACAGGGGGGAAAAAACCAATAAATTCAATATTTTTATAACTGATATAGATTTTATAAGCTGATGAATTATTCAGTTCTTCATATAGATGGGTCAGTGGGGGAATCTAAATAGAATCCTAAGGGCAAACACTTCACGGAGAAACCTGAAATATGAAAAACAATTGAATGAGATAACTTATTCAGCTCAATAATAACTGAAATGTTAATCTCACCTCCCTGACGTTTTTATCTTAAATGATTCGTTCTCACATAGGAAAGGTATTAACACAGAAAAGCATGCTTAGGAGGCTGGGTTCTCACTGCACAGATTCCAGTTTGACAAGGACATGGATTGTTCCTGCCTGTCTTGTCAGTCTTCTCCTTCAGGTGACAGCAAGTGTGACATATATTTGAGGAACCATCCTTTTTCCAAACTCTGTGTAGCTGCTCTCCACAACTGGGCTGGCTGGTCTCCAGGCTGAGTAGTGATCTTCGATTGGCCAATCAGTGGGTTCTAATCTCATAGCTGCAACGACTAACTTAGTGTTGGGCACATGGCTCGAGTTAGGCCAGTGAGACACACTCTTGGAACGCTTGGGGGTGCGTGTGTGTGTGTGTGTGTGCGTGTGCGCGTGTGCTAGGCCGCTCAGTCGTGTCCGACTCTTTGCGACCCCATGGACTGTAGCTCACCAGGCTCCTCCGTCCATGCGATTTTCCAGGCAAGAATATGGAGTGGGTTGTCATTTCCCTCTTCAGGGGATCTTCCTGATCCAGGGATCGAACCCACATCTCTGGGACACATGGCGGGTCATGAAAAAAAATGGACTTCTCCTCCTTTAGGAATTCAACTTGTTGGATAAAACCATTGATCTCCTAAAAGACATTTCACCACCATGAAAGCAGGGTCTATTTAAGAATTAAGCAAAAACAGAGGAAAGCAGGGGGTGGAAGGGGCAGAGACTGAGAGACTGAGTCCTGATGGTATCTTTTTAGCCTGCGCACCTAACCTGTTCTTAAACCTCTCAGTTAACTAAGCTAATTCCCCCTCTTTAACACCGCTGTTTCATTCACTTGCCATCAAGAGAGCATGGCAGCTACATGAGAAACTGCCTTAGACTGAGGGGATTCAGACCGTCCCTTGGAAGAAGAAGTAGTTCTGGGCATGGACTTGAAGGAAACCAGACCGGAGCGAGCAGAGGTGGAGAGAAGCGCCTTGCTGAGTGCGGCGGCACTGGGGTCACTCTGAGATGGGAAGTTGTTTCAGGGTCACCGTCTCAGGTTCCACGAAGAACTCCAGGTTGGATCTCGGTCCCAGTTACCCCGTGTAGACTCCAAACAGCCCTGCTGATGGCTCGGCGTTTCGTGAGGTGGGGTGTGCTCTGCTAAAGAAAGCAGATGTGCTTCCCTGTGAGCAGACACACAGCCTGGCAACAGACCTGTGTACAGCAGTGATGGAGACTCGGACAGAGGGACCAGCCTGTGCGGCTGCGGAGCCCACACCCATGGTCTGAGAATCCTGCCCCACCGGGGGGAACTTCTCTGCAAGCATAGTGGTTGCTCAGGAAGAACTGGAAATCTAAACTAGCTACAAAAAGGTCACCTCTGAGGATGGTGGCTTTGTAACATTTTTGAACAGAGGAAGAAAGGTATGTTATATCAGACCACATATACAGAACACACACACACACTCATACAAACATATACAGATAAAAGAAAACAAAGATCACAAAATAGGACTTATCTTTGCTGCTGCTTATGAAGTCTGAAGTTTTTTATTCTGTCATTCTACATTCTATTTCTTTTTCTATTTTTGAGTGCTAGTTGGGCCCACTAAATTGATCTCATAGCCCACTTTCCAACTAACAGTTTTAAAAACACTGACCTAAAAGAGCTGTTGGAAAGGACCAGCCAGTGTCACTCTAGGTGACCACAGCAATGTGACGGCTGCAGCAGGTGACCATGGCAACCGCATCTCCTGGCCAGGAATTGTAGCCTCCTGTTTATTGTTATTTACTTTTGTGTAGGCCATGTAGTCATGAGATTCGACATTTAAAAAATGTGAAAGAACACGCGGTGAAAACTGTCTTTCCCACTCCTGCCTCTCAGCCACCCAGCTTCCCACCTCAAGGGCAATCAACCTTACTACTTTCTTCTGTCATCGTCCAGAGATATCCTCTGCATATACAAGTATCAGACATTATTTTCCCCTTATTTTACATATAGAATAGCGTAATTACAACATTGTTCTATACCTTTCTTATCTCCCCATAGCATATCTTGGTAATTATTACACCAATAAAAAAAGTAATATTTCACTGTACCTTACGCCATTATTTACTGAACCAGACACCTGCTGACTACATATTTAGATTGTTTCCAATGTTTTCCTCTTACAGACACTAATGTATTGAATAACTGACTCATCGTTTGCTGACGCATCTTTTTCCACATATGAGAATACCGATACTAATATCCTTAGAAATAGAATTGCTTAGTTAAAGGGTACATATATTTGCAATTCTGATATTGTCAAACTGCCTTCCAGAAACTGCTGTTCTAGTTTGTACTAGTTTTATACTCGCATGTTCTTAAAAGTAGTGTTAATAAGTTTCCCAGCGTTTGCCAATGATTGGAGGGAAATTGACATCTCAACATGGTTTTCATTCCATGTTTATTATGAAAAAGACTGAGCATTTCTGTATGTGCGTAAGAGCCAGTGGTGTGTTTCCTGCCGCCCTTTTTTCACATCCTTCGCATCTACTTTGAAGAGCAACCATCAGCTGCCAAGTAAAGTGAGCTCAGGTACTGGGCTTAGCAGGTCTAAATAGCAAGTAACTGTGTGCATATGTAACAAAAGGTATACCCTTGCAGAGCACTGTGCCACGTACTATGGGGTAGAAGAAAATGTATCCTAATTATCATTAATCTATGTGGAGGCAACCTAATTATTTCAACTGCTTTCACAGCTGACATACCCTCAAAGTCCAAGCAACCTCTAGTTCCATGTCAATTTAGATTGTAGATGAAATAACCTGCAATCCAAATCCCAAACATACTGCACTGCGTGATGCCGATGCGAAGATGAATAAGACAGAGCTTCGAGGGGAAAAATCAAGCAACAAAATTAAAGTTGTCTACTGCCCCTGGTACAACGAAGGATAAAGTTGGAAGTGGCCAGGAGTGCTGGGCTGAAAACTTCACTCAAGGAGTCATGACGGATCAGCTCTCAGAACCTCTCCTGAGGGGGCTCCTTGGCTACAAAACCCTCTCCACCTCACCATCCTTGCTTGAGTTCTTGAAACTTACCGATTTTCTCACCGTGGATCCTAACTCCGCTCATTCCTTCAGATTGCTTGCCCCCTTTGCTTTGCACTGGTCACTTTTCGTCCTTCTAAGTTGTAACCATCTGAAAGGCAAGAATTAGGTCTTACTTATACCCAAGTCTGTGCAAAATAGGCTTTCAGTAGATATTCTTGAATGGATGAAAGAAAGAGTGAACGGATGAGTTCATTCCTTCCAAAACGTCTGGTCTCGTGGCATTTATCCTACTCACCACATTATTGATCAGCCAGAGTCATTCTCTTCAGGTACAACACTCCACAGATGTCAAAGCCGGGCCTGAGCTCCACTCAAGCCACCGAGGGGCTTGCTCCCTGCAAGGGTGTCTACAGAACAACCCTGACTAAGGCATATTATCAGGACCCTAGATTATCAAATGAAATGGCTTTATCTGGGTAAAGGAGGTATTTTAGTTTTTATAATGTCTCAGAGTTATTTAATTCACAGTTTTGGAAGACTGCTAAATAATAAAAATGCTTACTAAACTGCCAGTTTAGATATATGGTTATGTATGCATGTGTATGTGTAATCAGTCACTCAGTCGTGTTCAGCTCTTTGTGACCCCATGGACCATAGCCCACCAGGCTCCTCTGCCCATGGATTTCCCAGGCAAGAATACTGGAGTGGGCTGCCATTTCCTACTCCAGGGGATCTTCCCAACCCAGGGATCGAACCCGGGTCTCCTGCACTGCAGGCAGATTCTTTACTGACTGAGCTACAAAGGAAGCCCAATTATACAATTATATTTTAGTACATTGCAAAAATATCTCTTCTGCCCATGTTTTGAGACTAGGAAGAAGAAAACTACTTTCTTACAGAAGAAAGCTAGTTTCTCTGAGTTTTTTCCCTCTTCTCTGTAAAAATTCCTTTTAGTTGCGTGATCCAAGTTATGACTTGGCAACTAAGGCTTCCATCAGGAATTAACAAACAGAAATCTTTATCTTTTGGCTATTTCTGAGTCAACGAGAGCTAAAAATTCAAAATGTCCTTTTTTCCCATGTTTCTCATTATAGTTAGATTTTGCCATCAGTGTTGTTAATGGCAATGTGAGATAAGAAATCTCTTATATGGAAATTTTTAAAGCTTTATTTCCTTGCTTCTTTGTTTTCCTATTTATTTATTATTTTGGCTAAAGTAAGTTTGCCTCACTTCCAACAATGAAGTTACTTTTCAGACTTTCACTTGTTACTTATTTGAGACTATAAAGGGTCCAGGAACCATGCTGAAACTCATAAATATTACACCAGTGCTCAGACCTGCCAGGCCAGCTACCATATATAACCCTCATGTTGTACCCAGTAGGTCAACCCACAGACCTCAAATGACAGCTATATGGTCTGTTCCAAGTGCCCTGTGTGGCAAGGAAAAGTCTAGGTGTGCTAGATATATGGCCATTGATTCTCTTCTGTACTCAGGATGTCTTCACATTAATAAAGCAAGCCAACAGCAAATATTTCAACATTCTTTGACTGCACTTCAAAGTGTGGAAGAGAAACTTTTGTTTAAAAAAAATACTCATTCTGGTGAAACTCAAAATAGCCTGAAACCATAAACTTTGGGGAAATTTGGGCTCTTATTTTAGGTTAAAAATGCTCCCAGATGAAAGAGAATTTGGGGTTATAAAAACACCTCATTTATCTCTATGACATTTATAGAGTATTTTTATTAGATATAATTTCATTTCTGTTAATGTAGGTTCTCAACTCCATCAAATGCTTAATGCAATAAAACTTTTAAGGCCATATTTATTATCAGAGGTATGCAAACCATTTTTGATGGTAATATTTTTAAAAGCTTCCCTAAAGTCACGATGAGAGATGCTCTCTGCTTGACAATACTAAAAACTGATATACTCTTACATCTGCAGTCCCATATCCAATTAAAATAAAACGAATTATGACATTAAATCTTGAAGGCAATAAGACACCGGGGATGTTCATAAATCCCAGGGTTGGAGCGTCAGTTATACGTGAGGACATGTTTAGTTGAAACATTTGCATCATAAGCACAAGGAATAGAGAGGAGGAATGGCTCTAATTTGGTTTCAGTCATGCAGCTTCTCCTTTTCCAAGAGTATTCGGTACTAGAAAAAGTACTTTCAAAGGGTTTATACTTAAAACTGTGGCAAAGGCAATGCTTTGTGTTCACCCGATCTATTTGGTTCTCTCTCCTGAACATGGCAGAACATAGCATCTTACAGCTCCTTGTGGTCAGCTGTGGCCATGCAGCCCATGCTGGCCACCAGCCCGTAACTGGGGTGGACGGTGCCTCTGACACAGCACTCAAGGCCACCTGTTGAGATGACAAAACCACAAGAGGGGAACTGCCTGAGTCACAACACAGCAGATAGTATTATTCTTGCATTATGAACAGGAAATAAACTTTTGTCGTGTTTATGGGGATTTCAGGATTAATTTGCCACTGCAAGATAACCTAGACTGTTCTAAGTGTCCTAATCAGAGAAACAAATTTTTGGTATAAATAGTGGAAAAAATTATTTGATTGGGACTTAATCTTAAAAAGAAAAATTATGGAAATCAGTTTATTTTCTCCTAATGGTTAATAAAGTATAAATTATAATGTTATATTGGGCTTCTCTGGTGGCTCAGACAGTAAAGAATCCGCCTGCAATGAGGGAGACCTGGGTTTGATCCCTGGGAAGATCCCCTGGAGAAGGGAAAGTTATCCACTCTAGTCTTCTTGCCTAGAGAATCCCATGGACAGAGGAGTCTGGCAGGCTACAGTCCGTGGGGCCGCAAAGGGTCAGATATGACTGAGCAAGTTTTACACACACAGTGTTATAGCACTAATCGTGCTTAGAATAGAGAATGGATCAAATGTTGGGTTACTGCCATTTTTCCCTTAAAGCACTCATATGTGGCTGCTAGTCTTCAAAATCTACTCTAAGGATGGAGTATGTCCCTTTATAATCTTTTAAGCTTATTAAATTGATATATAATACACATCCTAAGGATTTCTCTTAGGTAAAAATGTGAAATTTAACCATTGGAGGAATGTTTTATTTTTTAAAAGTTAACAAATGTTTAAAGTAAGTTCTTGGAAAATTCTTTTGGAAGTTTTATAAAACTTGGTACATAAGTATTTTACATATTTTTTAAAAAGAATGGGTATTATCATTTTTATTTAACTTCAGGGTATTTCTTAATTCTAATTAATTTTAATTGAGTTACAAATAAATTGGAATTTATTTCAGGCTGCTCAGCTAAAAACAGTGAAAAGCAACCTCTTGTTTAGCTACAAATCAGCCCAGAACGCAGGGTCTGACAGGTTAGATTTCACTCCATGATCCCACACAGGGGGTATGATACAGAACGAGAAAAGCAATGACAGCAAATGGCATAGAGACGTGAAAGCTTAATACACAGAGATTATAATATATAATCAATACATTAAACAAGTATCTTTACAGACAGCACTAAAAACCCATAATGATAGAGTCCTTGTTTATATGTGTTTCACGTTTCATAAAAAAGTTCTAGCCTATCTGGTGGCATATTTTGGATGCTAATACTTTGACAAACATTCTTTGGCAAGTGGAATTATTCTGTCATTTTCATTATTTCATTTCCCCAAAGGAAAGTTGTTTTTTTAAACATTCTTCATTCTTAGATAAACCTCATGACGAACACAAAGATTTTATCCTTCATTGCTGCTGCTCGTGCTGCATCACGTCAGTTGTGTCCGACTCTGTGCGACCCCATAGACGGCAGCCCACCAGGCTCCCCCGTCCCTGGGATTCTCAGGCAAGAACACTGGAGTGGGTTGCCATTTCCTTCTCCAATGAGTGAAAGGTGAAACGGAAGTCGCTCAGTTGTGTCCGACTCTTAGCGACCCCATGGACTGCAGCCTACCAGGCTCCTCCGTCCATGGGATTTTCCAGGCAAGAGTACTGGAGTGCGGTGCCATTGCCTTCTCCATTATCCTTCATTAGTTATACATAAATCTTGTATTTCTGGTGCATTTCACTTCCTTTAAAGGATTCCAGAAGTTTTGTGAAATAAGAAAATGCCTTATACAATTTTAGTATATTTTGATTTTTAATTCAAATGGATTGGAAAGTATCCTCTATTTTCCAAAGCAGTATAATTAGCAAATGCAAAAGGATTTATTGTACAAATTTCATGCAAATGTTGATTAGATCATTTGACCCATTCAACTCAATTTTAATTTCACATAAAAATTTTAAAAGTTTGTATATTTTGCTAATTTGTTATGAACATTAATGAGTTACAATTAAACTAAGTAAGTAAGTGAAGTTGCTCAGTCGTGTCCAACTCTTTGTGGCCCTGTGGACTGTACTCGGGATTCTCCAGGCAAGAATAGTGGAGTGGGTTACCTTTCCTTCTCCAGGGGATCTTCCCAACCCAGGGATTGAACCCAGGTCTCCCACATTGGAGGCAGACGTTAATTTAATATATTGAGTATGTATTACATTAACATAATTTAAAACTCAATAACTTTAGAAGGTATGCAAAATGTAACAGTCAACCTTCTGTCCATATTCCTCATCTGCCAAGAGCCTGCTGTCCTCTGTAGGCAACTACTGTTCCTAGATTTTATGAGTCATTCCAGTGTGCTGTATATGCATTGTTGCTCTTTTATTTAGTCGCTCAAATCAGCCTGACTATTTCGCAACCCCATGGACGGTACCCTGCCAGCTTCCTCTGTCCATGGGTTTCTCCAGGCAAGAATACTGGAGTGGGTTACCATTTCCTTCTATGGAAGATCTTCCCAACCCAGGGATCCAATTCGAGTCTCCTGCGTCTCCTGCTTTGGCAGGTGGATTCTTTACCACTGTACCACTACGTGCACTGAAGCAGATACGAATACAAACCAACCAAAGTTTTCACTTCTTGGTTGACTTGTCTTCTCTGCAGCAGTGGGCAAGCCTCAGTAGCCTCTGTCTGGAAACAGTGGTCCTTTGGCGTCTTTCCTGGTTTTCCCCTCTCTCTCTGGCTACTCTTTTGTTCTCACCTGCAGGCATGGCTCCCCTTGCATGTCTATTACAAACCACTTCTGTGTTCACATGCTGTATTCTTCTCCAGTGAAGATTATCTGTACCCATTTGGGTGTAAATGAAAGTATTGGCATCAAAGTAATTTGTGGACTAAGAAAGCCTTTTCAGAAGAGCTGAGTCTGCAGGATAAGGAGGATTTAGCTAGAAAAGAAAAAGAATCCCTGGGTCAGGAAGATCCCCTGGAGGAGGAAATGGCAACCCACTTACAGTGTTCTTGCCTGAAGAATCCCCTCTTGCTAGACAGAGGAGCCTGGCAGGCTACAGTCCTTGGGGTTTCCAAAGAGTCGGACATGTGCAAAGATATTTCTAGATGGAGGGAAGAGCATATAGAAAGAAATACAGATAAAAGAGGGACAAAATTTGCAAATAGTGATCAGCTCAATGTCTAACAATAAATATTTGTTGTGAATATTGATTGAAAGGATGAATATCATAAAAGGCATTTTTAACAGAAAATGAGGAATTATTTTGCTAAATCATCCATGCAAATTATACAACCTGAATGAAATTAAACAGAACCGATAAGAACTGGATCTGTGAGAAAATTGAATGGATAAAAGGGAAACCACTTGAATGTTCTAACTGGTGAACTAGTGTCTCAATCTGCTGGTCACTGTCAACATAGCACCCTGCTTTAGGTCACCTCGGTGTGTGGGGAGCTTGTCACAGCTTTGCAGAGTCTATGAGCCTCTCTCCATACGCTATAGAAGATTTTGCAGCAGAACCTTAAAGTATACTTCACCAGAGGGGAAGACCTTCATTGTTAATTGTACGGCTTTTTAAGTCTATCAACCGTAAGGGCATGTCAAAGTCCAGTTGCTTTCTTTCAGCTGAGAGAATAGAACAGTCTCCCAAAGTTACAAATTCATGTCCAAAAGCCAAAATGAAAAGAAGCCATTCAGTATCTCTGCCTCTGTGAGGACAGTATTTTGACTGCGTGAAGGTGAAGTGAAGGTGAAAGTTTCTCAGTCGTGTCTGACTCTTTGCAACGCCATGGTCTATAAAGTCCATGGGATTCTCCAGGCCAGAATACTGGAGTGGGCAGCCTTTCCCTTCTCCAGGGGATCTTCCCAACCCAGGGATCGAACCCAGGTCTCCTGCATTGCAGGCAGATTCTTTACCAGCTGAGCCACAATGGAAGCCCAAGAATTCTGGAGTGGGTAGCCTATCCCTTCTCCAGCTGATCTTCCCAACCAGGGATCGAACTGGTCATGGGAATTTTGTCTTTAACTGAATACTTCCAGTTGTTTAATCTTTTTTAAAAACTTAATTTATTTAATTGGGGGATAATTACAGTTTTGTGATGGATTTAGTCATGCATCCACCTGACTCAGCCACAGGCATATGGGTGTTCCCCATCCTGAACCCCACTCCCTCCTCCCTCCCCACCCGACCCCTCTGGGTTGTTCCGGACGGCTTTGGGCGCCCTGCTTCAGGCATCAAACTTGGACTGGCCATCTATTTCACATATGGCAATGTACATGTTTCAGTACTGTTCCCTCAGATCCTCCAAGCCTTGCCTTCTCTGTTGTTTAATCTGGATTTTTTTAACTGATTGTCTCCATGTCTGTAAGATCCCTCTAGCTGCATCAGCAATGATTGAGAGCCTGAGGAGCAGGTCCCCGAGCAGAGTCAGCACTATGACCAAGTCCTATTGCTTCGTTTCTCTGGACCCTGTCATCCTCCTCTGTGCTAATATCACAGAACTGGTAAGAGAATCATATAAAATGAAATTGCTTCTTTAAATAGAATGCTGTCATAGAGTTGCTGTAGAAGTCTCCTAAACTTGGACTTACCTCTGTTTGGGTTAAATTTCTTCTTATTGCAATGAGAAAGAATTAACAATTTACATTGTTAATAACAAATAATAGATTGAACATTTCATACTGCCTTCATTCCCTGTGAATTCCATGTTCCCATAAGAAAAAGAAAATCATCAGATGGAAATGCCAGAGGTCTCAAGCCCATTTGGAAGTTTTTAGGAAGCTCTTTCATAACAAGTAGTATGACATGATTGCCAAGGTAAGGAGGGCTGGATTCTACATCCTACTTGTACTGTGTAACGCTGACAAGTCACAGCCTTTGCAGGGTATGTTTCTTTACCAGCAAAACAAGTCCATATGATTTCCAAGACCCCTTACAATTCCCCAAAAAAACCATGATTTTTCTCATGACAGCTGTCTTTAAATGTACAAATGATGTCATATATTGGAGGGCATAACAAAATAGAATTTTAATTTCTCAGTCTATCTATTTCAATGACTTAAAAAAGTGCAGTTTTTAATTGAAAAGGCAAAATCTTTAGTGGTGCTAATAAAGGACCAATAACGATTTCTCTTCTTCACGCAGATGTATTTAGAAGGATGCTAGCCACACGGAGGCTAATTTTGCACTGAGCCAGAGCCGATCCAGTGACTAGGCCTGAACATCCAGCTCAGCGAGATTGCAAAGGGCATTGATAGGAGAGGAGGTGAGAGGGGATGAGGTCTCTGTATCAAGTAAATTATCGATTTGCATCTAAAAGCCAAGGTGTCTATTCAAAGGCCATGTTTTTGAAAAGGACAAATATTCCTTGGCTAGTTCAAAAGCTATGAAGCCATTTTGGGGTTTCTATTCAATAGACTGAAAGGGAAGAACCGAGAATTCTAAGTTCAGTTCAGTATTGAAATATTCCTGAATGTCAGCTTGCTGCTAAATATATGCTAAATGCGTAATTTCTCAGTTATCATAGACATAGAGAAAACTGACTACGTTTCTCAGTTTTCCGTTAACTTTGAAAAATTAATTTGATTCGGCATCCGACGTTGTCAATACATAATTTTAAAGTAGTGAGATCAGGGCTTTTTAAGGGAAAGTCAGCTTAGAAATGTTGAATTTAACAACAACAAAAAATAAAACCCTTGATGTCCTCCATACAAAGATAATCTTAATAAATTCAGATAAATAAAAATTTAAAAATTAAAACCACTTTCAAACCCATCAGTCCATGAATATTTTCATGTGTGTTCCTATGTATTTTTTTCATATGCAGGTGGGGTTGCTTGTTTTAATTTGCTTTTCTCACCAACACTGCATGTTGAACACCCTCATACATCCCTGAATCTCACATGTATAAACAGCCAGTTTCACGCTGGTGCTCTGAGGAGGCCCAGCGCTTTTCCTGAGGTTCCTCAGGGGTTTCCAGGGTTTGGACTGTGGCCAAGTGGACAGAGGGCCTCCACACCCCTGACCCCATCCCGAATCCAAACTTCATCAATAGCAGGCTTTCAAACACATGCTTTACTTTAAAAAAAAAAAAAAAAAAAAGCTTTTCTGTTTAAAAGATTCTGCTGCTAAAAAGAAAAATTTTTAATCACTGCTGTCTATTTTTTTTTTTCAGTTTTGTTTTATTTTTGGCTGCACTGGGTCTTCATCGCATCTTGCGGGGTTTCCCTAGTTGAGGTGAGCAGGGGCTACTCTGCCGAAGTGCATGGGCTTCTTATGAGGCAGCTTCTCTTGTTGCAGAGCACAGGCTCTGCGTGCACGGGCTGCAGGAGTTGCACCAGCTGGGGCTCAGTAGGCGTGGAACACAGGCTGAGTTGCCCCACGGTATGCGGGATCTTCCTGAACCGGGGATGGAACGTACGTCCCCGCTTTGGCAGGCAGATTCTTAGCCACTGGATCACCAGGGAGGCCCTGTATCCGTTTTAATGTCTATAATTGTGAGCATGTATGTATGTATCATGGGATTCCCTGGTGGCTTGGGTCGTAAAGAATCTGCCTGCAAAGCAGGAAATGTGAGTTCAATCCCTGGGTCCCTGGAGGAGGACATGGCCACCCACTCCAGTCTTTTTGCCTGGAGAAGTCCATGGATGGTTGAGTCTGGGAGGCCACAGTCCATGGGGTCACAAAGAGCTGGACGTGACTTAGTGACTAAGTAACAGCAGCATATGTATCATATTCCGATTAATAGGTTCCTTTTGACACAGTAGGTAAGAGTCACACTTCCTAGATCTGAACCCCAAGTCTGTCACTATGAGCTGTAACAATGTGCTTGTCTTAAAGCGCCCATAAATTCTTTGACACTCCTGCCACAAATATACATATTAATCAAGAACCTGTATTAATCAGAATGCATTCAGCTTCAACGACAAATAATCCAATCCAAAATGATTTTTGCAAAAAGAAAAAAAAAAAAAAGGATTTATCTACTTCCATAGGTATTCATTGGAGAAGGAAATGGCCACCCACTCCAGTGTTCTTGCCTGGAGAATTCAAAGGACAGTGGAGCCTGGAAGGCTGCAATCCATGGGGTCACAAAGAGTTGGACACGACTGAGCAATTTTCACAATTTTCACGTGTAGGTATTCATATTAGCTTCAGGAAAGGTCGGATCCAAGTGAAAGTGAAGTCACTCAGTCATGTCCGACTCTTTGCAACCCCATGGACTGTAGCCTACCAGGCTTCTCCATCCATGGGATTCTCCAGGCAAGAATACTGAAGTGGGTGGCCATTTCCTTCTCCAGGGGATCTTCCCAACCCAGGAATCGAACCAGGGTCTCCCACATTGGAGGCAGACGCTTTAACCTCTGAGCCACCAGGGAAGCCCCTGGTGGGATCCAGGGACTCATCAAATCTGTTTTTAACTCTTGACCGCTCGGCCATCCTTTCTTTCATGATAACTTTATTTTCAAATTTACCTTCACATCAGGGCCCCTGAAATTTCCAGATTTATATCTAGAGGTTTCACATTATGATCAGAGTTCTTACTTGTAGCTCTACACTCTGACTCTGAGGATTAAACAGAAAATGAGTTTATTAAAAGACTACTTTGTAAGCTACAGAATTGTAAAGGCAAGAACCACACCTGTAGCCAAGCTTCCAACAAGAATGGTCTAAAGAAACCACCACGAAGCTGCCACGGGCTCTCCCAGCGCCAGACGCTCTCTGTACACTGGTGTCAGAAGCTCAAATACTGATGGGAGCAAAGCCAGTCCCAGTCCAGAAACTCATCCGTGCAACCACTGCCACCCTCAAAGCCATTCATCTTAGTCATTATACTCGCCAGCCCAGCAGGACCCCCGCGCGTCCTTCCTTGAGCTGTTGACTTCCCAGTCAAAGCTTCACACGACAGAGTGACTGATGAAGGCACGTAGGTCGTATGCCAATGTCTTCACTGCTAAAGAGACTGGATTTTCTGTCTTTTACTTTGGTGAGGCAGACCTCATACAGCAGAAATTCTGTGAAGCTTGGGACTTTGGTTCAAATATGCTGGGCCAAAACCATGACAAATACCCCGAAGAACGGCTCCAGGGGAGAGTGACTGCAGAAGTTACTGGCTTAAATACAGACCCGGTTGCCCTGTTATCCGCATGCAGAGCTTCGTTTGACTTCAGCATTGCCTGCCTCCTATCCAGAGTTGAAATATTAGCCCATATGAACCAAAACCAAGCTGGAACAGTAGGCTCCTTCCCAGAATCCTTCCGGCAGACAAGCTGTTTCATACAACTAACATATTGTGAGCTTTAAAAATGCTCTAAAATAAGGGCCACGTGAGAAAGGAAGTTAACTTGGCAAATAGTCAAAACATAAAACTGCAAATGAGTTAATGACATTTCATAATTTTTAAACTTTGCCTATTTGAAAAATAATTGAGATGTATCACTACCTCATATGAATAGTTTAAGGAAAGGAGAATAATGTGCAGATGGCAGCATCTGAGCAGTTTATAGCTGATGACGTAATTCCTTTGGTATTGTTAACATGTTTCGGTCTTTCATTCAAATACGCACTATGGTCTTCACAAAAGGGTTTTAACGTTAATCACTCATTCTAGAAACAAATTTACCCTCATCTGATGCTGATCTCTATTATACAGTTAATAAGATATGAACGCATCAAATATTAAAAATCAATTATGTTACAGAAAACATGATGAATGATCGGAAAGGACTGCATGCCATTTAGACTAAGAAAAATCTTCTGCTGTGATTATTTTAAGGATACGTCTTTTATAACTGATTTAACTTGTAACTCAACATTTTCGCACCTGTCTATTGCGTTTCATAAGATAAAGATAAATTTCTAAACTATTATCTGTCAGTTTCTTACATGTTTTTCTCCATATGGCAACAAATTGAAAATACTGTGCTTGTCAGAAGCTAGATGTAATGTGAACAGAGAAGTATATATAGAGGTGGCCCTCAAGAACTTAGAAATGAAGGAAATGGATTGCTTTATGAGACAAACTGTAAAATAAGTATAATTACCATATTTTGATGGACAGGTTCTCCTACAAAAGGGATAACTTTCTACGTCTTCAGAACTATAAAGTGCAGATGATGTTTATAACCTTACCTGTCAGATCAGCCAAGAAACCCAGAAAAAAGAGGGCCATGGAGGGTGGTTTGGGGTCCTTCCCCACACACACAAAGGAGAGTTATCAAGGATAACATTGGCCATGTCCATTTCAACAGATTCTTAATGAGACAGGGTCTTAGGCATCACGTTTTGAATACCGTCCCTAGGGCAAAACTATATCCATGGAGTTTTGGACACATCAACCCTGTTAGTAACAGACCTTTGATTTATGTAATTCCTGTTATTAAAATCTTTATGTGTCGGTAAACTTTTAGTCACATAATCTTGATTGTAAGAAGGGAAAACTCTTCATTCTGACTGTGGGTCTTCTACTTCTTGTGACAGTTATTTTTCATTTTAAGCTAATAAATTTACATTCTGATACCTTCCAGATCTCCTGGGCAGCTTACCTTTAGTCAGTGTCACAGGACTTGTAGAAATTGACCATTATCAGTGGCCTCTCCCTAAACCCACTTGCAAGCGCTGATCTATCTGGGGATTTTATACTTGATCCTAAACTAAGCTATGGCTGCAATACTAGAAACCACACCAAGGTCTGTAAACAAAGAAACCACAGTTTGCTAAGAAAAAAGAACTGGGGATGAGTGATATCTCAAGCTGGATTTCAGCAGCCACCACTGTGTAGGTGGTCCAATCGACTGAAAGATGATGCTGCAGATGAGCATCTTTTCAGAGGCCGGGATAGGCGAATGTGGGACAGGAAGGCCTTCAAGTGAGACGTTCCTCCTCGCATAACTCTTTTTTAAATTCATTTACTTTTGACTGGAGGATAATCTGCTTTACAGCATTGTGTTGCTTTCTGCCGCACATCAGCATGAGCCAGCCACGGGTATACCTGTGTCCCCTCCGTCTCCAGTCTCCCTCCCGACTCCCACCTCAGCCCACCCCTCTCGGGTATCACAGAGCACTGGGTTGAGCTCCCTGTGTTATACAGCGACTTCCCACTGGCCATCTATTTTACTCAGGGTAACGCATGCTTCCATTCTACTCTCTCAGTCCGCCCCCTCTCACCTTCCCCCACTATGTCTGTAAGCCTGCTCTCTCTGTCTCCATCTCCACTGTTGTTAGTCTCGGAGTTGTGTTCAGTTCTTTGAGACCCCAGGGACTCTAGCCCGCCAGGCTCCTCTGTCCATGGGATTCTTCAGGCAAGAATTCAGGATTCTTCAGGAGTGGGGTTGCCATTTCCTTCTCCAGGAGATTTTCCTGACCCAGGGATTGAACTCAGGTCTCCTGCATTGCGGGCAGATTCTTAACCGTCTAAGCCACCAGGAAGCATGTCCACTGCTATTCTGAAAATAAGTTCATCAGTACCGTCTTTCTGGATTCCACGTATACCTTCATCGCTCTTAGTTTCATAGTGAACAATGTGTGTGTGTCCACGTGCAAGTGTATGAGAGAGAGAGAGGCTAGTAGACTTTCCCGATGTCTGGCCTAGAAGTCAAACTAATACCAAGTCAAAATCGTCACTGTGGTAGCCAGTATGGTAGATATCGAGCATCCGAGTGAGAAAGGAGGAGCAGACTCAGAGTGCCCTCCACGTAACGGTGTATCCTGGGCCTGACCTAGGAGAGGATCCTGATATATGCGTTGCTGCCTCCATAATGCCCACTGTGGTCACAATTACCCTCCTTCCAATCTCCAAGACCCAGGAAGGAACTGTGTTTCAATTTCAAGCTGTCCATGAATGGAAATTTTCTCAAACATGGATTTTGCCAAAAGTCAAATAACAATTTACTAGCTGACATTAATCACCTCACCCCAGTATTCTTGCCTGGAACATCCCATGGACGGAGGGGCCTGGCAGGCTACAGTCCATGGGGTCGCTGAGAGTCGGACATGACTGAGCGATTTCACTTTCACTTTTCACTTTCATTCCTTGCAGAAGGAAATGGAAAACCACTCCAGTGTTCTTGCCTGGAGAATCCCAGGGACGGGGGAGCCTGGTGGGCTGCCCTCTTGGGGTCGCACAGAGTCGGACACAACTGAAGCAGCTTAGAAGCAGCAGCTAACATTAATGGAGTGCTTCGTATGTATCAGGTAGTTATGACTGACTGGGTTAACTAGAACTGCAGGGATACAGTGGGGTGGAAGAACACTTTTCCACAAAAGGGAGCATTGTCTCCAAGAGAAGAAAGATATTCTGCAAAAACAAAATAAGAAATGTTTTAATTTGAGTTTCTCAGTCCCTTGGTCTACAAGGAGATCAAGCCAGTCCATTCTAAAGGAAATCAGTTCTGAATATTCATTGGAAGGACTGATGCTGAAGCTGAAACTCCAATACTTTGGCCACCTAATGGGAAGAACTGACTTATTAGAAAAGACACTGATGCTGGGAAAGATTGAAGGCAGGAGGAGAAGGGGATGACAGAGGATGAGGTGGTTGGATGACATCACCGACTTGATGGACATGAGTTTGGGTAAACTCCGGGAGTTGGTGATGGACAGGGAGGCCTGGCGTGCTGCAGTCCATGGAGTCGAAAAGAGTCAGACTTGACTGAGTGACTGAACAACAACAACAATATAATATAAATGAAATTGAGCAACTTTTCACACCTTTATGGGCAATTTTTATACTTTTTTAGGGAATTGCCTGTTTCTGTCTTTCCCCATTTTCCTAATGCTTTTTGCTTCTCTCTCCCTCTATTTTTGTGATCTTATTTCATTTTTAATATAGACTTTGTTTTAGAACAGTTGTAGAACTAGTCGGTATTGCACATGATGTCTCACTATTGGCTTCCAGAAGCTGCACACATTCATTGGCTTATAGTCCCTCTCGATCTCTGAAGCCAGCAATGGCAGATCATGTGTTTCTCAAGATGTCTTCTCTTTCTGATTCTTCTGCTTCCCTCTTCCCCATTTAATGCTGTGTGATCACATTGGGTCAATTGAAATAGTCTCTTCATCTTAAAATCAGCTGATTAGCAATCTTAATTTTATCTGCAAGCCTAATTCCCCCTTGCTGTGTAGCAGAATATATTCATGGGTTCTGGTGATTCAGATCACTTCAGTCATTCAGTCATGTCCGACTCTTTGCAACCCCATGAACCACAGCACACCAGGCCTCCCTGTCCATCACCAACTCCCAGAGTTTACCCAAACCCACGTCCATCAAGTCGGTGATGCCATCCAACCATCTTGTCCTCTGTCGTCCCCTTCTCCTTCTGCCCTCAATCTTTCCCAGCATCTGGGTCTTTTCAAATGAGTCAGTTCTTCACATCAGGTGGCCAAAGGATTGGAGTTTCAGCTTCAGCATCAGTCCTTCCAATGAGCACCCAGGACTGATCTCCTTTAGGATGGACTGGTTGGATCTCCTTGTAGTCCAAGGGACTCTCAAGAGTCTTCTCCAACACCACAGTTCAAAAGCATCAATTCTTCAGTGCTCAGCTTTCTTTATAGTGCAATTCTCACATCCATACATGACCACTGGAAAAACCACAGCCTTGACAAGATGGATCTTTGTTGGCAAAGTAATGTCTCTGCTCTTGAATATGCTATCTAGGTTGGTCTTAACTTTCCTTCCAAGGAGTGTCTTTTAGTTTCATGGCTGCAGTCACCATCTGCAGTGATTTTGGAGCCCAGCAAAATAAATTCAGCCACTGTTTCCACTGTTTCCCCATCTATTTGCCATGAAGTGATGGGACTGGATGCCATGATCTTAGTTTTCTGAATGTTGAGCTTTAAGCCAACTTTTTCACTCTCCTCTTTCACTTTCATCAAGAGGCTCTTTAGTTCTTCTTCACTTTCTGGCCGTGTAGCAGAATATATTCATGGGTTCTGGTGATTAGCTTGTGAACATCTTTGAGGGACCATTTTTCCCTTTACAAAGATCATCAGTATTCCTTGTTTACAAGCAATAGAAATTGTCTCCAACTTAAGCAGATAGAGAATTTATTAGGCGAATAAAGGTTTAGCTCATAGAATTACAGAGAAGCTGAATAACTTTGTGTTGGAATGGATGTGAAACAGAGCAGCTCTGGATCTCTAGAAAGTAGGGGATGATTGACAATCTTTTTAATAGACAATACTATCTTGATGAATAGCTCTAACTATGCTTTATTCTTATGCTGCTCAAGATTGAAATTCCAGGGAGAAATAGACTCTGACTGGCTTTTCATAAGTAATGTATCCACTCCTAAGCCAAAATTGGGATGAACACCTTGATTAATGAACCGACAAAGATTGTGTGCAATGAGAGGAGGTTCTTCCCCAATGCCAGTTCCAGGCATCATTACCAGAAGAAGAAATGTGTGTTAGGCAGGCAAAATAAGAGCTATCTACTGTGGTATGGGAAGGATTCTGAGCAATCATAGCAGAGTCAGTTAGGCTGTAGTGGCATCATAATAAAGTGTATATGGTATGAACTAGTTTCATTTGGCTAGCATGGGGCATGTAAATAGCCCTCCCCAGACAACAACAGGAAAGTAGACTCAGCTGGTAGGACTGTCCCTGAGTGTGCAGATGAGAGATTTTACCCAATGTCACAAGGCATAGGCAGCTATCAACTGCTTTAGCATTGAAGAATACTAATAGCAACTGCAGTTAAGGAAACTCAGGTCAATGGATCTGGGAGCAAACGGAGTAGGAAGTTAGATTCAAAATGTAGTTATCCCACTAGTAGGTAAGAGCAAAGCTTACCTAGCTATTTCCATTCTCTCCTTAGTGAAAGACAAGTCTGATTTCCTAGAGGTCAATTATTTCTTCAGATCTTTGCGGGAAGGAGGCAAGACACATGATTTTCAGTACTGTGCTTAGTCACTCAGTCATGTCCAACTCTTTGTGACCCCATGGGCTGTAGCCCGCCAGGCTCCTCCATCCATGGAGATTCTCCAGGCAAGAATACTGGAGTGAGTTGCCATGTCTTCTTCCAGAGGATCTCTCAAATCCAGCTCTCCTGCATTGCAGGCAAATTCTTTAGTCTGAGCCACCAGGGCAGCCCAAGAATACTGGAGTGGGTAACCTAACCCTTCTCCAGGGGATCTTCCTGACCCAATAATGACATATCTAAAAACTCCTACACAGTGACTCAGCATAACCTCTCATAATGACAACCATAGAAGCAAGAATACACAAACCTTCTTTATCCTACTCCATTCGTTTTTGTCTTTCAAACCCTGTAATTATCTGCCTCATTGTTCTTTGTACCCAGTAGCCATTCTTTCACAGTATTCAGTAAAGAAATTTATACATTCATCCTAGCCAAATCCTTGACAAGAATGTGCTTCACATAAAATTGCCAGATGATTTTCAAAGAAACTAACTTTAAAAGTCACACATTTGAAGGTTGATGTTTAGGCTTCACAAAGAGAAATCACTGAAGTAAAATGATGCTCAAAAATACTTGCAACTTACATCTATGACAAAGATAAAAAGGATTCCTGGTCAGAACTACTACTCGTCAGGAATCCTGAAAGCAATATGAGACTCAAGCTGTGAATCTGAAAAGGAACGTAAAGTATTAACAAGTACTAGCAATGTACCATCATCATTGCCTAGAAATATTTTCCCCTTGCTTCTTAAATATCATCCATTTTTATCTGGATTATAACAGCTCCTCTTCTGTCTCCCTTGTTTTGCTGGCCAGTGGAATAGATGAGTCATCTCACCATCTGGGCTGGAGGAAAGAGAGATGTATGGCTGAATAAAGCTGAATATTATCTACATAATGATGGCCCTGCAGTCCAAAATATCTCTTTCTCAGTGTCCTCATCTACACTTAGTTTTTCTTCAAAACAAAATTAGGGGGTATTCTACAAAAGCAATTTCTGGCTACTTCTTCCCACCTCTAAGTCAACATTTCCAAACTTTTGGCAATATAGACTCCAGGCAGCACTGACTTTTCAAAGGCTTGGTAATGGCTGAAAAGCCTAGATTAAATTAATTAAGCAAAATATTATAGCACCATGTTTTTTGAGGTGCCATTCAAAACTCTTCATAACGCCATTCCTCAAAAGTAAAGTCAGCACCTGAAGAGACAAATGTCTGTCTTTGCTTTGAGATAAGATTTAAGGTTGCACAAATGTTGCAGGTTTTCAGTTTATCATGTATGCCTGTCTCTCTGCGTGTGTATGTTTATATAGTCTTTGCTAAATGCCAGGATATAGTGGAGAAAAAAAAGCCGTATATCTTGCCTTCACAGAGTTTACAGATGAGTGTGATCAAACATACAGGCTATCTGTAGAACACACATGGATTTCCAAGCATATAAGACCTGTGTTTAAAACACTGCTGCTGCTGCTGCTGCTGCTAAGTCGCTTCAGTTGTGCCAGACTCTGTGTGACCCCATAGATGGCAGCCCACCAGCCTCCCTGTCCCTGGGATTCTCCAGGCAAGAACACTGGAGTGGGTTGCCATTTCCTTCTCCAATGCATGAAAGTGAAAAGTGAAAGTGAAGTCTCTCAGTAGAGTCCAGCTCTTCGAGACCCCATGGACTGCAGCCCACCAGGCTCCTCCGTCCATGGACTTTCCAGGCAAGAGTACTGGAGTGGGGTGCCATTGCCTACTCCGGTTTAAAAAACAGGTAATCAAATTCTGTTTATGTAAGATTACTTTCTTTTCATAAAGAGCTAATGCAAGCCATATGGTTCAGAGCTTTATATTGTTTATATATGTATACATATATACACGTAGGCTCCAAAATCACTGCAGATGGTGACTGCAGCCATGAAATCAGAAGACGATTGCTTCTTGGCAAGAAAGGTATGACAGACCTGGGCAGTGTGTTGAAAAGCAGAGACATTACTCTGCCAACAAAGATCTGTATAGTCGAGACTATGGTCTTCCCAGTGGTCACGTACAGTTGTTAGAGCTGGACTATAAAGAAGGCAGAATGCCAAAGAATTGATGCTTTTGAACTGTGGTGCTGAAGAAGACTCCTGAGAGTCCCTTGGATAGTGAGGAGACCAAGCCAGTCAATCTTAAGGGAGATCCACCCTGAATATTCACTGGAAGGACTGATGCTGAAGCTGAAGCTCCAGTATTTTGGTCACGTGAGGCGAACAGGCAACTCATTGGAAAAGTCCCTGATGCTGGGAAAAATTGAGGGCAGAAGGAGAAGAGGGCGTCAGAGGATGAGATGGCTGGACGGCATTACCAATGCAATGAACATTAACTTGGACAAACTCCAGGAGATGGTGAGGGACAGGGAGGCCCGGCATGGTACAGTCCATGGGGTCGCAAAGAGTCAGACGTTATAGATATAGATATAGATATAGATATAGATATAGATATAGATGATATAGATATAGATATAGATATATCCTTATGCTCTCTTTTCAGTTTCTGAAATATAACTAAGAATCTCAGTTATCTGAAGAAACAAGTCTACTAATAAAATAATAGTCTGAGTACTGGCAAGCACTGCTGAGGAGAGGGAACCAAGGCCGTGCTGAGTTTGTTAGCTTATACAAGGCACAGCTGAGGGAACTGGTAATGTTCAGTATGGAAAACAGTTGGCATGTGTAAATCTCAGAAATTTAGAGCTGAAAAGGATTTTATTAGGATGGTGCTGGTTTAGTTGCTAAGTCATGTCCGACTCTTGCGACCCCATGCCTTCCAGTCTCCTCTGTCCACAGGGTTTCCCAAGCAAGAATCCTGGAGTGGGTTACCATTTTCTTCTCCAGGGGATCTTCCCAACCCAGGGATGGACCCCGACCTCCTGCATCACAGGTGGATTCTTTACTGACTGAGCTACCAAGAAAGCCCAAGATAATTTAATCCAAATATTTCATTTTGCAGGAAAAAAATGATACAGTAACTTCTTTTAGACTATGAAATTGGCCAGTGGTAGAATAAGGTTTATGACTGGAATCTCACAAAGTTCAATGTTCTTTCTTCAGTTTCGTTCTGTATTTCCACGCACCTGACTTTTAACTTCAGAAATGCTATTACCATCAGCATCAGTGATTGATTGATCAGCCAGTCAGTCATTGTCATCACTGATATTTGTTGAATGTTCACTCTGTTGGTTACTGATCTACGCACTAAATTATTGCATTATATCTCACAGTAACTCTCCAGGGTGGATACTGTTATAATCCTCATTTTTCAGTTGTAGAAAACAAGAATTAGAGCAGTCACCCAGCTAGAAAGAAACAAAGTCAGGAATCAAATATTGGTCCGAGTCCAGTAGTTAAAATAAACTTGTACTTCACTCTATTCTGAATAACTAGAGTCATCAGATCTAGGATTCATGAGCGGATGTTGTAAGAGAGAAAGTTCATCCTATATAAAGAGGAAACTTCCCACATTACACTATTAACATGTCAGAGTTGGAGTGAAACCCTATTTCAATGAGCTCCTCAAATCCTACAAGTATTGAAATGGATCATGGGGAAAGATTTCTGCAATGACTAGGAAGCTGAACCATTGATATCAACTCTTTCTTCTAAATCCTTCATTTTTTATCTTTCAGAAATCATTTGATATAGTATTGTAGATCTCACAGCCTATTTATCTCTGCATTTTGCTGTTACTGTAATTAGAAAAATCTATTTTCTAAACACATTTAAGCATTCACATTTCTAAAAGTCATGCTGAATGTTGGTTCTGAGTATCAGCTATGTGCTTGGAGGTGGCCATGTATTCTGTCTTTTGGCTACCTAGAATGCAAACCTCTTTGCTGTTTGAGGAATTTCCTACTATACAAATCCTAAGTGGAGGCAAAACTTTCCATTATAGCAGCAGAAAATGCCAGATACCTGCCTTCCTACTCTAGTGGCACATGACTTAGGCTCTGGCAATCAGATGCCCCCTTCAGGGACTTTGACTCGGAGCCGGTGACTAAAGCAGCATAGTGAAAGAAGAATTCTTTTGGCAACAAGGACAATCAGTTTTCCAATGCAGAGCTGCCAAGAGCAAAATTCAGCACTAGTGCAGGCTGTATCATCCAGTGCTCAGTGGGACGGCATGTATCCACAACACATCTTCTTTATCCCTTCATTTGTTGGTGGACACGTAAGTTGCTTCCACATCTTGGCTATTGTGAATAATGCAGCTCTCAATGTTGGGTTGCATGTATTTTTTGGAATTTGTGTTTTTACTCTCTTTGGATATATACCCAGCAGTGGATTTGCTAAATCTTATGGTATTTTGAGAAAATCTCTGGTGGCTCAGATGGTAAAGAATCTGTCTCCAGTACAGGAGACCTGGGTTCAATTCGTGGGTCAGGAAGATCCCCTGGAGAAAGGAATGGCAACCCACTCTAGTATTCTTGCATGGAGAATCCCTATAGACAGAGGAACCTGGCAGGCTGCAGTCCATGGGGTCGAAAAGAGTCAGCACATGATATTTTGGGGCTTCCCAGGTGGCACCACTGGTAAGAAACCCATCTGCCAACGCAGGAGACATAAGGGATACAGGTTTGATCCCTGGATTGGGAAAATCTCCTGGAGGAGGGCATGGCAACCCACTCCAGTATTCTTGCCTGGCAAATCCCATGGACAGAGGAGCCTGGCGGGCTACAGTCCATGGGGTTGCCAAGAATTGGACACGACTGAAGTGACTTAGCACCCCCCCACACACACATGGTATTTTTAGTTTTTTTGAGAAACCTCTGTACTGTTTACCACAGTGACCACACCAGTTTACATTCCCACAAACGCAGTATACTAGGGTCACTTTCTCCCCAACATTTGTTATTTGTAACAAATAACAGGCATGAATTGGTATTGCAATTGGCTTTGATTTGCATTTCTCTGATGATTAGTAATGGTGAGCATCTTTTCATGTGCCTGTTGGCCATCTGTATGTCTTCTTTGGAATAATGTCTTTTCTTGTCTTCTGCTCATTTTTCAACTGGGTTGTTTCGGATTTTTTTGATATTGAGTTATACAAGCTATTTATATATTTGGATAGTAACCCTTTATTGGTCATATCATTTGCAAATATTTTTCCCTTATAGTAGGTTGGCTTTCCATTTTGCCAATGGTTTCCTTTCCTGTGCTAAAGTTCTTAAGTTTAATTAAGTCTCGCTTGTTTAATTTTGCCTTTGTTTCCTTTGCCTTAGACTTATCCAAAAAATTGCTATGATTTATGCCAAAGACGCAGGACTTCCCTGGTGGCTCAGATGGTAAAGTGCCTGTCTACAATGCAGGAGACCTGGGTTCGATCCCTGGGTCGGGAAGATCCCCTGGAGAAGGAAATGGCAATCCACTCCAGGACTATTGCCTGGAAAATCCCATGGACAGAGGAGCCTGGTAGGCTACAGTCCATGGGGTCGCAAAGAGTCGGACACGACTGAGCGACTTCACTATACTATACTATACTATGCCAAAGAATGTTCTGCCTGTTTTCTTCTAGGGATTTTATGATTTATACTCTTATATCTTTAATCCATACTGAGTTTATTTTTCTATATGGTTTGAGATGTTGCAATCTCATTCTTTTACATGTAGCTGTCCAGTTTCCCCAGCACCATTTAGTAAATGAACTGCTTTTTTTCTACTGTAATACTTACCTCCTTTGTCATAGACTAATAGAATAGGTGCGTGGGCTTATTTCTGGGCTCTCTATTCTATTTTATTTGTCTGTATGTCTGTTTGATGCCAGCACCATGGCGTTTTGATTACTATAGCTTTGTAGTATAGTCTGAAGTCAAGAAGTATGGTATTTCCAGCTTTGTTCTTTTTTCTCAAGATTACTTTGGTTATTCAGGATCTTTTGTGGTTCAATATAAACTTTAGGATTATTTGGCCTAATTCTGTGAAAAATGTCATGGATATTTTGATAAGGGTTGCATTAAATCTGTAGATTGCTTTGGGTAGTAGTGCCTTTTAACAATATTAATTTTTCCAATCCATGAACATGAACATAAGTTATATTTCCACTTATTTGTATAGTCTTCAATTTCCTTCATCAATGTCTTATAGCTTACAGCATATAAATCTTTTGCCTCCTTGGTTAAATTTGTTCTTATATTTTATTATTTTTGATGCAATTATAAATGGGATTTTTTAAAAATTCTCTTTACCATAGTTTATTAGTGTACAGAAAATCACAGATTTCTATTAGTCTTATATCCTAAAATTTTACTGAATTCATTTATTAGTTTTCAGTTTTTTGGTGGAGACTTTAGGGTTTTCCATATATATTACCGTGTTATCTGTAAAGAGTGACAGTTTTATTCTCCCTTTCAAATTTGGATGCCTCATATTTCTTTTTCTTGTCTAACTGCTATGGCTATGACTTCCAGTATAGTAAGTCCCCTACACATGAGCCTTCAAGTTGTGAACTTTCAAAGATATGAGCGTATATTTGTGGATCCAGTCACATAAGTTAGTTCACGTGTCTGGCGTACACTGTCATGGTATGTGCCTCCTCTACAGGTGGCTGTGCTTTGGTGTGACTGCGCAAAAGCGTGCCGGCTGCGACGGACCGCACAGAAGCGTGGCCAAGAGGAGCTACCACTCGCCCAAGGTCAGGGGCGGCGGCCGGGAGGAACTACCCCACGTCCAAGGAGCGGCTGCTGTGCGCGCGCAGGAGGGCCGAGAGGAGCTACCACTAGCCCAAGGTCAGGGGCGGTGACTGAGAGCTCTAGGCTGCGATGGTGCAGGATGGGCTGAGAGGAGCTACCCCACGCCCGAAGCGAGGGGCAGAGGCCAGGAGGAGCTACCCCATGCCTGAGGTCAGGGGTGGCGGCCGAGAGCTCTAGGCTGCGATGGTGCAGGATTGGCCGAGAGGAGCTACCACTCGCCGGAGGTCAGGGGCAACGACCGAGAGCGCTAGGCTGCGATGGCGCAGGAGTGGCCAAGAGGAGCTACCCCACGCCAGAGGCCAGGGGCAGCGGCCGGGAGGAGCTACCCCATGGTCCAAGGAGCAGTGGCTGCGCAGGCGCAGGAGGGCCAAGAAGAGCTACTCCACGTTCAAGGTCAGGAGGGGCGGCCCTGAGGAGATACCCCTCATCCATGGTAAGGAGCAGCGGCTGCGCTTTGCTGGAACAGCCATGAAGAGATACGCCACTCCAAGGTAAGAGAAACCCAAGTAAGACAGTAGGCGTTGCAAGAGGGCATCAGAGGGCAGACACACTGAAACCATACTCACAGAAAACTAGTCAATCTAATCACACGGACCACAGCCTTGTCTAACTCAATGAAACTAAGCCATGCCCTGTGGCGCCACCCAAGAAGGGCGGGTCAAGGTGGAGAGGTCTGACAGAATGTGGTCCACTGGAGAAGGGAATGGCAAACCACTTCAGTATTCTTGCCTTGAGAACCCCATGAACAGTATGAAAAGGCAAAATGATAGGATACTGAAAGAGGAACTCCCCGGGTCAGTAGGTGCCCAACATGCTACTGGAGATCAGTGGAGAAATAACTCCAAAAAGAATGAAGGGATGGAGCCAAAACAAAAACAATACCCAGTTGTGGATGTGACTGGTGATAGAAGCAAGGTCCGATGCTGTAAAGAGCAATATTGGATAGGAACCTGGAATGTTAGGTCCATGAATCAAGGCAAATTGCAAGTGGTCAAACAGGAGATGGCAAGAGTGAATGTCGACATTCTAGGAATCAGCGAACTAAAATGGACTGGAATGGGTGAATTTAACTCAGAAGACCTTTATGTCTACTACTGTGGGCAGGAATCCCTTATGAGAAATGGAGTAGCCATCATGGTCAACAAAAGAGTCCAAAATGCAGTACTTGGATACAATCTCAAAAATGACAGAATGATCTCTGTTCATTTCCAAGGCAAACCATTCAATATCACAGTAATCCAAGTCTATGCCCCAACCAGTAATGCTGAAGAAGCTGAAGTTGAACGGTTCTATGAAGACCTACAAGACCTTTTAGAACCAACACCCAAAAAAGATGTCCTTTTCATTATAGGGGCTATAGTGAGGACAGATGGCACCCCACTCCGGTACTCTTGCCTGGAGAATCCTATGGATGGAGGAGCCTGGTAGGCTGCAGTCCATGAGGTCGCTAAGAGTCGGACATGACTGAGCGACTTCACTTTTCACTTTCATGTACTGGAGAAGGAAATGGCAACCCACTCCAGTGTTCTTGCCTGGAGAATCCCAGGGACAGAGGAGCCTGGTAGGAGGCCGTCTACGGGGTTGCACAGTTGGACATGACTGAAGCGACTTAGCAGCAGCAGCAGCGGCAGTGAGGACAGGGCTATAGTGAAGTTGCTCAGCTGTGTCCAACTCTTTGCGACCCCATGGACTATAGCCTACCAGGCTCCTCTGTCCATGGGATTTTCCAGGCAATAGTCCTGGAGTGGATTGCCATTTCCTTCTCCAGGGGATCTTCCCAACCCAGGGATCAAACCCGGGTCTCCCACATTGTAGACAGACACTTTACCGTCTGAGCCACGAGGGAAGTCATAAAAGTAGGAAGTCAAGAAACACCTGGAGTAACAGGCAAATTTGGCCTTGGAATACGGAATGAAGCAGGGCAAAAGCTAATAGAGTTTTGCCAAGAGAACACACTGGTCATAGCAAACACCCTCTTCCAACAACGCAAGAGAAGACTCTACACATGGACATCACCAGATGGTCAACAAAAATCAGATTGATTATATCTTTATAGCCAAAGATGGAGAAGCTATACAGTCAGCAAAAACAATACTGGGAACTGACTGTGGATCAGACCATGAACTCCTTATTGCCAAATTCAGCCTTAAATTGAAGAAAGTAGGGAAAACCACTAGATCATTCAGGTATGACCTAAATCAAATCCTTTATGATTATACAGTGGAAGTGAGAAATAGATTTAAGGGACTAGATCTGATAGACAGAGTGCCTGATGAACTATGGATGGAGGTTCGAGACATTGTACAGGAGACAGGGATCAAGACCATCCCCAAGAAAAAGAAATGCAAAAAAGCAAAATGGCTGTCTGGGGAGGCCTTACAAATAGCTGTGAAAAGAAGAGAAGTGAAAAGCAAAGGAGAAAAGGAAAGATATAAGCATCTGAATGCAGAGTTCCAAAGAATAGCAAGAAGAGATAAGAAAGCCTTGCTCAGCGATCAATGCAAAGAAATAGAGGAAAACAATAGAATGGGAAAGACTAGAGATCTCTTCAAGAAAATTAGAGATACCAAGGGAACATTTCATGCAAAGATGGGCTCGATAAAGGACAGAAATGGTATGGACCTAACAGAAGCAGAAGATATTAAGAAGAGGTGGCAAGAATACACAGAAGAACTGTACAAAAAAGATCTTCAGGACCCAGATAAACACAATGGTGTGATCACTGACCTAGAGCCAGATATCCTGGAATGTGAAGTCAAGTGGGCCTTAGAAAGTATCACTACAAACAAAGCTAGTGGAGATGATGGAATCCCAGTTGAGCTGTTTCAAATCCTGAAAGATGATACTGTAAAAGTGCTGCACTCAATATGCCAGCAAATTTGGAAAACTCAGCAGTGGCCCCAGGACTGGAAAAGGTCAGTTTTCATTCCAATCCCAAAGAAAGGCAATGCCAAAGAATGCTCAAACTACCGCACAATTGCACTCATCTCACACGCTAGTAAGATAATGCTCAAAATTCTCCAAGCCAGGCTTCAGCAATATGTGAACCGTGAACTTCCTGTGTTCAAGCTGGTTTTAGAAAAGGCAGAGGAACCAGAGATCAAATTGCCAACATCCATTGGATTATTGAAAAAGCAAGAGAGTTCCAGAAAAACATCTATTTCTGCTTTATTGACTATGCCAAGGACTTTGTGTGGATCACCACAAACTGTGGAAAATTCTTCAAGAGATGGGAATACCAGACCACCTGACCTGCCTCTTGAGAAATCTGTATGCAAGTCAGAAAGCAACAGTTAGAACTGGACATGGAACAATAGACTGTCTCCAAACAGGAAAAGGAGGACATCAAGGCTGTATATTGTTACCCTGTTTATTTAACTTCTATGCTAAATACATCATGAGAAACGCTGGGCTGGAGGAAGCACAAGCTGGAATCAAGATTGCCAGGAGAAATATCAATAACCTCAGATATGCAGAGGACACCACCCTTATGGCAGAAAGCAAAGAGGAACTAAAGAGCCTCTTAATGAAAGTGAAAGAGGAGAGTGAAAAAGTTGGCCTAAAGTTCAACATTCAGAAAACTAAGATCACGGCATCCGGTCCCATCACTTCATGCAAATAGATTGGGAAACAGTGGAAACAGTGACAGATTTTATTTTGGGGGGCTCCAAAATCACTGCAGATGGTGATTGCAGCCATGAAATTAAAAGACATTTGCTCCTTGGAAGAGAAGTTATGACCAACCTAGACAGCATATTCAAAAGCAGAGACATTACTTTGCCAACAAAGGTCCATGCAGTCAAGTCTATGGTTTTTCCAGTGGAAACATATGGATGTGACAGTTGGACTATAAAGAAAGCTGAGTGCCAAAGAATTGATGCTTTTGAACTGTGGTGTTGGAGAAGACTCTTGAGAACCCCTTGGACTGCAAGGAGATCCATCCAGTCCATCCTAAAGGAAATCAGTCCTGAATATTCATTGGAAGGACTGATGTTGAAGCTGCAACTCCAATACTTTGGCCACCTGATGGGAAGAACTGACTCATTGGAAAAGACCCTGATGCTGGGAAGGATTGAAGGTGGCAGGAAAAGGGGACAACAGAGGATGAGATGGTAGGATGGCATCACCAACTCAATGGACATGAGTTTGAGTAAACTCCGGGAGTTGGTGATCAACAGGGAGGCCTGGCATGCTGCAGTCCATGGGGCTGCAAAGAGTCGGACACAATTGAGCAACTGAACTGAACTGAGCTATGGGTTTTTCATATATGGCTTTTATTATGTTCAGATATGTTCCCTCTATACTGACTTTGATGCATTTTTATCATGAATAAAAAAAATTTTATCAAAAAATTTTTCCACTTATTGAGATGATCATATAGTTTTTATTCTTCAGTTTGTTAATGTGGCATATCACACCGATTGATTTGCAGATACTGAAGCATCCATGCTTCCCTGGAGTAAACCTCACTTGATCACAGTGTATGATCGTTTTTATATATTGTTGAATTCAGTTCAATAGTACTTTGTTGAGGATTTCTGCATGTATATTCATCAGAGATATTAGCCTATAATTTTCTGTGATGTCTTTGTTTACAGTATCACAGTAATTGTGGCCTCATAGTATGAATTGGAAGTCTGTCATCCTTTTCAAGTTTTTGGAATCATTTGAGAAAGATAGTATTAGCTCTTATTTAAATGTTTGGTACAATTCCTCTGTGAAGATGTTCAGTCTTGGACCTGTGTTTGCTTGGAGTTTTTTAAATCACAAATTCTGTTTCACTACCAGTGATTGTTTTATTCAGATTGTCTATTTCTTCCTGCTTCAGTCTTGGAATATTGTATGCTTCTAGAAATGTATGTCTTCTGTTTTGCCCAGTTGTTAGCATGTAACTGTCATAGTATTCTCATGTTATTATTTTTGGATCTCTGTGATATTGGTTATTTCTCTTATGTTTAGGTCCTCTTTTCTTCTTGATAAGCTTAGATAAAGGTTTATCACTTTGTTAATCTATTCAAAAAAAACAGCAGTTGTTTTCATTGGTATTTCTATTGCTTTTGGAATCTGTTTTATTTATTTCTCTAATTTTTATTATTTCCTTTCTACAGATGATTTTGAGCCTTGTTTGTTCTTTTCCTAAGTCTTTCAGATGATACATTAATTTGTTTATTTGAGACTTTTCTTGTATCTTGAGGTGCACTTGTATCACTATAAATTTCTCTCTTAAAATTGATTTTGCTGTTTCCCTCAGACTTTGGAATGCTATGATTTCATTTTCATTTTTCTCAAGGTATATTGATTTCCTCATTGGTTTCTTCATTGACCCATTTGTTTCTTAGTAACCTACTATTTCAGAGAAGGCAATGGCACCCCACTCTAGTACTCTCGCCTGGAAAAATCCCATGGACGGAGGAGCCTGGTAGGCTGCACTCCATGGGGTCGCTGGGAGTCAGACATGACTGATCGACTTCACTTTCACTTTTCACTTCCATGCATTGGAGAAGGCAATGGCAACCGACTCCAGTGTTCTTGCCTGGAGAATCCCAGGGACGGGGGAGCCTGGTGGGCTCCCGTCTATAGGGTCGTACAAAAATCCTGACTGAAGTGACTTAGCAGCAGTAGCAGCAGCAACCTGCTGTTTAATCTCCACATCTTTGTGTTTTCCCCATTTTTCTCCCAGTTATTGAATTCTAGTTTCATAAGGCTGTGGTCAGAGAACATGCTTGATATAATTTTTAACCTCTTAAATTCATTGAGACTTGTTTTGTGCCCTAGAATGTGATCTATCTCTGAGACCATTTCCCACATACTTGAAAAAAAATTGTGTATTCTGCTGTGTGGGGATGGAATGTCATGTAGATATCTTTTGTATTAATTAAGACCGCTGTTGCCTTAATGATTTTATGTCTGAACGACTTCTCCTTTGATGTAAGTGGGGTGTTGAAGTACCCTACTATTGTCATAGTAGGCTTCTCAGGTGGCAGCGGTGGCAAAGAACCCGCCTGCTAATGCTTCAGGAGACAGAAGAGATGCGGGTTTGATCCTTGGGTTGGGAAGATTCCTTGGACAAAGAAATGTAAACCCACTCCAGTATTCTTGCCTGGAGAATCCTATGGACAGAGGAGCCTGATGGGCTACAGTCCATGGGGTCATAGAGAGTCAGACATGATTAAGCACACCTCTAGTAGTAGTATCATATTATTGGTGATTTTCCCCTTTATGTCCATTAATATTTGCTTTATGTATTTAATTGCTTCTGTATCTGTTACATATGTGTTAATAAATTAAAAATTCTCTTCTTATACTGATCTATTTACCATGATATAATACCCTTCTTTGTATTTTTTAATAGACTTTGTTTTTGGTTCTATTTTATCTTATATGTTTGCATGAAATACGTTTTTCCATCTCCTCGTTTTCACTCTCTGTATGCTTTTAGCTCAGAATTGAATATCTTAAAAGCAACATATAGGTGAGGTTTATTTTTTATTTTTTTCTTTTTTACTCAGTCACCATATGCCCTTTGTTTGGAGCATTTACAACTTTGACATTTAAAGTAATTATTGGGGACTTCTCTGTAGTCCATGATTAAGAATCCACATTCCAGGCTTCTGGTTCAAGATGGCGAAGTAGGAGGCCATGTGCTCATCTGCTACTATGAGAGCACCAAAATCATACCTAGCTGTTGAACAACCATCTACAGGAGGATGCCAGAACCTACCAAAAAATGATACCTCACGTCCAAAGACAAAGAAGAAGCCACAGCGAGATGACAGGAAGGGCACAATCATGATAAAATCAAATCCCACACCTGCCAGGAGGGTGACCCACAAAGGGGAGGACAACAATATGAAAAAGTTCTCCCAAGGCTATGGTTTTTCCAATGGTCATGTATGGATGTGAGAGTTGGACTATAAAGAAAGCTGAGTGCCAAAGAATTGATGCTTTTGAAGTGTGGTGATGGAGAAGACTCTTGAGATTCCCTTGGACGACAGGAGATCCAACCACTCCATCCTAAAGGAGATCAGTCTGAATAAAAACTGATGTTGAAGCTGAAACTCCAATGCTTTGGCCCCCTGATGTGAAGAGCTGACTCATTTGAAAAGACCCTAATGCTGGGAAGGATTGAAGGCAGGAGAAGAAGGGGACAACAGAGGATGAGATGGTTGGATGGCATCACTGACTCAATGGACATGAGTTTGAGTAAACTCCAGGAGCTGGTGATGGACAGGGAGGCCTGGTGTGCTGCAGTCCATGGGGTAGCAGAGTCAGACATGAATGAGCAACTGAACTGAACTGAACTGAACTGTTGTGAAGGTTTGGAACCTCATGTCAGGCTTCACAGCCTGGGGACCCAACAAAGGGACTGGAAATCCCCAGGAAATCTGACCATGAAGGTCAATGGGATTTGTTTACAAGACTTCCCACAGGACTGGGGGAAGAAACAGAAATTCCAGTCTTGGATGGTACAAACAAAACTTTGCATGCACCAAGACCCAGAGGAAAGGAGCAATGACTCCACAGGAAACTGGACCAAACCTACCTGCTACTGTTGGAGGGTCTGCTGTGGAGGTGTGGGTAACCAGGGGCTCACCACAGGGACAGGGGGACTAGCAGCAGCTGTCTGGGAAGGTCCCCTTTGAAGTAACCTACCATAGAGCCTGTAGACCTAAGGGCTAGGTTGCCTCAGGGCAAAATCTACCACCTATGTCAACCCTACCCATCAGCAGATAATTGGATTAAAGCTTTTCTGAGCAAAGACCTGCCCACCAGAGTAAGAACCAATTTTTCCCACCACCATCAGTCCCTCCTATCAAGAAGCTTACACAAGCCTCTTAGCCTCCTCTATCAGAGGGCAGACAGAAGAAGCAAGGAGAACCACAATCCCACAGTGACTGAAACAAAACCACATTACATTTCATCACGATGAAAAAGCAGGTGGTTACATCCCAGATGAAGGAACAAGATAAACCCCCAGAAAAACAACTGAATAAAGTGAAGCTAGGCAACTGTCCAGAAAAATAATTCAGAATAATGATAATGAATATGATTCAGGATCTTGGAAAAAGAATGGAGGCATGGATTGAGAAGATATAAGAAATGTTTACCAAAGACCTATGAGAACTAAAGAACGAATAAATAGAGATGAATAATACACTATAAGGAATCCATAGCACAAAAACTGAGGCAGAAGCACGGAAAAATGACCTGCTGGACAGAATGTTGGAAATCAATGCCACAAAACTGAATAAGAAAAGAGAATGAAAATAAATGAAGACAGCCTAAGAGGCCTCTGGGACAACAGTAAACACACCAGCATTCTCATTATAAGGGTAGCAGAAGGAGAAGAGAGAGAGAAGGGCCCTGAGAAAAGATTTGAAGAGATAAGAGCTGAAAAATTCCCTAACATGGGAAAGGAAATAATCAACCAAATCCAAGAAGCACAGAGAGTCCCAGGCAGGATAAACCCAAGGAGGAACACATCAAAACACAGAGTAATCAAACTGACAAAAATTAAAGACAGAGATAAAATATTAAAAGTAATAAGGGGAAAAGGAAAAATAACATACAAGGGAACTCCCATCAGGATACCAGCTGATTTCTCAACAGAAACTCTACAAGCCAGAAGGGAATGGCATGATATACTGATGTAAGGAAGATATACCCATTTGAACGCAGAGTTCCAAAGAATAGCAAGGAGAGATAAGAAAGCCTTTCTCAGTGATCAGTGCAAAGCCATAGAGGAAAACAATAGAATGGGAAAGACTAGAGATCTCTTCAAGAAAATTAGAGATACCAAGGGAACATTTCATGCAAAGATGGGCTCAATAAAGGACAGAAATAGTATGGACCTAACAGAAGCAGAAGACATTAAGAAGAGGTGGCAAGAATGCACAGAAGAACTGTACAAAAAATATCTTCACGACCCAGATAATCGCGATGGTGTGATCACTGACCTAGAGCCAGACATCCTGGAATGTGAAGTCAAGTGAGCCTTAGAAAGCATCACTACAAACAAAGCTAGTGGAAGTGATGGAATTCTAGTTTCGCTAGTTCAAATCCTGAAAGATGATGCTGTGAAAGTGTTGCACTCAATATGCCAGCAAATTTGGGAAACTCAGCAGTGGCCACAGGACTGGAAAAGGTCTGTTTTCATTCCAATCCCAAAGAAAGGCAATTTAAAGAATGTTCAAACTACTGCACAATTGCACTCATCTCACATGCTAGTAAAGTAATGCTCAAAATTTTCCAAGCCAGGCTTCAACAATACATGAACTGTGATTTCCAGATGTTCAAGCTGGATTTAGAAAAGGCAGAGGAACCAGAGATCAAACTGCCAACAGCCATTGAATCATTGAAAAAGCAAGAGAATTCCAGAAAAACATCTATTTCTGCTTTATTGACCATGCCAAAGCCTTTGACTGTGTGGATCACAATAAACTGTGGAAAATTCTTCAAGAGATGGCAATACCAGACCACCTGACCCGCTTCTTTAGAAACCTATATGCAGGTCAGGAAGCAACAGTTAGAACTGGACATGGAACAATAGCCTGGTTCCAAATTGGGAAAGGAGTACGTCAAGGCTGTATATTGTCACCCTGCTTATTTAACTTATATGCAGAGTACATCATGAGAAAGGCTGGACTGGAGGAAGCACAAGTTGTAATCAAGACTGCCAGGAGAAATATCAATAACCTCAGATATGCAGATGACACCACCCTTATGGCAGAAAGCAAAGAGGAACTAAAAAGCCTCTTTATGAAAGTGAAAGAGGAGAGTGAAAAAGTTGGCTTAAAGCTCAACATTCAGAAAACTAAGATCATGGCATCCAGTCCCATCACTTCATGGGAAATAGATGGGGAAAGAGTGGAAAAGTGACAAGCTTTATTTTCTTGGGCTCCAAAATCACTGTAGATGGTAACTATAGCCATGAAATTAAAAGACATTTGTTCCTTGGAAGAAAAGTTATGACCAACGTGGACAGCATATTAAAAAGCAGAGACATTACTTTGCCAACAAAGGTCCATCTAGTCAAGGCTATGGTTTTTCCCGTAGTCAAGTATGTATGTGAGAGTTGGACTATAAAGAAAGCTGAGGTCTGAAGAACTGATGCTTTTGAATTGTTGGAGAAGACTCTTGAGAGTCCCTTGGACTGCAAGGAGACCCAACCAGTCCATCCTAAAAGAAATCAGTCCTGAATATTCATTGGAAAGACTGATGCTGAAGCTGAAACTCCAGTACTTTGACCACCTGATGTGAAGAATTAACTCATTTGAAAAGATCCTGATGCTGGGAAAGATTGAAGGCAGGAGGAGAAGGGGACGACAGAGGATAAGATGGTCGGATGGCATCGTCAACTCAATGGACAGGAGTTTGAGTAAGCCCCAGGAGCTGATGATGGACAGGGAGGCCTGGCATGCTGCAGTCCATATGGTCGCAAAGAGTTGAACATGACTGAGCAACTGAACTGATTGAAGAGAAGAACCTACAACCAAGAATACTCTACCCAGCAAGACTCTCCTTCAGATTTGTTGGAGAAATCAAAAGCTTTCCAGAAAAGGTAATGTTAAGAGAATTCAGCACCACCAAACCAGCCTTACAACAAATGTTAAAGTTCTCTAGGCAGGAAACACAAGAGAAAGAAAAGACCTTCAGAAAATAAACCCAAGCTATTAAGAAAACAGTAAGAGAATCATACATATGGATAATTACCTTAAATGTAAATGTATTAAATACACCACCAAAAGACATAGACTAACTGGGCAGAAGAAAACATGTGCATGTAGGCCTTACCACAAATTCTACTTGACCCCCCAAAGTGTATGTAATTATTTTATATTGTTAAGTTAATCATGTTCCCATTATGGACTCCAATTGTAATTATCTTTTATTTTTATCCTTTCTATTGATTGTGAAAACTGATAAACATCTTTTACTATTGTAATTATGTAACTATTACTTGGTACCATTGTATCATGTTTGGTCAAGAGAAAAATTATAGAACTCTATATCACCAAAACTACCATTTAAAAGAAAAACCTGTCATCAGTTTTTAAAATCCATATGCACACCAGAATTATTTCAGAATTTTTTGAAAAATACAAATACCCAGTGCTTTTTTTTTTTTCTAGAGCTCCAGATGTTTCTAATGAGCAGCCATGTTTAGAAACAGCTGGACCATATGAGGATCTTTTAATTTTATCTGGTTTGTTTCACTTTTTCTGTTTCATATTCAGTGTTCCCGTTTCATTTAGTTTATGTTTTCCAATTTCTCCATCTCTTTTTTAAAATTTTTTTTCTCAAGCCTTTATCAAGCATAGTAGAAAAACTTTTGTATACATATATATAAATAATATGTATAATATATATATTTTAGAAAATGTATGAATTTTTGCCTAACCAAAAAAGTTATGACATTTTGATTCCACCTGTTTGACTTAGTACGAATAGAATGCTAGATTTTTAGTTATAAAAAATAGACATATAACAGGCAACAATGGTTTACTATGTAGCATAGGGAACTGTAGTCACTATCTTGTAATAACTTATAATGAAAAATAATTTTGAAAATATTATGTATGTTTATGTATGACTGAATCACACACACAAAAAATAACTTTTTGAAATTTAGTAATGTTTATCCTTTTGCCAGTTTTTCTAAATGTCCTATGGATAATAACATATACAGAATTTTAAATATACTTGTATAGGATATGATTAATATAAATTAAATATAAATCTATTATATTTAAATTATTAATGACCTCATTCAAGGTGCTCCTATGCTTATTTTTTCTGCACTTGAAAAAGTATTCTCAGAGAAATGTTAATATGTCTCACTATGATAGTATATTTTTACTTTTCCCTTATATGTCTTCTGATTTTTGCTTTATGTAGCTTTGCTTTTTTCAAGGTGTCTAATGGTTCATGCTGTCTATCTTCTTTGTGAACTGTAGCCTTTATCATTAAATATATTCATCTTTGTTTCATTTTTAAAATAAATAAAATTAAATTTGAATTGAAAAACAAAAAAGAATCCCCCTTCCAATGCAGGGGACAAGGGTTTGATGGCCGGTTGGGGAACTAGGATGCCTAAGATGCCACCTGCCAGGAGAGCACCTGCGTGCCGCCGCACCAGAGGAAGGCAGCCTGCGGACTGGAGCCAAGACCTGACACAGCCCAGCGAGCGCCGAGAGCACTCAGTGGCTGCTGATAGGCAGATCTGCTATTTTCCCTGGTTTCCTGGTTATGTTTGTAGTTCCTGGCTGCTGATAGGCAAATCTGCCATTTTCCCTGGTTTCCTGGTTATGTTTGTAGTTCCTGGCTGCTGATAGGCAGATCTGCCGTTTTCCCTGGTTTCCTGGTTATGTTTGTAGTTCCCTGTCCATCTCTTTTCGCTTCTTTCCTTGTGGTTTGATGTTTTTCTCTAGTGGTGCACTTGGTCCTTTTTCTGTGGTTTTTTGTGTATCTATTATAAGTTTCTGTTTTGTGGTTACCAAAGGATTCAAATATGTTGACCTAGAACAATATCTGCTTGTTTTAAACTGGTAGTCATTTAGGGTCAAAAATAATTGAAAACATCTATTATATCTATATTTTTTACTCCTCTCCCCTACATTGTGTGTTTTTTTATGTCATACTTTGCATCTTCATGTTTACCCTTCTGTGTTTATGGTAGTTATTGTTGATCTTAATTTTCGGTCTTTTAATCGTTGTACTAATTTATTTAAGTGGTTGATTCATAGCCTTTGGTATACATTTACTCTACTAGTGGGATTTTTTTATTTCCTGTAGATTCTTACTTCTTGTTGTAGCCATTTTTTTCCCACTTAGAGAAGACTCTCTATATCTTTTAGGGTAGGTTTAGTATTGATGAACTCCTTTCATTCTGAGAAATTCATTGCCACTTCTTCAATTCTAAATCATAATCTTGTTGAGTAGAATATCCTGGAGTTCACTGTTGGCAAAAGCAGACTTTGAATGGACCATGATAGACCCAGGATTGGGGGAGAATTGGACCAGAGCCCTGTGAGCATCAGGGTGGAAAGCAGGTTGATTGCAGCCTGATCTCAGCTTGGTTCATTCTGTCCTGTAACAGGAGTTTCTCAACTGTGGAGTTGGAATGCAAGGCCTCTTGAAAAAAATTGACCCTGTTCTTTACTGACAAAGTATGAAAGTTCTGGTTGAATCAATGCAACAAAGTTGTTGTGTAACCTGAGTGTTCAAAGCTAAAAACCTTGTGGCTGTTGTGAGGAACCAAGTATTGTATTAAATTTTGGTAAAAATTTCAAACTTTTTAGTTTTCCTATTTGGAGAAAGTATAATCCTTGAAATAAAAATATTATCAATATAGAAATTATATAGAACTCCTAAAATTCTGTTCAGTTCAGTCACTCAGTCATGTCCGACTCTTTGCAACCCCATGAATAGCAGCACGCCAGGCCTCCCTGTCCATCACCAACTCCCGGAGTTCACCCAGACTCACGTCCATCGAGTCAGTGATACCATCCAGCCATCTCATCCTCTGTCATCCCCTTCTTCTCCTGCCCCTAATCCCTCCCAGCATCAGAGTCTTTTCCAATGAGTCAACTCTTCGCATGAGGTAGCCAAAGTACTGGAGTTTCAGCTTTAGTATCATTCCTTCCAAAGAAATCCCAGGGCTGATCTCCTTCAGAATGGACTGGTTGGATCTCCTTGCAGTCCAAGGGACTCTCAAGAGTCTTCTCCAGCACCACAGTTCGAAAGCATCTAGGCTGGTAAAATGTTGTTAGTTGTATTTCTAGTAATTATCTTAAATTGTAACCTGCCTGCCAATGCAGGAGACATAAGAGACACGGGTTCCATCACTGGGTCCAGAAGATCTGCTGAGGGAAACCATGGCACCCCACTCCAGTATTCTTGCGTGGAGAATCCGCATGGACAATGAGCCTGGCGGACTACAGTCCGAAGGGTCGCAAAGAGCTGGACGCCAGTGGCTGAGCGTGCAACACGCTGTATGTCATACCGGTAACCAAGTTCCTTTTCAACTGCACTGCAATTAGATCTTTAAGCTTGACTTTTTAAAAAGTCTTTTGCCATTTATTGTTATACTCTGATGCTTTTGCAAAATTCTTTATCTTCAAGAAGACTCATGGAAAGGACTTTGTGACAAGTGCAGGTTTCTGAGAACTCTCAGATCATACTATTGAATTGGATAAGAAATTAAAGAATTCTAATGGAAAATCCGATGGCTTCATAAAACTATTAACAGAAGATTAAGATCAGGGATTAGTTAAATAGGATTGAGTGAACCTATAAGTATGGTTATAATTTTATTTTCAGTTTTGTCTGAAATATTACTGTTTTTTTACCTGTGTTTTCCAGATATAAGGAAGGCTTTAAACTATACCCCTACAAATAGAATTGAAAATATCTTTTCTCTCTACCTGATCTCTCCAGAATTTGGAAACTCTTAGGCTCCCAGAAGCTTTCTCAGATATGCATGTGTACTCTAAGTCTCTTTAGCCATGTCCAGCTCTTTGGGACCCTGTAGACTGCAGCCCACCAGGCTCCTCTGTCTGTGGGATTCTCCAAGCAAGAATACTGGAGAGGGTTGCCATGCCCTTCTCCAGGGATCTTCCCGACCTAGGGATCGAACCCATATCTCTTACATCCCCTACACTGGCAGGCATGTTCTTTACCAGGAGTACCACCTGGGAAGCCCTTTCTCAGGTATAAGGAAGGTCAACTTCTAACAGGTGCCAGAATCTCAAGGTATTTCAGGACCTCCAGATGAGAAGAAGTCACTTGAATCTATCATCCAAATTTATAGATATCACAGGTGAAACCTGTAACACATCCCTGTTGTGACTTTCCTGGCCCTGAAAGGTTTTTTTTGTGTGTGTGTGTGTGTTTTTTTTAAGTTCAATCTGATTGCTTATGAAAAGCTTCAACACAACCAATTAAAAAGCCTGTGTGATCAATTTACCACAGACTTATTTCACAAACAGATTAGTCTTAATTTGGCCATATACGGTAGAAGCAAGGGTAATTTTAAAGAGAAAAAGATGTTTTAGTGAATATTAAATTCTAGCTTTATCCATGGAGGTCTGTATTTACTGGCTAAGACTCACTTTCTAGACAGTTACTTATGACGTTTAGTTTTTAAACAGACACTCTAAGTTTGTTTCTGAAGTTTATCAAAGTAACCTAACTTTGGATAAAGATCTGATTCACCCTGACCTGCAACTGGGAGATGATGCACCCTGGAAAAGATATCAGGCAAAAGACTTTTTATAGCCACCTTGGAGACCATGCCAGGCCTCTCCTGGATGAACTGCAACTCCTGTTTTTGACGCCTGATTACAACTCAGATAGGCGCGACCACACCAGGGTGAGCAGATGGCGACATCTGAAACAGACAGACAACTCAAGATGCGGGACTAGGCCTGTATGCTGACCTTGACAGTTGCTCACACTTGTGCTTATGAACCAAATGTATTTTGTCTTTGTGCTCAATCTTAGGCAAGTTTCAAAAATATATCAAATTGCTGTTTATGGCCAAATACCTATGTTCATTACTCCTCGATCGCCTTGTTGGATTTTTCCTCTCCAGGGCCCTAACTGGATGGCTCTTGGAAATGTTTAAAGAAAAGAAACTCTAGCACCACACAAGCTAATGTTATCACCAGGATAACTGAGACTTTCTGATCCAGCCAATTAATAATGCCTATTCTCAACCTGGCCATAAATACTCCTTTTCATTAGGTGTTATATTTTGGGTAGCTCCTAACAGACCCCAGTGGATTTTTGCAACATGTTTATGACATTGACTCTCCCCAGGTTGTTCAGGAAGATATGTAATTGGTTTCCCTTGGGCTCAAGGTCACCTACAGGTAACCTTGGAAACAGCCCCAGCCAATCTGCCAATCTGCATTTAATACAGGCACACTGGGCTCAATCAGTTTTCCAAAAGTATGATCATTTGATCACAGTATTTGTTCCTTACTTGGAACAGAAGGTATTATTCATGTAGAGGCTTTAACAAAATTCACTCAGCAAGCTTTGAATGATAGTAATTAACCCATTAGGTTCTCAGTTTGGAAGTCTCCATGATGAGAAAAGCAGTCTCACAGAATTTCGTGGCCCTCAATATTTTAGCTGCTTCCCAAGGGGGAATTTGGCACGCTGCCGTCCATGGGGTCGCAAAGAGTTGGACACAACTGTGCGACTGAACTGAATGGGGAATTCGTGCTGTAACATGTACTGAATGCTATGTCTTTACACCTGATGAGTCTTCAAATGTAACTAACCTTATAACCATGTGAAGGGTCACATCTCTGCTCTGAATGATTCTCTTCCCAGTTTAGAGGAAGCACCAGGAAAATGCTTTGGTTTAGAAGGATCTTGGCTTAAGTTTTTGCTAATGATGTTGTTGATACTACAGGCGATTTTAATTACACTTTGTGGAACTTATAAGGTAATAGTTTCTTTTATGCTATGTGTCACTTGCTTATACTAAGATAGTATATTTATAGTTTCAATCAAATGAAAATATAGATTATGCCAATAGTTCTCCATAAAATAATAGGCATACACAATGCACATGTGAGAAAAATCGGTTTAAGTCTTATTGGACAACCTAGAATTGACTGTCAGTCCTTGCCAAACATTCTGCTGGTATAAGTAACCCCATAAAGACAGAGAACCAATGTATTAGGACTTGGTATCAAGGGATATGACAGACCCAGGGCAGGAAAGCAACTACCCTAGAAAATATCTGCTCACCTACTGCTTTCTATCAAATGATGAATGATCAAAAGGGGGAAACTGTGAAATAAAATTCATATTTTATGACAAGACAATAAACATTTAAATATAAAAAGGTTTTCTTTACCGTTTGGTTTCCTCTCTCCCCTCTACTGCACATTACACATTGACCAAACCTCCCCCATCAGAAATACCTGCTCAGCCAGAAACAGCAACATTTTCCTGGCATCAGTAAGACAGCTCCTTAAAAGGTAACATTGCTTCTAGACTTGCAAGGGACCATGATGATGCTTAGACATGGATTATGTAAACTGTCAATAATATGCTATTTAATGCATATCCCTCTGCCTCAAAAAACTTATATTACTGTGCCTTGAATTCAAATGGGCAGAATACTTCTCAGAGCTTTTTTTATCAACTAAAAATAGATGAGATTTTTTATCAACAGTGGTGTGCGGCCACTGAAATTCTGTTTGGTTAGCTTAGTGCTTATCTAATGATTAGACAGAGATTTCTTTAAATGCCTGGAATCAGTATGCCTCCCAGGGTTTGTTGAGTATCTGGTGTATGTGTTTGGGTCACGGTTCAACACCCAGCCAGGCAGTTGACAGTTTCCCCTTAGTCTTCATTTCTTACTTATGCAAAGCCTCAAGATCAGCCTTTGCTGTTGTTCAGTCGCTCAGTCATGCCCGACTCCTTGCGACCCCATGGACTGCAGCATACCATGCTTCCCTGTCCTTCACCATCTCCTGGAGCTTGCACACGCTCATGTCCATTGAGTCAGTGATGCCATCCAACCACCTCATCCTCTGTCATCCCCTTCTCCTCCTGTCTTCAGTCTTTCCCAGCATCAGGGTCTTTTCCAATGAGTTGGCTCCTCGCCTCAGGTGACCAAAGTATTGGAGCTTCGGCTTCAGCATCTGTCCTTCCAATGAGTATTCAGGGTTGATTTCCTTTAGGATTGACTGGTTTGATCTCCCTGCAGTCCCAAGTACTCTCAAGAGTGAATGTTTAGGGCCTTCTCAAGTCTTTGCCAAGCTTATGCACTGCTTAGCATAATCTTTGGCATGTGTGTTGGTTTCTGGATTCTTATGAATGTGTTGGAGCTTACAAAGCTCCTACAGACATTCTCCAGCCTTTCCTTTTAAGCTTTCTGTTTAACCAATTTTGCTGCTCCAAACTGTTTCCACTGCCTAAAGTGTGGCAGAATTAATCAGTTCCCTCTCAGTGTTTGTTGGTTTGCTTGTTTTTTGACAAACGCTTCTGGGGAAGAAGCTTTCCCAGGCTTGCAAGTGAGATTTTTCTGGGGAACCAGAAGATAGGTCAAATGATGACTCTTCTCTTGGAAATAGGCTCTGAAGGAGTTACAGCCTCATTCTACCTTGTCTGGACCTGCCACGATGCTCCTTTTCACCATGATTGCCAGCTATTATTTTTCAGTGCAACAGTGGAGCTGGAGGTGAGATTGGATTAGAGTAAGCTGTTTTCTTGAATAAATGCTTCCTGGGTTGCTGCAGGCCCTTGGTTGGTTTGCAGAGTTCTGAAAAAGTTGACTCTGACAATTTTGCCAGCTTTCTCATCACTTTTATGGAGAAAATAATTTTCAGAGGTGCTTGCATCTCCATTTTTGGGATGTCACTCTAAGGATATAATTCGAATTCAGGTCCTCTCCCTCATTAACCAATCCTCCACCTATTATATCTGTGGTTCTCAAACTTTACATGCATCAGAATCACCTCAAAGGCTTGCTAAAATACAGATTGCTGGACTCCACACCTAGAGTTTCCAAGTCAGGTCTGAAGTTGGACCTACCTGAGAATTTGCATTTTAAAAACATTAATGCTGATTCTGTTGCTTTGGGGATCACACCTCAAGAACTACTGCATTACATCCTGTAGAAATGAAAAGTGGTGCCTTCATTTCATTGCCATAGGCAGTGCTTCCCCCCTCTGAAGTCAACAATAATACATATAAATCATTAATACATATCTGAACTGAGGTGTTCAAGAAGACTCTTGAGTGTCCCTTGGACTGCAAGGAGATCCCACCAGTCCATCCTAAAGGAAATCAGTCCTGAATATTCACTGGAAGGACTGAGGCTGAAGCTGAAACTCCAATACGTTGGCCACCTGATTTGAAAAGACCCTGATGCTGGGAAAGATTGAAGGCAGGAGGAGAAGGGGATGACAGAGGATGAGATGGTTGGATGGCATCACTGACTTGATGGACATGAGTTTGAGCAAGTTCCAGGAGTTGGTCATGGACAGGGAGGCCTGGCGTGCTGCCGTCCATGGGGTCACAAAGAGTCAGACACCACTAAGTGACTGAACTGAACTGATATACCTATATCTATCTATATATCTATATATATAATACAATACATAAGTATTTAGTACTTACTACATGCTAGGTATTGAAATAGGGGGAAGGGGACATGGCACAACCTTTGAAAAAATGACATAGCCCATATTTACCTGACAGGGGAGATACAATGATCACAAAGGTAGTTTTTCCAAAGTGAGGCTCATCCATTGCACTCCAGATGTGCTGACCCCTGCAATTTCCCTAAATGTGGGAAACTCGACTGCATAATTTGTGGTAATGGGGAACTTTCCCCCCAGGGGGAAAAAAAAAGAATAATATAGCCCAAGGACACAACATAAATAGATTATAACCAAATGGGTCAAAGATGTCAGATAAGTCAATTTCGACTAGACCTTAATCCTCAATATATGCTCATTGTAACACATCAACAAGCTAAATGCCAAACCCAGAGGCACCATGACAGTTCCACAGGAGCAAGTATATAGTGAGTGTAGCCTTTTGATTCTAGAATACATGGAGTGTTTCTCAAAGAGTAACACAGATCAAATCTGATGCCTTGGGACATGCATGCAGGATTAAAAAAAAAAGACTCACATAGTGAGAGAGTGATTCCTATTTTGGTTCTATTTTTCTCTCCTTTGATTACATCATGATAAAAATGCCATTTCCCTGCTTGCTTTTAAAATGTTTCTAGTGCTTGGTAACCTGTTTTTTACAGGCAGTAGGCTTTAGGCTTAGAGACTTTAGTAGAAAAAATGCTCTTTAATTCCCAGATTTTAAAAACTTTGCTTTATGTTCACTTCTCCTTCAGTTGCTTTCAACTTGGGAGAGGTGATACACGGTTTCAATTTACAGTAATTTACAAAGTCTCCCTCTTAAAGAAATTGAAGGAAAAACAGATTTATTTAAAGAAAATAAATACTACTGTGAATGTATACACAGATACAATATGGAAGAGATTAAAATTTGGAAAACCCTGCCCTAACAAACAGGTTAGTGTATCCAATTGGATCAGTATACAACATCCTAAAAGGAGACAAGGGAAATGTGACTCAAGTATCAGTTCTTCAAAGAGGAAGAGACTTGGGTGGAGAAAGAGCAACACCTGTGAAGCAGAGAAATATCAAGCAGGAAATGGTTTCTTGGTAAGAAATGTACTACATCAGTGGGCTGAGAGTTTTGTTCCACAAACTGCCTAGCCAGTTCTCACAGTCTAACTTTTATAGTAAATTTGGGATAATTTTGTTTTCATCAACAGCAAAAAAAAAAAAATTAGTCTGGGTTCACTGGCAGGAGACTTTGCAGTTGCCAGGGACAGCAAGAGAAGTGGGGCTCTTAACTCTTGGTGCAGGTGATAAGCTACATGTATCCTGGGCATTGGGCATGTGTGTGGTGGGGGTGAAGGGGCTCGTGGTAAGATGGGAGGAGAGTGGGCCTGTAATTACAGAAGCAGACAGGTTCAGCATGAAAAGGGGAAACGTGCAGGGCGAAGAAACAATTCAGCATCAGGGACACGACTGACTAAACTGTTACCCATGTTTAAATTAAGCAAGGTGTCCAAGGACTACAGCTGTTGTATTTATTTTGGTTTCAAGTGATGGGACCTGGTACTTACCAGCTTGACAACCCATCAGCCCCAAGGTGCAAACTGGAAGCCTCTGGTCAGGCCATGGCTATACAGAGGAAACGCAGGCATCCCCATATGACCCGCCCCCACCCCAAGAGAATCAAAAATGAGGGGACAGACGACTGCCTGCTGGACTGCAGGGTGGGAGGGGAGAAGGCTAAGGTGGGCAGGGAGGGGGAGCTGCCCTTCCTCCTGCTATCTTCTCTCGGCCTACCCATGACGCCGGGAGACCTTCATCTTGTTAGTTAGGTCTACAGTCAAATTAGGATTGATTTTGGAAACTGTGGTGCTGGAGAAGACTCTTGAGAGTCCGTTGGGCAGCAAGGAGATCCAACCAGTCCATCCTAAAGGAAATCAGTCCTGAATATTCACTGGAAGGACTGATGCTGAAGCTGAAACTCCAATACTTTGGCCACCTGATGCGAACAACCGACTCATTGGAAAAGACCCTGATGTTGGGAAAGATTGAAGGCGGGAGAAGGGGACGACAGAGGATGAGATGGTTGGATGGCATCACCGACTAGCAAGCTCAGGGTGTTGGTGATGGACAGGGAAGCCTGGCGTGCTGCAGTCCAGGGGGTCGCAAAGAGTCGGACACGACTGAGCGACTGGACTGACTGAGGATTCATTTTGACACCTCCGTCTCGCGTGCTGCGCCTTCATTTCTCAAAGCCTAACTGCGCCAGTCCTCCAGATCTCCGCACGGCGTCCCTTCCCCTGAGACCCCGCCCTTGTCTCCCGGCTCAACCCACTGAAGGCCTTGCGGGCCCGGCCCGGCCCGGCGCCCCGCCCCCTCAAACGTCGCAGTGCTGCAGGGAAAGGGGGCGGGGCTTGGCGGGGGTGGGATTTGTCCTTCCGCTGTAGGGCCAATCGGTGAGGCTCCCCCTTGCCGAAACAGGGGAGCGGGGCGCAAAGACAGGACAAGTGTTTTCCCCTTCTCCGCCACGTCCCAACTACTGACGCGCGCCCACTCCTCAGGTTCCGATTGGGCAGGAGGCTTACCCCCGCAGCGGTCTATTAAGCCTATTGGTCGAGCCCGCTTTGGGGGCGGGGCTTGCGCGCTCCCCGCCCTCGCCTGCGCCGCGGCGCAAGGGGCGGGGCGCGCCGCCGCCGTCCGTGTTTCCGCCGCCGCCGGCTCCTGCGCGTTGGGCGGGGGAGGAGTCGGAGGCGGAGAAGAAGGCGGCGGCGGCGGCGGGTGGAGGACCGAGCGCCGTCCTCGCTCCGGAGCCGCTTCTCAGCTCGGTGAGGGGATTGCTTTCCTTTCCTTTAAATGAGGCTGGTCCCGGTGTCTGGTGTGCGAGGGTCACGGCCGGGAAGCTGCCGCCTCCGCCGCCGGCGTCTCTCCGTCCCGGCCCTCGAGCGGGGCCCGTCCGCGGCCCGCCGCGCCGGCCATGGTGGGTGGGGTCGCTGGCTGGGAGAGGCCGTCTTCGCCGCCTGGGCCCGTTCCTCCAGCGGCGGCCGCGGGGCCTCCGCAGGCCGCTCCCCCTCGCTGCCCTTGGCGGCTGGGCCCGCGAGCGCTGCCTTTCTCCGTCAGCGCGGCTGTGTGAGGAGAGCGTCTCCCCCGGCGCGCTCACCGCCCCCCGCGCCCCCGGCACCCGGTGTGGAGACCCCCGTCACCCCGCTCACGCACCCCGTGTGGAGACCCCTGTTAACCCCGCTCACCCCATTCAGTCACCCCGTGTGGAGACCCCCGCTCATCCCACACAGTCCCTCATTCATTCACCGCGTGTGGAGCCCCCCCCCACCCCGTGTGGAGACCCTCGCTCACCCTTGGAGACCCCCCACCCCGGTCAGGCACCCCGTTAGAGCCGAGCCGTCGGACGCCGCGGGCCTGCGGCAGCTCCGCGCCCCCGAAAGCCGCCGTGGCCGTCGTCCCCTGCCCCGCGGTCGTCCCCGAGGCTCGGGCGCGCAGACCTCCGCCCAGGCCGCGGCCGTCACGCGCCCCGAAAGCAGCCCCGCTCCCCCGTCAGCGCGGCGGGTCAGGGCTGGCCCCGGCCCCGGCCCGGCCCGGCGGTGACGGCTCGTCAGCGGCTCTGCGCGCGTCCAGGGCCTGAGCGCCGCTCGGACCGAGGCGAACGGGAGAGGGGCAGCCTTCTTGACTGCGAGGAAGAGCTGTTGAGAAGACTCCTCTCTCCGGGCCTTTTTTTTTTTTTCCTCTTTTTTTTTCTAACAGACGCATAGGCACTGCGTTGAGTCGGCTGCTTCCGGGAAAGTTGTTTTTTTAAAGGCCTAATATAATCTTTTTAATCATGACTTGTTTGGTAAGTTAAATTTATTTACATTGGCAGCCCCAAGGCAGTGGCACCCCACTCCAGTACTCTTGCCTGGAAACTCCCACGGACGGAGGAGCCTGGTGGGCTGCAGTCCATGGGGTCGCGAAGAGTCGGACACGACTGAGCGACTTCACTTTCACTTTTCACTTTCATGCATTGGAGGAGGAAATGGCAACCCACTCCAGTGTTCTTGCCTGGAGAATCCCAGGGACGGGGGAGCCTGGTGGGCTGCCGTCTACAGGGTCGCACAGAGTCGGACACGACTGGAGCGACTTAGCAGCAGCATAGATCATTTGCAGAGTGTGTAAATAAACACGAAGATAAACATTTAAAAGATTTTTAACGAACGTTTGGACTTTTCCCCCCATGTCTTCTGGAATTTATTATTTTATATGAAATTTTAATTTTTAAAATTCAGTTACAAACATGCAAACTAGATGTAAAATTTCAGCAATACAGAAAATGAACCATTAACTACAATGTGAACATTCCTTTTTATCCTCCAGTCTCGTTCCTGTGTCTAGAGTTAACAATACTGTACGTCTTCTAACGTACACTTTTAAACACATATGCATACATGTAAAGTTGGGAGAGTTTGGTGGGAATACACTAAACACCTTGATATATCACTTGCTTTTTTCGCCAAATTATGTATCTTGGCCATCTTTCCTTGTAAATTATAAGTCCCCTTGGTACTTTTTAAAAGCTAAATATTTAAATAATTTCAATGGGCTGTAATTTACTTAACTGTTCCCTTACAGAAAGACATTTAAGTTAGTTTCTTTTTCTAATCACAAATAATGCTTTATTTGAAGCCAAGTTTTACAGTTACTTGTTTTTATTAATATCCTTTAAATTTTCTTAAATTTTAGAACTTCAAACAGCATGGAAGGACTAAGGTGAAAAGTGCATCTCCCACTTCCCCTTCTAGTTCTGCCTTCGTTCTGAGAGTCAGCTGTTCAGTAAACTTCCTCTTTATGTGATTATTTCTGGAGCATGTATTCCTAGAAATTGAATTGCTAGATTAAAAACAGTATGCATTTAAGTTTTGATAACCTATTAAATTTCTCCCTACTTAGTACTCTTTTCCAAGTTAATCTTATGCATTCTACAAATGAACTTTAGACTCAACTTGCAAATTAGATAAAAGATCCTTTAGGTGTTTTGAGTGAGGTTATATTGAAATTTTAGATTAATATGGAGCATATTGTACTTTGTGATACTGAATCTCTCCCCTCTGATAGATATGTATAGCATGTCTCTTAATTCACATCTTGCTTAAGGAAAGTTTTATAATTTTATTCCATAAAACTCTATGGCATTCCATCTTGGTAGCTCTGGTGGATAGAAACTTTAAGTAACATTTATTTCTCACCCCCCAGTTATACCAAAGCTTTTGAATTTTTTTCTGCTTATCATGTATCTAACCACAACTGATTATCTGCAAATATTCACAGTTTTGTGGCTTTTAAATTTTATAATTTTGTGTTTTCCTCATTACATTAGGACTTCCCTGGTGGCTCAGCTCGTAAAGAATCTGCCTGCAATGCAGGAGAACCGGGTTTGTTCCCAGGGTTGGGACAATCCCCTGGAGAAGGGACTGGCAACCCACTCCAGTATTCTTGCCTGGAGAATCCCCAAGGACAGGGGAGCCTGGTGGGCTGCAGTCCTTGGGGTCACAAAGAATCTGACTGGACTGAGTGACTTAACACTTTCACTTCTTTCTCATTACTTTGGCTGGTATACATATTTCTTTCTCATTACTTTGGCTAGTAACATTTTTATACAATGTTAAATAATAGCAGTGATAGTTCACAACTTGGTGGTGTTTTAGACTTTAAGGGGATCTGATGTTTTAGCATCAATTATGATGTTTACTGAAGCTTTCTGATAAATGGAGAGTATAATAGGTTAAAATATTTTCTTGTATTCTTAACTTTCCAAGTGATTTTATTGTTGTTTTTAACTTCTGATGATATTTTAAAAAATCATAAGTGGGTATTGAATTTTATTGATGTTTTTGATACCTTTTGAGTATCTGTATAGGGCATCACCAGTATTCCCTGCTTAGTATTCTCCCAAAAGAGCTGTTTTTTACAGAATCAATTTTATTGAGGATAATTTACTTACAATAAAATACATAGATTTAAAATGTATGGCTCCGTGTGTTTTGACAGATGTATATACAGTCATGTCACCACTACCACAATCAAGAGTAGAATATTTTCATTACTACAGTCAAGATATTGAATATTTCTCTCATCCCCAAAACTTACCTTCTACCCTTTTTCAGTAAGTCACTCTTTTACCCTCGGCTCTAGGAAACAGTTTGTCCTCTTTTTCGCACTCTAGATGGGTTTCATTTGTTCTAGAATTTTATATAAATAAATTATGTAATGTATATTCTTCTGTGTCCATGTTTTTTTCTTTCACTGTGTTGTTTTTGAGGATAATCCGTGTGTTTGTATGTTTAGCTGGTTCATGGCTTTTGTTGCTGAGTAGTAGTTTATGGTGTATAGATTTACCACAATAATTGACCATTTCACCTATGTATAGGTATTTGGATTGTCTCCAGTTTGGGATTCTTATTAATAAAGCTCTACGAACATTCATTCATGAATGTGTGAACATATATTTTCCTTTCTCTTGGTTAAATACTTATAAATGGATTTGTTGAGTTGTATTGTAAATGAATGTTTAATTGTAAGAACCTGTCAAACTGTCCCCCATTTTACAGTTCCAATTGCTCTATGTTCTTATCAAACTTAGTTAATGTTAGCCCTTCTTGTGGGTATGTAGTAATATGACACTATTTTAAATTTGTATTTATGTGATGTCTAATGATGCTGAGAATTTATCATTTATTATGGATCATTTGTATGTCTTCCTTTTAAAGTATGTGTTCAGATATTTTGCTGTTTTTAAACACTGAGTTGCTTGTCTTACTGAGTTGGAGGAATTCTTTATACAGTTTTCTGTAGAAGTCCTTTGACCCGGACAGATGCATACATACTCAGTGCAATCTGAAGCTTACCTTTCAGTTGGCCCAGAGGAGCTTTTAATTTTGATTAAATTCATTTCATCAATTTTTCCTTTTATAATTTGTGTTTCTGTGTTCTAAGTTTGCTCAGTACAAAGTCAGGCATATTTCCCCTTACATTTTCTTCTTCAAATGTTACTGTTTTTATGTCGAGGGGTAGCAGTCTGTTTTGAGTTATTTTTGTATATGGTGTGAAATAAGGATTAAGTTTATGCTCCCAGTTCCAGCACCACTTAGTCAAGTCAGTTTGACCATGTATGTGAGTGTGTTTCTGGACTATCCCCTTGATCTCTGTTATCTTTCGTTTTGCCAGTGCCACTTTGTCATTCATGATAATTGTTGCTTTATAATAAGTTTTAAAATCAGATAGTGTAAGTTCTTCAACTTTATTTTCCAAAATCATCCTGGATATTTTAGTTCCTTTTGCTTTTCTGTAAAATTTTTTAGAAGTAACTTGTTGGTTTCTACAAAAAATACTCGGGATATTACATTGAATACATTGATCAATTTGATAAAAATTGACATCTTAATATTGAATAATCGTGTAAGCACATGAGCTATCTCTGGTTTTAATCAAAGGTCTTCATTTTCCTTCATTAATATTTTATGGTTGCAAGATACAGAAGTTGTTGCTCTTGTCAGATTTATATCCAGGTATTTCATCACTTCTGATAATATTGTAAATGATAATATTCCAAAGTTTCCATGTCCAGTTGTTCACTGACAGTATGTAGAAATACAGTTGATTTTGTATACTGATCTTGAACCTTGCAACCTTGCTAAACTTACCTGTTCTAATAACTTTTTTTCCTTTGTGGATTCTTGTGGATTTTCTCATGTAGAAAGTTCGCATCATTTGTGAATACAAAGCATTTTTGTTTCTTTTGTTTTCAACTTGTATGTAGCCACCTCCACTGTACCTTTTTTCCCCTTATTGCCCCGACTAGGACCTCCAGTATGATGTTGAATAGGAGTGGTGAGAACAGGTATCTTTGTCTTATTCGTAATCCTAGGGAAAGAAATCTTTCAGTCTTTGATTAGTAAGGCCACTAAGGCCTTTTATCAGGTTTTATTATGTACTACATGTTATAGTTAAGTAAAATAATCCTTTAATCAAGTTAAGGATGTCCCCATTCTGTTTTTAGATGAGAATTTTTTAATCATGATTGGACATTGAGTGTGCTCAGATGTTTTAAGTGTTATTTGTTTAGATGATCTTCTGATTTATCTTCCTTGGTGTGTTAAGATGAATTACATTGATTTATTTTCAAATGTTGAGTCAACCTTGCATTCTCTAGATATGCCTCACTTGGTTATGATGTATTATCATTTTCATAAGTTAGTAGGTTAGATTTGCTAATATTTGTTGAGTGTTTTTTTGTATCTGTGTCCATGAAAGATACCTTTTTGTGTAATATTTTTGTACCAGGATAATGCTGGTCTCATAGACTTAAGTGTTTCTTCCTCTGTATTTCCTGAAAAATTTTAGATATTTCTTTCATAAATGTTTATCAGAGTTTGCAAGCTAACTTATCTGGGCCTAGGTTTCTTTGTTGAACAGAGATGGATTTAGTTACCTTAATAAGTATAGGATGGTAAGGATATCCTAATTTTGTCTTAAAAACATTGTCAGTCTTTGACTATGTGAGTCACCTAATATATGAGTTTTAGTAGTTTGTGCATTTCAGGGAATTTGTCTCTTTATTAATTGCCATGAAGTTGTATCTTATTGTCCTTTAATAGCTATGGCATCCGTAGTGATGTCTTTTCTTTTATTCCAGATGTTGTCAGTGTGACCTCTCTCTTGTCTTTATTAGTTCATTTCCAGGTTTATCAATTGTGTTAACTTTTCTAAAGATCCAGCTTATTATTTTATTACTTTAAAAAAAGTTTTGAGTTACACTGACTTTAACTCTTTACTGTTGCTTAAGTGCTTTGGATTTAAATCCACTCAGTTTTTTCAGGTGTAAGCTTAAAAGGCTGTTGATTTGAGACCTTTCTTCTTTTCCTTCTAAGTACTACATCACATGGTCTCACATATTTTTATGTTGATATTTTCTGACTTCTTTTGTGACTTTCACATTCACCCATGGGTTATTTAGATGTATATTGTTTAATTCCCAATCATTTGGTGATTTTTGCCCATCTCTTTCTGTAACTGATTTCTATGCTTAATTTTATTGTAGATGGAAAACATACTTTGTATAATTTTGTTTGACTTCTTTGAAGTTTTATAAATCAGAATATGGTCAGTCTTGGTAAATGTCTGTGCAATTCAAAATAATGTATGTCATGCTGCTTTGGGGCAGGATATTCTATAAAGTCTGCATTCCATTTTAAATACTAAATTAATCATTTGTATTAAATATTCTGTAATTGTTAGGTCAAGTTGACTTGTGATGCTTGTTAGGTTTTCTCTTTCCTTACTGAGGTTTTGTCTACTTGTTTTTGTTGGTCATTGCAAGAAAAGTTGAAGCCTTTAAGTGTAATTGTGGATTTGTCTATTTCTGCTTCATCTTCCAACTGTTTTTACTTCATATATTTTGAATCTCTGTTCTTAGGTACATATTTGTTTAGGAGTGTTATATCTTCTTGGTGAATTGACCCCTTTATCATTATGTAGTATCCTTGTTTATCTCTGGTAATATTTCTTCTGCAGACTACTTTTCTGATATTGATAGTGCTATTCTATCTTTTTTTTGATTAGTGATTGCATGATTAAAAAACTTTCAAAGGCATTTATTTAAAAAAACACTTTGAAGACACCCATAATATGAAGATAAAAAGACTGAGTAAGTATCCAGTACTTTGGCCACCTCATGCGAAGAGTTGACTCATTGGAAAAAACTCTGATGCTGGGAGGGATTGGGGGCAGGAGGAGAAGGGGACGACAGAGGATGAGATGGCTGGATGGCATCACTGACTCGATGGATGTGAGTCTGAGTGAGCTCCGGGAGTTGATGATGGACAGGGAGGCCTGGCGTGCTGCGATTCATGGGGTCGCAAAGAGTCGGATACGACTGAGCGACTGAACTGAAGTATTGTTTGCAAGTACTCACCAAAAGTAAACTGATATGCCTGCATTAGTCATAATATTATTCAAAATAGACATAAAGGAAGAAATATTACAAGAAATAAACAGGAAAATACCATAATAAGTAGGTCAATTCATCAAGACAATATAATAATCCTAAGTGTATGTGTATCTGATAACATAGCCTCTGAATATAGAAGTTAATATAATTAGTAAAGATAGGTATGCATTCATAACTGGAGATTTTAAATATACATATGGTATAACTGATAGAACAAATATATGAAAATGTCAGTAAGGAAATAGGAAATTTGAATGACATGATTAATCATCATGATATAATTGACATTAATAGAACATTTTATCTAACAACTGAAGGCTATGCTTTTCTTTTCAAGCACATATGGGACATTTGTCAAAATATTGTGGTCCTTAAAAAGTATCGTCAAATTTCACAGGATGGAAATTATATAGTACATGTTCTTTGAACCCTGTGGAATTAACTACAATTCAGTCTTGCCTGGGAAATCCCTTAGACAGAGGAGCCTGGCAGGCTACATACAGTCCATGGAGTTGCGAAGGAGTTGGACATGACTTAGCAATTAAACACTTTAAAGACGCACATAATACAAAAGTAAAAAGCGGCCGAACAACAACAGCAACATAAAAGTAACTAGCTAGGTCCATGGGGTCGCACAGAGTTGGGCACAACTGAAGTGACTTAGCATGCATGCATGCATTGGAGAAGGAAATGGCAACCCACTCCAGTGTTCTTGCTGGGAGAATCCCAGGGATGGAGGAGCCTGGCGGGCTGCCATCTATGAGGTTGTACAGAGTCAGACACGACTGAAGCAACTTAGCAGGAGCAGCAGGCTCCAAATGTTTGAAAATTAACCAAGACATTTTAAATAGCCCATGAATCAAAATGAAGTCACGATGAAAATTAGAAAACATTTTTTATCTGAAAAATAACAAAAAGATTACATCGGAGCTTGTTGAGTGCAACTGAAGCAGTGCTCTGAGAGCACTCTATATACAGGCATACTTAAGGTTTTATTGTGTTCTGCTTCATTGCACTTCATGGATACTATGTTTCTTTACAGATTGAAGAATTCATTAGTGCTACTTGTCCAGTAGCATTTTCTCACTGATAAAGTTTGCATATCCTTATCAATTTAGGAATAGAAGAAAAACAGTGTTAATTTTCTGTATAGTATCAGCAACAACAAAATGTTACAGCGGATACAATACTCAGTGAAAAACCTTGTTTCATGTCCCCTATCTTTTTCTCTATTTAACTACATTGGAATCCTAACCAGTGCCCTCAGGTTAGAAAAGGTTAATTAAAAAAAAAATGGAAAAAAAATTTTAAAGTGTTTGCCAGTAAAGATTTAGAATATGTGAATTTAAAAAGATACAAGGGTACAAAGACAACTTGCAAAAATGTAAGTGGTGTACTAGCAACCAAAAAGTATAAAATAAAATTAGAAAAGTACTTTTAGCAAAGCATCAGAATATGTAAGATACCTAAGAATAAATCTAATAAAAACTTTGGCAAAACTTCTACACTGAAAATTATAAAACAGTGCTGGGAGACATTTTAAAATACCTAAGTATGTGGAGAAATACTTCATCTTTATATAATAGGAACTCACTATTGTTAAAATGTCAGTTTCCTCCAAGTTGAGCTATAGGTTCAATATGATTTCACTTAAAATCCCAGAATTTAAAAATTATGATGAAATGGATTGCAAAATTTATATCAAAATGTGAATGTCTCAAGACTTGGTATAAAGTTAGAGTAATTAAAATAGTATTATATTTGAACAAGATGGACAAAAAGACCAGTGGAGGACTGTGAGTGTCTAGAAGTGGAACCTTCACATATGTAGTATCTTGGATTATGACAAAAGCTCCAGTGAAGTTAAGAAACATGTTTAATAAATTGTGTTAGGTAAATTGGATATTGAATATTTGGGGGAAAATGAACCTTGATTTCTACCTGATACTGTATTCATATGAGTTGGATCTGTATAACCTAGAATTATCAAGGTTCTAGAAGCAAACCTAGAATGTCTTCATCACCTTGGATTAGACAAAAATTTCTTAAATAAAACAAAGTTGGTAAATTAGACTACACTAAGTTATGAATTTCTATTCATGAAGATGTCATTAAAGAGAACAGGCAAGCCACAGACTACAAGAATATACTCACATTAAGTAAATCTGGTGAAAGACTTGTATCCAGAAAGTATAACTCTTAAAAATAGAAAAAGGCAAACAACACACTTTTTAAAATTTGCAAGAAAGCAGGCAGGTTCTTCACAGAAGATATCCAAAAGGTCAGTGTGCGTAGGTAAAGGTACTCTACATTATTACTCATCAGGGAATGTCACAATGAGGCACCATCCCATCACACCCCCACCAAATGGCTGAAATTAGAGACTGACAATATCAGGTGTTGCCAAGGATATGAATCAATATCAAGTGTTGCCAAGGATATGAAACAACACTCTTACATATTGCTGGTGGGAATGTAAGTCGTTTCAGCCGCTTTACCAAGCCGTCAGGATCTGTTATAGCCAAACGTACCTCTGTACTGTTACCAGTAATTCCAGGTCATGGATACTCAAGAAAAGTTGAAAAAAAAAAGTCCATACAAAGATGTTTATAACAGCGTGAATGAATCTCAGAAACATTGTGTCAAACAAAAGTAAATAGACACAGAAGAGTTTATGATGTATGATTCCACTTCGAGGAAGTTTAAAATCTGAAAAACTTAACTGGGGTAATGGAAGTCAGGAGAGTGGTTGCCTTTGGGTTGAGAGGAGTCAGTGTCTTAGCAGGGATGAGAGAAAACCCTCTGAAGTGATGATAAATAATTTTTATTTAGGTGAGTAGCTAGATATATATGTAAAAATTATTTGGATTGTAATGTATGCTTAAGAGTTTTGTATGTGAACAATTCTTCAATAAATGATTGCAAAGAAAAGGGAAATAATGTCAAAGTTTTCATGGAAATTTCCAAACATGTCTGTAGAGTACAAGGAACCCCCATGTACATACCATCTTGCTTCAGCATTTTGCCTTGCTAGGTTTTTTATATCTCCTCAACCTTCACTCATGTTTCTCTTTTTTTTTTTTGATAGTGCACACATCTCAGGATCTATCACAGATACATTATTCTGAGCATATTTTGTGTTTTTTAGCATCAAATGACATTTGTTACCTTTTGGTATGCATAACATTGAATTTTTTATTTTCTTTGTTTTCTGTACCCTGGTTTTTCCTTTTTCTGGTTTATTGACATGAAAATAAATCTCTACAGCTTTTTTTTTTTAATTGAGGTGTAGTTCATTTACAATGTTATGTTAGTTCTTCCCAACTTTTCTGCTTAAAGCTGATTAATTTGTGTATCTCGAAGGAGGGTCGGTTGAGCAGAAATCTTCTTATTTGTGACACTTGAATCAGAGATCTTCCTATCTAAATGAGAGGTAAATTTGAGGAATATTCTTCATCTCTTTTAAATGAATTAATATTTTATTCTTTCATCTCGCTTTTCTTTGACTCTAATCTTCTCCTGCCTTAGCCAATTATACTTTAAGGTAAACCACAGAAATTATTGTTCTAGTGTGTTGAGAGTTGTATTTCACTTCTTTCCTCAAAGATTGCTATTGATAGTCTTAAAAAATCTTTTTTTACAAGACTTTTCTTTAACAGAATGAGAAGTTTATAAAAACTTGGTGAGATACAAGCTTTGCCAGAACAGAATTTGAAAATAGTTTTTTGTGTTATGTTTGAGTTACATTTTGTAATGTAATTTTCACTGTACCAGTGCTCAACTTATTGTTCCTTTTTTACAATAGTTTGCAAAACTATCTTCAGAGAAGAGTAGTAGTTAAGAGAAGAGTAATAGGTAAGGGAAGAGTAGTAGATAATCAAGTATAGCCTTCTGTCTTATCTCTTGTTACTAGGGATAACAAACCCGTTTCATCTCAGAAGTTTTAACAGCTGTCCCTTAAAATTTCTCTCTGATTTAGGTATTATTATCGTTTCTAAAGTTGTTCATTTGCAGAGTTTGCTAATCATACCTTGGAAGTTTTCTTGTGATGGTGGTGGTGGTCATTCACTTAGTCATGTCTGACTTTTGCTAGCCCATGGACTGTAGCACGCCAAGCTTCCCTGTCCTTTACTATCTCCCTGAGTTTGCTCAAACTCATGTCCATCAAGTCAAACTCCTGTCCATTTCATTCTTCATCCCTTGTCCTCTTACCCTCAGTCTTTGCCAGCATCAGGGTCTTTCCCAATGAGTCAGCTTTTCTCATCAGGTGGCCAAAGTATTGGAGCTTCAACTTCAGCACCATTCCTTCTAATGAATATTCAGGGTTGATTTCCTTTAGAATTGACTGGTTTGATCTCCCTGTTGTCCAAGCTACTCTCAAGAGTCTTCTCCAGCACCACAGTTGAAAAGCGTGAATTCTTTGGTGCTCAGCCTTCTTTATGGTCCAAGTCTCACATCCATACGTGGACTACTAGAAAAACCATAGCTTTAACTATACAGACCTTTGTCAGCAAAGTGATGTCTCTGCTTTTTAATACACTGTCTAGGTTTGTCATAACTTTTCTTCCAAAAAGCAAGTGTCTTTTAATTTGGTGGCTGCAGTCACCATCTGCAGTGACTTTGGAGATCAAGAAAATGAAATCTGAGACTGTTTCTACATTTTCCCCATCTATTTGCCGTGAAGTGATGGGACCGGATGCCAAGATCTTAGTTTTCTGAATGTTGAGTTTTAAGCCAGCTTTTTCAGTCTCTTTTTTTTCACCTTCATCAAGAGGCTTTTTAGTTCCTCTTTGCTTTCTGCCATAAGGGTGGTGTCATCTGCATATCTGAGGTTATTGACATTTCTTCCCACAGTCTTGATTCCAGCTTGTGCTTCATCTAGCCGGGCATTTCACACGATGTACTCTGCAAATATGTTAAATGAGCAGAGTGACAGTATACAGCTTTGATATACTTCTTTACGAATTTTGAACCAGTTCATTGTCCTTGTTCAGTTCTGACTATTGCTTCTTGTCCTGCATACAGGTTTCTTAGGAGGCAGGTAATGTGGTCTGGTATTCCCATCTCATTAAGAATTTTCCACAATTTGTTGTGATCCACACAGTTAAAACCTTTAGCCTAATCAACGAAGCAGAAGTACATCTTTTTGTGGAATTCCTTGCTTTTTCTATGATCCAGCATATGTTGGCAATTTGATCTCTTGTGTAGCAGCCTGTAGCTTTAAGTCTGTGGTTGGTTGCTTGATTTACTACAATTAGTTGTAGTAATATTTCCAGTTGCTTAGTGATATATGGAATTAATACCACTTTACTCCTCATTTATTGTGTGTATACTAGTTAGATGTACTGAATATTTTGCAGTTGTAAATACATATAAGCAATCATTTGTGCTTGTTGATAGAAAACATGAAAAATCTAGAGATACATTAAAAATAATATATAAGTGTCAGACATAATTAAAGTATAAGCTTAAGTTGCTAATAGTGGATTCTTTAGTAATCTCTTGGGATATTTACTTTGCCTTAGCCACTGAAAATGGAAGGATGAGGTAATGTTAGGAAGCTAGGTTTAAATGTAATTGGTTCCAGCATATATGAAGCTGCTTTCTGGTGGCATTTGTCAGCGTTTGTCATAAACCTATTTTGTCATGGAGTTTTTATTTTTGAATTTATAGCTTAAGTGTGGTAATAATTACAAAGCTTTGTGTGACTAAAAAATTATTTTACTGAAAGGAAATATGGGCTAGGTAATTATAAAAGTTTGTTTTAAGAGAAATTTTAAAAGCCATTTCTAGGGCACTTTGATATATGTAAAGCTAAATATGGGAGAATACAAAATAAATATTTCAGTGAGCTTGGAAGAGTAATTAAGACTTCCCCCCCTTAAAATAGTTGGATCAAGCTGTATTTGTTTCTGAACTATTGTTTGTTTTGTTCTTTTTTTTTTTTTAATATATAATGTTATCTGAGCTTTAGGTGTTCAACATTGTGATTCAACATTTGTGTTCATTACAAAGTGATCATCACCAGAAGTCTGGTTACCATTCATCATCATTTACTTGACCCCTTTCACCCCTTGTGCCTAGCCCCTTAATTAGCTTTTCTGTTTCTAAAAGGACACTTTAAAAGTAGATTATTTCTAGGCAGTCTAATGAATGGGCTTCCGTGGTGGCTCAGACGGTAAAGAATCTGCCTGTAATGAGGGAGACCTGGATTCGATCCCTAGGTTGGGAAGGTCTCCTGGAGGAGGGCATGGCAACCCACTCCAGTATTGTCTGGAGAATCCCATGGACAGAGGAGCCGGGTGGGCTTCGGTTCATGGGGTCGCAGAGAGTCATTTCTCAAAGTGATCATGACCAAAAGTCTAGTTACCGTTCATTACCATATACGTGACCCCCTTCACCCATTTTGCCCACCCCCTTAATTAACTTTTTTGTTTCTAAAAGGACACTTTTAAAGTAGATTATTTCTAGGCAATCTATTGAATAGGAGAAAATATTTGCAAATCATGTATTCGATAAGGGGTTAATATTCAAAATGTATAAATAATTCATGCAACTCAATAGCAAATACTAAGTAGATGTTTTTCCAAAGAAGACATACAGATGGCTATCAGACACATGAAAAAATGCAGAGCGTAGGTGCTAAGCAGCAGTGCAGACATTGTCAACAAGCGAATGACGCATGTAATTCATTTTACACTGTCATCCCCAACATGGTGCCTCCCAGGTTGAGAATAAGTAGGTCTCTTACAGGGAGAAAATGCACTTTTGTGAGCTGGTATTAGAGAATCTTTATGGTGGTAGATGGACGCATAACTTCAGAATCTAAACACAGGTAATTTAAATTGGTTGTATTTATTATCTAATACAGGATAGTTTTGTGCAGTAATAGACCTGGCAGCTCAGGATGTGTATTATATCATAGTTTCTGTGGGTCAGACACTCAGGAACAGACTGACTGGATGGTTTTGGCTCAAGGCCTCATGAGGGTTACAATCAAGATGGAGCTGCAGTCATAAAAAGCCTTGAATGAGGCTGAAGAATCTGCTTCCTAGATGGTTTATTCTCATGGCTATTTCCAGAAGACCTTGGTTTCTTCTGCCTTTTGGCAGAAACTGCCAGTTCCTCATCACATGGGCCATTCTGTAGGACTACTGAGTGATCTTACGGTACAGCAGCCAGCTTCTCTGAGAGAGTGTGAGCCGAGAGAGTGAGGAGGAAGCCACAGTATCTTGGGCCTGAGTCTTGAACATCACATAGTCACTTCTATCACTTTGTCTTCATTAGAAACAAGTTACTGAGTATAGCCCACACTTAATGGGAACAAATTAGGTTCTGCTTTTTTAAGAAGTATCAGAGGATTTGTGGACACGCTGTAAAACCACTACATTATTCTAACAGGTATGGTGATATTGCACAAATGAGTAGCCTACATTACAAAAATAATAGTAATAAATGTGAACTTTGAATATTATACAGGCTGGAGTATTAGTTGACTACTCTGGTGTGTGCGTGCATGCATGCATGCCAAGTCACTTCATTTGTGTCCGGCTCTTTCTGACCCCATGGACTATAGCCTTTCAGGCTTCTCTGTCCATGGGATTCTGGACAGAGTTGCCATGTGCAGGAGTGGAGTTGCCATGCAGAGGAGAACTGATCCTGAAGGCGGTTCACGGTGTAGCTTGGTGTGTGTGTTCAACGTCAGTGGGTATTGTGGTCATTTAGGTATGAGCACGCATTATTCTGTGTGCTGAAGTCTGTTGCTTTATTACTATTTTAGATTTTTAGTTTTCTGAATTACTTCTACTACTAGCTTTCACTTAATGTGTGTGAGTTGAAACTTGAATCTAAGTATTCCCAAGTCTTAGTCTCTTCTAACTATATTTCCGTATTTCCATCAGAGAAAGGGGATTGTCATGCATTCATTCATCCCTTCATTGACAGCTGTTTAAATATGCATCATTATGTTAGTATACCGACACAGTTCATTTAATAGACATAACACACTTAAAGCAAGGCCTTTGTCTTTAAATTCACTCTTTCAGCTCTGCCGTGGGAGGGTAGAGCCCATATTCAGGCTTTCCCTTGTATTCTTTTGAAGATTGTTCCCATTACCTATCTAGAACTGCTGGCATATTATCCTAGTTAAGGGGTAAAATGATGACACCTAAGTCAATAATTGGAAGATCTAGAATTAATACTTCCCTGATTAATTCCTTTAATTCTTAGACAACAGCACATTTGTATAGTTTTTTTTGTTTTTGCAATTAGGAAGAAGTATGTGAGCACTCTTAAGAATTTGAAATGAATGATTGTCACAAGTAGAGAGGAATCATATGTTATTATTAGATGAATAGTACTAGCAAAGGAAACATTTCTTTAGAGAAAACTGGAGAGACCAAATGTTCCCAATAAACTTTACATACAAATCTGCCACTGATGAATTAATTGTTTTAATCTTGACGTATAACTATGGTTTTTATTGTTCATCTTCTGTTCTGTTTTCTTTTCTCTTTCATACTTCAGAGATAGGAATGAGTAGCCCTGTTGTAGGACTTATCTATGGGAGAAGGCAACGGCAACCCACTCCAGTACTCTTGCCTGGAAAATCCCATGGATGGAGGAGCCTGGTGGGCTGCAGTCCATGGGGTCGCGACTGAGTGACTTCCCTTTCACTTTTCCACTTTCATGCATTGGAGAAGGAAATGGCAACCCACTCCATTACTCTTGCCTGGAGAATCCCATGGATGGAGGAGCCTGGTAGGCTTCAGTCCATGGGGTCGGTGAGTCGGACATGATTGAGTGACTTCCCTTTCACTTTTCACTTTCATGCATTGGAGAAGGCAATGGCAACCCACTCCAGTGTTCTTGCCTGGAGAATCCCAGGGACGGGGGAGCCTGGTGGGCTGCTGTCTGTGGGGTTGCACAGAGTCGGACATGACTGAAGTGACTTAGCAACAGCAGCAGGACTTATCTAAACAGCTGGCCTAGATAAAATAGAGATAATTGATATCCACAGAGAGATTCAAGTTTACATTTTATTTGTAAGACAAGAACCACTATTGAAAATGACAATGATGATAGAAGAAGCAGGGAACAAGAAACACAAGAAATCTGAAAAATTATTGTAGAGAATATTAGAAAGCCAGAAATATAAAAGTACATGAAATCTATCATTTTGTACATTGAAAATGAGAAAGAAAAGTTTAGAGACAAAGAATTAAACTCTGTGGGCCAAATACAGAGAAAATAAGGAAAGAAAAAAAAATGAGAAAATTTTATGTAAGTCTTTAAAGCAACCCTACTATGCTATGTGATAGAAATTTTTTAAATGGCCAAAGAAGGTCCTTGTGAAATATAGAATACCATTTCTTGAGAGAAGATCCTAGTTATTCCATAAAGAAAAATTGCTTTACTTACAAAAGAATGAGAAATAAACTGACAGGGCAGTTTCTTAACAGCAACATGGGCCTCTTAGAAAGCAGTGCCCTTTAGAGGTTGGAAAAATGATTTTGTTTTGAACAGAAGTCAAGAGTGTGATGGAAAGAGGAAATATTTTGATATGCAAAGACTCAACTTTTACCTACTTACATAAAATTGCTAAAACAATTACTTGAGAATCTACTAATAAAGACAAAAGGAACACACCCCTGTTCCTGAAACAAGGTAAAGAGGAGAGAACGTGGGTTTCAAATCAGGGGACCTAACTCAAACCCAACCAGAAGATAGCCCAGAAGTAGTCGGGTCTTGAAAGCAAGCAGACTTAGTTTCTATCAGGCAGTTGGAGGGCTCCAAAAACAATCTTTTAGAAAGAAATGGATTTATGTTGAAAAAAAGTATGATTAAGAAACAGGGAGCTTTTAATGATTTCTGTACTCTTAGCACTTCTCTCTCTCAACGGCATGCTTTGACGCGGCTTCTGTGTTCAGCGTTCTACCAAAGACGCCATTGTCAAGAGCTCCAGTGACCTTCCCTGTGGCTCGGTCTGGGGTCAGTTACAGATCCTCGCCACGCTTTTCTTGTAGCAGCAGTTTGGCCCAGTGGATCAGTTCTCTGGTCTGAAGTGCTTTATTCATTGGCATCCACACTCCTAGAGTTTTTTTGTTCTCTCACCTGCCTCTCTCACTGGTTGGTTAGTTTTCCGGGTACTTCTTTTCCCCTGACCTCTTAATTTTAGGGGCCATCTCTAACAAACCCTTTTTGAATATTAATCTATATCCTGATAACTCCCAAATTATACTGGCAGTTCAGAATTCTCCAGTCAACTCCAGCCTCTTATTTAACATTTCTACTTGGATATCTAGTAGATACCTCAGATTTGACACATCCAGAAGTAAACTAAGTATACTTTCTCCAAACCTGCTTCTTCCACAAATTTCCTACATCAGGTAATGGCCTGTCTGTTTTTCTAGTTGCCTGGGCTGTAAAACTTAGGAATCAACCTCAGATTCTGACCTTACTTCATAACCTATATCAGAAAATTTTGTTGCCTCTGCTTTCAAAATATATCCACAATCTGGTAAATTCTCACTGCCTCTATTTTTACCCTGGTCCAAACCACTGTGATCTCGTGTCAGTATTTTCATAGCTTTCTAACCAGTCTCCTACCTTTGACCCTGTTCCCCTTCAGTCTAAACACAGTAGCCAGAGTGTTCCTTTTAAAACAAGTTAGGTAATGTCTCCTCTGAGAACTATTTGGTGGTTTTCCATCTCACTAAGAATAACACCTACATTTCTTATATTGGGCTTCCCTGGTAGCTCAGCTGGTAAAGAATCTGCCTGCAATGCAGGAGACCCCAGTTCAATTCCTGGGTTGGGAAGATCCCCTGGAGAAGGGAAGGGCTACCCACTCCAATATTCTGGCCTGGAGTACTCCATGAACAGTCCATGGGGTTGCAAACAGTCAGACATGACTGAGTGACTTTCACTTTGACTTTCTGGTCTTACCTTGTAAAGACTTATGTGATCAGTTCCATTTCACTCCCCCATCCATAATTTACTTTCTGACCTCATCTGTTACTTTCTTGCTCATTCCACCCCAGACCTTCTTGCCATGGTCACTTCTGGGAATCTTCACTTCAGAGTCTCCTTTTATACTGCTGAGGATGTTCTTTCCCACACATGGGGATCCCTCTCTCACGGGTATTTGCCCAATGATCCCTTCTTGGTGAAGCCTTCCCTAACTATGCTGTTTTAAACCACATACTCCTAGCAGTTCTTGAGTCCCTGCTCCGTTTTGCTCCATGGATGTTGTCTGTGGGCTTCCCAAGTGGCTCAGTGGTAAGGAATCTGCCTGCCAATGCAGGAGACACAGGTTCAATCCCTGGATGGGAAAGATCTCCCTGGACGAGGAAATGGTGGCCTACTCCAGTGTTCTTGCCTGAAAAAGTCCCATGGACAGAGGAGCCTAGTGGGCTCCAAGTCCATGGGGTCACAAGAAGACTGACACCACTGAGTGCCTGAGCGCGCACACGCACGTGTACGGTCTAACATTTATTTCTTGTTTGTTTTGTCTAGTATCTGTACCCCGTACTACAATTTTAGGAGGGCTTAAGATGGCAGGAGTATTTGTCTATTTTGTTCATTTTTATATCTTCAGCACTGAAAATAGTGCCCGGAATATTGCCTTATTTCAAAGGAAAGGCTTTGGATAAAATATCCATGAACTTAAATCCATGGCCATCCTTTAAGTCTGCCATGTATTGTAGTGTGAATCTGTGAAGATGCACGTTATTGCAGATTCTTTTTGTTATTAAAACAGTATTAATCAGTTTGTATTTTTGCCAGTATGGCAGGATTATTGTTTGATATTCCTTTCCCTTTTAGGTATTGTTAACAATCTGACTTGATTCAGCAATATTAGAGCAGTACACAGCCTATTGCTGGGGTATAATTTATATGGAGAATGTGTATGTATACTTTTATATGTGTTAATTTATAGCTAGCTGTATGGCTAGACAGATAGCATACAGATTGAAACTAATTTTCAGAGCTGTCATCTTCTAATAACTTTAAGTTGGTGGTGGGCAGTTAGCAGTAGCTCAGGTGTTAAGGTGTTGAAATAAAGAATTAAGCTCTTGCCAAACTTTAAAAAAAAAGCACAGGTTGTAACTTTTAAAATACTAAATAAATGGATTAATTTGAAAACATGAAGTTTTTATATGTTACATGGTAAATTTTGTTTTCCTGATTTAGAATAGTTTCTTCTTTGGCATTAAAATATCTGGTCAGTTGACTATTCTAATAGTCAATTTATCATTTTTTACACTTATTGTCATAAGCCATTATACACTTTTAAATGAAGTTTGTGTTCTTAGGGTTGACTTCTTTTAACAGTGGCAGAGCTAAGGGAACTTTAGTGTTTGATGGAGAAGCAAAGATAGCATAGTTTGTATTAGATGCCCAAAGTACCATATAACATAAGTTTGGTCACATACCCCAATCCACACTTCTAATATATTTGCTTGCTGCTGCTGCTGCTAAGTCGCTTCAGTCGTGTCCGACTCTGTGCGACCCCATAGACAGCAGCCCACCAGACTCCTCTGTCCATGGGATTCTCCAGGCAAGAACACTGGAGTGGGTTGCCATTTCCTCCTCCAATGCATGAAAGTGAAAAGTCAAAGTGAAGTCACTCAGTCGTGTCTGTCTCCTAGCGACCCCACGGACTGCAGCCCACCAGGCTCCTCCGTCCATGGGATTTTCCAGGCAAGAGTACTGGAGTGGGGTGCCATTGCCTTCTCCAACATATTTGCTTATGTACTTATAAATTATTCATGTATTATCATCATTGTCTTTCTTAAGGATGATATGTACTTAAGGCAAGGTTTTCTGAGAGGATACTAAATGTTTTCAAATAGCCATCTTCATAGTTTTGAGATTTTTTTGATTGCCTTATCAAATCCAGTATATATTATTGTGTTGTTATGGGCAAGTTAAGAACTTCACTAGAAGTGTTAGTTTTGGCATTTTGTTTTGTGCTTCTGCTTTATTAATGTTGTATTTAATCTGTGGTTTCTTTGTAGGAATCTTCTGCAGCTTATCCATTGTGTGAGTAAAAACTAAATCACATCCATAATTCCACTGAACTGGGCACACGGAAACTGCCATATATGTCACAGTACATTGAAAAAGAGCCAGCAGGTAAGCAAAGTCTGTGTTGGTTACTGTAGATTGAGGACTTCATATTTTCCCCTCTGGATTCCTTGTGTACTGTATATGATGTTTAATTTTGGTATTATTTAAGGCCAGTTTCAATCCATGTACTGAATATTTATAAAGCTTAATTTCTAATTTTTTATACAGTCAGATCAGATCAGATCAGTCGCTCAGTCGTGTCCGACTCTTTGCAACCTCATGAATCGCAGCACACAAAAATGAGTATAAATAGAAATTGTTATATTTTCTTTTCCTACCCCCTTGGCATCTATTGTGGTTTACACTTTGGAGACTATTTATTTGGAGATGTTGTTAAAGATACTGGTTCTGGAGTCATCAGTTTAGTTCACTCGCTCAGTCGTGTCCAACTCTTTGTGACCCCATGGACCGCAGCATGCGAGGCCTCCCTGTTCATCACCAACTCCCGGAGTTCACCCAGACTCATGTCCGTTGAGTCAGTGATGCCATCCAACCGTCCCATCCTCTGTTGTCCCCTTCTCTTCCTTCCTTCCATCTTTCCCAGCACCAGGGTCTTTTCAAATGAATCAGCTCTTCGCATCAGGTGGCCAAAGTATGGGAGTTTCAGCTTCAGCATCAGTCCTTCCAGTGAACACTCAAGACTGATTTCCTTTAGGATGAACTGGTTGGATCTCCTTGCAGTCCAGGGGACTCTCAAGAGTCTTCTCCAACATCACAGTTCAGAAGCATCAGTTCTTCAGCGCTCAGCTTTCTTTATAGTCCAACTCTCACATCCATACATGACTACTGGTAAAACCATAGCCTTGACTAGATGGGCCTTTGTTGGCAAAGTAATGTCTCTACTTTTTAACATGCTGTCTAGGTTGGTCATAGCTTTTCTTCCAAGGAGAGTGTCTTTTAATTTCATGGCTGCAGTCATCATCCGCAGTGATTTTGGAGCCCAGAAAAATAAAGTCAGCCACTGTTCCCACTGTTTCCCCATCTGTTTGCCATGAAGTGATGAGACTGGACGCCATGATCTTAGTTTTCTGATGTTGAGCTTTAAGCCAACTTTTTCACTCTCCTCTTTCACTTTCATCAAGAGGCTCTTTAGTTCTTCTTTACTTTTTGCCATAAGGGTGGTGTCCTCTGCATATCTGAGGTTATTGATATTTCTCCTGGCAATCTTGATTCAAGCTTGTGCTTCATCCAGCCCAGCGTTTCTCATGATATACTCTGCATACAAGTATGACAATATACAGCCTTGACGTACTTCTTTCCTCATTTGGAACCAGTCCGTTGTTCCATGTCCAGTTCTAACTGTTGCTTCCTGACCTGCATACAGATTTCTAAGGAAGCAGGTCAGGTGGTCTGGTATTGCCATCTCTTGAAGAATTTTCCACAGTTTATTGTGATCCACACAGTCCAAGGCTTTGGCATAGTCAGTTAAGCAGAAGTAGATGTTTTTCTGGAACTCTCTTGCTTTTTCTGTGATCAAGCAGATGTTGACAATTTGATCTCTGGTTCCTCTGCCTTTTCTAAATCCAGCTTGACCATCTGGAAGTTCACGATTCATGTATCGCTGAAGCCTGGCTTGGAGGATTTTGAGCATTACTTTACTAGTATGTGAGATGAGTGCAGTTGTGTGGTAGTTTGAGCATTCTTTGGCATTGCCTTTCTTTGGATTTGGAATTTGTGCTTAGAAGCAATTATATTTTTTATTTTAATACCCTAAAACAGAAATATGTAACTTTAATTTACTGATTATTCCATATACTGTGAGGAAATATTTTGTTTATTAGTTCCTGCATTATATAGGTAAAGTCCAGGTGACTAAGCAAATTTATTATATGTGTAGATGTGAGATAATGGCCTACTTAGTAAAAGATACTAATCTTTGCTGTTATATATCCCTTAGGCATCAGAACTTAGTACTTGAGTTGTTCAGATGTTTTTGACTTTTCTTACCATGCGTATAACATTGGTAGTTTTGAAAAGTTTGACTTGGTTCACCACTGTTTTCTTTTGGAGAGTTTTACTTGACCCTGATCTTTGGGATATATTTTATAGTGGTCCAGTTGGTTCTTTGTAATAGTACAGATAGCATTAAAGAAATTACTTGTGAGAAACCTAGACAGCATATTAAAAAGCAGAGACATTACTTTGGTCCGTATAGCCAAAGCTGTGGTTTTTCCAGTAATCATGTGTGGATGTGAGTTGGACTATAAAGAAGGCTGAAGGCTGAAGAATTTGTGCTGCTTTTGAACTGTGGTGTTGGAGAAGACTCTTGAGAGTCCCTTGGACTGCAAGGAGATCCAACCAGTCCATCCTAAAGGAGATCAGTCCTGGGTGTTCATTGGAAGGACTCATGTTGAAGCTGAAGCTCCAGTACTTTGACCAGTTGATATGAAGAGCCATTAGAAAAGACCCTGATGCTGGGAACGATTGAAGGCAGGAAGAGAAGACGATAGAGGACGAGATGGCTGGATGGCATCACCAACTCGATGGACATGAGTCTGAGCAAACTCTGGGAAATAGTGAAGGACAGGGAATCCTGGGGTGCTGCAGTCCATGGGGTCACAGAGAATCGGACACGACTGAACAACTGAACAGCAATTTGACTGGATTTTATTCACTTTTAATGTCATTGAAACCATTATATTATATGCGAGTAATTCACTCAACAAATTTGTATTGAGCAGTTATACATAAGGTATTTAGATAATTTGAAGGATCATTCTCCAATCCTTTAGCAGCTTTTACAGTATAGTAATTTGGCATGTGGAAAAAATTTGGAGTAGGTTATGTTGTAAAAAGCTGCAATACCTTAAAGGAATCAAGAAAAGATATTTGGGGGAGGGATGAAGGGGGTCACATAACTCAGAAAGTAATATTTCATGCTTACTTTTCAAGTTAGTTTTATGTTACTCGTAAGGGGCACTTGGTGTTCAGTAGCATGTGATTTGACAGATAATAGCATGCATATATGTTGAAACAGTACCCCAAATGTCACAACGAAAGCCATTGCTGTGCCTCTTATTTTTAACTCTGTTTTTCAGCAATGGATCAAGACTCTAGCAAGACTGCCTGGCCGAAACCAGCAGGAGGATATCAGACAATCACAGGCAGGAGATATGGCAGAAGACATGCATATGTCAGTTTCAAACCGTGTATGACCAGGCATGAAAGAAGCTTAGGTCGGGCTGGTGATGACTATGAAGTGTTGGAACTGGATGATGTTCCAAAAGACAATTCCTCAGGTATGCAGCCTGGAGTTATTTAAAAGCTGTTAATAGCGATGTAAACATTGATCTTGTGATGCTTGAAATAGTAAGTGGATTTTACGTGTGTCTTGAGTATAAATGCTGTACATTTCCTATCAAGAATTTCTATTTTAAATTTTCTATAAGCTTAATAGTATATACATAGAAGAAAGTGGAATATGGCCAGTCGTTAATCTGTAACTGCATTGTCATTGCAGTGATTACATTGTCACATCATTTCGCCAGTGGAAATGTTCAAGGAAAAAAAAATTTGTTTTTTTTAAATGTGCACTGAGTATATTCTCCCCTGCATATTACATTTAAATAGCTTTTTTTGTTGTTTGGTTTTATTTGTATCTCTAAATAATTTAACTTGGTTATTTTGATATTTTTAGAATCATTATATAAAATACAAAATTATATAAAATCATTATATAAAATACATTATATAAAATACAAAGGTTATTTAATTAAAATGCCTTAATTATTCATTACTCAAAAAGTATTTTGCAGGTATCCATGTACTGTGGCTTCCCGGGTGGCTCAGTGGTGAAGAATCCGCCTGCCAGTGTGGCGAGGCGGGTTCGATCTCTGGGTCGGGAAGATCTGGAGTAGGAAATGGCAGCCCACTCCAGTGTTCTTGCCTGGGAAATCCCATGGACAGAAGAGCCTGGTAGGCTGCAATCCACGGGGTCGCAAAGAGTTGGTCACACTTAATAACTAAAGAATAACAACGATCCATGTACTGTAACTACACATTTTTGGACTGGAATGTCAGTTTCTTTTTATCCTGAGCAAACTTGATAATTCTAGGGTTGTTTTTTTTCTGTCATTTATGTTCAAGAATATGAATTATTAGCTAAGGTCATTCTGCTAAAGAAGCCTTTTTGTGATATGACAGGACAACTTTATTTATAATTTGTAAAATTTTGTTTCGACAGGTCTTGGTGTCTTTATTTTTTCTAGTTATACATTAGTGTAAAAGATAGTTGTGCTGGAAGTAATTTGTAAGGTATATAGCATTTTACTCTTGTCTCATAGTTCTTAGAAACTATGACAAAGAGAATCAATATATTGACTTTTTTGTTGTTTTTCAGTCATAGCTGTAACATAACTGAAGTTAACTCATTGTAGATATGTTATAACAGTTCATTTTGGGGATAGAAATTTTAATATTATGTATCTAGTGACTGAGATATAATTTTCTGAATTGACATATAACACAGTCTCATTTCTGTTAGATCTGCCGTTCTTATAGCTATTATAAACACTTTAAAGAAATCTGCATGTAATAAAATAATTTTAAGTTTGAATTGCCCATTCCAACAACTGGAAGAGTAGATTGATTACCCTGTGACTTCTCTCAGGTCTCTCATTAGTTTGTCTTTTAAATATCTTGTTTAGAACGTTTTAAGTATTAGGATTTGGGTGAAAAACCTGCAGAAGATGTCCGAGAGAGAGGATATTGAGAGGCTATACAATGGCATAAATGAACTCATAGGGTAACCAGTCTGCCGCTCCCGGTTAAGTTAGGGAGTGTAGAAGCACCAGTCAGAGAAATTCACTCATATTCTCAAATAGGTAATAATTGGTATGGTTTTTAGTTAAAGAGTCATTATTCATGTTATCTAAATTAGCCCCTCTAAATATGTTTTCTTTTGTTCTGTGAAGGTTCCAGTCCACTGGATCAAGTTCATTCTTCTGTACCCAGTGACCCTTTATTTGAAAAAAGTGAAGCAGAAATTCCCATTTGTGATACAGCATTGAACCAAACCATTGAGAGCACTCCATCCTTTGCTGCAGTGCGTCATAGCGAGGAAGGCAGGGAGCCCTTAGGGAGCAGCACAGATCTGCACAGTCACTCTGAGGGAGAGTGTACTCCAGGAGTCTGTAATGCTTCAGGCGTCCAGCATGGAGTTACATTGGCTCATACTGACTCTTACGATCCAGACGGCAGACACGGAGAGGATAATGGCCATCTTCAGCTCTCTGCAGGCGTTGTGGAAGGTGGCAGCTATCAGGCAGCACTGGGTGATATGGTATTTGAGCTGGAAAATGGAGAGGCAGAGGCATACACTGGTCTCTCACCAACAGCTCCCTCTTTCAACTGTGAATTAAGAGATGCGTTTGGAGAGGTAGATTCAGCACCTTTAGTGGAAAGGTCTACTGATAATACTGAGTTTGTCAGTCAGAACAACCAGGAATTTCAGACGTCCTCTTCTGAAGATGAAGTGGTTAGAAAGAAACAACAAAATAATACTAGCCAGGAGAGACAAAGAGAAAATTCAACTGAAGATTCAGCCTGTGCTCCCAGGCATATTTGCAGTGAACAAAACACCACTGATAGGGGCAAAAACCAGGGCAATTCTCTTGAGCAGGTGGTGAGGCCCAAAGTTAGGAAAGTGATAAGTTCAAGCCAGGTGGACCCAGAATCAGGTTTGAATAGGCATGAGGCCAAACAAAGAAGTGTTCAGAGGTGGAGAGAGGCTTTGGAAGTTGAGGAAAATGGCTCAGATGACCTCTTAATAAAATGCGATGAGTATGACGGAGAACATGACTGTATGTTCTTGGATCTGCCTTTCGCAAGAGTCACGCAGAGGGACACAGAGGATCGCCAGCTAGCAGCAGAAAGCGGAGCCCCAGCGAGGCAAGGGGCTGTGGAGAGCACGTTTTGGAATGGCTGTGGGGATTATTACCAACTGTATGACAAAGATGAAGACAGGTGAGTTTTGTGCAGTGCTTTGTGAGATTGTATAGTGAGCAAAGTGGTTTATTTTCTAGTACCACTTACCATTGGAAAAGACCCTGATGCTGGCAGGGATTGGGGGCAGGAGGAGAAGGGGACGACAGAGGATCAGATGGCTGATGGCATCACCAACTCGATGGACGTGAGTCTGAGTGAACTCCGGGAGTTGGTGATGGACAGGGAGGCCTGGCGTGCTGTGATTCATGGGGTCTCAAAGAGTCGGACACGACTGAGCAGCTGAACTGAACTGACTGACCATTTATGTTTGGTGGATGGGCTCTCTGGCATGGTCATGGAATTAGCTATTTTGACTTAACACGTATTTTTATTTACCCATTGCTAACCATGCATACTGGTTAGTTTTTCACAGAAACGCTCTCTGAGGTGTTTCAGTAGTTTATGGATCTTAAAAGTTCAGGTAATAACTATTCATTATTAAAAAAAGATAGTGATACTAATTATTTCAATTCGTGGTATTTCAGTTAATACTGATAAAATGCAAGGTAAACATTTGTTGTATTTTTAAAAATTTCTAAATGTTAAGCCAGTCTGGATTTAAAATGTGGTTAAGATCAAGGAAATTTTGGTTGATAATATTGTGTTAACTTTGCCAATATTTATTAATATCACCTGTTTATTCTTCCTGTTGCTGTTCCTATCAGTTTATTTTTTATTTATTTTTATTTGGCGTTTATTTTTCATTAGTAACTTTATGTGGTACATTTGTTATTTTCCACATTTGTAGATGAAACTGAGACATAAAAGTATTTACTAACTTCCTAAGGTCACAAGCTAGTAAAAGGTGGACCTGGAATTTGATTGTCTACTTACTAACTCCAGGCCCTCTGTTCTTCACCACTGTAGTTTACTGTTTTGAAGAGAACATATAACTTTTCTTATAAGAAGCATTCTGATTCCTCTTCCATAGATTCCTTTTTTTCCCATACTGTAAGACAACAGAAAGAACAGAGAAATGAAGAATTTCTTTGTCCAGCTGCTGACTTTTCAGTACCCCAGAGTCTAGACTTTTATCTATTCTTTTACGCTTGTGATAACCCTTGGAATGCTCAATTGCAGTGTAATTTCAAGATTTTATCAATTTAAAAAAATAGTTTTTTGTTTTTTTTTTTTTAACTAGAAAGTTCTGCAAAGGAAGAAATTTATCCTTGTGAATATGAATGCATTTTATATATTTTCTTTCACATCATAAAATTAATAAAATTGTCTTGATTTTTTTGGGGGGGATGTATAAATTAAGCTTCCATAATAAAGCATATGTAACTTGTAGAAATAGTTGAAATATTTCTACTGTTGTCTTGAAGTTAAGAACTTGTGCGTGACTGACTTCTGCTTTTTCAGTTTAGGTGCAGTCTTCTATCCAAAATCCATAAAGTTCTAAAAACAGAAATTGACCACAAAACCTGACTAGTCTTGATTGCAGATCTAGATCTGAACTAAAATTAGGCCCTTTTTCAAGTATTCATACATTTTACTGCAGAAATATGAAAACATTTGATTTCTGGTGCTGGCTTAGACTCCATTGGTAATGTTAGGTAGTATTTCTAAATCTTGCGGAGGGGAGGTTGAAGTTCTAAATTCTGAAGCGTACTCAGCCCTAAGGTTTTTGGATTGGATTGTGAACATCTGTTAGACCTTTAGATTACTGTTAAAAACAACTTAATAATCCTAGATATCTTATGATTTGAAAGTATAAGGTTGGTGTACTTTTTTTTTTTTACCACATTTTTGCTTTTTTGAAGAAAATCATTTAGCTTGGCTATGCTTTCTCCACTATAGACACATTAATCAAAAATAAAAACCTCTTTAGTTTGCATTTTGTAGTCAAGCCTAATGTCATCTAATGAAGTTGCTGAAATATTTATGCTATTTGCCAACCACCAGAAAAAGGATAGTTTTGAGTCTGCGAGGTTTTTGTATTTTCTCTGCTTTATAAAACTTAAAGATGATATACCTGAAGAGTTTTCTCATCATGTTAATAGTATAATAGCTACAAGTAGAACTCTTTTATCAATAAGTAAACTAAAATTTACTGTGACATTTTAAGGTATAGGATTTTTTTGGCCATTTAAAAATACATAGTTTATTCTTTATAAGTAGAAAATATTTTAAAGAATGTATGTTTGCTTCCCTGAAAAATTCTAAATGATCATTTAATCACATGTGAAATATTATACTTTATGGGATAAGCATTGCAGCTGGTAGAGTTGTTCTGAGCTGTTTGACAGGAACTGAACACCACCTTATTAAATTAGAACTGCAAGGGGAATTTTAATAGGCAGCGTATAATTACCAGACTTGGAATTAGACCAAAGAGCTAAGGTTCATACTCGGCTTTTTTGAAACATACCCTGAGAATGTTAATAACTGTTTGAGCACAAGATCTTGAGTTTAAAAGAGCCTTTTGCCCATGGCAGCAGATTTTAACCTTGGGACTAATTGTTCTGAAAAGAGGTGTGCCATCTCCTGACCACTTCTTATAGTACTTAAGTTTTTTTTCAGAGTTTTTCTGTCCCTAGGCCTTAACCTTGCTTAAAAGGTAAGAAACCTTACCTTATCTAATGTAAACATGTCAGGACAACTTTTTGTTGTTGATAACTTGGGGAGAATGAAAGGAATATTACTTAGAGTTGATGTCGATTTGATTCATTTAAAAAGAATTTATTGAATTCCTCCTAAAGGTCACATTTTGTTCCAGGTACTCTGTAAATACAAATAATAATGATCCCTGTTGCCTTGATCTTCATCAGCCTTATGAGAAAGACAGAATATACAGATAGTTACCATGAGGCTAAATTAAGCTCCTTTCCTCTCCTATGTGTTAGTTGAAAGCTGTGAAGAAAGCTCCTCTGATCATACTATCTCCCAACAAGTGAAATATCTATGAACAGCCAAAGCAAAGATCTGTAAGCGCATACTCTAATATTTTAGTAAAACTTTTTATCTTGTTTCCAAGTTCATAGTTTAAAAGGAATAAATCGGGGATAAATAACTTTGTTCCTCAGGCATACCTAGGGAGTCGTAGATTACAGTATTTTGCTATTAAGGGAAAAGACCAGAAAGTTGTAAAAGGCAGACACAATTCAAGAAGAAACCTAGGGACTTCCCTGGCAGTCCAGTGGTTGCGACTGCACACTGCCAAGGGCCAGGGCTTGATCCCTGGTCGGGAGACTAAGCTCCCACAAGCCCCACGATGAGGCCAAAAAAAGAAGAAACCTAACTATTGGGTTTTATTTATTAAATGAAGCAGACTTATAGATTTGAACAACTTCTATCGTATCATTTTATCACAACATAGTTCAGTGTTAATACTAATAAAAAGCCCCAAACTGCTTAGATTATGTTTAGTATACTATTTTTGAGAATGCCAAGAATTACATAATCAGTTCAGTCACTCAGTCATGTCCGACTCTTTGCCACCCCATGGACTGCAGCCCGCCAAGCCTCCCTGTCCATCACCAACTTCCAGAGTTTATTCAAACTCATGTCCATTGAGTCAGTGATGCCATCCAACCATCTCATCCTCTCTTGTCCCCTTCTCCTCCTGCCTTCAATCTTTCCCAGCATCAGGGTCTTTTCCAATGAGTCAGTTCTTGAATCAGGTGGCCAAAGTATGGGAGCTTCATCTTCAGCATCAGTCCTTCCAATGAATATTCAGGACTGATTTCCGTTAGGATGGACTGGTTGGATCTCCTTGTAGTCCAAGGGACTCTAAAGAGTCTTCTCCAACACCGTACTTTTTAATATAGTTTCCTTCTCACGTATTTCCAATAAAATTTGAAAAGTGTTTTTGATCCACAGCCGGTCAGATAAGAAAACTATCTAAAATTTCATTCTTCCCGAAGCTTATATATAGTTTAATTTTTTGGGGTGATATAAATATATAAATATAAGAGAAGACAGATCAATTCCTTGTGAGATTTAGGGACTCAGAGGTTGATTAGGGCTGATTTTGCTGCTTCTTTCTAACTAGGATTTGTACATAAAGTATTTTGTCTAGAAACCACATATAATTTTTTTTAATTGGAGGATAATTGCTTTATAATGTGTTGGTTTCTGCTGTATAATAGGTGTGAATCAGCTGTAAGTATACATATATCTACATTTATCTCCTCCCTCTTGAGCCTCCTCCCCACCACCCCCATCCCACCCCTCTAGATGGTCACAGAGCACCAAGGTTGAACTCCCTTTGTTACACAGCACCTGCCCACTAAGTGTCTGTATATTTCAGTGCTGCTCTTCTCAATTTGTCCCACTTTCTCCTTCCCTCACAGTGTCCACAAGTCTGTTCTCTGTGCTTGCATCTCTGTTCCAGCCCTGCAAATAGGTTCATCAGTACCATTTTTCTGGGTTCCATATATCTGTGATTTTATATTTGCTTTTCTCTTTCTGACTTGCTTCACTGTGCGTAATAGGCTCTAGGTTCATCCACCTCAATTCAGCTGACTCAAATTTGTTCCTTTTTATGGGTGAGTAATACTCCACTGTATATACGCACCACAACTTCTTTATCCGTTCACCTCTCAATGGATGACCAGTTGCTCCTGTGTCCTGGCTGCTGTAAACAGTGCTGCCGTGAACGTTGGGGTACATGTAGCTCTTTTGAATATGATAGGAAAACCACTTACATGCAAAGTCCATCACGCCAGATGCCATAATGAAGCACCAGCTGGAATCAAGATGGCTGGGAGAATTGTCAGTAAGCTCAGAGATGCAGATGACACCACCCTTATGGCAGAAAGCAAAGAAGAACTATAGAGCCTCTTGATGAAGGTAGAAGACGAGAGTGGAAAAGCTGACTTAAAACTCAGCATTCAGAAAACTAAGATCATGACATCTGGTCCCATCACTTCATGGCCAATAGATGGGGAAACAGTGGAAGCAGTGAGAGGCTTTATTTTCTTGGGCTCCAGAATCACTGAGGACAGTGTCTGCAGCCATGAAATTCAAAGATGCTCCTTGGAAGAAAATCTACGACACACCTAGGTGGTGTTTTAAAAAGCAGAGATATTACTTGGCTGACGAAGGTCCATATAGTAGTCAAAAGTCATGGTTTTTCCATTAATCATGTACGGATGTGAGAGTTGGACTATAAAGAAGGCTGAGCATGAAAGAATTGATGTTTTCGAACTGTGGTGCTGGAGAAGACTCTTGAGAGTCCCTTGGACTGCAGGGAAATCCAACCAGTCAATCCTAAAGGAAATCAGCCCTAAGTATCCACTGTAAGGACTGAGGCTGAAACTGAAGCTCCAGTACTTTGGCCACCTGATGCAAAGAACTGACTCATTGGAAAAGATCGTGATGCTGGGAAAGATTGAGGGCAGGAGGAGAAGGGGGCAACAGAGGGTGAGGTGGTTGGATGGCATCATCGACAATAGACGTGAGTTTGAGGAAACTCTGGGAGGTAGTGAAAGACAGGGAAACCTGGCATGCTGCAGTCCATGGGGTGGCAGAGAGTCAGACACGACTGAGCAACTGAACAACGAACAGCAACGGAAACCACATATAATTTTATTTATATGAAAAACGGTTCTTGGTTCACAATTAAATCTGTAAAGAGCGTAGTATTTGAGTAAGTTACAGTTTTCTGCTTTTGAGTATGGTTCTGAATCTTGATGGAAGACAGTACTAGTGGAAGACTATGTGAAACGCACAGTGGTGTTTTCATTTTTACATTGAGAAATTTAAAGTGTTTGACTCGTGTGCTTTTATAATCAACAACAAATGAGTGCTCACTAGTCCAAGATGAATCTGTGTCGTGTTTGTTCTGTTGCTTGTTCTTGAAAAATTATTTTATAATCTTTTTCTTTTAGTTACTTATCGTCATGTCACTCAGTCGATTAACTGTGTCTCTACTTTCCCGGAGATACTGAAATAGTAGAATGTGATCCATCTTGTTTTCCGCTCCTCCATAAGAATACATATTAGCATACTAACATAATATCTTGGTATTGGTTCCTATTTTAAATTTCTTCCGAAATTTTTTCTTTAGCAGTTGTGCCTGATACCTTGCTTATTTAAATTGTCTTTATCCCTAGTTTCCTTCAATTTTATAAATCCTGGGGGCAACGTTCATTGATCTTGCTTCCTCTTTTTATTACTTGCCTGTTTATGTTTTCCACTGCTGAGTTTTCAGAATAAATGTTTCACACCCACTGCTTCTTTTATTTCACTATCTACTCTTATTAAATGCCTCAAAATTTTAATTCCCTTTATTATTTCTATATTCTCTAGTTTCCATAGCTAATTGATTTTTTACTCTGTATACATCTTCTGTGACTTCAGTGCTGCCACTGAGCTGTTTGCTCACACTTTTCTGCTCCACGGTTTCTCTTCCACTGATCTATGTTGGATGCTTCTTTGCTATGTCTTCTTTGGGGTCTGCAAACTTTTTTTTAAAGATTAAGTAGATAGTAAATATTTTAAGCTCTGTGGACCAAAAGGCAAAATTGAGAATATTATGTGGATACTTACATGAGCGTTTTAAAATGCAAAAAACCCCTTAGCTTCCATGCCACCAAAAAACAGACGGGTGGGCAGATTCTGCTTTTGCACTGGGGCATAATTTGCTGAGCTCTGGTGTAAAGCTGTCAGGGGACCCGGAGACTGACAATACCGTCAGTTTGTCTATTCAGTAAGACAGACCAGAAGGTATTGAGCAGATTTCCTTTGGTAGAGAAAGGAGGAAAATGGTGGTGTGCTGGCAGGAAATCCTATTGAAATTTCTAAGCAGGTAGGTTATACAATGAAAGAAGTAACTACCACTTTTATTAAATGTTTGCCATTTTCTGAAAATTGTGCAAAACATTTTATCTGTTTTTCATTTAAACATCACTGTAGACTTGAAAGGGAAACATTAATATCCTCATTTTACAGATGAGGAAAAGTGAACTCAGGGAAGTTCATTCATTGTCCAGGCCTGTCCTATAAGTACTGAGCAGATCTTAAGCTAACTGTCAGACTTCAAAGCTTGCTCTTGCCATCATCGTATTCCACTATTAGGGTGAAAAAGGCTGTCATACATCATAGATGGAACTTTACCTGATGTTAAATACAGTATCTTGTTTCTTCAGTAAAGAAATAATCTGTGGTAGGTTTTTTGCTTTTCGTAGTAAAAAATCTTAATCATAGTTAAATTTCCTTTGACTAGCTCTCTGAACCAATTTGGATTTTTAGAGCTACAAATTAGTAACAGACATTAAATTGTGAAATTTGTCATAGATAATAATGTTCAGAATGAAATAGTAATAGGAAATTATCGATATTACTCTTTACCATTTATATCATCCATGTGTATTAATTTCTAGAGAACGTATACTAAAGAAGATTGTTGGTCCTTTTTAAATAAACTGATATCACTGAAAATTCACTATTTAAAATCATTTGATAATACAGTCTTAGTTAACTTCTAAGAGCTTACAGATACTTGACAATACAAGCAGATCTCCTTGGATGCTTTTCTGGGAAAAGAAACTGAGTTTGCACTTAAGAAAGATGCCTTTAAATGCAGCGCTACAGAAGCAGCTGCATTTCAGTGGTTCAGACTGAATTGTACCTGAAGGTGAAGGGTAATGTGTTCAAAAACAAGCGGATCCTCATAGAACATATCCACAAGCTGAAGGCAGACAAGGCTCGCAAGAACCTTCTGGCGGACCAGGCTGAGGCCCGCAGGTCTAAGACCAAGGAAGCCTGCAAGCGCCGTGAAGAGCGGCTCCAGGCCAAGAAAGAGGAAATCATCAAGACTCTGTCCAAGGAGGAAGAGACCAAGAAATAAAGTTCTCCCCCTCTTCTCTGTACATAGTGGCCTCGGCAATTGCATAGATCACTCATTCAATAAAAGACAAGCCTTTATCTGCCTAAAAAAAAAAAAGAAGGCTAGTCTATGGATCAGTTGAAAAACAAAAGAAGCAGTGTTGTAGGGGAAGGTCTTGAAGGAATGATCTGGCCCTGAAATGAAAAAAGAAGGTGAGGTGATGGTGAAAACATTTGTGGTGGTGGGAGCAATAGTTGTGATGAAAATTCATATTTGAGGGACAGTATTTGGAATAGAGCATATTGGAAGGAAAGTGTTGCATGTGAGAATATACTCATAACTGGGATCAGATTGTAGTATATCATCAGTGCCATTCGAAGTTAAAACTTTTTTTTTCCTATACAGTAGTATTTTTTCGAGTGGCTAAAATATTAAATGGCACAAAGTTTTCGTAATTTTATCATTATATATTTATTTTGATGTGAATTAGAAAAAAATAATAAAGCTGGCACATCACATTTGGAACTTTACCAATATTGCTTAGGAGATAACTAAAATGTATTTAGGTAACAAAAAAAAGTATTGTTTAAAAAATGATTTCTTAATAGTTGCTGATGATACTTTTACCAGGCCCTGTTAGAATGTTTTCTGTATATTAACCCATTTACTCCTCAAATAAACTCAGTGTGATAGTGGATACTATTATTATATTCTTCTGATAGGTGACGCAGTGAAGGCACAGAGACATTAAATAACTTTTCCACAGCAAATAACTGGTGAATTCAAATCCAGGCCAACTGACTCCATAACCTGTGTTCTCAGCTGCATTACCTTAAGGCACAGTGTTACTGGACACCTGTAGCAAGAGTTGTGAGGGCTGTAGGCAGATGGCTTATGTGTGTGAAATAAGCCTTAGTGGAGAGGAACTGTTGAAGTTCCTATATTGTTTTAATATAAATCTATTATTTATAATATTTTATTATAAAATATAATATTTTGGAGTAACATTATAAATGTACTGTTTGATGTAAATTAAAGTGATAGGAATATTCAGAATATGCTTTTTAATTGAGTTGAGAGAGTTGGGGTTAAATTTAGGGACACTAGCTAGTAAAGTAATGCTTAAAATTCTCCGAGCCAGGCTTCAGCAATACGTGAACCGTGTTCAAGCTGGTTTTAGAAAAGGCAGAGGAACCAGAGATCAAATTGCCAGCATCCTCTGGATCATCTGAAAAAGCAAGAGAGTTCCAGAAAAACATCTATTTCTGCTTTATTGACTATGCCAAAGCCTTTGACTGTGTGGTTCACAATAAACTGTGGAAAATTCTGGAAGAGATGGGCATACCAGACGACCTGACCTGCCTCTTGAGAAACCTGTATGCAGGTCAGGAAGCAACAGTTAGAACTGGACATGGAACAACAGACTGGTTCCAAATAGGAAAAGGAGTACGTCAAGGCTGTATATTGTCACCCTGCTTATTTAACTTCTATGCAGAGTACATCATGAGAAACACTCGGCTGGAAGAAGCACAAGCTGGAATCAGATTGCCGGGAGAAATATCAGTAACCTCAGATATGCAGATGACACCACCCTTATGACGAAAGTGAAGAAGAACTAAAGAGCCTCTTGATGAAAGTCAAAGAGGAGAGTGAAAATGTTGGCTTAAAGCTCAACATCCAGAAAACTAAGGTCATGGCATCTGGTCCCATCACTTCATGGGAAATAGATGGGGAAACAGTGGAAACAGTGGCTGACTTTATTTTCTTGGGCTCCAAAATCACTGCAGATGGTGACTATAGCCATGAAATTAAGACACTTACTCCTTGGAAGGAAAGTTATGACCAACGTAGACAGCATATTAAAGAGCAGAGACATTACTTTGCCAACAAAGGTCCGTCTAGTCAAGGCTATGGTTTTTCCAGTGGTCATGTATGGATGTGAGAGTTGGGCTGTGAAGAAAGCTGAGTGCCGAAGAATTGATGCTTTTGCACTGTGGTGTTGGAGAAGACTCTTGAGAGTCCCTTGGACTGCAAGGAGATCCAACCAGTCCATCCTAACGGAACTCAGTCCTGAATATTTGTTGGAAGGACTGATATTGAAGCTGAAACTCCAATACTTTGGCCACCTCGTGCGAAGAGCTGACTCATTTGAAAAGACCCTGATGCTGGGAAAGATTGAAGGTTGGAGAAGGGGACGACAGAGGATGAGATGGTTGGATGGCATCACCGACTCGATGGACATGGGTTTAGGTAGACTCTGAGAGTTGGTGATGGACAGGGAGGCCTGGCGTGCTGCTTTTCATGGAGTCGCAGAGTCGGACATGACTGAGTGACTGAACTGAACTGAGTTAATAATTGTCTTAAGTCTAGGTTTGGAGAAAACACTTGAGCCAGAGTTTTTTAGGGGAAATGGAGAAAAGGGAGCTAGGATATAAGAGCCATTGAACAGAAAAAATGGGAAGTAAGAGAGGACTTAATTGTGAGGAGTTTGTGAAGAGTCAGAGATCTATCCAGCTTAAGGGCAGGATAATACCATTAGCAGATAAAAAATCAAGAAAGGGACTTAAATAGCAGATGAATTTTGTTATACATACATAATTTTTAAAAGGAGTGTGAAAAATCTAAAAAATATTTGGTGGGAAATTAGTGGTTATGAAAGCTTAGTATGTGGTCAGGGCTGGTGATACATGTTTAAAAAGTTACCTACTTATAGATGAGCGTTATATATATTGAGTAGCAATGATGTCAGCCAGGTGTCTACAAACTTTCTTAAAGGGTCAGATATTAATTATTTTAGGTTTTGCTGACTAAGAGGCAAAATCAAATATAAAAACCATTTTTGGCTCACATACCATTAAAAAGTAAAACAGGCAGCAGGGCCAGATTTGGCTAATGAGATGCATAGTTTGCCAGTCCTCAACATAAGCGTCTTAAATAAATTGATAGTTGATCTTAGACATCCTTTTTATACTGAAATTTAGAGGTATTCCATCAGTTATTTCACTAATTGATAAAAGTTCAGAAGTTTCATATGTTATCTTTCTGGACAGGACCTTACTCTGAGAGAAATGTTTAATAATGAAGTTTGCTTTTAAGCAAGTGTGTTAAAAATTGCCACAAACTAATGTAGAAATCTTACCCTGCTTCTTAAACCAAAATTGGAGTTGGTAATTCAGCTATAAATTTGAGAAACTTCATATTCAAGGAAAGTTAGTTCAGTAAGCTCCTTTAAAACTATTTCTTTGTTCGATTTTGACACTGATACAAGTCTGAAAATGATTTACTTGATCTTAGGATATTCTTTGGACCAGAGAGGGTTTTACAGAATAGAAGCGGTTTTGGTGCATACCAGTGAAGGCCCGCCTGTTACTCGCTATGCCAGGGCTTTGTTCTGTCCTTCCCCAGGATATTTGTGACCTGCTGCCCATTGTTTTCTGAAAACTGGAAGTTGATTTTATTTCTTTTCTTCTGTTAATTTCTCAGAGCTCAGATCAGTGCTTCTCTTTGTTAATTGCGTCTTGATCTCTTGGGTTCATCTGCCTATAGAAGAAGACAATACCAATTATCACTTCCTTTCAAAAACATAAAGTTTGTTATTTTTTTGTTTTCTTAAAAGTCAGTCAGTGCAAAAAAGGTAATCTTTTAAGGGAATTCTTGACCAGAATGATTGATATGACTGGAAAGAGCATTTATAGTTTATATTCAACACTGTTAAGTAATATTGTAGCTTTTGGTAATATAAGATGTGGCTTCCCTGGGGGCTTGGTGGTAAGCCAAGAATCCGCCTACCAATACAGGAGACACAGGTTCGATCCCTGGGTCAGAGAGATCCCCTGGAGCAGGAAATGGCAAGCTGCTCCAATATTCTTTCCTGGGAAAACCCACAGACAGAGGAACCTTGGCGGGCGACGTCCATGGGGTTGCAGAAGAGTTGGACACGACTTAGTGACTAAACAACAGCAAATTTAAGATGACTAATGCTTCGCAAGTTGTTGAATGTAAACGAACTAACCAGTTAAATACGCATAACTAAAAGTAATTTTTCTGAAACTTTTTCATTAATTAACCCTTTTATCACTTATTTCATTCCTTATCTAAATATTCTGTTGAGATTTATTTTGTGTTCATAGTCCTACCAAAGGACTTCAGAAAAGATTTGTCAGTGCAGTTTTGAATGAATTTGAATCTTTCTCCATTGAACATGGTAATAGTGAAAATTTATTCATAGAGGATATGATATCAGTTGTCAATAGGTAATTACAAAGTTGTTGTGGATAGATCGAGTGAGTAACAACTCTCATTATATATTCCAGATACCATTTAAATTGTGATTACTGAATAAATTAAAATTTTGTTTAGAATATGTCTAAAATATAAAGAACCTATATCTAAGCACCATGGAATTAGTTACTTTAATGAAGAAAAAAATAAATTGATAATTTTATAACTTGCCATATAATATATTCATTTGAAAATGTTACATTCTGCTGAATATTTATCTCTATTTTAAAATGTGTTAAAATTGAATCGTCTCCTGATGAAACATACAGAGCATCAGTAGTCCATTCTCTACCATGATGCCCGGTTAACACTCCAGATGATAAACACACTTGTAATGACAGTTTTTTTCTGTTCTAAACTTGCAGTTCAGAATGCAGTGATGGAGAATGGTCTGCTTCTTTGCCTCATCGATTTTCTGGTACAGAAAAAGATCAGTCCTCAAGCGATGAAAGCTGGGAGACTCTGCCAGGGAAAGATGAGAATGAGCCTGAACTACAGAGCGACAGCAGTGGTCCCGAAGAAGAGAACCAGGAGTTGTCTCTTCAGGAAGGGTGTGTACCAGTAGGATTTGTGATTTTTATGTGCATTGCATGAAGTGTTACGCATCACATGCAAATGTTGGGTATGCTGTTAATCACATTTGCAAGCCCTATGTAGGACCAGTAGATCCTGCTGAATTTTGTTATGCTTTTGGTTATTTTCCAAAGAACAATTAACTTGAAAATACTGGTAATTACAGTGTCTTCTCTTGAAGTACAGTCTGTGTTTCCATTTTGCTTTATTAAAAGAAACCGTGGGCAGTTAAACGATTGTTTTGGTTAAGTCAGGTATGAGTGAATCAGAGCCACCTGCTTCTCTGGAGATGCTGACGAGGTGGAAGGGACGGCCGTCGGGGGAGTCAGTGGTTGTTCCTGGGGACACAGGCAGTTGTAAAAGCGGAAGTTTTACTGTTGCTGTCTGATTGCATTGGATGAGATCTCCAGTCAGTGGGTTGATGTTAAATATCTTTGTGTTTTCCTAACTTTAATGGGAATGCTGTAGTGCAGAGCTTGTCAGGTTTATACTCTGAAGGGCTAGATAGTGAATATTTTCAGCTTTGTGTGTCAGTCTCTATTGGAGCTGCTCAGTTCTGTTGTTGCAGTGTAAAAGTAGCCATAGGTAATATGTAAATGAATGGGTGTAGCTGTCTTCCAGTAAAATTGTTTTATGGAAACAGGTGGCAGGCTGGAAATAAGCTGTGGGCCATTGTTTACCAGCTCTTGCTCCACTAGTATTTCCTGGGTAAGAGAGACTCTGGTGTTTAGATTGATTTCATACATATACGTTCATACACAAAGAATTTTTTTTGTTTTAAATCACATTAAAGAAACTTTCCCCATTTTGTATTTTATAGGTTTCTGGTAAGAATATTTGTTGAATTTTAAAGTCTTGTTAGCACCAATGGAAATGACATAATGATTTTTCACTTTTGGCCTAGTAATCGTGAGCAGTTATTCTGTTACTCAATTTCCTAATATTCAACTACCCTTACTTCTTATAATTAGCCCAGCATGATCACATAGTCATGGTTTATTGTTGTTTTAATGAGCTGCTAGATTCTTTTTGCCAGCATTTTACATAGGATTTTTATATTGAGAGCTGTGTGAATTTTCCCTATTTGTGTGGTGTTTTTTGGTCTTGGTAAGTTTGATACTCGCTTTGCTAAAAGAGTACATAAATATATATATATTTATATACATTGTATCTCCTGGTGTTTAAATAGCTTCTTACTACTTTAAAGGCTGTTGGTATTTGTTTGTGAAACCTTTCTGGCTTGGTGTTTTATTTTGAGGGAGTATTTCTTTGATAATTAAAATTTCTTTATGATGATAATTGGTTCTAATTTAGTCTCATGAAATCTATTTTGGTAAATATATTTTCTTAGGAAAAAACTATTTCAACTTGGACAAACATCAAATTTTTACTTTTCAAAAAATATAAATTTCCAGTTTGAGATTAATTCTATAAGAAAATCTAGAAATAAAAAACATTAGAAAATTTGTAAAGAAAGGAATTTACAATTGGTTTTGATAATGGTAGGTTGAGGTGTTTTTTTCCCCTCTTCCTGACTTTGATCATCTTTAATTATTATTAGTTTCAGTTCAGTTGATTTCAGTTGCTCAGTCACGTCCGACTCTTTGTGACCCCATGGACTGCAGCACGCCAGGCCTCCCTGTCCATCACCAGCTCCTGGAGCTTGCTCAAACTCATGTCCATTGAGTCAGTGATGGCATCCAGTCGTCTCATCCTCTGCCGTCCCCTTCTCTTCCTGCCTTCAATTAGTTAGTTTGGTGCTGCTGCTAAGTCTCTTCAGTCGTGTCTGACTCTGTGCGACCCCATAGATGGCAACCCACCAGGCTCCACCATCCCTGGGATTCTCCCACTAAGTATTAAATTTTTTGTATGTAATTGGTAAAAAATTTCGTATGTAATGTTTGGTGTGTAACTATCATGCAACAAATATTTACTGAGCGTGCAGTGTGTGCCATGTGCTGAGCGTGCAGTAAGCATTGTCCTGGACCCTGGGATTGTATCAGTGAGCAAGGCCAAGCTCCTTCATGAAGCTTACGTGATGGTGGGGGTGGCAGGCAATATGTAAGATGGAAATAATTGTAAATCACAAACTGATAATTACGGTGAAGGGAATGAAACACAAATGTAATAAAGCAACTGACAGGCGCTTATATATAGAATGGTCAGGGAGGACTTCTCTTAGGAATTGACTTCTGAACTGAGTTCTAAAAGATGAGAATTGGCAGTTGAGGGAGAGCTCTCTAGAAGTAGGAATGATGAGAGCAGAGGTGCTGAAAAGGAAAGGGCATGGCATGCCAGAAGACATTGGGGCTGAAGCAGATGAGTGACAGAGAGCAAGATGAGAGGGAGTGGGCGGGAACCAGGCTGAAGAACACACAGCAGCTGGAATTATTCAGAGAGCAATGAGAGTTTAAGTGTGGAGAATTAACTGATTTAACACACATTTTTAAAAGATCAAACAGCTTTGTGGAGATTGAATTGGAAAGGGACTAAAGTAAAAAAGAAGGTAAGAGTGAGTTAGGCTGTGAGGGGATATCTGATAGTGAGAATTTTAAAAGGTAAACAAGTTTGGGACTATTTTTGAGTTATAAATATTAGAATGAATTGGTGTATGAGATGAGGGAGAAATCAGTCAATTATGACTGGGTATTTTGAGCAGTAGGTAGACATTAATGTCATTGACTAGGATGAGGAAGCCTGGGGAGAGAATTGGAAAGTAGGAACCCCTTTATGGAATTTTAAGTGTGAGTTAGACATGCATTGTAGATGGCAGGAGACATGTGGATATTTAGCTTATAAGTTTAAGGAAAGTGTCCTGAATTGTAGTTAGATGTACAGATACATGAGCACAAACAGAGACACATAGGAAGTCATCTAGTGCTTGCATCAGTATCCTGTAATAAAAAATGCAGTAATTTGATTTTAAAAAACAGAAGGCAGTTGGTGAGAAGGGCAGAGCTAATACGCTGTACAGCAGTAGTGTTTCAGTTGATGGAAAAGATCAGCATTGAAGTGTATAGTTTGGGAGAGGTCTGAAAGTTAGCTTTTGACATAAGGTAAATTTGTACGGTAAAATTTTAAGGGTAGCCATTATAAGAATAAATACAGAGTATATGTGTTAGAAACCTGTATACAAGGAAAAAAGAAACTTGAGACATGGAAAAATAACATTTAAAGTCAATCCAAATAACAATAAAGAAAGGAAAAAAAAGCCTTAAAACATGGAAGAAAAATAGAGATTAAAAAAAGCACTTGAGAAAAAGTTCTGTAACAAATATAAACTGTTTACTCTCTGCTTGTGGAAGATAAAGCTTCAAATCAGTTAGATTTTTTAAGTTAAATGTTGTTTATAAAACCCACACTTAAAGCATTAGCATACAGAAAGATTGAAAGTTAAAGGACAGAAAATCATACTTCAGGGAAATACTAACTAAAAGAAAATGGACTAATCATACTAGCATTAGCAAAGTAGACTTAAAGACAGAAAGCATTATTGGGGAGGGTGACGGTCACTACGTAATAAGTCCAATTTTCCAGTAAAATGTAGCAGGTTTAAACTTGAATGTACCTAATAAAATAGACTCAAAAGATATAAATCAAAATTTAATCAAACTAGAGAATATTGACAGATTGTCTGTCATATTAGAACAATTTTAAATACCTTTCTGAATTTCTAATTAATGGATACAAAAAATTAATTGCAGATTTGAGCAACTCATTTAAACATGGTTTAATGAACACTGCATGCTGTGGAATACAAAAACACACAAAAAGTGAACGTGTACTATAGACTGCAAAGCACAGATTAACACATTTCGAAGAATCAGTATCCTGCAGACCATTTTCTCTGACCATAATGCAATTAATTTTATAAATAAATAATACATGTATGTTATATAAAACCCCCTTTGCATTTGAAATTATCTGTCCTTCTGAAAAACCAGTAGGACAAAGAAGAAATCATTCTAGAAGTTCAAAAAGCATGCAACTCAATGATAATGAAAATACCACCAATCAAAAACTGTGGGATTATAATGAAATTGATATTTACAGGTAAATTTATAAATACTTATGTTAGAAAAAAAACAAAAGCTGAAGATGGAGTAGCTATGCATAGAAAAGGATTATTAGAATAAATAAACTAAGGTAAGATAAGAATCAGAGTTAGAGAAAATAAGAACAAAAGTCAACGTAATTAGAAAACAATAACAGTAGAGAGAATTAAAGAAGCCAGAAGCAGATACAGACAAGAAGACATTGCACTAGGAGAATGAAGATGACACAGATGCATGATGTGGGCATGCAGATGGGGGCAGAGCTGCAAAACCAGTGAAGGTCGTATGGACCAAGAAGAACACTGTGAACTTAGATCAGTGCATTTGAAAACTTAGAAGTTGACAAATTCCTAGAAAAATAGAATTCATCACTGCCCTAAATAATATGGTAACTATTACAGATATGTAATCAGTGGTTTATAATCTTTCCATGGAGAAAACAACTGATCCAAATGGTTTTAGAGCTGAATTCTCTTAAATTCTCTCTAGACTTTCAAAGGTCATATCATACTACTCTTCAAGAGAATGAGAAAAGAACTATTTCTCCAAGTCGTTCAAATAAGGCCAGTATAACCCTAGTACCAAAAGAGTGTGTGAAGGAAATTATAAGCTTATTTAATTCATTAAAGTATACATCAGACTCCTAAACAGAATTATTGGAAATCTGAATTTGTTAAGTGTATTTTTTTAACAGGTGAAATTCAGTTACCAATTTGAGTTTATTCCAGGTATGTAAAAGTAGTTTCATGTAGAATACCTGTCAATGTTATCACCACATTAGCAAAATACAGGAGAAAATTCAAATGACAGATTCTGTAGATTTTTTTTTTCTGTAGGGGAAAAAAAAATCACTTGTAATGTTCAGCATCTCATCATGATAAAAATTCGGAAACTAAGATCAGAACAGAATTTCCTATGAGATAGATTCCTCATAAAACCTATCTAAAAAAATAGAAATGATTTTCAATAAAGAAGCATTAAAAAAAACTTCCCCCTTAAGATCAGGAGTAAGACAAGTGTACCATTTCTATGGCCAATGAGGAGGAAGTGTTAGCATGGCAGGATGGGAGATTAATAAAAGATAACAAAGATAGAAAAGGAGAGAACCAAATTAGGAAACTGTACGTACAGTATAAGGTCTTAATGTGCAGAGTGCATAGTGAGCTAGAAATCAGGAAGCAAGACTTAGTCTGATTGTAAAATGATCAAACCTTGAGCAAATAATTCACTGAAGGGAAATATTAACGGTGAATTAAAAATATCAAAAGATGCTTAGATCATTAGCAATCAGGGAGTGTGCACTAAGAACACAAGGAGGGGGGCTTCCCTGGTGGTCTTGTGGTTAGGACTCTGTGCTTCTAATGCAGGGAGTGCAGGTTCAGTCCCTGGTCGGGGCACTAAGATCCCACATGCTGTGTGGTGCAGCCAAAAAATAACAACAAAAAAGGGGTCACAAGGGGGCGTCTTCTTTTAATCACCTATTGTATCAGCAGCGTCGGGTGTTTTGGAGGATGTGAATCAGTTCCTACACACTGCTTGTTGAGGTGGATATTATTACCCAAGTATTAATAAGAAAAATTAATGTATTCATACATAGAGTATTACACAGCAGAGGTAATGAATGAGCCATAGTTACATATAGAAACATGGATGAATCTTAAAGATAGAATGCTGAGAGAGAATAACCATTCCTGGGAAAATGTGTATCATACCTATTTCATAAAGTTTAAAAACAGGCAGTAGTAAATATCTTATTTAAGTATAAAAAAATAGTGAAAACATCTTTCAGAAGCAATGGAATGAAAACAGCATTAACATGATGGTACTTTGGCATCTGGTCCCATCACTTCATGGGAAATAGATGGGGAAACAGTGGAAACAGTGTCAGACTTTATTTTTTGGGGCTCCAAAATCACTGCAGATGGTGACTGCAGCCATGAAATTAAAAGACGCTTACTCCTTGGAAGGAAAGTTATGACCAACCTAGATAGCATACTGAAAAGCAGAGACATTACTTTGCCAACAAAGGTTCGTCTAGTCAAGGCTATGGTTTTTCCAGTGGTCATGTATGGATGTGAGAGTTGGACTGTGAAGAAGGCTGAGCGCCGAAGAATTGATGCCTTTGAACTGTGGTGTTGGAGAAGACTCTTGAGAGTCCCTTGGACTGCAAAGAGATCCAACCAGTCCATCCTGAAGGAGATCAGCCCTGGGTGTTCTTTGGAAGGAATAATGCTAAAGCTGAAACTCCAGTACTTTGGCCACCTCATGCGAAGAGTTGACTCATTGGAAAAGACTCTGATGCTGGGAGGGATTGGGGGCAGGAGGAGAAGGGGACGACAGAGGATGAGATAGCTGGATGGCATCACTGACTCTATGGTCATGAGTCTGAGTGAACTCCGGGAGTTGGTGATGGACAGGGAGGCCCGGCGTGCCGCGATTCATGGGGTCGCAAAGAGTCGAACACGACTGAGCGACTAAACTGAACTGAACTTTGCTCTGGAGTGTCAGGCGAAGGGGATAGAGAAAGTATAGAACACAAGGTATGTGCTAGTCAGTGCTGATGTTCTAGTTCCTGGCTTGGGTGGCTGGCTCTGATTGTTCAATATAATATACTATATAACTAAAATAGGTTGTATATATTTTGCATTTGGGGAAAAAAAAGGAATTAAAAAATAAAGGGAATCGAAGACGAGGAAATGGAGATACCCAGTTCTTTACAAAAAGGAAGAGATTCCACGTGGATTTTAGGCCTAGAAAAGGGTTGTCCTCACCCCTAAAAACCTAGAAGCATGATTGTTTGCTTATAGAATGTTCAAGGAGAAAGTAACTTACTGATGATTAGAGCAAAGGTAAGTGAGATTCTTGAGAAGATGATCCAGAGCTCAGGAAGAGGGCCTCTAGGATCAGAGACTCCTGCATTGTAGCTCTGGGGAGGCAACAGCTGGTCCTGGGTACTTCTGGTGTCCTGTTGTTCAATTTTTTTTTTTTTTTTTAAGATCAAAATTCCTTTTGTTACACTGTCAGGCCAACTCCGTCCAACCACAGTGCCACTCTTCTAGCCTGATCGATCTTGTTAAATGGTGAATGGCCTTTGTGTAACATGTTGAGAGCATATGCCACATAGCCCTTATTTTCTGTTTCTGCAGCTGTTTTGTAATGAGTTGTGAAAGAGAGAAACAAATGTTTAAACAAAATATGTAGCCAAGGATTATTTATAAAGTTGAAAGAGTATTAATGACATTATCATTTAGATTCAGAATAATTTTTGTTAGTTTTCTTCTTTGAATTAAAAAAACTCATAAATTAATATTTCTCGTACTGAATAATTTTCAACCGTGTATTTGAGTTTTATGTTAGATATCTGAATTACAGCGTAACAGTCATTTTGATAGCCGTATAATAAAAAGAAATGTACTTCTTGTAGGTGTATATTGAAATAACAGACATTTCCAAGGACTATTCTAGGCTTAATCTCTAAATTATTTGACTTTTAAAATATTTATTTTTCAAGGGTTTATTATTATATTTGCAACACAGAGAGAGAACCTATTAAGTGTCAAGCACATGTTACAGGGAGTAAGGCTCTAACGTGTGCACTGGGCTCAGTTGCTCAGGCGTGTCCGACTCTGTGACCCCATGGACAGAAGTCCACCAGGCTCCCCTGTCCATTGGATTCCCCAGGCAGAAACACTGCAGTGGGTTGCCATGCCCTCCTCCAGGGTAATGAGGAGACACAACAACGTGTTATGCCCTTGAGAAGCTGCCAGTCTAGGGGGAGGCAAGTGAGTCCCAGGAGAGTTAGAGGACACTGTGCCAGGTACTCTCAGAAAGCTGAGAAGAGAGGTCTGCTGTGCAGGGATTTTTAGTTTGATCTGTACTTTAAAACTGTTTGAGGCTTAATTTTACTGAAACTAAATTATGCACAAGAAAGCATGTACTGTCTTTATGTATTAGACATTAAAACTTTAACAAAATAAGCATATTTTGGTATGCTCATTTCTCTCGTTTTATTAGACTGAATCATATAAGTATGTTATTATGAAGTGTAGTTGAGGAGCAGAAATTAAACATTTATGGATTTAGGTATAGAAGGAGATAGTTTCTTTATATTTAAAATGTGTTGTTTCTTATATGTGGGCATTGTCTACATCTCTTTCATAAATGTTTTTATCCCTAAAGTTAAATTTGCACGTTACAATGAATAGAGTTCTAATTAGCTGTTCTTCAAGTTGAGATACATAAATTGTTGTACAACATTTCTCATCTTGAACCCAAACTAAAATGAAACTTTGCTACGACTATATTATTTAACCTCCTTTTGGTATACTAAAAGGTATTTTTTGTCAAATAAAATGGATAAGAAAATTCTAACAGTATAATTGTCTTATTTGTAAATTTGAAAGTAGCTTTTGTTCAGTGTTTGCAGCCTTGAAATGCCGTTTTTTCTTATGTATTGTAATTATTAATTTTCCTCAGTTTGGTCTTCATGTCCAAGTTCTTTGTGTTTTGGCTTTTCCATGAGCATTGTCTTCAGTGTGTATGTTGTGAAATTTAGCAATCAGTTTATCTTTGGCTTCAAAATTTTGCATCATGTTTAGAACAACACTGAGATTTTTGTGGAAATTTCTCTTGTGGTTCTTCTAGTACTTGTGTTTTTTAGAGATATTGAAGGCAGGCATGCATTTTTATAAAATAGATCTGGAATTTATTTAAGGCTAAATAATGACATCAAAATGTAACGTCCCTCCCTCCCCCATGTGTGTTCCCAGTTGTCTCAGTGTCATTTATCAAGTGCTCTTTTCCCCTACTTTCATTTTCTTCTTTTCTTTATCTGTGTCGTTGATTTGTCTACCGCTGTTTCTGTTAGCTTATTTTCTAGTGGAAGAATGACTAATAGTAAATAAGAAAATGATAAGTAAAAGGAAGGTCTATAAGGAAAATAAGCAGAATGCTGTATCAGCAGTGGCTGGTGAGCTGCTTAAAATGAGTGGTCACGCAGGCTTCCCTTGAAGCAGCGACAGTGCCTATGGTCTGAGCAGCAGGCAGGGGAGTGGCCGTGCACATGCCTGGTGGAAAGCGCCTTTCACGTGGAGGGGGTGTCCGCAAGGCGGGCTGAGCTCCACAGCTCCAGGAGGGGAGAGAGCAGCGGGAGAGCAATGAAGGGGTCGGGGTGGCATGCCCAGAGGCGGGCTCCTGCTTTGCAGGGTTTGTAGGCCAGGCTGAGCAACGTGGCCTTACTGTAACTGAGGGGAGCTACTCAAGATTGGGACTTAATGATTCAGATTACCTAGGGTGAGTTTTTCTTTCTTCTCCTGCAAAAAGAAAATAGTGAGAGTATAGATAATATATATCAAATAAACAGATTCACATCTAAAGAAGGCAGATTTTTTAGAATCATGTAAGTACCAAGAATTTAGAATTCAAATGAAGTATCTACTTGCACTAAGAGAGCTCTTTAAAGAAAAAATTTATGATATGTTTTAAAATCATAATATTTTTTCTTCCATGAAAATGTTTGCATTAGGGAACAAACATCCTTGGAAGAGGGAGAAATTCCTTGGTTACAGTATAATGAAGTCAATGAAAGCAGCAGTGATGAAGGGAATGAGCCCGCTAATGAATTTGCACAGCCAGAAGCTTTCATGTTGGACGGTAACAATAACCTTGAGGATGACTCCAGTGTGAGTGAAGACTTGGATGTGGACTGGAGGTATGTAGCACAGTGCGTACCGTGCTCACTGTTGACTGAGTAGAATTCGTTCATGATTCTAAATTATGAAAACTGCATCTCTGATACCTAAGAAATATTTTGATTTTTCTCATCTGTCAGTCTTCCTCTCCTTCCAAGCTCATTTCAGATATTGCTTCCTACATGAACTCTAGTCATTGACCTCTTCCTTCTTTGACCGTTAACTCTACGGATGCTTACCTTGTATCCTAGTTATTTACATACTTGTTTGAGGTTTCTGACTTTTAAATTTGGTGTTAAGAAATTTTTTATGACAAATATATATTGTGTGTTCTGATCCCCTTAATATAGCACTTAATATAACCCTGTAAAAAATAAAAGTCCATGATGAATACTACTTGAATTTCGAAACCTGTGATTGAATCAGAAGAATCAAGACTGTAGTTTTCCTTCTGTATTTGCAAAATGTAGTTGTACCTTCCCAGAGATGTTGAATGGATTAAATTTACTTGATGCTGCAAAGAATAGTGAGCTTCAAATAAAAGTAACATATACATTAAATGGATTATAGAATTGTTACTGCTTGTGATAGAATGATCAGAATTTATCTATTTTGGTTTATAAACTTAGACTTTTTTTTCAAGTGTGCACAGCCCTCTGGAATAATGACTGAGATGTAGAGAGAATGTTCCAGCTACTCTGTTTTTGTTACTTTTTCTGGAAAAAATTATGGCTTGATACTACCCTTATTTTCTTCTCTGCACAGATATATTTTTAAGAATTTGTCTTATTTTTCCAGTTAAAATTCCATTACAGAAAATTTAGAAAAATAAGGTAAGGAAAGCTCATTCAGACCCCTGGTGATATGTTTTTAAGGCCTCCTTTGTGCCTTCAGTCTCTCTTTCTGAATGTTTTTCTTTGTACTTCTCTAAATTGTTCCAGACACGAAGCAGTGTCTCCATGATTCTCCTCGCTGACCCTTTTCTCCCTCCCTAGGGGAAGAGTCAGAGCAGACCTCAGTGACCTGTTACAGGAGCAGAAGTGGGGTTTCCTCACAGCCACACAGTTAGTTTGAAATTCATCCTACAGGCTCTCTTCTGAGACCTGTTTTCTGTCTTCCCGAGCAGAATGGAATCAATGGCCTCACCTGGTCCTCGTCTTGACCTTGAGCACCCCCTTTGCTTCTCCCCTCCTTCAGGTCTGCCCACTCCCCTCTTACTGAGCTTGCTCACCCTGACTTTTTTCCTGATGACATTATGCACAGTCATTTCTGACAGTGCTCAGCAGGATTGTCTATTCAGCATCATCTGAGCATGTTGGGAGACACTTATGGTTTCATGTGAGAAATACTGTATAAATGCTCCATCCTACAGAAGCATGAAAATTTACTTGATTATTTCCTTATTGAAATAGTGCAGTAAATTTTTCACCAATAAAACTTGATCTGTACATCAGATTGTTTCTTTAGGACAGATTAATAAGAGATGGTATTACTAACATGATATTTTTTAAGATCTTGATATATATATTTCTAAATAACCTTCAAAAAAGGTTTCCCATAAAAATTTGAAGAGATGATTGAGGTCTTTATTGAAAGCTTCTAATTCATTGACGACTGTTCTGGATATGGCTATTGTATTAAGAGGATATGGCTGTGGTATTAAGAGGATATGGCTGTTGTATGAAGCTTGTGAAGACATTACTGATTGCTCCCAAGTTGTGAAGCTTCAAAGTAGTTTGTTTTTTTCTAATATGGAAACCAATTTGCTACTGCTGCTGCTAAGTCGATTCAGTCGTGTCCGACTCTGTGTGACTCCATAGACGGCAGCCCACCGGGCTCCCCCGTCCCTGGGATTCTCCAGGCAAGAACACTGGAGTGGGTTGCCATTTCCTTCTCCAGTGCATGAAGGTGAAAAGTGAAAGTGAAGTCGCTCAGTCGTTCCCGACTCTTAGCGACCCCATGGACTGCAGCCTACCAGGCTCCTCTGTCCATGGATTTTCCAGCAAGAGTACTGGAGTGGGGTACCATTGCCTTCTCCAGGAAACCAATTTAGCCTTGATTTTTAAGACAAAATTTTTGAAGTTACTGCTTTTAATTTTGTCTAAATATGGCAACACCTCATTATTTGCTTTGGTGGTATTCTGTTCGATTTATGTTGTAGTAGCTAAATGTTGATAAGGTAAAAATATGGTTTGATTTTCACATTAAAATAGCATGTCATTTTGGCATCTTAAACGAATGGCCATGGTGAACAGCAGCAATTCTTATGTAACTCCAAAATTTAACGTTTGTTTTTTTTTTTTCTTTTCAGTTTTGCCTCTGCATAGAAAAAAAAATTAAAGTCTTTGGTTTTTTATTATAGCTTAAAGGAAAATGGAAAAAATCCTCTATCAAAAGTTGCTTGCTTGTTTGTTAATGTTCATTAAGTCACAGAAATGCTATAGGATAACCAGAGACTCTTTCATGGATTTGTGTGGTAGGAGTTGATGTGCAAAAAACATAGATTTTAGATTTAGACACATCCCAAATGTACCATTTATTCTTTGATAACAGTTTAAGCTTTCTCTTGGTTAGAAATTGGGTTACCATTATTATTTTTTAATAATTATCAACCTAATAAGAAATTGGGATGATAATTAACCTAATTAGATTGTGAGAAATTAATTCTTTATGGCTATGGTTTAAGAGTAGAATTTTTAAAACTCTTGAAATTATTTCAGACTTACAGAAAAACGGCAGACAGTAGTACAGAAAATTCCCATATACCTTTCACTAAGATTCTGTAAATATTAACATTTACCACGTTCATGTTGCCATTCTTTCCTTTATTTATATTTTTTTCTGACGCATTTAGTAAGTTGTAAACATGATTGCCTCTTTACTTATGAATCACCTAGAATGAATTTCATTAAAACGGGAAGATTTTCTTATACAGTAACATTATAAAAATCAGAAAATCAACACTAATACAAGTACTATTCTAATCTACAGACCTGTTCAAATATCTATAATTGTCCCACTAATGCCATTAGAGAAATTTTTTCTGATGCAATCTAAGATATATTACTTAACATGTTTTCTTTAATTTCTTTTAATCTGAAACATTTCCTCAGTCTTAGTTTTTTATGAATTTGGTATTTTTAAAAGTACAGGCAGCTTATTTTGTAGAATGACTTGTCGGGAGCCACGTTAGGCATTACTGACAAAATGGAGGCACCCAACCCCCTCTCCTCATCCCACAGGCACAGTTCTGGGATGAAGGAGTTAGGTTTTGTGAGTCTGACTTGTTCTTTCCTTTCTTCGGTTAAGTTGGCTGGAAAGAATGTTAAGGTGCTTATTGTTCTTGAGAGAAGCATGAGAAAGCACAAAGCCTTCTGCAGTTGTGCCCAGAAAATAATCTATAAAGTAACCATTGACATTTGTTCAAGGATCTTTACAAAGAATGTTCCAGGATGAGCACGTAGGCTGCAGCTTGAGGCCGTGGGAAGGATTGTTATCTGAGACCTGTTTGTGAGGGGAGTGTTTATGGCAAAGAAAGTTTGCTGAGTTTAGGGTTTAAGAATAATTAAGAATAGTTAGAAGCCTTTTTAGGAGATAGTGAGCTTAGGATACTAGGGGCAAGCAGGATTTAGAAAGATAAGAAATAAACTGAGGGATGTGGTATGCAGCCCAGACATAAGCATGAGTTACAATGTAATCACAAGTAAACATCATTCTGAGAATCCCTGAAGCAGGAACTCTGTTTGAAGGGCAACAATGAAATAATAAATCTGGGTGAGGTGGAACTGAAAGTGTCAAACCTCTGACCTAATGCTTTTGTCAAAGTATAAAAGAAGACCTGATGCTTGAAATAAACATGTAGCCCCATACCTCAAGTCAGAGGCTACATCATTCTTCACCAATGCTGCTCATCCCTTCAAGGCTGATTCCCTGACTGCTGGAGCTGGACTCCGGCAATGACTCTTAGGTTCATTTTGTCTGATGACATAGTTAGGTGTGAGTTGCACGGCGTTAGCAGGCAGACCATAGGAGCAGGGTTCTGTTCTCAGTGCGTGTCAGAAGGCACATGGTGTCGAATCGTCCCGTGATGGCCTTCATCCTGATCACTTGGTGAAGGTTCTCTCTCAGAGTTCATCACCATTTTTACCTTTATAGTTAAATGAGCATTGAGTGGGAAGACAACCTGTTTCCTCCCAAACTACTTGTTTTAATGTCCCTGGTGCTTCTTATCTGAGACAGTTGTTACCATGGTGTTTACCAAGTAAACAATACTGGAATTTTTAATGTTCACTGATCGTTCTTCAGTTACCAGATTACAAGCAAATTATGCTCTGAGTGTCTAGATTTGTTTAGCTTAGACAAGAAAAGAATTATTAGGGGATAATTAATTCTTATCATTTGAAAGAGGAAAGGGGACATAGTTTGTGTTGCTTCAGCAGGCAGAACTAGAGCACTTAATTCATATATTTCAAACTTCTAATGAGGGTTCTCCTATACCACATGCACCTGCTTAGAAAGCAGTGTGTTTCCTGCATGGAGGAAGTGGTTCTGCTGTTTCTTGAATGCCTAATCTGGTGCCATCTCTGCACAGCACCTGTGTGCATTTACTCATCTAATTTGTTTTATAGATAAACAGTAACAACCCAATAAAAATTTCATATTGTTTAACAATAATTCAGTTGAATGTGACATTAAATTCCTGTCTGACTCCAAGATTCTTCCTCTCTGCCCTATATCTCACTGATAGATGAAGGAGTTAATAGTGCAAAGAAGGTTGGATTCAGTAATCTAAGTTTTAATTCTAATTCTAAAATCTGTGATTGTATGAAAATGCCCATTCCTTTTGTACCGTATGATGTCTGGTGATTTCTAGATACTGCCAAGTTTTAATACATTCTTCATAGAAATACTTAAGATATTTGATATAGATTTGTCATTTTAATGGAGGCACATCATAACTATTCTGAGCTAGCATAAGTCACTGGGTGTTACTCACTGTGATAGTCAGTTTCTGATAAGAATGTGGAGGTCAACAGAAGCTTGTCTTTAACTAGACAAAATAAGCCCAGTTTTAGAGATGTTGAATTCAAGGTGGTAGGAGTTCATTGAGGTAAAGTGCCCCACAGAAAACTAAAAATATAGGTCAAGAACTCAAGAGAGAGTTTGGAATTAGGTAGAGGCTTAGGAATTATCTGCAGAAAGGATAATCGAAGGGATGGAATTCCAGCGGAACAAGATTTAGAAAGATGACTGAGGATATCTTATGTTTTCTGAATCTTGAAGTATTTAGTATTTCTAAGAACTAGAGGAAAGGGAGGAATCTGTGTATATATAAAGATGGAGGGGAAAAGATGAGAACCAGATTAAGACATAACATTTTCTTCAAGTGGCTTACAACCTTCAGAGTAATAGAAGTGAGCAGTTAAGAGCTCAGATCTTTTTCAAACTGAATGATAAGGGAGAAACCCTAGTCCTTAGAAAAATAGAAGGGAAATTAATGAGAAAAACTTGAGAAAATAAAGGATTCTTATGCCAGAGTGATTAAGCAGTACAAGGTAAGAGAAGAAAAAGAGGTTTTGACCAGTGATGGAATTAAAATAGATGGAGTAATTCTTATCATGTTCTCACCAAAATTCAAATTGGAAACCAAAATAAAGGGGAAAGACATGGGAAAGAATTAGTAGATAAAAAGTATTACCTTTATCCCAGCCATACACGGTTCCCAGAACTAGAACTAGAAACAGCAGAGAATTTTCTTACAAACTTTGTGCAGTGAGTGTGGCAGCCTGTTAGGGATGGGAATGGTATCTTAACTCCTTACACCCAGCATTTAATTTCCTGTTGGGTTCTTCTCGCCCCTCACCCCGTAAGGTTATATTAAAATACTGTAAGGTTTTCTGCTTGTGTGTTTATTGGCTTGTCAGTATGCTGATGTATAATTATGTCTTCACCATTAAGATTTCCCAAATCACGCTTGTACTTTTTTTTTTTTTCCCCAGCTTGTTTGATGGCTTCGCAGATGGACTCGGAGTTGCTGAAGCTATTTCTTACGTGGATCCTCAGTTCCTTACTTACATGGCACTGGAAGAGCGCTTAGCCCAGGCTATGGAGGTATTTTAGTGCTCTGGTACCCATACATGGTACATGGTGGGTGGGATGCACAGTGATAAAAATTAAAGATTTTACTAAACTGCTTTCAAGAAAAGGTGAATAATTTTCTTGCCAATATAATAACAATTACTGAGTAGTGGTTCAGTGTGTGTATATAAATTATACTTGACATCCTGCCCATTTGCCTGAAATTACAGTATTTTCCAATATCTACTGCAGAATATAGTATTTGTTTTGTTTACATTTAGGAAATACACTTCTTCTATTGAATTATACAGGTCTGTGAATCTGAATATTTTTTATACACATACACACAAGTATATTTGTTAAATGAAATTAAAGATATCTAAAGATACATTTCAAATTACTTCCCTTTTTTGGTTTGTATGGCTTCTGAATCTATCTGGCTGCTTAATGCAGTTGGAAAATTCACTCCCCTCGTCCCCACACGCGTGCACAGGCTCACACACATGCACACTGTGTGCCTCTTTGTCTTGCCTTCTTTGCCTTGTTTGACCAAAACACAAAACAGCTCTTCAAAATCGTATTTGCCTGTGGTTGAAAGCCCAAGCTTTTTCACGTTTGGGAACTTGCATTGCACCAGTGAATGTCGTTGTTAAGAAGTCTTTTAAACACTGTCTCCATGGTGATTTCCAGTGGAGGAATGGTAATTACACGAATGAGTCAAAAAGAGGACTTTCAGGAACACTGTTATGGTATCTTATCTTGAAACCCCATGAGACTAGATTTGAAAAGTAGGAAATAGAGACAGACCTGTTCACCTGCACACGACACACACACGCATGTGCACACACAGGTTCCCTCTGCTTTGGCGTCACTGAGGTGTGTGTTGTCATCCACGGAGATATCGCTCTTAGTTACTCTTTATAGTGTATGTTTTTCTCAAAGTGATTATGGGAGAAATACTGTGCATCGTGGTGCTCATTTTGAAATGTATAGAAATGCCCCATCACTGTGTTGGTAGTGTACTAGTGAACTAATACACTGTTGTAGGTCAGTTATACATTGAAAACAAACAAACTCAGGAAAAGAGATGAGGTTTGTGGTTACTAGAGGCTAGGGGTTGTGGGGAAGCAGGAATTGGATGAAGGCAGTCAGAAGCATAAACTCCCAGTTACACAATAAATGTGGAGAAGGCAATGGCACCCCACTCCAGTACTCTTGCCTGGAAAATCCCTTGGATGGAGAAGCCTGGTGGGCTGCAGTCCATGGGGTCGCTAAGAGTCGGACACGACTGAGCGACATCACTTTCACTTTTCACCTTCATGCATTGGAGAAGGAAATGGCAACCCACTCCAGTGTTCTTGCCTGGAGAATCCCAGGGATGGGGGAGCCTGGTGGGCTGCCGTCTCTGGGGTCGCACAGAGTTGGACACGACTGAAGCGACTTAGCAGCAGCAGCAACACACAATAAATGACTACTGGAGATGTGATGTACAACATGATAAATGTAGTTAACACTGCTTATACTGACATTATATGTGAAAATTGTTAAGAGGGTAAATCTTAAGATTTCTCATCACAAGGAAATAATTTTTTTCTGTTTCTTTAATTTTTCATCTATTGAGATGATGGGTGTTGACTAGACTTGTTGAGATAATGGTTTCATAATGTTATCTCTGTCAAATCATCATGCTATATACATCAGATTTACATGGTACTGTATATCAATTATATTGCAGTAAAACTGGAAGAGGGGGAAATACTATATACTAGAAGAAAAGTTAGAACATCATGAGACAGAATTATATATTCTTAGGACTTTTCCCAGGTTATATAACTTGCCTTGCCAAATTCTGACACGGAAATACTGGCACAGCATGATAACCTGCATCAGAAATAGAATACGTAAAGATTAAAGATTACTAACTTCGTTGAGTTAAACAAATTTTAAGTGACCACATGGAATATATCAGTATTGGAGTCTGGTTTTGCAGTGCTTAAATAGTTCTTTCCCATTATGCTAGTGGTTTATGATCTCATACAATGTGGTAATATCTTTAGAAAGAAGTTTTGAAAATTAAAAACTTAATTATTTGTTATTAATGAGAAATGTGACATTTGGCATCTTGAAAGAAGAGCCAGAGAGGCTTGTCACTAGGGTCATGCTGGGTAAAGGCAGTAGCTGCGCAGCAAAGACATGAGGCGGGAAAGAGCATCGCACACCCAGGGAGCTTAGACTCTCTCACTGCCGCCCTCTGCTTTCAGGGAAGCCCCGTGGCTGCACACTCTCAGTCGTTCTTACCCATCCGTCCTCCTGGTTCATTCAGATCAACGGCGTTAAGTGTCTCCCTTCTCCCCACAGCATAACCGCTTCTTCAGATCGAGTGCTCAGCTTTGTTTTATTTGGAGTTGACTGAGACATGTTTCACTCCTAGAGAACCAGCACACTTCCTTCTTCCTGTCAGTCTCGAGAAATCTCTACTTTCCTAGGTCTAGCGTGCACTTACTTAATCATTTTGAAAAATGAACTGATATAATGTATAATGGAGGATTTTTCCTTTTAAGTTTAACATTAACATTTTGTAAATAAGTGAAAAACAAGTATGAATAACAAGCAAACTGAGTGCTTTGCTTTTGTTTTTGTTGCTTAGCAACCCTGTCTCTTTTTGGCAGTGGTTGTTTTCATTTCTGTTATTTTTCCAATACTAGACTGACCTTTCTTTTTGCGTAGTAGCTATTGGTTAATACATTGGCAATAAACATTTGCCTCGTATCTTTCTCAGATTTGAGTGAGAAATAGAGCAAAATACTTAAAATTTTTAACTGTTTGAAACAGTGGTATTAAAACTTTTTACTTAGTCTCCCCAAAATTTAAGCATTCCTTTGTACATCTTGACATTGACATCTAAAGACTTTTAGCTAAAACCTAAGTAATATTATTTAACCTATTATACCAGTTTGCAGTAAAAATATCTTCAGGAATTTAAATATAAAAAAAAAACTGATGTAGATTGAGTTAAAGTTGTTGTGGTAGCTATTGATCAAGAACAAACTTACATACAAATTTTATATATAATTACTTAAACATAAAGTAAACTTTCATTAGAAATGCATCTCTTAATGACATGGAGGCTTTTTTTTCCTTTCTGATTGAGTGAATTTATTTATAGAGTGAGACGTAAGTCAGTATGAATTTTATTTCAGCTTTTCATCTTTATGAATGAAGGTTGAGAAACCTTATTCAGATAAATCAATTGGTAGGGATGGAAGGAGTTTATCATAGCATTGTCACTGAATTCTTCTAAGGTATTTGCCAAAATCCCCAAAACTTGTTGAGAGCCTCCTTCAGTTTTTTTTTTTTGAAAGTGGAAAATTGGAAGTCCTCCACAAAGGTTTGTTATTCAGTTATTATAGTTTAGTTTGACCCCAGTATTTCAGATTGCCCCTCTGAATGGGAAAGAAGTATGCTTTTATTTATAAAGTGGAAAAAAAGGTGAGTATAAAAAAGGAATGTAGAGTAGGAGAGCCAGCATGATACTGTGATTGGAGGTGCATTGTTAGGCAGATTCCTTTGAAGAAAGATTACATAAGAAAGTTAATGGAAATTTGGTCTTTTAAGACTCTCCATACCCATAAGCCCTGAGGAAAATCCTCACATATTTACAGAGCACTTCATATACACTGGGGTGTAGGCCTTAGAAAGGTGGTAGATGAGATAAACGCAGAGACTTTTGAGTTAGAGTGACTCTTTTAGGCAGTGTGACCTTGGATAGTTGACTTAACCTCTGTAAGTTGTAGGTCCTTATCTACAAAATGGGAAAAACAAAGTTTTGCACTTAGAAAAATACCTGGTATTGTCATAAGCTCTCAGTAAATGGCTGTATTCAAAGATGCCTTCAGATGATCAGCCAGCCAAATGGTAATCATCTAACATCATGAATTAGTGGTAATCACTAATCTGGAATTACTGGTCATTCAAAGTCCATAATAAATGATTTGGTATAAGTCTCCATTCTTTAAAAGCTAAATTATTTTATTCTTTAGAAACTAGATTCTGTGCTGACAAAGGATTGTGCTGCTTTAAGGCTGTTTAGGCCATCTAGTTGCGTTTCTGACACTTGGGCTAACATTTGAATATATATTGTACTAAGGTGTAGACAGATTTTTATGGATTTTCGTAGCAGTGGCTGTAAAGTGGTCTTTCTTGCACTTGTTGCTTATAAGTGACCCCAGATCATCTTAAATATATGTAAGTGCCAAGACAATAAATTATTTTTACATATATTGAAATTTACAGATGAGTTCTTACAGAGTTTACCTTGAGAAGTAGATAGGGAATTGAAGGACATTCATGACTGCAGCTGTAGTTACTCATGAGAAAGAAGGGACAAGTAACAGGCTCTTACTTTCCATTTCCCTATTTCTTTATGGGAAAGTTTTAATATAAAGAGAGCTCATCTGTGCTACACATAAACAAAAAGAAGGGATTCTATTTATAGGAAGATCCATTTGGGGAGGTTATTCAGGTTAACTATGCTTTAATACACGTTTGTGTCACTGGGTTCATTATTCCTTTCTGATGACTGCAATTTGTAGTGCTAATAAATACCTGAAATTTCAATATGTGTAAAAACCACTGTAACAAGGGATTAGAATGAAAAGGGAGTGTTTAGTAACAAAGATCGTTCTACAGAATATAGAAAAAGCACGCACACGGAGCAGCCACCACCCAGGACCACCTAAGGGAGAGCTGGCACTTTGCTCCGTGGCTGGGATCCACACCTTGGTGGAGATGGCACAGCTGTGGCTCACTGAATAGCAGAGAAGTCACTGCGGTCCTCGGCTGGCAGAACTTGGGGAAGATCAGCCCTGGAGGGTGATGTCTGACTGGAACGCTGTGTCTGCGGTGGGGGCTGGAGGAAGCCTGATGGCTGCGTGCCCTGCAAGAGCTGGGTGCTGGAGAGGCTGTGTGCACTGTGGGAGTCTGCTGCTGGAGAAGGCTGTGTGTGCCACAGAAGCTGGTGGGCTTCTCACGAGGACCAGGAGCAAAGTGCTTTCCCTGCTGCTCCGTCTCTTTAGCAGTCGCTGTGAATGAAGCTTGACATCATGATAGCGTCAGGAGGGAACATATTTAAATGGCCCAAATCCATTTTCCCAGAGCTTACAAAAGAAGTGAATTTAGATCTGAGAAATGATCATTGGTCTTTGGAGCAGTCCATATATCTTTGACTGCTTGGATTCTGTATACCCCTTTCAACAAACATTTGGACTCCCATCCAGTACACAACAGTTATGTTTCTGTCTAACAAGATACAACAGAAGTTTTCAGTGTTTCCCCCGATGAGCACATGAAGAGCCCCAAGAGTCATTGCATTCATTGCTGGCTATGTTAATGACTCCACAGGTTAAGTCGGTCATACTGAATGTTCTTTTACATAAAGATTAAATTGTAAAGCTGACTGCTGTATAAAATAAAAATGGGAAAGATGGAAAAATGGTTAGATGCAGATAAACATAAACATACACCAAGCAGATGGAGTGCCTGCAGAGCCGCTGGTCCTCGTTTTTGTGTTTGGTAACAGGCTGTAATTGACAGCTGCAGTGTCCTTTTCCCTTATTCTCCCTGTCTTCAGCAAGGATCTGCCTGGTTAGGATTCTTTACTTGGTGGTGAGACCCACGCCTACCGCTCTCAGGAGTCTCATGTCCTTAGTCATCTTGCCTTTTCTGGCTGCTGTGGTCTTCTGGTAACTTTACTGTTGGGGATAGAAGTACTAAGAGATGTGGGCCTTGTACGCAGTTATCCCTCTACAGGATGTTCAAGTAGAGGAAAGAGGCTTGTGGATGGTCAGCCGCTCCTGCTGGTAAAGGAGACTTAAGAGTGAAATGGGGATTCAAAACAGTTACATCTGAATTCAACCACATATCCTCATTCTGAGTTTTAGAATCCTGTTTCTTAACCAGTTAGTGGTATAATTTTTGAGAAACTTGACAAGACTTAGAATTAATTTAAAATGTATGCTTGATTTTTAGAAATGAGAGATTTTTTTCCAGGGCTGTCATGGGCACACTCTGGTTCTCATACTGTGCTTCCCTTTGAAAGTTAGTGGGCTCGGGTTTGTGCTTTTCTCCCTGTCAGCCTGCAGGGACACTCGGAAGGATCCATCATACGTCACGGCTTTTATAGTCACCGTTATGCCGTAAGGTCAGGTGGGCAGACAGCTGGTTCCCCACACGCGCTGGGTTGGCTCGTGGTCGCATTCCACCAAAGATAGTTCAGTTCTGATGCTGCTGCAGCCTGTGCCTTGAGAGCATCCCACTCCAGTTGGTAAGGCTCTCAGCACTGAGCTCAAGCAGAAAGGTCCCACCACAGCAGTCCCATTCCTCCTTCATGGGATCGCGCCTGATACCAGTTCTGTGTCAGTCTGGGCTCAGTCACAAGAAAGAAAACAGTAATTTGAGTAGGATAAGAATTATGAACTACAGTTAGGCTGCATGTGTGCACACTTGTTTCTGATGCTGTGTGACCCCATGGACTGCAGCCCACCAGGCTCCTCTGTCCATGGGATTTCCCAGGCAAGAATAATGGAGTGGGGTGCCCTTCCCTTCTCCAGGGGATCTTCCTGACCCAGGGATCGAACCCGCTTCTCCATTGGCTGGCAGCTTGTTGACCACTGTGCCACGTGGGAGGCCCGGGCACAGTGAATTCTGAGGAATACAGGAATAGCAGATTTGAGGGATAGCCTCAGGGCTGAGACGAAGCACTCTACCACTCTGCCCGCAGGGTTAAGATCCAGACGGCGTTGTAAAGGACACAGCTGTGGTTCTTAGACAAGTGTTTGTACGGCTAGGCTGGCAGAACTTGCTGGAAATCTGCCCTCTGGTTTTTGGCAAAAATCTGGCTTTGGAGTGCTGGAGAAGTTGTTCCCAGGGAAGCACTCCTACTATAAAACCACCAAGATGAGTGCCAGGGGAGGCTGCAGGCACCTCCCCCTGCAGCTGTGAGGCACTGGGGAGAGTGCGTGTGCTTCTGGAGCCAGGTGCTAGGGAAGCCGCTCACGGGAGGAGCCGGGGCAGAAGCCCTGTGGTGCAGAGGCCAAGGTAGGGGTAGAGACAGGAAATCTTCTCCCTGCTGGGGGCAAGCCCGCTGGAACTAAGCAGCAGTCCTTTCCCCCAGTCTCTCCAGCACCCTCTACTGCCTGAGCCTAAGACAGAGGAGGAACACTTAAAAGGCCCAGATCTGTTTTCACAGAAAGGAAATGAAAAGTGAATTTGGAGCTGAGAGGCAACAATTCTGTTACCGGCACACTGTTTTTGTTTTTGTAATGTCTGTTTCAAATCCAGAGTCAAACTTGGGGTTCAGTGCTATTAACTGTGTTTATTAACTTTTACAAAAAACCTTCCTTTGCTTTTTCCTTTTTCAGTCCTGACTGTGGTTTGGCCCTATACTCTGTTGTAAGTCTTCTCAAATTCTTTTTGAAAAGATGGTTGCTGAAGTACCTAGGCTAGGTTATGAGGAGTATACAAAAGACTGTGCTTGCCATCCAAGGTGACACTGTTAACCATCAGGCAGAATCCTATTCCTACCTAGAAAGCCCAGTTTATTTTGTATTGTAACAGGCATATAATGTAAAATTTACCATTCTAACCATTTTTAAGTGTGTAGTTAAGGGGCATTAAGTACATAAACAGTAACCGCATCCCTCCTCTTCTCATTCTGTGGCAGCCTTCATTCTCCTGTCTGTCCTATGGATTTTACTACTTTAGCTACCTCGTGTCAGGGATACAGTGTTTATCCTTCTGTGGCTGACCTTTTCAGCGAGCATCATGCCTTCAGTGCTCACCCTTGCTTTAGCGTGTGTCAGGATTCCCTTATTTTCCAAGGCTCCGTTGTACTCCACTGTTTGTACGTACCCCACTGTTCCAGCTCTATTGGGGTATAATTGACATGTAACATTGTGTACGTTTAGGGTGGACCGTAGGGCTTCCCCGGTGGTGCTAGTGGTAAAGTCCCTGGGTCAGGATGGTCCCTGGAGGAGGGCATGGCAGCCCACTCCAGTATCCTCGCCTGGAGAATCCCATGGACAGAGGAGCCTGGCGGGCTGCAGTCCATGGGGCCACACAGAGTCTGACATGACTGAAGCGAGTTGGCACACAAGCATACAAGGTGTACAGAATGTGGATTTGATACACTTATATATTGTGCAGTGATTATCACAGGCGAGTTGTTAACCTCCGTCAGCTCACATAACTACTGTTTCTGTCTTGTGAGAGCATTTAAGATTTACTCCCTTACCTTATTTCAGGTATATAATGCAATATTGTCACCTATAATCAGTTTGCTACCGTGAATCCCCAGGACTGACTTGTCTTATAACTGGAAGTTTACTGTTTCATGTCTTAGGTGTAAGTCTTTATTCCGTGTCAGGTTAACTTTCTGTGAGTGGTGTAAGGTGGTTGTTGTTCAGTCACTGAGTCGTGTCTTGACTTTTTACAGCCCCATGGACTGTAGTGCACCAGGCTTCCCTGTCTTTTATCATCTCCCACAGCTTGTTCAAACTCATGTCCATTGAGCCGATGATGCCATCCAACCGCCTCATCCTCTGTCGTCCCCTTCTCCTCCCACCTTCAGTCTTTCCCAGCATCAGGGTCTTTTCCAGTGAGTCGGCTCTTCACATCAGGGGCCAGAGTACTGGAGCTTCAGTTTCAGCGTTGGTCCTTCCAATGAATATTCAGGGTTGATTTCCCTTAGGATGGACTAGTTTGAGTTCCTTGCAGTACACAGTACTCTCAAGAGTCTTCTCCAGCACCACAGTTCAGAGGCATCAGTTATTCTTAGGGGTTCAGTTTTATGCATGTGATGATCATCTGCGTGTGATTTTCAGTCTTCCCGGTACCATTTATTGAGGAGACTGTCCTTTCCCCCTGAGTATTCCTGGCTCCTTTATCAGGTCTTATGTTTTCCAGGGTTTGTTTCTGGTTCTTGATTCTGCTCCACTGTTAACGTGTGTCTGTATTTATCCCAGCTCCATACTGTTTAATCACTGTAGTTTAATAGTATCAGGAAATGTGATGCCTTCAGCTTTGTTCCTTGCTTTGGCTATTCATGATCAAGGTCTTTTGTGGTTCTATACAAATTTTAATGTGTAAAGTTAGGTTGCCTGAATAATTCCTCTTTTTTTTTCAATGTAGACTTTTTTTGTTATAAACTTCCCTCTTAGATCTGTTTTTGCTTCATCCTATAAGTTTTGGCATACTGAACATGTGAACAAGCCATTGGTTGTTCAGAAGTGTCTTGTTTAATTTCCACATAGTTATGAATTTTCCAATTTCTTCCGGTTGTTGGTTTTTTATTTCTTGCCATTTTGGTCAGAAACAATAGCTGGTGTGACTTCAGTCTTATCAAATTTGCCAAGACTTGTTTTGAGCTCGGATCTGACCTGAAGAATGCCCGTGTACATCCAAGAATGTGTGTTCTGCTGCTGTTGTGTGGGATGTTCTGCATCTGTCTGTTAGGTCTGTTTTACCTAAAGTAGAGTCCAAGTCCAGTGTTTCCTTTTTGTCTTGTCTGAGTAATGTATCTGTTGCTGAAAGTGAGTTACTGAACTCCCCTGATACTCCCTTATTGTTGTCTAATCTCACTTCAGATCTGTTTTTACTTGCTTACTATGCTTAGGTTCTCTGTTATTTGGTACATATTTTTTATGATTGTTACATCTTCTTGATGAGTTGATTCTTTATATAATAATCATCTTTACCTCTTACTACAGTTTTTGGCTTAAAGTTTCTTTTATCTAATACAAGTATAGCTGCCCCTGCTCTTTGATTTCTCTTGAATAGAGTGTCTTTTTGCATCCCTTCACTTGGAGCCTGTGTGTTTCCTGAAAGCTGAAGTGAGTCTCTTACAGGTAGGATATGGTGAGTTGAGTCGTCGTCTTTTTCTCCTTTTGCCACTGTATGCCTTTTGATTGGAGAACGGTAAGAAGTTACTAATTCTTTCTTACCCATTATTGTCTGGCTGTTTTGTAGTTCCCTTGTTCCTTTCTCCCTCTCCCATTGTTTTCTTTGTGACTTGATTTTCATTATCTTTTGTGTAGATAATTTAGATGTATTATCTACACAAAAATCTAATGTAGATTTTTGCTCTATGATTTCTGTGAGGTTTACATAAGACATCTTAATAGCTTATTTTTGCTGGTAACAACTTCAGTTGCATGCAAAAAGCTCTGCCCTTTTATTCCCCTCTTAGGTTTTTGATGTCCCAGTTTCTCTTTGTATACTGAGTATTCTTTAGCAAGTTATTGTAGTGTACTTATTTTTAATACTCTTATGCTCTAACCTTAATACTCAGTAAAATGGTTAATATACTGCCATATTATAGTATCAGAGTGTTCTGAATTTGACCATATACTTACCTTTACTAACCAGCTTGTTCATTCATTCATCAGTAGATATTTGGTTTATTTCTACCTTTTAGGTCTTGTGAGTATAGGTCCTGTCTGCAGTTGTAATTTAACTGTAATCAAAAGGGCTAATCAAGCCACAAAAGGATGAGGCTGACTCCTGCTAGATGGTTGTATGATCTGCTGGTCTTCCTGTCTTTCTTAGAATAGTGACTTTTTCCAGACATTTGAGTTCCTAAATAAGTTCACAGCCCAGGTAACTGGGAGTTCAGGCATATCTCAGTGAGGTTACAGATTTAGGCCAAGAGCACCACAGTGAAGTGAGTCGCACGAACGTCGGGTCTCTGAGTGCGTATAAAGCTATGTTTATGGTGTACCATAGTACGTGTATGGTAGCAGCATGTCTAAAGAAGTGTACGCACCTGCGTGTGAGAGTACTTCATTGCTAGGAGCACTGACCGCTGTCTTAGCCTTCAGTGAGTCACAGTAACAGCAGAGTTCACTGATCCCAGATCATCAAAACAAAGATGATGATAATAGGAAGTTTGAAATATGAGAATTACTAAAATGTGACAGAGACATGAAATGAGAAATGCTGTTGGAAAAGGGGGCACTGATAGATGTGTTTGAGGCAGGGCTGCCAGAAATCTTTGGTTCGTAAAAAATGCCATGTCTGCCAAGTACAGTAAAACGAGCTGTGCCAGTACTAGTGAACTGGTAACATGGGTGCATGGACTCTATGCCAGGAGTCAATGCTGCCATTCAGGGGCACAGTATTGGCTTCCCTGTCTTGAACATCATGTAACCTTGGCCATATTTTACTTTCACGAGTTGAACCTGTCCAAAATATTACTTTCTTTCATGTGATTGATCTCACACAGAAACTCACAAGTTAGAAGAGAACCACTGTTTTGAAATTATAAGTACGATAGTCAAGTAAATTATTGAGTTATTGAGACAAAATAGATTTTTGTTGTACTTGTGAGAAATAGGTTTGTTTGTTTTTTTCCCTGTGTTTATGATATTTTTGGTTCAGTGCAGAATCAAAGCAAAAGAAACCAACAGGAAGAGGGGTAATGTTGGATGTGATTTTAGATGACACCTTTAAACATGGCTCTCATTGCTGCTTAAAAAGCGTATCTAACAAAGTGTTGTGACTTTCCATTTTCAGACTGCCCTGGCACACTTAGAGTCTCTTGCAGTGGATGTTGAAGTGGCCAATCCACCAGCCAGTAAGGAGAGCATTGATGGTCTTCCAGAGACCCTTGTTCTTGAGGATCACACTGGTAAGTGCAACGTTTCTCTCTCATAAACGTGTCAGACGACACATTGCATATTCAAGTATGTTACCAGTGCACGTAGAAGATAAAAATACAGTCAGACATTTTCATTAGATTTTCTGTGAAACTTAGAAATTTATCGAGTGATAGGTTAGGACAAATGTTCTCCAGTCAACTTTTCTACAAAAGCAGTTTTTATTAAATTCCAAATTGTCATGCATTACGCAGAAATACATTTGCCAATTAATTGATCAAATTCTGGTTCTTTCATCTTCTGTAGTTATCATTTATGAGTTAATGTGTTGGATTTCAGTTTTGTTAAAATTGAACCTTGTGGGATTGTTAAGTCACATTCTTTGATTTCAGCTATTGGTCAGGAGCAGTGCTGTCCGATCTGCTGCAGTGAGTATATTAAGGATGACATAGCAACAGAGTTACCCTGTCACCATTTCTTTCACAAACCTTGTGTCTCAATTTGGCTACAAAAGGTGAGTTGCAGGTTTACTTTTTTAGAATTAATATTTTAATGGCTTCTTCTACAAGTTAATGATGATAGTAGTGTTTTTTAAGCCTGTTATACTTAGCTACATACTCAAAATATTTTTTAATTTAGTGTTTAAAATTGGTTACCCTTTAATGATTACAGATTAATGGTAATATCAAGCCATTTTACCTTACTAAAGTGTGAGTCTCTCAGTCGTATTCGTCTCTCTGTAACCTCATGGACTGTAGCTTGCCAGGCTCCTCTATCCATAGGATTTCCCAGGCAAGAATACTGGAGTGGGTTGCCATTTCCTTCTCCAGGGGATCTTCCTGACCCAGGGATTGAACCTGGTTCTCCTGCACTGCAGGCAGATTCTTTACTATCTGAGCCATCAGGGAATCCCTTTAACTTATTAACATTTTCTAAAAAAGCAATGTAAGAAAATGATGTTAGGATAAAACTAGTTAGATCTTTGATTGTATCTCTGAAATCTGTTGTTTTCAAAAATATCTTAAGCCAGGAAGTCTTTGGGACTACTCAGAGTACTGTAACATTGTACAGATATTCTGCTAACATGAGATGGTATCTCTAAAAATGAGGATAAACAAGGTCTTACTGTGCAGCACAGGCAGCTGTAGTCGATATCCCGTGATAAACCCTAACGGAAAGGAATATGAGAAAGAACACACAGATAGCGGAGTCACTTCGCCATATAGTAGAAATTAACATAACATTCTGAATCAACTGCATTTCAATAAAATATTTAAAAGGTAAAGTAGAAATGGTTTGATAAATATTTAATAACCTACCAAGTACCTCTGATGCAATTTTTATATACTGTTTTTTAATGTTTACCCAATAATTTTTAAGTATATTTGAATTACTTTAAAAAGTATTCTTTAAATCGCAGTGAGCTCTATTCTTGCATAAGGGATATTTACATGCAGTTCAGTAGAAGCTCCCAGATCACTCTCTCAGCTTGATTTCTTAGGGATACGGCTCTCTGTCTCCTCCATGACCGTTTCCTTTGATCTCTTCTCTCTCACTCCCACCCTCTCCGTCCTCCCTTTTCTTTCCTTTCTTTTGTTTTGTTCTTGGCAGTAGAAGTACTGCCACTTCATCTCTGTCAAAATTCTAGTTAATATCTGTCAGATCCAGTGCAGAAGTGTTCATTATGCCTTTATAATATCTAAAGTTTCTGTCTAGGCTTTCAAGGCCTTCTGGGATCTAGTCCGTCCTTCAGATTTACTCCTCTGTACCTTTACTCATGCCTAGCCTGGTGTGATCATCCCCTCACTGTAAAAATAGAGGTTCTGGGGAGGTCCAGCTTACATGCCACCTTTTCTATTCTTGGCACCCTCTTTCTTTAAACGCCCACAATAGTATCAGAGCCTCAAGAAGGGTCTCGTGTTGTCTGTGCCTGCCGTGTGTCACTCCTGGGTGGGACATGTGCGTTTCCCCACTTCATCCTGATAACAACTCGGGGGCATCTTGGTGTCCTTACTCTCGTTTCCTGGTAGTTGTCACTCACCAAGGTTCCATGGCTGCAGTGTGCTTGGCTGAGACTGGACTCCTATTTGACTCTCAGATGTTGCTCTTTGGCTCCATCTCTATGGCAAGTGCACAGTACCTGTTTGCTGAATTAAGTTCTTGAATTGTAAATATTGCTTATGTTGTACAGTCTTGAATTGTCAATGATTTTTGCCTTAACCCAAGGTCGTAGTTTCTTCAGTCTCTCTCCTGTCAGGAAGCAGCATAGTGTGAAGCCTTTCCTCTGGGGAGAAGGTTCCCAAGATACATATCTTTGTCACCTTCAACAGCATGATTTCTTCAACCTGTTTTCTATCGGGGAGATCTCTGGGGAAAAGACAGTTTGTGAGGGGATTATCTATTGCCAGATGGCAATCTCTGTAATCTGCCATGGGTCCTAAAATCATGCACTCCCAGTCTAACTGCTTTCCCTGTTCCACCTTCCCTCATTGATTTGTTTTATTATTCACAAGGCACCTAACTCTTCTTAACTTTCTGAAAAGGAAGTATATGGCTTTATAAAGAAGGGCTGCAGTCCATCTGCTTTGACGTATCTGTACCGCACTAGAGTGAGGTTTTACTATATATGTGGAAGATCCTAGGGGGGTGATTTGATGTAATAAATACATGAATTAAGTAGGTCTCTGGTTTCTCTTAATACATACATCATAGATTCATAATAATTCACTTCAGAGGAGGACGTACCCTGCGACTCCTAGCTCGCCCTTGTAGCGCCAGTGCTCAGTGGAGAGTACGGTAGATGCTCAGTGATACTCACTAAAGGAAAGATGAGTGACCTATAACATACAGAACTGATGAGGAAACATTGTTCCCTCAAAGAAATCAAGAGTCTGATTGGGATGAGGGGAAATCGCCTCAGAATTCTGCTTCTCTGATTTGTGGGTTGACGTTCATTTGTTGTTACAGTATTTGACTTTTTTAGGATAATGCTACTGTTCTGATACTTCATAGCAATTCAGACCTTTCCGTTTGTTGGCTGCCAACTTGCTCTTCTCTCCCTCCGTTTTTCTCCCTTCAGTCCGGGACCTGCCCCGTGTGCCGCCGTCACTTCCCGCCCGCTGTGATGGAAACGCCCGCAGCTGCTTCCGCTGAGCCTGATCGTGACGCGCCCCCTGCAGGCGACAGTGCTGCAGAAGCCCCCTAAGCCTTCCCACTCGAGTGAGATCAGTCTATCAAAGTAAATCTGCAGATTCCTTCTAAATCCGATGTGCAAATAATTATATATAAATATATTAAAAATGCTATATATAGTCTATGCCATAGTTTAGAAAGAGAATATTAACCTTTCTAAACTTAAGTTTAGGTTTGCAGAAAGTACTAAACGTTTTCAAGCTGAATGTTGAAGTAGTGCATCCGTTTTCTTTAGTTTAACATGTTATTAATTGTAAAGTCAAGCTTATCAATTAATTCTCTCCAGAAGAAATAATCATCTATGTGGCACACGTTGTTGATTTTGTCTGGAGTACTGCCACTAAGTGATTATAATTAAGCTTTCCTATTTGCATCAAATGTGAAGATTGTGATTACAACAGTAGTAAAATTTGGCTTCGTTGGAAATAAAAAGGAATTATAAAGCATGCTTTTTCTTTGGTCCCTTTGCTTCATCAAAACCTCTTGGTTGGTAATACTGAGTGGTTTTGTAAGAAGGTATATGTTCTTTCAAATTAAGACTTTTTAGAATGCCAAACAAAACTTCTAGCTAGAGTATCACAAAATGTTTATATCTTAATTGTAGTCTCCTTGAAATGGTTAGGTAGAAAATTATTATATTTGAACTGGTGGATGTGTGTAAAGTAAAGTTAGTAAAGAAAAGTACCGATCTCCTGTGCTCGGTGCTTGGTGCAGTGAGATTACTTAGATGGCCTTACGAGATCCTTCTGTTTGTCTAAAGTTACACTTGAAGGTCCAGAACACTTATGGCACATTTGTGAAATAAATACTGGATAGAGTTAAAGGTGATTTTCACTCTGTAATATTTTGGAAGGTCTGAAAAAAAAAAAGCATGAAGGGTTTTAAAACACTCATTCTGTTGTATCCCAAAGGAAAATCTGAATCCTTAAAAAAACTAGAAAGTTAATTGTACTATCTTGTATAAAGCATCAAATTGATGGAGTACAGGACAGATTTGACCACACCTTTTTACAACATATCTAAACCTTCCTGTGTTACAATTTATTATTTTAAAGTATTGCTGGACAGAGATTATTCATATTACATTATCAGCCTTTGTTTCTCTGCACTAATATATTTTGGTAAAACTATTCACCCAGAATTAAAATAGTGTCAAATGAAGCCGTAGATGAAAAAGGAATAGATTGTATGATTCCCTAGTAACTGTGTGAACAGAACTGATCAGGTAACACAGCTCTGGTGTTAATTTCCTTACCATAAAAGGAAAGATGCTGACCTCAAATTTAACCTCTGAAAGAGACCTGTTCACAAGCTTTTACACAAGAGAGAAAATCAGCTTTCCTCACATTTTTTTTTTTTTTAATGGGAAACCTGACCACAGAGTCATCTCTGTGATTATGAAACCAAACTAAGACTGCACAGCTTTCTGTTTAGGTTGTCCCACCCAGTAGGCAAGTATATATCAACATGGACATGATATTTAACTTAGGGATGCTTTAGATACCAAGACCGGAGAATGGTGATGGGTCTTAGAATGCCACATTTGAGCAAGTAAAATAGTAAAGCACATAGTGAGTGTACATCCATCGAAGTAGTACATCGATAATTTAGTTTGGACACTAAAACAGGAATGTTTATATGGCTTCCCAAATGCAAAGTTCGCGTTTTATTTGTGTAATTTCTCTGAGTATTTATATTCCATTTCTTTTCTTCATTCTTAAATGAATTTTCACTGTTGGCACATTTGAGGCTTAAATATAAGGAACACAAAACTTGCATTCTAATTTTTGCATATATTGTAAATGTGTCTGGTATTTACAGCAAAATACTGTGTATCCTTTTATGGGTAAAACAAAACTGAACATTGCATGCATGTAATGTGGTGACTTTGTAATTTAGAGGTTCTTCGGGGCGTCTGTGACTTTCAAAATGCTTACATTCAGCCTTAATGTTGCATTAGGTAGCATGTTTTCCTTCTGATGTATATAGTCACTGTTGTATAAACTAATCTTTGCTTGTTTTCTACTCCGTGATCTTTCCATACCATATTTCATTGATAATCAGTTAGTGTCAGCGGTCAAATCAGATTAAGGTTAATTCTCATGTGTATATTGTGGAAATTTGTGGTTAGTGTGATTTTTGTTGTTGTTGTTTGTTTCCTTTAAGTAATAATGATCAGTTGTGACACTTACTGGTTAACTGACATTGTTACAGGTTTTCTCTGTAATAAGCCACACGTTATATTTAGGCAGTATAATGGGACCTTGGTTTTCTTCTAGATAGCAGCTGTCAGAAGGAAAATATTTCCTCTTTGCCTATTAAGATTTAGCTATTATCTGCCAGTTGTTAAGAGGTTTTGGTTCCAAATTCAACCAGCAGTGTTGAGAGCTGAACTTAAGATAGCTGTTGTACTTTTTGCTTTCCATCTGTTTCCGCCCTTCATTCTTGGCTCCCTACTATCTATAAACATCTGCTGTGAAGGAGAAAAGTTCAATAAGAGTTGGCTTAAAAATTCTGTAAAAAATAAAATTGAGGTTTTAGAATTGTCATTGTAACAAGCTGATATAATCTGAGGCTGACAAGGCAACTAAATTTTGAAAATTTAGAAAATTTTGAAAAAGTAAAGAATATATGATGGTAAATTAGAAGTATTAGTATTAATTAAAATATTGTTTCTCTTATTTCTCTATTATATGTTAAGTGACTTGACCTAATAATTTTATTTTTTTTTTAAACGTGTTCTTCTTTCTTGTAATATGAATGGTGATATTTAAAGGTAAATCTATGTGGTTTTCTTTTGTGTTTCTTGTTTATCTCTAAGCTAAGTCTTTAAGATTATTTGTGATCTGGATTTATATATAAGCTGTTAAATATATATGAACTGTTAAAATGGAATGCAAGCTTTTCAAAAGCCCAGGTCTAAATGTAATGATTGGTTTATTGTTCTACAACCCCAGACCATCATTTTTCGTGTAAATCATAAACAATAAACAGGATATACTCAGTGGTCATTTCTAATATTTAATCATGTAGTCGTATCACTTCTATAACGTAACCTCCTCGAGGATTTAGTTTTAATAGCAAAGAACACAGGTCTTAACAGGAAGTCTGGAATAGGCTCCTGAGCACGTGATTTTATAGTCCTTCTGCTGTGATCCAAGAAGGAAGAGGCTAAAAGAGAACTCGGCTGTACGGAAGTGGTTGGTGGCCTTGCAGAGGGCGAGCCGCTCCGCGCGCCTGCAAGGGCTGGATTTCAGCATCACAGGAGTGTCGCCCACATGCGCCTACAGGTAGCACATGTGAAGCTAGGCAGAAAGGTCTTGTTCCTTCTACGTGGCCGCCTCTTCATGTCTCCCCTCAGGCTTCATACTTTTCTCAGATTTTGCATGATACCTATTCTGGACCAGCTGGCATTGACTATTTCAGTCTCTCACGTATAATGCATTGCTTAGAACTAGACACAGTTCTGTGGTCTGACTAAAGCAGGATCCAGAAGCATTATTGCCATCATCAAGGTGATTGACATATGACCATTACAACTAGTATATGTTGACATTATTATTATCATTAGCATCATTTTTAGGCACATGTATCACATTATTGTCTTTTGCTAAACCTCAAGGTATTGCTGGTAAGCCAGGCTGGTTCCTAATAATTACTTACCCAATTTCCCATTAACCTAATTGAAGGACTACATTCATCCTCACTAAAATTAACTTGTAAAGGTCTGTATGAACTCCTGATTCTTCTCCCAGCCTGTGTCAGTCCCAATTTTGATGAAGCATGCCTTTGGTGTTTAGAGGCTTTCTCCACGTTACTGATAAATACTGAACAAATCAGGATGAAATACAGGCCCTCCTGAGAACACCACCTTAGACAGCCTCTAGATTACCTTGACCCACCAGTCAATGCTTTGGGTACAGTTGTTGAAGCAACTGCTAGTCACTTAGATGCCTACGTTTGCTGAAAGGACACTGGAAGAATAAGAAATACTGTCCTGTTTGGTTGACAAGCACTATGGAAGTAGCCTAATCTTGCTAGTGTATTAAATCAGGAAAGCAAATGAAGTTACCTGGAAATGCTTCACTCTTAGTGAAAGCATGCTACCTCCTTTCTAACTGCTCACATGCCATCTGTTAACCTTCTCTAGAAATTTGGTAAGTGACCAGTGTCAACCTAATTTTTTTTAATTTTTGGAATCTATCTTTTTTCTTTCAAAAATTAATGATATTTGAATTAACGTGACCTTAACAAGTCACTTAATCATTCTGCTTCTGTTTTCTCTATAAAGTAAGGACTCTGAATTAAAGGTTCAGTACTACTGTTTGTGCATGGGTAAAAGTTTGAAAAAAATGTTCTTTGTTGATGTGCAGAGGGAGGGGGAAATACAGTTGCTTTCTATCATTGTTTGATGTTAGCACTGCCTTTTAGGATTGATGAACATTTTAGCTAAAAATCTTAAAAGCATCTTAATCACTTCTTAGGAGCTGAAAGAGTTTGACATGGGAACTTTATTAAATCAAAAGAAAGAAAATTAATGTCAGTTTTACTAAAAGGCTACATGCCTAGATCTGGGGTCGCAAAGAGTTGGACATGACTGAGTGGCTGAACTAAACTGAACATGCCTGGATATGGCAGTTTATTCCATTTTGTTTTTAATTTATAACCATATGCAGTTGTTTAGTGAATATTAGAGGGAGGAGGTCTAATGCAGGGAAAAATATACTGCTTTTTAGCCCTTCACTGTCAGAGACATTCAGTAAGCCACAATGATTTCTTTTTCTTTGATTATAAAACAGCAATTCTTCTTCAGATTAATTGAGAAAAATGCATTTTTACATTCTAAGAATAGTTCCAATTTATGAAGTATTAAATATTAGACATTGTTTTAGGCTCTCTGTTTTAGCTAATCTTCATAATGAGTCTGCAGAGTAGTTTTATGTTGTCACAACCTTCACAAATGAAAAAATTGAGTCCTGGTTCCAAAGCAGAAACCCCAGGGTTCTGGGTGGTTCATGCCACCTTTCTGGGTAGGAACAGTGTGATCAGTGTGAGTATTTAACCAGGTTGTTTGAAATGATGTCTGAGTTTTTAAAATGGGGAAGGAGGCCTGTTTAAAATTCTGAAAAATACTTTGTTAGTTTTTCCTTTTGCTAAATTGTTACAGAGAGACATGTTTGCCTTAAGTAATGTGCTGCTGACCAAAGTTGTAATGTCCTAGTTAGTGAAGTTTCTTAGTCACGGTTAAAATCTATGAGAACTTCCTCCCTTTGCCTAATTTGGAGGAATCCTTAAGTTATCCTGTGGAGGCTGTCTCTAACCCACAAGGTATGTAGCATCTTCTTGTCTCTTCAACCAGTGAAACCTCACTGGTGCAGGTATCTGTGTATAAGTGACAAGCCCTGCTCTTTCCAGGCCTCTGGAGTCCTTGCCTCAGAAGCCGTGGGCATTTATCTGCCCCCACACTTGCAGTCAGTGGGAACAAACATATGACACAGGGTTTCCTTCTGATTTTAGTCCTTAAGTGATATTTTAAATTCTTTCCAGGTATTTAATCTGTGCCCTAGTTTTCCTATTTTATTCCCGTTTTCTTGTTAAAAGACCTCAGATGTTACACCTATTATAAGGGGCCTCCCTACGTACCATCGTGCTGATTGGCCTTTGGCCTCCACAAGTACCTCTTGGTCTGGACCAAGGAGCCTTCATTCCTGGTGTTGCAGTGCCTTTGGTTTGGAGCCACGAAAGAATGTCAGAGTTTTCATTGTAGTTTAAATTCACATTTCAGGCAGATGAAGATAGAAATGGGGAGCTTACAAAATCCACCTTGTCTGGAAAGCAAGCTCTAGCCTAGATTGGATGGTGAATCACAAGTGAACTGTGATTACGGCCCACAGCTACTTAAGTAAATAGCACCTGAAAGGAGATGTTTAAGTTTTTTAGTAAAAATTAGTTGCCTTATAAAAATAATACATTAGACATAGCCTGGCAACGTCCCTGAATCTGTGGAAACAGTTTCATCAAATCCAACAAATGAACTCTGTATCTTGACCTGCTGTCTGTTCAGTAGATGTTTACCAGGTGCCTCCTCTAGCACTACTGTGAGCAAGATCGCCAGCCTCCCTGGCCGCCTCAAGTGTCTCGTACTGAGGAGACTCGACTACATGTTTTTCCCAAAGCAGCCGAATGCACCGTATGGGAAGGGGTTCGTCTTGGCCTGGGGTGTGCCTGGCTCATAGGGCTTCTCCGTGATTATCCAAGTGAGAAACAACCAAAGCAGGGAGAGAGACTAACACGTGCTGAGCCCTGCAAGGTACCCAGCTCCCAGCAGCTCCTTTCATTCCCCAATGACTTGCAGCTCTGTTATTGTGTTTATAAGTTGAAGATCTTTTAGGAGGTTATATGCCCGATGGCCTCCAAAAGGTCATGATGTTTCACAATCCAGGAAGCTGGGAAAAGCATTTCTCCAGAGATAGGGCTGGCTGAAATAGAAGCAAAGCATGACTGTCTCACCTTTCCCCATGCTGTGTTGTACTACCTTCTCCTACTGCCTGTTTTTGGGGGCATTTACACATAGGCATCCAGTTTGTTTTTCCCCAGAAAGTGGAACAGAAAGGCAATTCTGAGTCACCGGCTTCCTGCTGGCTGAGTTACCTCAGGTACAAAATACTGTGTAAGTTTTGGTCACGATGCTGCAGGACCAAAAATTGTTAAGATGTAGACTTAAATCTCCAAAGGCATCAAAAGGTTACGTAGCGGCTGAGGGTCACATGGCTGGTGAGGGAGCGAGTCGGGATTCCAGCCCAGTGCTTCTTGGTGCCTTGTTCTGCTGCTTCCTGCACAGGTCAGCGAGTTAACACTCAAGGTGAGCATAAAGGAAGTAAATTTCAGCTGATGTAAGGAGGGTATTAAAGTCCCTTAGACTCTGAATAGACTAACCTGCCAGTTCAATAGCCTAACCTAGCATTCGGAGGAAAAAAACTACTCAAGTTGGTAATTATCATTATTAGTAATTACAGAGAATAAGCCCAAAGAGGCTAAGGAGAGGAGCCTAAACATATTAAATTGATTTATAGTCTCCTACCTAAAATGGTAGGAAGAGTGAAATCATATTTAGAATCAAACCCCATTCCTACCAGAGATGCTCAGAGGGCTCAAACATACCTTGTGCACCCCACAGAGACAAAGACAGAACTGTCTCTGAGCATCTCCTGAGGAGATGCGGGTCAGCAGTGGACTGCCGCAGGGGCAGGGGCTCTGGGTGCAGCAGACCTGGGTCTGGCATAAGCCCTCTTGGAGGAGATCGCCATTAACCCCACCACAGAGCCGCCAGAACTTCCACAGGACTGGGGAAGCAGACTCCAGGAGGGCACAGACAAAGCCTGGTGTGCAGCAGGACCCAGGAGAAAGGAGCAGCAACCCCACAAGAGACTGACCCAGACTTGCCCATGCGTGTCCAGGAGCCTCTGGCAGAGACATGGGTGGTGGTGGCCTGCTGCAGGGCTGGGGCACTCAGAGCAGCAGTGTGTGCATGGGACCTTTTGAAGGAGGTTGCCGCCATCTTCATTACCTCCACCTTAGTTTGGCCTCAGGTCAAACAGCAGGGAGGGAACACAGACCTGCTCATCAACAGAATATTGGATTAAGATTTACTGAGCATGGCCCAGAACAAGACCCAGTTACCCCCTCAGTCTCTCCTTTAAGGAACCTTCCATAAGCCTCTTATCCTTCTCCATCAGAGGGCAGACAGACTGAAAACCACAATCATAGAAAACTAACCAATCTGATCACATGGACCACAGCCTTGTCTAACTCAATGAAACTAGGAGCCATGCCACGTAGGGCCACCCAAGACGGATGGGTCATGGTGGAGAGTCCTGACAAAACGTCCACTGGAGAAGGGGATGGCAAACCACATCAGTGTTCTTGCCTTGAGAACCCCTCGAACAGTATGAAAAGGCAAAAGGAAAGGATACTGAAAGGGGAACTCCCCAGGTCGGTAGGTGCCCAATATGCTACTGGAGATCAGTGGAGAAATAACTCCAGAAAGAATGAAGGGATGGAGCCAAAGCAAACACAGCACCCAGTTGTGAATGTGACTGGTGATGGAAGCAAGGCCTGATGCTGTAAAGAGCAATATTGCATAGGAATCTGGAATGTCAGGTCCATGAATCAGGGCAAATTGAAAGTGGTAAAACGAGATGCCAAGAGTGAACGTCAACATTCTAGGAATCAGCGAACTAAAATGGACTGGAATGGGTGAATTTAACTCAGATGACCATTATATCTACTACTGTGGGCAGGAATCCCTTAGAAGAAATGGAGTAGCCATCATGGTCAACAAGAGTCCAAAATGCAGTACTTGGATGCAATCTCAAAAATGACAGAATGATCTCTGTTCGTTTCCAAGGCAAACCATTCAACATCACAGTAATCCAAGTCTATGCCCCGATCAGTAATGCTGAAGAAGCTGAAGTTGAACGGTTCTATGAAGACCTACAAGACCTTATAGAAATAGCACCCAAAAAAAAAATGCCCTTTTCATTATAGGGGATTAGAATGCAAAAGTGGAAAGTCAAGAAACACCTGGAGTAACAGGCAAATTTGGCCTTGGAATACGGAATGAAGCAGGGCAAAGCCTAACAGAGTTTTGCCAAGAGAATGCACTAGTCATAGCAAACATCACTAGATGGTCAATACCAAAATTAGATTGATTATATTCTTGGCAGTCAAAGATGGAGAAACTCTATACAGTCAGCAAAAACAAGACCAGGAGCTGACTGTGGCTCAGATCATGAATTCCTTATTGCCAAATTCAGACTTGAAGTAAGTAGGGAAAACCACTAGACCATTCAGGTATGACCTAAATCAAATCCCTTACAATTACACAGTGAAAGTGGGAAATAGATTTAAGGGACTAGATCTAATAGACAGAGTGCCTGATGAACTATGGACGGAGGTTCATGACATTGTACAGGAGGCAGGGATCAAGACCACACTCAAGAAAAAGAAATGCAAAAAAGCAAAATGGCTGTCTCAGGAGGCCTTACAAATAGCTATGAAAAGAAGAGAAGCAAAAGGCAAAGGAGAAAAGGAAAGATATACCCATTTGAATGCAGAGTTCCAAAGAATAGCAAGGAGAGATAAGAAAGCCTTCCTCAGTGACCAGTGCAGAGAAATAGAGGAAAACAATAGAATGGGAGAGACTAGAGATCTCGTCAAGAAAATCAGAGATACCAAGGGAACATTTCATGCAAAGATGGGCTCAATAAAGGTCAGAAATGGTATGGACCTAACAGAAGCAGAAGATATTAAGAAGAGGTGGCAAGAATACACAGAAGAACTATACAAAAAATATTTTCATGACCCAGATAATCACAATGGTATGATCACTCACCTAGAGCCAGACATCCTGGAATGCAAAGTCAAGTGGGCCTTAGGAAGCATCACTATGAACAAAGCTAATGGAGGTGATGGAATTCCAGTTGAGCTATTTCAAATCCTGAAAGATGATGCTGTGAAAGTGCTGCACTCAGTATGCCAGCAAATTTGGAAAACTCAGCAGTGGCCACAGGACTGGAAAAGGTCAGTTTTCATTCCAATCCCATAGAAAGGCAATGCCAAAGAATGTTCAAACTACTGCACAATTTCACTCATCTCACACACTAGCAAAGTAATGCTCAAAATTATCCAAGCCAGACTTCAACAGTATGTGAACCATGAACTTCCAGATGTTCAAGCTGGATTTAGAAAAGGCAGAGGAACCAGAGATGAAATTGCCAACATCAGTTGGATCATCAAAAAAGCAAGAGAGTTCTAGAAAACATCTATTTCTGCTTTATTGACTATGCCAAAGCCTTTGACTGTGTGGATCGCAATAAACTGTGGAAAATTCTGAAAGAGATGGGCATACCAGACCACCTGACCTGCCTCCTGAGAAATCTGTGTGCAGGTCAGGAAGCAACAGTTAGAACTGAACATGGAACAACAGACTGGTTCCAAATCGGGGAAGGGGTACATCAAGGCTGTATGTTGTCACCCTGTTTATTTAACTTATATGTAGAGTACATCATGAGAAATGCTGGGCTGGATGAAGCACAAGCTGGCATCAAGATTGCCGGGAGAAATATCAATAACCTCAGATACGCAGATGACACCACCCTTATGGTAGAAAGTGAAGAAGAACTAAAGAGCCTTTTGATGAAAGTGAAAGAGGAGAGGGAAAAAGTTGGCTTAAAGCTCAACATTCAGAAAACGAAGATCATAGCATCCAGTCCTGTCACTTCATGGCAAATAGATGGTGAAACAGTGGAAACAATGGCTGACTTTATTTTGGGGGGCTCCAAAATCACTACAGATGGTGACTGCAGCCATGAAGTTAAAAGACACTTGCTCCTTGGAAGATAAGTTATGACCAACCTAGACAGCATATTAAAAAGCAGAGACATTACTTTGTCAACAAAGGTCCGTCTAGTCAAGGGTATGGTTTTCCAGTAGTCATGTATGGATGTGAGAGTTGGTCCAAAAAGAAGGCTGAGCGCTGAAGAACTGATGCTTTTGAACTGTGGTGTTGGAGAAAACTCTTGAGAGTCCCTTGGACTGCAAGGAGATCCAACCAGTCCATCCTAAAGGAAATAAGTCCTGAATACTCATTGGAAGGGTTGATGCAGAAGCTGAAACTCCAATCCTTTGGCCACCTGATGGGAAGGGCTGACTAATTTGAAAAGACCCTGATGCTGGAAAAGATTGAAGGCAGGAGGAGAAGGGGACGACAGAGGATGAGATGTTTGAATGGCATCACCAACTCAATGGACATGAGTTGGGTAAACTCTGGGAGGCCTGGCGTGCCGCAGTCCATGGGGTCACAAAGGGTCAGACACGACTGAGTGACTGAGCTGAACTGAACCTGAGAAAAAGGTCTCAGCAGATGCAGACGTTTATGTTACTTTCCAATCCACTGCAGACGGAATTGTGTGTCCACCGATCTCTCGTCATTCCCTGTGGTTCCCGCAGTTACCACTGGCCAGTATCCACCTCTCTGAGTAAGCAAGAGCAATACTGTGATCAGAGGAAGCCTGCTGTTTGCACACTGATCAAGCCAGGGTGAAAAGCGGGTTGTGATTGAATGGGGCTGCATGTCAGGCCCCTGCTGTCTCTCACCGTGAGTACATGGTCTCCTCTGTCCTAACTAGTGACTGTCCCAGATAGCCAGCCCTTCGGTTAATGAATACCCACGGCCTCATCGTCTTCAGAAACAGGAGGCTGGGAGAGCACTGCCCAAGCGACTTGGCTGGAGGTGCCTTTCCTATCCATAGACTGCTTCATACTTGGATCAATGAACAATGAACAATTAAATTACAAATATATTATGTCACCTAAGGAGGAGGCCGTGGCTTGCCCATGATCATACAAGCAGAATGCTGGAGCTGACTCGGAGGAGGTTTTCTGACCATGCCCAAGACTCTGCTTCTGCTTTCTTGCCCAGGGTCATCCTCCGATGAGTCAGGGCAGCAGCAAGCGTAGATCAGATATAGGTCATGTTTGCCTCTAAAGCTGCTTTGTGCCCGGGTCCTCAGCTGCCTGCAGGCCAAGTAGGGAAATAATGACAGATAAGCAGATCAAGATTTTGCTTATGAATTCCTACATTTATTCTTCCACTCTGGGCCCATTTTGAGTTAGGAAAGGCTTGGGGTGAAGCGGTAGAATGAAGTGGCAGAGAAAGGAGCTAGAATGAGACAGGACAGAAAAGCAGCGTCAGTGGATCTAGAACCTGAGGAATTTCTCAGTAGGTGTTTGGTGCTCTTGCAGCACAAACGCTAAACTTCTGAAGAGTTCTAAAATACATGTGATGAGTGTCAGAAGACATTTTCATAACATTTCAAAAGGTAGCTGAGAAATTAAAGGCCATACAGCATGTATGTGCTGTATACCGGTTATCTGTCTGCAGAAGACATTTTCATAACATTTCAAAAGGTAGCTGAGAAATTAAAGGCCATACAGCATGTATGTGCTGTATACCAGTTGTCTGTCTGCAGTGGACTTGGTAACTACACATTTTACCACGTTGACAAAAGAACACTCATGTGTATGTTTGTGCCTAACAGTGATCCCTGTTCCTCAGAAAGGGCCGTGTCCCGAGGACAGTTGTTTTGGCTTCGACCTCCCCTACCTGAGGGCCTACTCTCACAGGCCCCCCTGAAACCGCATGGGTCTCCCACCTGCAAGGGTCAGAAATAGGCTTTGCCCGACTTGACCTTGCGTCTGAGCCCCACGGGCTGGAAGGAGGGGCGCTGAATCCAGGATCCGGGGGACAGGGCAGGAAGGCCCTTCGGCCTTCAGTGTAGGGCCACCAGCCGGGGCCACGTCCCGCCCCCGGTCCACCCAGCCCGCACCCGCCCCCAGCCCTCTGTCTGCTGCGGGGTGGTCCATAGTCAGTGCAGCCCTGTGCAAGCCCCCTTCCCTGCCAGCGTCCAGACCCTGCTGTTGGGATGCTCTGCCTCCGGTCACCGTAAAAGCTGAGCCGCTCTGGTTCAGGAAGACACTCTGCAATTCGTGTCCTAAAGGAGCTCGTTTCTCTTCCCCTGGTTGGACTCCCTCTGCAGAAAATTCTACCTCTCACCTTGGGCCCGTTTTCCCCTGTGGTTCCTGCCTGGAAACTCTGAGGAAGGCCTCGTGGGAAACTTGTTTCTTGAGCTCCAGGCAGGAGGTGAGATGTACCTCATTTCTTCCAGACTGGAGCCTTACCTGCTTTTGCATTTCCGAGAGCTTGCTTTTTACAACAGGCCCTTTAGGAAAATGAAAGTACTCGGTGGAATTTTTGAGCTTTTTAAGGATAACGCTGATTTTCATCCCTGGGAGATGGTGATTGCTTCGTGGTCCTGAAGGAGGGAGCCTGCTGGGTTAAAAAAATCACATTTGAAGGAAATGCTTTGTCTTGTAAATTGAGTAATGGCCTTCTCTAGTGATCTGTTAAAAGTAAGATGTTGTCCCCAAAAGGGAGGGTAGGCTTCACTGCACCCAAGGAGAGCATCTTTTTCTTTTCAAACTTAAGTTTGTATATACAGACTTAAGGTTGTTTTATTCTGAGTTTTTTGAGCCTGGGAACTGCAAAGCTGAGGCAACACCTACACACTCCAGATTAGAAAGGAAGAAAAATGCCCTCAATCCTGGTGACTGCAGAAGTAAGAGGCACCGGCCGTTTCTCCCCATCTCTCCCTCCTTCCCTCCTCTCCTCCCCGCCTTTACTTCTCTCCCTCATCAGCCGGACTGACTCAGTTTAAACTCAAACCCACACATTTGTCAGCTGTGAGACCGCGAGTGGCTTGCTGGACCTCCACGCCTCATCTGTACCCCGGGGTTGAGTCCTCATCTCTTACCACCCCGACAGTGGGCCCACGGAGACGTGCGGCTGGACAGACGGACCCTCTGGGCCGGGTCAGTGTGCACCCTGGCCCCGGTGTCTGCCCTTGGGTGCGGCCTCAGCTGCTTTGATCGTCCTGACCGTGGGCCTGCGGACATGCACGGAGATCCCGGCCCTCACGTCTGCGGGTCGGTCTGCGGCCCTATCCCCGGCTCTGGTTCCAGGAGGATGGCTTAGCTGTGAGTCTCTCCTGCTGACCGACAGGATGTTTCTTTTGAAAAAGTAGACAAGATTAGGCCCCAGAATCATGCTAATATGGGGCACCTCTAACTCACACCAGAAACGGGGCCAGTGGAGCCGCGAGTGTGGGTGGGTGTCCCTGGAGCCGCTCAGCCTGTGGCCCTCGGCCGGCACCCGCGGGTGTCCTTTCCCTGTTCCATGCCCACCACTGGCAGCCATGGTGGTCAGCCAGCTCTAGTGGGTCATCGCCGGGGTGGCTTGCCATCTTCTCTGAGAACCTTGAGACGCCTGCCCCACCGCACTCGCAGGCTCTTTGCATCCACGTCCTCTCCTGCCTCCAGTCATGGTGATACGGTCTCTCACAGGTTGGTCTTAAACCATGCTGGACAGGGTGATCAGAGTTTCTGGTACCAAAGGAACTGCTTCATCCACCAACATCCCTTCTCCCTGATGATGGTGTGTGGAAGGCAGGGGTGTGGTCCCTATGGAAAAAGATCAGTTCTAGGAATGACGTAATTGCAGCCTCAGGAGTTCTAGAGAGGATACCGTTGGAAGATGCGCTATTCTGTTTATGCCATAAAATTCAGAACAGGACATCTCACATATCTAGAGGAGGAGTTTTTGTTCACATCTTCCTGCCTACTCTGGGTAGGACCTGCAGGTGTGATCATCATCCATGAAGCACAGTAGCAGCCTTTGATGGAGCCGTGGGAAGCTGGCATCCAGCCCACGTCAGGAGTGATGCTGTAACCAGCGTTCAGTAAACGGGAGGAGTAGCCTGCAGAGGCAAGAAGACCTGTGTTACGTCAGTGCAAGCCGGTTCTGAGAGCTGTGGCGTCGTGAGTTACGCTGCTGCTAACATTTCCTCACGGTGGGAAACATGAAATTAGCCAATATGATAGTAAAGAACATGAATAAAGGGTTTCTGTACCTGGACGGGAAGAAATGGTTCCTACATAGCATGAAAAACCTTCACAGGTGCTGATGGATCATAAACAAATACGTAAGTACACCACCTTTTCTCATTATTGGTGCTAAATCTTGATTGATGAATCACAATACCCCACATGGGCCCTTGAGTTTTATAATGTATTTTTTAATCAGTTATTTATATAGACAAGGGCCCAACAAAGGTATTTTCAGAGCTCTTCACACCTTAGGAAATGTCTTGGAGAAAAGCATTTTCTCTAAGAATAAAGCCATTCTCCCATCTTACCTTTATTAGTAACAAAGGTGCTAATTCAGTATCACGGTAATCCAAGTCTATGCCCCGATCAGTAATGCTGAAGAAGCTGAAGTTGAATGGTTCTCTGAAACCTATAAGACCTTCTAGAACTAACACCCCAAAAAAGATGTCCTTTTCATCATAGGGGACTGGAATGCAAAAGTAGGAAGTCAAGAAATACTGGTTCGGTTCAGTTCAGTCACTCAGTCGTGTCTGACTCTTTGTGACCCCATGAACCACAGCACACCAGGCCTCCCTTGTCCATCACCAACTCCCGGAGTCCACCCATACCCATGTCCATTGAGTCGGTGATGCCATCCAACCATTTCATCCTCTGTCGTCCCCTTCTCCTCCTGCCCTCAATCTTTCCCAGCCTCAGGGTCTTTCAAATGAGTCAGCTCTCCACATCAGGTGGCCAAAGTATTAGAGCTTCAGCTTCAGCATCAGTCCTTCCAATGAATATTCAGGACTGATTTCCTTTAGGATGGACTGGTTGGATCTCCTTGCAGTCCAAGGGACTCTCAAGAGTCTTCTCCAACATCACAGTTCAAAAGCATCAATTCTTTGGCACTCAGCTGTCTTTATAGTCCAACTCTCACATCCATACATGACCACTGGGAAAACCATAGCCTTGACTAGACGGACCTTTGTTGACAAAGTAATGTCTCTGCTTTTCAATATGCTGTCTAGGTTGTTCATAACTTTCCTTCCAAGGAGTAAGCGTCTTTTAATTTCATGGCTGCAATCACCATCTGCAGTGATTTTGGAGTCCAGAAAAATAAAGTCTGATGCTGTTTCCACTGTTTCCCCATCTATTTGCCATGGAGTGATGGGACCAGATGCCATGATCTAACAAATACCTGGAATAACAGGCAAATTTGGCCTTGGAGTACAGAATGAAGCAAGGCAAAGGCTAATGAAGTTTTGCCAAGAGAATGCACTGGTCATAGCAAATACTCTCTTCCAACAGCACAAGAGAGCTCTATACATGGACATCACCAGATGGTCAATACTGAAATCAGACTGATTATATGCTCTGCAGTCAAAGATGGAGACGCTCTACACAGTCAGCAAAAACAAGGCCAGGAGCTGACTGTGGCTCAGATCATGAACTCTTTATTACCAAATTCAGACTTAAATTGAAGAAAGTAGGGAAAACCATGAGACCATTAAATTAAATCCCTATGGTTATACAGTGGAAGTAACAAATAGATTCAAGGGATTAGATATGATACAGTGCCTGAAGAACTATGGATGGAGGTGTATAACATTGAACTGGAGGCAGTGATCAAAACCATCCCCAAGAATAAGAAGTGCAAAAAGTCAAAATGCTTGTCTTAGGAGGACTTACAAATAGCTGAGAAAAGAAGAGAAGTGAAAGGTAAATGAGGAAAGGAGAGATATACCCATTTGAATGCAGAGTTCCAAAGAATAGCAAGGAGAGATAAGAAAGCCTTCCTCAGTGATCAATGCAAAGAAATAGAGGGAAACAGTAGAATGGAAAAGACTGGAGATCTCTTCAAGAAAATTAGAGATACCAGGGGAACATTTCACTCAAAACTGGGCACAATAAAGGACATAAAGGGTATGAACCTAACAGAAGCAGAAGATACTAATAAGAGGTGGCAGGAATACACAGAAGAACTATACAAAAAAGGTCCTAATGACCCAGATAACCACGATGGTGTGATCACTCACCTAGAGCCAGGCATACTGGAGTATGAAGTCAAGTGGGCCTTAGGAAGCATCACTACAAACAAAGCTAGTGGAGGTGATAGAATTCCAGCTAAACTATTTCAAGTCCAAAAAGATGATGCTGTGAAAGTGCTACATTCAATATGCCAGCAAATCTGGAAAACAGCAGTGGCCACAGGACTGGAAAAGGTCAGTTTTCATTCCAACTGCAAAAAAAGGCAATGCCAAAGTATGTTCAAACTACTGCACAATTGCAATCATCTCACACGCTAGCAAAGTAATGCTCAAAATTCTCCAAGTCAGGCTTCAACAGTTCGTGAACCAAGAACTTCCAGATGTTCAAGCTGGATTTAGAAAAGGCAGAGGAACTAGAGATGAAACTGCCAACATGCATTGGATCATAGAAAAAGCAAGGGAATTCTAGAAAAACATCTACATCTGCTTCATTGACTTTGCTAAAGCCTTTGACTGTGGATCACAATAAACTGTGAAAAATTCTTCAAGAGACGGAAATACCAGACCACCTGACCTGCCTCCTGGGCAATCTGTTTGCCGGTCAAGAAGCAACAGTTAGAACCAGACTTGAAACATCGGACTGGTTCCAAATCAGGAAAGGAGTATGTCAAGGTTGTACATTGTCACCCTGCTTATTTAACTTATATGCAGAGTACATCATGAGAAACGCTGGGCTGGATGAAGCACAAGCTGGAATCAAGATTGCAGGGAGAAATATCAATAACCTCAGATAGCAGATGACACCACCCTTATGGCAGAAAGTGAAGAGGAACTAAAGATCTTGAAGTGCCGGGAGCCAGCTGGAGGAGCTCCGCCCATGGCAAAGGTCATGAGGAAGGAGGCTCGGCATATGCAAAGGCGGGATCGAGCCTCAGGAGTCCCCTGGATATTCTCGAGCATCTACCCCCAAAAACCAGAATCTGCCTACTTTACTGCTTTGTGCTCTCACCTCTGAGTTTACTGGGGGCTGTCCCCCACCACCATCTTGCTCTCTCTGATAAAGAGTTAACTTACAGCTCCAGTTAATAAGTTCCTGGGCATTAGGAGTGTTTAAATCCAAACCCTTCAGATAGCTCTGTAACTGGCCTGACAAGTTTACCCGGACTCCTACAGCTATGCATACGATTGTTTACAGTCTCTCAGCTTTGAGAGGTATGGGAAGCTTAAGATATTCAAATAGCTTAGAGCCTCTCAGAGAGTTAGAAACTGTCAGAATAAAACTAGTAAAAGATTTCATTGATGAGCCAATGCTTGCTGCCAAGTTTCCACATCGCCTGTATTGTGTCCTTGAATGTGTATTAATTAACATAGTTGGTGTGTAGAAAAAATAAGTAGTGGCCTTGGTGTTAGCGACTGTAGACCCTTAAGGTAATAAATTCTTTCCTTTGTTGTAAACCCGCTGCACCTCTGCCCTATAGGAATGCAACTTTATCTAACACCTTTGGAGGATGGTGCCAAACCTTAAAATAATTACTCTTAGAGAAAATAAGTCTTATGGTTGACAAACCTTTGTCAAGAGTCATAAAATGTTAATAGGCCTTCTGGCCAGAAGATGATGTACATCACGTAAACCATTTACGATAAATTCACAGGAAAGAAACCCTGGTTTCAATAAGGATCAAAGACTGCTGACTTTGCATGATTTCACATCCCCTATTATGCTCTATGTGCAACTTAGGGTATAAAAGCCCCTGTTGAAAATAAAGCTACGGGCCTTGCTCACCGAAGCTTGGTCTCCCCATGTCATTCTTTTTCTCAATTTCTGGCTGAGTCTCCATCTGGAGCGCAGAGGTCCTCTGCGACCATTTATTTGCCTGGGCTTCTAAGACCCACTCGAGAAGGTGCCTAAGGTGGGGCACCTTCAGCTATTCTAGAGGGCACCTGCAGCCTCCGTGGTCAGAGCTAACCTGATGTCACAGGTTATATTGATTTTCCGCGTAAACCAAGCTACTCAGCCTCTTTTCTCCACTGAATTTTCCTACTGAGCTATCCTAATTCTATTACTCTTTATATCTTTGATGAATATTTAAATAAAGCTATTGTATCCAGTGAACTCGCTGAAGCCGTCTCCCCTTCGAACTCCCTGAATCAGCCGGGGCTGGACCTTGGCATTGAAAAAAGTGAAAGAGTGAAAAAGCTGTTTTAAAATTCAGCATTCAAAACACTAAGATCATGGTATCTGGTTGCATCACATCATGGCAAATAGATGGGGAAACAATAGGAACAGTGAGAGACTTTATTTTTTGGGGCTCCACAATCACTGCAGATGGTCACTGCAGCCATGAAATTAAGATGCTTGCTCCTTGGAAGAAAAGTTATGACCAATGTAGACAGCATATTAAAAAACAGAGACATTACTTTGCCAACAAAGGTCTGTCTAGTCAAAGCTATGGTTTGTCCATTAGTCATGCATAGATGTGAGAGTTGGACCATAAAGAAAACTGAGTGCCAAAGAATTGATGCTTTTGAACTGTGATATTGGAGAAGGCTGTTGAGAGTCCCTTGGACTGCAAGGACATCCAACCAGTCCATCCTAAAGGAAATCAGTTGAATATTCATTGGAAGTACTGATGCTGAACCTGAAGCTCCGATACTTTGGTCACCTGATGCAAATAACTGATTCATTTGAAAAGACCCTGATGCTTGGAAAGATTGAAGGCAGGAGGCGAAGGGGATGTCAGAGGATGAGATGGTTGGATGGCATCACTGACTTGACAGACATGAGTTTGAGTAAGCTCCGGGAGTTGGTGATGGACAGAGAGGCCTGGTGTGCTGCAGTCCCTGGGGTCACAAAAGTCAGACACGACTGAGCGACTGAATTGAATTAGTCTGTTTAGGTTTTCCATTTTTTCATAATTCAGTTTGGAAGATTACATGTTTCTGCGAAGTTGTCCATTTCTTCTATGTTGTCAAATCTGTTGGCATATAATTATTTGTAGATATCTCTTTGTGATCCTTTGTTTATCTGTGGTTTCTGTTGTAACATCTCTTGTTTCATATATGACTTTATTGAATCCTTTTTTTTTTACGACTCCAGCTAAAATTTTGTATCTTTCAAAGAACCAGTTCTTAATTTAATTCATCTTTTCTTTTCTCTTTTTAGTCCCTATTTCATTCATTTTCACTGTTATTTCCTTCCTTCTACTATTTTATTCTTTTTTGTCTTTTTCCTGGTTACTTGAGATGTGAAGTTTGTTTGAGATTATTTTTATTTTTGAGGCACATACTTACCAGTATGAACTCTTTTGGAACTGCTTTTGCTGCATCCCATAAATTTTGGTATGTTGTGTTTCTGTTTTCCTTTTTCTAAAGGTGTTTTTTTATTTCTCTTTTGATTTCTCCATTGACACACTAGTTGCTCAGTATCATGTTGTTTAATCTCCACATGTTTGTGGAATTTCCAGTTTTGTTTTGTAATTGATTTCTGGTTTCATATCATTTTGATCAGAAAAGATGTTTGTTATGATTTTAGTCTCTTTAAATATATTAGGATTTGTTTTGTGACCAAACATGTGCTCTGTCCTGGAGAAAGTCTCCTGTGCACTTGAGAAGACTGTGTTCTGCTGCTTTTGGATGAAATATTCTGTATATATCTATTATGTCTACTGTGTCATTTAAGGCTGATACCTACTCATTGATGTAAGTGGGGTATTAAAGTCCCTTATTATTATTGGATTGCTGTCTATTTCTCCCTTAGCTCTATTAATATTTGCTTTATATATTTAAGCTCTCCTATGTTGGAGGCATAAATATTTTCAAATGTCAGTCATTGTTGGCTTAACCCCTTTATAATATGTAATGCCCACCTTTGTCTGTGATTACAGACTTTGTTTTAAAGTCTATTTTGTTAAATATAAGTATGCCAACTCAGCTTTCTGTTGCTTTCCATTTTCATGGAATATCTTTTTCTGTCTCTTCACTTTGTCTATGTATGTCCTTACGTGTGATATGAGTCTGTTATAGGCAGCATATAGATGGGTTTTATCTTTTAAATCCATGCAGCCAGTCTATGTCTTTTGATTGCAGAATGTAATGCATTTTAAAATGTAGTTATTGATAGATACACACTTTAGTTCAGTCAGTCGCTCAGTCATGTCCGACTCTTTGCGACCCCATGAATCACAGCACACCAGGCCTCCCTGTCTATCATCAACTCCTGGAGTTCACTCAAACTCACGTCCATCGAGTCGGTGATGCCAACCAGCCATCTCATGCTCTGTCGTCCCCTTTTCCTCCTGCTCCTAATCCCCACCAGCATCAGAGTCTTTTCCAATGAGTCAACTCTTCGCATGAGGTGGCCAAAGTACTGGAGTTTCAGCTTTAGCATTATTCCTTCCAAAGAACACCCAGGGCTGATCTCCTTTAGAATGGACTGGTTGGATCTCCTTGCAGTCCAAGGGACTCTCAAGAGTCTTTCCTCAACACCACAGTTCAAAAGCATCAATTCTTCAGCACTCAGCTTTCTTCACAGTCCAACTCTCACATCCATACATGACCACTGGGAAAACCATAGCCTTGACTAGACGGACCTTTATTGGCAAAGTAATGTCTCTGCTTTTGAATATGCTATCTAGGTTGGTCATAACTTTCCTTCCAAGGAGTAAGCGTCTTTTAATTTCATGGCTGCAATCACCATCTGCAGTGATTTTGGAGCCCCAAAAAAATAAAGTCTGACACTGTTTCCACTGTTTCCCCATCTATTTGCCATGAAGTGATGGGACCAGATGCCATGATCTTCGTTTTCTGAATGTTGAGCTTTAAGCCAACCTTTTCACTCTCCTCTTTCACTTTCATCAAGAGGCTTTTGAGTTCCTTTTCACTTTCTGCCATAAGGGTGGTGTCATCTGCATATCTGAGGTTATTGATATTTCTCCCGGCAATCTTGATTCCAGCTTGTGCTTCTTCCAGCCCAGCGTTTCTCATGATGTACTCTGCATAGATGTTAAATAAGCAGGGTGACAATATACAGCCTTGACATACTCCTTTTCCTATTTGGAACCAGTCTGTTGTTCCATGTCCAATTCTAACTGTTGCTTCCTGACCTGCATATAGGTTTCTCTAAAGGCAGGTCAGGTGGTTTGGTATTCCCATCTCTTTCAGAATTTTCCACAGTTTATTGTGATCCACACAGTCAAAGGCTTTGGCATAGTCAATAAAGCAGAAATAGATGTTTTTCTGGAACTCTCTTGCTTTTTTGATGATCCAGCAGATGTTGGCAATTTGATCTCTGGTTCCTCTGCCTTTTCTAGAACCAGCTTGAACATCTGGAAGTTCACAGTTCACGTATTGCTAAAGCCTGGCTTGGAGAATTTTGAGCAGTACTCTACTAGTGTGTGAGATGAGTGAAATTGTGTGGTGCTTTGAGCATTCTTTGGCATTGGAATGAAAACTGACCTTTTCCAGGCCTGTGGCCACTGCTGAGTTTTCCAAATTTGCTGGCATATTGAGTGCAACATTTTCACAGCATCATCGTTCAGGATTTGAAATAGCTCAACTGGAATTCCATCACCTCCACTAGCTTTGTTCATAGTGATGCTTTCTAAGGCCCCCTTGACTTCACATTCCAGGATGTTTGGCTCTAGGTCAGCAATCATACCATCGTGATTATCTTGGTCGTGAAGATCTTTTTTGTTCAGTTCTTCTGTGTATTCTTGCCACCTCTTCTTAATATCTTCTGCTTCTGTTAGGTCCATACCATTTCTGTCCTTTATCGAGGTCATCTTTGTATGAAATGTTCCTGGGTATCTCTAATTTTCTTGAAGAGATCTCTAGTCTTTCCCATTCTGTTGTTTTCTATTTGCATTGATCGCTGAGGACGGCTTTCTTATCTCTTCTTGCTATTCTTTGGAACTCTGCATTCAGATGTTTAATCTTTCCTTTTCTCCTTTGCTTTTTGCTTCTCTTCTTTTCACAGCTATTTGTAAGGCCTCCCCAGACAGCCATTTTGCTTTTTTGCATTTCTTTTCCATGGGGATGGTCTTGATCCCTGTCTGCTGTACAAGGTCACGAACCTCCATCCATAGTTCATCAGGCACTCTGTCTATCACATCTAGTCCCCTAAATCTATTTCTCACTTCCACTGTATAATCATAAGGGATTCGATTTAGGTCATACCTGTATGGTCTAGTGGTTTTCCCTACTTTTTTCAATTTAAGTCTGAATTTGGCAATAAGGAGCTCATGATCTGAGCCACAGTCAGCTCCCATCTTGTTTTTGTTGACTGTATACAGCTTCTCCATCTTGGCTGCAAAGAATATAATCAATCTGATTTTGGTGTTGACCATCTGGTGATGTCCATGTGTAGAGTTTTCTCTTGTGTTGTTGGAAGAGGGTGTTTGCTATAACCAGTGCATTTTCTTGGCAAAACTCTATTAGCCTTTGCCCTGCTTCATTCCGTATTCCAAGGCAAAATTTGCCCATTCCTCCAGGTGTTTCTTGACTTCCTCCTTTTGTATTCCAGTCCCCTCTAATGAAAAGGACATCTTTTGGGGGTGTTAGTTCTAAAAAGTCTTGTAGGTCTTCATAGAACCGTTCAACTTCAGCTTCTTCAGCATTACTGGTTTGGGCATAGACTTGGATTACTGTGATATTGCATGGTTTGCCTTGGAAATGAACAGAGATCATCTGTCGTTTTTGAAATTGCATCCAAGTACTGCATTTTGGACTCTCTTGTTGACCATGATGGCTGCTCCATTTCTTCTGAGGGATTCCTGCCCGCAGTAGTAGATATAATGGTCATCTGAGTTAAATTCACCCATTCCAGTCCATTTTAGTTCGCTGATTCCTAGAATATCGACGTTCACTCTTGCTATCTCCTATTTGACCACTTCTAATTTGCCTTGATTCATGGATCTAACAGTCCAGGTTCCTATGCAGTATTGCTCTTTACAGCATTAGGCCTTGCTTCCATCACCAGTCACATCCACAGCTGGGTATTGTTTTTGCTTTGGCTTTATCCATTCATTCTTTCTGGAGTTATTTCTCCACTGATCTCCAGTAGCATGTTGGACACCTACTGACCTGGGAAGTTCCTCTTTTAGTATCCTATCTTTTTGCCTTTTCATACTGTTCATGGGGTTCTCAAGGCAAGAATACTGAAGTGGTTTGCCATTCCCTTCTCCAGTGGACCACATTCTGTCAGACCTCTCCACCATGACCCGCCCGTCTTGGGTGGCCTCACATGGCATGGCTTAGTTTCATTGAGTTAGACAAGGTTGTGGGTCTGTGTGATTAGATTGACTAGTTTTCTGTGATTGTGGTTTCAGTGTGTCTGCCTTCTGATGCCCTCTTGCAACACCTACCATCTTACTTGGGTTTCTCTTACCTTGGATGTGGGGTATCTCTTCACGGCTGCTCCAGCAAAGTGCAGCCACTGCTCCTTACCTTGGATGAGGGGTATCTCCTCACCGCCGCCCCTCCTGACCTTGAACGTGGAGTAGCTTCTCTAGGCCCTCCTGCGCCCATGGATCACAATAAACTGTGGAAAATTCTGAAAGAGATGAGAATACCAGACCACCTAACCTGCCTCATGAGAAACCTATATGCGGATCAGGAAGTAACAGTTAGAACTGGACATGTAACAACAGACTGGTTCCAAATAGGAAATGGAGTACATCAAGGCTGTATATCATCACCCTGCTTATTTAACATCTATGCAGAGTACATCATGAGAAATGCTGGGCTGGAAGAAGCACAAACTGGAATCAAGATTGCCAGGAGAAATCTCAATAACCTCAGATATGCAGATGACACCACGCTTATGATAGATACACACTTCAGATCAGATCAGAATTGTTTTCTGATTGTTCTGCAGTTGCTCTCTGGCGCTTTCTTCTTCTCTTGCTCCCGCTTTGGTTTGATGACTCTCTTTAGTGCTGTGCTCAGCTTCCTTTCTCATTAGGTTTTGTGCATTTACTATATATTTTTGCTTTGTGGTTACCATGAGGCTTACATATAACAACCTGTATTTATAATGGAATATTTTAAGTTGGTAACAACTTAAGTTTGAACATGTTCTAAAGCCCTACATTGTTCTCCTCCCCTACCCCACTTTGTATTTTTGATGTCAAGTTTTTATCATTTTGTATATCCCTTAAATAACTACTGTGTGCATGTATGCTATCACTTCAGTCGTGTCCAACTCTTTGTGACCCTGTGGCCTACACCCCAACAGGCTCCTCTGTCCATGGGATTCTCCAGGCAGAAATACTGGAGTGAGTTGCCATGCCCTCCTCCAGGGCTTATTCCCGACCCAGGGATCGAACCTGCAGCTCCTGCATTGCAGGTGGATTCTTTATTGCTGAGCCACCAGGGAAACCATAGTTTTAGTTATTTTTGTTACTTTGTCTTTTAATTTTTATATTAGCTTTATAAGTGATTAATCTACTACCTTCAGTATATATTTACTCTTTCCGGTCAGATTTATACTCTCACACGTTTTCTTGTTATTAATTTCTTCTCAGCTTAGAGAAGTACTTTAACATTTCTTTTAAGGTCAGTTTAGTGATGATGAACTTTTGTTTGTCTGAAACCCTTTATCTGTCCTTCAGTTCTGAATATTAACTTTGTGAGACAGAGTATTCTCGGTTAGAACTGTTTTCCTTTTAGCCCTTTAAATATATTAATGTTATGCCTCTGGCCTGCAAAGTTGCTGCTGAAAAATCTGCTAACAGTCTTATGGGAGTTCCCTTGTGCATAACAAGTTGCTTTCCTCTTGAAGCTTTTAGGTTCTCTTCTTGTCTTTAACCTTTGACATGTTAGTTATAAGGTATCTTGGGCCTTGTTGGGTTCATCTTATTTGGGTCTTTAGGCTTTCTGGATCTGGATGTCTGTTTCCTTCCCCAGATTAGGGAGCTTTTCAGCCACTATTTCTTCAGGTGATTAAGGAAATGGCAACCCACTCCAGTACTCTCTGGAAAATTCCATGCACTGAGGAGCCTGGTAGGCTATAGTCCATGGGGTCGCAAAGAGTCAGACACGACTGAGCGACTTCACTACTTTCTCTTCTCTTACAGGGAGTCCTATAAAGCAAATGTTTGGTGTTGTTCCAACAGCATCTGCTTGATGTTGTTCCATAAATCCCTTAAGTTATCTTCACTTTTAAAAAATTCTTTGCTGTTCTGATAGGGTGAGTTCCATTGCCCTGCCTTCAGGTTGACCGATCCTTTATTCTGCTCCATCTGGTCTTCTGTTGAGCCCTCGCTACTGTGTCTCTGCGCCCCGTCGTTGTGTTCTTCACTCTGTGATGTCTGTTTGGTACTTCCGTATATTTTCTGTCTCTCAGTTGAAGTTCTCACTGTGCTCATCCATTCTTCTTTCAAGTTTAATGAACAACTTTATGACCATGACCTAGGACTCTTTATCAGGCAGATTGCTTGTCTCCTTTTAATTTTTTTTTTTTTCCTGAGATTTTATCTTAGTCTTCCTTTGAAACACATTCCTGTGTTTTCTCATTTCTCTTGGCTGTGTTTGTTTCTATGTAGTAGATGAAACCGCCACCTTTCCCAGTCATGAAGGAGTGGCCTTGTGTCAGAGATGAACCTTATTCACCCTTGTCCTAGCTCTTGGCTGTCCCTTGAACCTTTGAGATTGTCCAAGTAGCTTATTTTACTTTTTACTAGCTCTCAGTTTTTGAGGGTGTTCCAAGCCCTGTCAGGGTCCCGAGAGGTGGAGTCACAGCACCTGGATTCAGGCTGATTGGATGCCACACCTTCAGGCGGCAACTTTGAAGTATGCAAATACACTGTGCAAATGTGGGTCCTGTGGCGCTGCAGCGGTTGACCTCGCTGGCCACCAGAGCAGGCGTTCTGGCGCATCTCACCTCCTGGTCAGTGGTTTACCTCGCTGGCCACCAGAGCAGACGTTCTGGTGTGTCTCACCTCCTGGTGAGATTGTTGTCTCAGCCTCTCTGACCCACTTCAATGTGGCCTTTTTCTCATTTTCCACACGTGTAGGAGTTGCTCAGCTAGTTTTCAGACCTTTTTCAGAGGAAATTGCTCCACGCGTGGCTGTAGATCCGGTATGTCCGTGAGAGGAGTTGAGTTCAGGATCTTGGTGAGTTGCCATCTTGAGCCACCTCCTCAGGTTGCACTTTATGTTTCATTTTTCTCCTTCCTTTCCATTCCCAAAGCTTATAAGCTCTTCTCTGAGCCCTGCCTGGAATTTTTTTGTTTTGTTTTTATGATTATTCCAGAGACTTGGACAATAGCACAGAAAGAAACCCCCTTCCTTCTTAATGTCCTTCAGTAGATTTTGAAAGTTCTTGGCTTCCTAGCCCTCAGCTGCTATGCTCTGAAGGCCCACAGGCTGAACCTGTGCCTGGGCCCTGACCTGAGGGGAAGATGATGGGAGGGTGTATTCATGGGTTAAAAATCAAGACGCCTAGAAAGAAGGGCATTAATTCAAAATGTCAAGGGTTATAGGAATAAAGGTATTCAATAAAGCAAAATTGAAAGCAAACTACATGTTCGCTGAATATAAGAAGGACATGATAAAGTAAATCGTCATTAAACCGATTAATAAACCAAGATGGAGCACTTTGCCCTTATGTTAGGGAGGCCAGCTGGAGACATGGAATAAGACTTCTGTGAAATAAAATAGAGAGGAGAGGAGGCAACACTATTTTATAAACGTGCATTTTGTGGTAATACCTGAGGAAAATTTGGATCAGAAAAGAGAATGAGAATAAAGTGATTAATAATATGTTAGAGTAATTGGATTATTATATTTCTTGTTGCTTTTTGAAAAACCAAATGTACTGTAGTGATGTTACTTTAATATAATTTAATAAGTGCTTTATTTCCAAGGGAGACTCAGCCATTGCCTTTCTCCCAGCAATCTGCAGCCTGAGTCACGGCTGAGTCATGGCTGAGTCATGCCTGAGTCACACCAAGCAGCCTTGTCTCCTGTGACACCCTAGGTCTTTTGTCTCTAATTTGTTGTTTCTTAAAGTATGCTTTTTGTATCATTTAAAACAGCCTTTGGGGATGGAGCTATGGAATTTGCATTGTAAGCAAATTCCTGGGTGATCCTCATATTCACTAAAGTTTAGACCAAAGTAATTTTTTAGGCAAAAACCCTCAAGGAAAAGCACACAGGGATTTCTGTGATCTGTATTATCTCTTAAAGCAAAATGAATCCCCTGGAATTATGCCATGCAAGTGTGTGTGTGTTTAAAGACTCAGTGAACAGAGTGTTGTCATCCTCAGACCTTCCTTTGGAAATTTTCATTTATAATTTGATAGTTTTCACTGGAATGTTGTCTTCTGCGCACGCTGTCCTGTCATAGGACTGCTGTGTGCTCTCCCCCGCTTTGAGGCCTGCCTTCCAGTTAGGACTGCCCACTGAGGACACAGCTCACTTTGATTCCTAATCTCAAGAAAACACCAAGCGTGAGACTCCAGAGCCCTAAGGCTGGCCAAGCGGTCTCAGTGTTTCTTATTTCGCTACTGTGCCCAGAAGTACGCAGTCGTGAGCCCACGGCTTCCAGGCCTCAGACCAAGGATGCAGTCCGTTCTCTGCTGCTCCCCCATCCTGCAGGGAGCCCCCGGAGGAGCTCCTCTGGCGAGGGGCACGCTCTCGCCCTCCAGAGACTCACCCAAAGAGTGATTTTTCCTCAAGGCAGGAGCTGAGAACCGCAGGTGCTGCCCAGTCACGCCAGTGTTTCAGCTCAGAATGGGAAGGTGTCTTCTGTAGGGGCAAGAATTTCCCCAGTCTTTTCCAGGAACGTAAAACATGAGCAAGCATGTTTTCTAAGAGCAGCAAGGGCTTTCCTGGGGCTTCGGGGCTCTCGCGTGAACACCCTCCTCACCGCTGTTTCTTGGGTGGGCTCTGTGATGTCCACCTGTGGAGCAGCCTGGGGTGCAGCGGAGCGCATGGTGTCAGCAGGCCCCTAGTCCTGCTAAACCACAGCCCCCAGTGCGTGGGTGCAAGCGTCCCTCACCGCCTGTGTGTGTGAGCTATTCAAAACACTCATGCTTTCCTTTATTATCACCTGTAATTCCTGTCCAGGATAAAATGATCACCTGGATTTTCACAGAATTCATGAATATTAATCAAATCACTAATAACCCACTCTCCTAAACAGCCGGAGAAGGAAATGGCACCCCACTACAGTACTCTTGCCTGGAAAACCCCATGGACAGAGGAGCCTGGTAGGCTGTAATCCATGGGGTCGCTAAGAGTCGGACACGACTGAACGACTTCACTTTCACTTTTCACTTTCATGCATTGGAGAAGGAAATGGCAACCCACTCCAGTGTTCTTGCTTGGAGAATCCCAGAGATGGCAGAGCCTGGTGGGCTGCCGTCTATGGGGTCGCACAGAGTCGGACACGACTGAAGCGATGTAGCAGCAGCCTAAACAGTAGGGGTTCCATTAAGTAGCATGCTGAATACAAGGCCCAAATTTATTTTCAGAGCTTTGAAGATAAATTATAAATTATGAAGCCTCCCAGACCATGATCTCTCCTGTAGCAAAGGAAAAATATGGTTGAGGGTCCAGTTGCTAGGGCAGCCAAGGAAGCCAGAGCCCTGGCCCAGGAGGCCCTCTGCAGGCTCGTCTGTGAGGTACAGCTAGCTGAAGAACCAGGCTGAGGCTCCCCCAAGGCTGGGCCAGTGCTGGTCATTGCCTAGGCCTGTTGTCTCCCTTGCCCGTGAAGGGGAAAAACACGTTAGGCTGGGATCTGATTCTTTAAGAATGCTGCTCAGCCGTGTCTGAGTCTTCACTGCCTATTGGACTGTAGCCCACCAGGCTCCTCTGTCCATGGGATTTCCCAGGCAAGAATACTGGAGCGGGTTGCCATTTCCTTCTCCAGGGGATCTTCCCGACCCAGGGATTGAACCCATCGTGTCTCTTGTGTCTCAATGTATGTATTGCTTCTTTAAAGCCATGCGTCATCCCTTCATCCATTACCTTCAGCAGGAAGCTTAAGAGAGGACCAGACCACTACTGGAAACCCTCAAAACTTCCTTCTCTTTCTTTCTTTCCAATCAAAAAGAATGGTTCACTTTTCAGTACGAAAGCGATTGTTTAAAGCATAAAAAGTTTCCTTTAAAAAATCAAAAGCTCCCATCTTCCTTTTTCCTCCCTGCACTGCAGTTTGTGCAGAATGAGGAAGGCCCAGGAGCCAGGGTGGGGGTCCCTGAGGCCCACGTGGGTGTGGCATCCGAGGAGTGGGGGGCATCTCCGGCTGAGCCCGTTGCACCAGACCAGGGCAGGGGCCCCCAGGAGTGAGAGGGGTGCATCTCAGCGCTGAGCCCAGTGTGCCAAACCCCGGGGTGGAGGCCCCCAGGAGTAGGGGGGGCATCTCCGGCTCAGGCAGATGTGCCAAACCAGGGCGGGGGGCTGCAGGAGTTGGCGGGGGGCATCTCAGCACTGAGCCAGGTGCACCAGACCAGGACGGGGGCCCCCAGGAGTGAGGGGGGTGCATCTCAGCACTGAGCCTGGTGTGCCAAACCCCGGGGTGGAGGCCCCCAGGAATGGGGGGGGCATCTCAGCACTGAGCCCCGTGTGCCAAACCCCAGGGCGGGGGCCCCCGGGAGTGGGGGGCTGCACCTCAGCGCTGAGCCCAGTGTGCCAAACCCCAGGGTGGAGGCCCCCAAGAGTAGGGGGGGCATCTCTGGCTCAGGCAGATGTGCCAAACCAGGGCAGGGGCCCCCAGGAGTGGGGGGGGGCATCTCAGTGCTGAGCCCGGTATGCCAAACCCCAAGGTGGAGGCCCCCAGGAGTGGGGGGTCATCTCCGGCTCAGGCAGATATGCCAAACCAGGGCAGGGGGCTGAAGGAGTTGGTGAGGGGGCGCATCTCAGCGCTGAGCCAGGTGTGCTAAACCCCAGGGCAGGGCCCGCAGGAGCAGAGGGGGCCCTGCAGAGAAGGGCGGTCCGAGCCCAGGTTGAGGGGTGTCTGCCCGGGAGCGCCGGGCCAAGCTGGGTTATGAGGGCGTCCACGCTGGGGCGGCCCTGTGTCTGAGCAGAGCCCACGAAGAGAGGGCAGGGTATCCCTGGTGCTGCAGAGACCAGTGGTTTCTTGCATCCAGGGAGGCTGATAGATAGCTGCATATACCAATGATATGGAATCCAGACTTTCTTCCTCTCGGGGAGGGAGTTGCAAGTGGGGAGAGGAAGAAAGGTAGAATCAGCTCTCTGGTGCTGATTGGGTTTGGATATGTCAGTGGGAATCGTGGTTTTCCGTATACACAGATGCAGAAGTACAGATGGCAGTACATTCATGTGTGCGCACATACACACACACATCGCCTGCCTTCGTCCAGTGAGATGCCAGAAGCAATGATGATCCTGATACCCAGATCTTGGTCTCGAAAAGCCGCCTGCCACCAAAAGAGACCAGGGCTTACTGGAGAAATGGCTGATTTCAGGGCTGGGCTAGGGAAAGTACAAGATGAGCCTGAAACACCTTGAGTCAGAAAAGGAAGTGATAGTGATCAGAGATTGATGGTCACAAAGATGCAAAAAGTGGCTCCCACTGGCAGATGGAGGATGATTTGTGCATCAGAATAAGTAACGCTGGTGAAAGACTGTAACGCATTAAAGGAAATCGGAAACTATCAATCAGGAAACAAAGAAGTGAGAGTTTGATTAAAAATAGTATAATTACATAATTTCAGAGTACTTATCCATAAAATGCTTACTGCAGAAGGGAGAACGGTGACTTTGCAGTGGAAACATCTGGCAGATACCACCTCATCCACGGGCCAAAGTGAACAGACACCATCCGTCAGGAGACCAGTCGAGATCTGTGCCCCCTGATAAGTGGCCATCAGAAGAACTGCTGTGATAGCCCGACTGAAAACTCACAACGCGAACCCAACTACAAGACAACGTCAGGAAAACCCAAGTTGAGAACCCTCCGAAGACAGCTGACCTGTCACCTTGCAAAGATTCAAGGTCAGGAAAGTCAAAGAAAGACGGGGGAACGGGTCCAGACTAGACAGGATCTCAGAGACAGGATCACGGAATTCTGTGTGCAGTTCAGAGTGAGGTCTGGAGAAACGGATCCAGGCTAGACAGGGTCTCGGAGCCAGGATGCTGGATGCCGCGTGCGGTTCAGAGTGCGGTCTGTGGGGGGATGGGGCGTGTCACCCTTTGGCTCCTCCAGGCGGTGCCTGACACAGTCGCTACCGCAGCCACCTCCTGTATTTTGTCGGAATCGGGAGAGGTCTCTTCAGTAGCCTCCCCACAGCCCCGGGGTTCGATATTACCGCAGCCAGCTTGGTCATTTCTGTTACTCTTCCTGTCACTGTGGCCTGAAGGACGTGGTGCTGGAACTGGCCAGGCCTGATCCGGGGTCTGAGCGCCCTGGCGGAGCTGCGCAGACTGGAGTGGGGAGAGGCGAGCATAAGGAAGGAGGGGAGGTGAACGCTAGGGAGACGGATGTCCGAAAGGTCCCCTTAGCACGCCGCGTGCATGTGTGGCCATAGAACCTACACATCTCTGAAACTCTTGATTTACTTTCACCATCGTGCAATGTTTGAAAATCTGTGATCTGAATAAGCTCTTGGCAGTTGGGTGGTGGAAAAATAATTCCTTCCTATTGTCAGTTTCCCGATATTTCTATCCAATTTGAGTATAAATCCTGGCATACACTTGAATTAGTTAGCAATGCTTTGTTCCCCCATACACGTTCAATCGTTTTGTTCATATGTATTTTCATATCTGTTAGGAAGTATGGTTTGGTTTGAAGTCCAACATATTTGTTTTCCCAGAGCTCTTTAAAAATGGAAATTTTTCTGTGGCTGAGAAAGTAGACTGTAATGGCTTTCACAGTTTCTGTGTCCTGTCCTCTCATTATAATTGACTCAGTCCCTATAACCTCTTTCAGGTGTCTCATAAATTTTTCTTACAATGCTGCTGCTGCTAAGTCACTTCAGTCATGTCCGACTCTGTGCAACCCCATAGACGGCAGCCAACCAGGCTCTGCCATCCCTGGGATTCTCCAGGCAAGAACACTGGAGTGGGTTGCCATTTCCTTCTCCAATGCAGGAAAGTGAAAGTGAAGTCGCTCAGTTGTGTCCAACTCTTTGCCACTCCTCGGACTATAGCCCACCAGGCTCCTCCATCCATGGGATTTTCCAGGCAAGAGTACTGGAGTGGGGTGCCATTGCCATCTCTTACAATGAGATAGACTCTATTTGCTTATGGCTGCTAAATAAAAATATATAAGCTGTTTTCTTACAATCCTGGGCCTTAGCCCGTCCACTGTTGAGTATTATCATTTAAGATTTTATGAGTTCAAGCTTACACTGTTTCAGGAGTGTCATACCAAATGTTCCCATCCTGAGTCCCTTTTATTTCTGGTGAATAGATAAATAAGTGAGACACAGATTCTTTGAGTCCAGCAAAGGAGACTGTAAAGAGCTTTAAAAGTGAAACTAATGTCGTCAAAGCAGTTTCCTGGTTTCCCCTTGTATTTGCTGTTACAGGAATATCATGTTGGAATCATCTTTATAGAGTTTTAGAAATAAAATTAGCACTTAGTAAGTAACAAAGGTTTAGCTGTGATGATGTCAAGGCTTGGAATAACTGTATTAAAGACCAGTTCAGAAAACTTACTTGCTCTGTCCACATCAGATGTTATGTGTCATTTTCTATCTTTCTGGTTCTGGTATTTGCAGTGATTTTAGTCATAATTAGTAATACACGAAGACAGTTTTTGCTGTTACAGGAATATCATGTTGGAATCATCTTTATAGAGTTTTAGAAATAAAATTAGCACTTAGTAAGTAACAAAGGTTTAGCTGTGATGATGTCAAGGCTTGGAATAACTGTATTAAAGACCAGTTTAGAAAACTTACTTGCTCTGTCCACATCAGATGTTATGTGTCATTTTCTATCTTTCTGGTTCTGGTATTTGCAGTGATTTTAGTCATAATTAGTAATACATGAAGACAGTTATTAGTGATGTTTCAAATCCTTAGAAATAGACTCAGCTGAGTGCCCAGCGTTTCTCTGATGACTTGTACAAGCATCATTAAATCTATACAGCGTTCTGCCTCTCCTGAAACAGCAAACTTGAAAATATTTAGCTTCTCAAAACAAGCTTCCAGACATTGCTGGGAGGTAGATTGGTTGGAAGAGATGGATTAGCTACCCACATTTCAGTGCTAATTACAGATAACAGGTCCCCTTGATACCTCCACCCTCTGGCTTAATTATATTCCTTACAGATAGTTTGGCCCAGAGAAAGTCAGAAATCAGAGGTTGTGAATGCTGGAAGCAGCTTTGGAGATCATGCAAGAAACCTCACAACTGATGGTTTGAATGTTTTTAAGGAAACATCTGAGCAGATCCCCTGAGAACATGCATATTAGAACATGCGTGCAGGACTCCTGGGATCCCCAAAAGTGGAGCTGGGTTTCTTGAGCTTGGAGGGTCATTGAAATAAAATGACTTGCTCAAGACCATAGCACAGGCTGATGGACTCAGGACCTGAGCCTGAAATTCTAGGGAGTCCGGCCATGCCCGAGCTCGTTATCCAAGGCTCTGATGATGCCCAGTGGGTGTGGGGGCTTAAAAGAGAACTATTGCCTAATGGGCCTGATAGCCATAAAGTCACTCTCCGCTCAACATGGAGTTTCAGAGAAGTTCTTCCCAGTTAACCAAAATTTACTCAACTGGTAGCACAACAGTTTTACTCCCCAGAGGTTATCACTGACTCTCCGTATCTCTGAACCTGACCAGAAAATCCCCATTCAAACACTCTGCTACATTTAATGTTGGTTCCCACCAATCATATAAATGTCTGTTTTTCCGACTCCAGGATTCAGGACATCCAACAATGTGCTGTTAATACAGTGCAGGTAGGTTGCAAAGTGAAAATGCACATCTTGTGAAAGATGCAAGATTTCAGGAGGTTGATAGAAGTGAGAATTGCTCAAAGTCACGTGTGCTAACAAGACTTGACAAATGACGCCTGTTGGAGTCAGACTGATTGACAGCTGAGAGGCAAGGAAGCCCAAGAAGGCTGACCGGCTAATAAGCCCCCAAGTAAACATTTGGATGTGAATGGGTGTAAGGAACCTTCAGAGAGGCCATTTAACACGTTTTTGTTAAATGATCCTCAATGCACTGATACTGTGAAAAATCAAGAATCAAATGAAATACAGTGTATGCTAAAGTACAGTTTTGTTGGGAAGTTATACCCAAATCTGCACGGTTCTTGATTTCCCTGAATCCTGTGGGAACTTGCTTTGTTTGCATCATTTATTGTGAAATGTTGGTCCCTGTTTTATGTGAGTTCATTTTAAATTGCTGTTTTCTTTCTCTTATTTGTTATCCTTAGATTATGAACATATCCTGCATTTCATTCTAACCTCACGAAGCAGAAGCTGCTTTTATGTCTTGATCTTTACATCTGTCTGATTCCAAGTCACAGAGTTCCTTGAGAACTGTCATTCTGCAACTTTCCTGCTAGGATTTTTCGGTCAGGTTCATAGATATGGAGTGTCAATGATGGCCTCTGGGGAATAAAATTGTGCTACAAACTGAGTAAATTTTTATTAACTGGGCAGAACTTTTCTGCAACTCCATGTGCCGTGTAACTCAATATTGTTTTGAAAAATGGGAGTGTCACTGAAACCAAAGGGCATGGACATGAAATAGATGAATCCTGGATTATTTATTGAATGCCTCTCCTAGACAGAGTTTCATAAAGTCCTGTGTGGTTTCAGTAATTTGTAACTATGCATGTTTCTGCTCCTAGACCTTTCAATCATTAATGATTCTGCAGCATAAAATATCCTCCAAGACATTTTTACTCTGTTCAGTAATTAATCTAAGAAGGAACTATAAAATTAACCTTGATAATTAGATTGTTTGGGTTTATCCAGCAGCATGGAATCACTGTTAATGTGAACAGTTGATCCATTTCTTATTGGGATGTAACCATGGCCATTAACTGTAGGGCTCATATTAAGCATCTCTCCTGCGTGTCAGCTGTTCGTGGTTTCTCCCCCGACACTAAAGCTGAGTACCCATGGTAAAGTAGGGCTACTGGTACGGTGACTGTATAATTTATCTGAAATGTTAGTGCTCTGTCATGTCCAACTTTTTGTGACCCCGTGGACTGTAGCCCACCAGGCTCCTCTGTCCATGGGATTCTCCAGGCAAGAATAGTGGAGAGGGTAGTGATTCCCAGTAGAGGATCTTCCGGACCCAAGGATTAAACCTGGGTCTCCTGCATTGCAGGAGGATTTTTACCGTCTAAGCCTCCAGGAAAGCCCATGATTTATCCAAACTGGGGCATTAGTGAGAGGGGTGCTTTAATATAGACACCAGGACAGCAGCTGTGCACAGGGGTTACCCCAGTCTGCAAGGACATGTGGCCCCATGCCTGCTGGTGGCCTGTTTGCTACTGTTTCTCAGGAACCAGGGCCCCCTGCCCCTTGTTCTCACAGAGCTCCCGGTGCACACGCAACCCCTCCACTGGGAGCCGGGTCTCGGCTCCTCAGTGCACGCTGTGCCCAGGGACCGCTTCTGCAGAAGGCAGGCTTTGCTGTCAGAGTCTGCACAGGGTCCCGGGCCCCCGGACACTCAGCTCTCTTCCTTCCTTTTTGGTCGAGGTCTTTCTAAGAGACAAAAGCTGCAGGACATTCCAAGTGTGAAAACAGACACACCTCATTTAAGCGTGGGACACTGAGCTCTGGGTGTGGGTGTGCGTGAGAGAGACATTTAGATGTAGAAAAGGCAGAGGAACCAAAGATCAAATTGCCAGCATCCGTTGGATCATTGATAAAGCAAGAGAGTTCCAGAAAAACATCTACTTCTGCTTTATTGACTATGCCAAAGCCTTTGACTGTGTGGATCATAGCAAACTCTGGAAAATTCTTAGAGATGGGAATACCAGACCACCTGACCTGCCTATGCAGTTAGAACTGGACATGGAACAACAGACTGGTTCCAAATAGGAAAAGAAGTACATCAAGGCTGTATATTGTCACCTTGCTTATTTAACTTATATGCAGAGTACATCATGTGAAATGCCAGACTGGATGAAGCACAAGCTGGAATCAAGATTGCCAGGAGAAATATCAATAACCTCAGATATGCAGATGACACCACCCTTATGGCAGAAAGTGAAGAACTAAAGAGCTTCTTGATGAAAGTGAAAAAGGAGAGTGAAAAAGTTGGCTTCAAACTCAACATTCAGAAAACTAAGGTCATGGTATCTGGTCCCATCACTTCAGGGCAAATAGACGGAGAAACAGTGGAAATAGTGACAGACTTTACTTTGGGGGGGCTCCAAAATCACTGCAGATGGTGACTGCAGCCATGATATTAAAAGACGCTTACTCCTTGGAAGAAAAGTTATGACCAACCTGGACAGCATATTAAAAAGCAGACACATTACTTTGCCAGCAAAGGTCCATCTAGTGAAAGCTATGGTTCTCCAGTAGTCATGCATGGATGTGAGAGTTGGACTATAAAGAAAGCTGAGCACTGAAGAATTGATGCTTTTGAACTGTAGTGTTGGAGAAGACTCTTGAGAGTCCCTTGGACTGCAAGGAGATCCAACCAGTCCATCCTAAAGGAAATCAGTCCTGAATATTCATTGGAAGGACTGATGCTGAAGCTGAAACTCCAATACTTTGGCCACCTGATGCAAAGAACTGTCTCACTGGAAAAGACCCTGATGCTGGAAAAGATTGAAGGCGGAAGGAGAAGGGGATGACAGAGGATGAGATGGCTGGATGGCATCACCAACGCAATGGACATGACTTTGAGTGAACTCTGGGAGTTGGTGATGGACAGGGAGGCCTGGCGTGCTGCAGTCCATGGGGTCGCAAAGAGTCAGGTACGACTGAGTGACTGAACTGAACTGAGAGAGAAGGCGAGAGACAGGCAGACAAAAATGTCCAAGAGGGAACTAAAATGGAATCTTGTTGTGAGTCCTGCCCTTTTGCTGACTAACGGTGTGATCTCTGACCTCTTTAAGCCCCAGTTTCTCCATAAGTAAAAGGGAAATGATACTCATCTCTGTCTACCATGATCTTTCCAAGGCCCAGAAGTCTGCTTATCGCCCCCTGCATCTAGCTCTCCCTTCTTCCTCTCGGTCCCTGAGCTCCCCCAGAGCTGAGCGGGCACCCCCAGAAGCCACCACCCGTGCGCCTCTCCCGCAGCTCTGCCGAGGATGGACCGCACCTCCGCACCTCTGCAGTGTGTCTTCACCGGCCCCTTCACTTCACACTGAGTTCTACAAGAACGTGGAGAAAAACCAGTTTTCACTGCCCTCTGGGGCCTCACACCCAGAGCCTAACTCAGACATGCAGCGGCGGCAGTGTGAAAGCTCAGTGGGCTTGGAGTCAGAAGGGCCGTGTGTGTTCCTGCTCTGTGGCTGGCAAGTCTTGGGCATCCCTAAAGCCTACTCGTCTCATCTTGAAATTTAAGGAGAAAGAATACCTGAAGGACAGGTGACTGTTAAAGGATAAAGAAAGAAATGCACCATGCTGATTATTTTTCCTTCTGAGTCACGGTTCATCACCATGAATTCATTCATTGATTTATTTGGCAAACATTTAAGGTGCCCAGCGCTACCCATGGTGCGGGTGGTTTATTAATAGCATTGCATAAGATGCTGAAAGTCTGTAGCCCTCATGAGGGTGGAGAGTAAATAGACAGGAAACGATGTGTACTGATGAGTGTTATGTAAGGTAAGGTGATATTTTATTTATTTTAAAAAATTTAAAAAAATATTGCAGAGGTTTCTTTTTAAAATTCTGTTTTATATCCCTGGTGGCTCAGCAGTAAAGAATCCGCCTACAGTGCAGAAGATGTGGGTTCAATCCCTGGGTCAGGAAAATTCCCTGGAGTTGGGCATGGCCACCCACTGCAGTATTCCTGCCTGGAGAATCCTATGGATAGAGGAGCCTGCTGGGCTACAGTCCACGGAGTCACAAAGAGTCAGACACGGCTGAGCAACTGAGCATGCGTGCATTTTACATCGGAGCATAGTTGATCAACAATGTTGTGTTAGTTTCAGATGTACAATAAAGTCATTTAGTTATACATATGTCTGCTCTTTTACGGATACTTTTTCAGATACAGATATTTAGGTTATTACAGAGTGTTGAGTAAGTGCCCCGTGCGATAGAGTAGGTCCTTGTTATCTATTTTAAATGTAGTTGTGTACGTATGTTAATCTCAAACTCCTAACTTATGCCCCTTACCGTTCCCATTTGGTAAACATATGCTTGTTTTCTAAGTCTGTGAGTCTGTTTCTGCTTTGTAAATAAGTTCATTTGTATTTTTTAAAGAGTCTGCAAATAAATGATGTCAAATATTTGTCTCTGTCTGACTGGCTTCACTTGTTGTGATACAAATAAATGATGTCAAATATTTGTCTCTGTCTGACCGGCTTCACTTGGGATAATCTCCAGATCCATCCGTGTTTCTGCGAATGGCAGTGTTGCGTCCTTTTTAACCGCTGAGTAGTATTCCGCGGTATGTACGCACCACTCTTCTGTACCCGCTTTTCTGTCCGTGGACGTTAGGACGCGTCCGTGCCTTAGCTGTCGTAACCAGCACTGCAGGGAACACTGGGTTTCCGGTACCCTTTTAGCCTTGGTCTCCTCCAGACGTGTGCCCGGGAGGGGTGTTGCCGCGTCACCCCGCAGCTCTGCCTTTCGTGTTTCAGGAGCTTCTGCACTGCACTCCACAGCGGCTGTACCAGCTTACGTTCCTACAAACAGCGTAAGAGGGTCACCTTGCTCCCTCTTCTCCACACCATCTCCAGCATTTGTCGTTCTTAAACTTTTTGATGATGGCCATTCCGACTGGTGTGAGGTGATATCTCTTTGTGGTTTTGATTTCATTTCACTTTCTTTTCATTTCTCTAAATGATTAGCGATGCTGAGCATCTTTTCATGTGCCTCCTGGCCATATGTCTCCTCTTTGGAGAAATGTCTATTTAAGTCTTCTGCCCATTTTTTGATTGTTTGTTCATTTGATATTGAGTCACATGAGTTGTTTGTTACTTTGGAGATTAATCCTTTGTTGCTGGTATTATTTTCAAATATTTCCTCCCATTCTGTGGGTTGTCTTTTCATTCTGTTTATGGTTTCCTTTCCTGTGCAAAAGCTTTTGAGTTTATTGGGTCTCATTTGTTTATTTTTGCTTTTATTTCCATTACTCTAGGAGACGGGTGTTGTTTCAGAGGTTGATTGGGGGCTGTTACGGGACATGGTCAGAAAGGACTTTTGGACATTTCTGTTGAGACTAAGAAAAGAAACTTGTTTGTGAGGACTTGTGGGGCAAGGATTCTAGACAGAGGGAACGTTTGGAACAGCAGCCATGGTGGGGATTGCATAAGTGACTCAAAGACCAGAAGGAACGCCGCCGTGGCTGGAGCAGGGCCAGGAAAGGGCGGCTGGTCAGAGGCCCAGGCAGCCGCGGGAGAGCTCAGAGCATGGCGTGAGCTCCAAGCACAGAGACGCGGCACCAGAGGGCTTTCACCAGGCGCCGCACAGACAGCACCTCCGCGTGCGAGTGCAAGAGACACAGGCAGCTCATACTGTTCTCCAAGTCAAGCAGCTTCTTAAAACAGGGGAGCGGTTCTAGCTGCTAGTCATCTGAGAACACCCGGGGGTGTTATCAAGAGAAATGTTTAAACCCAGGTCAGACACCATTGCCAAATCCTTTTCTGTCATGAGTATTTAGGGTTAGCAGCTTAGAGTCTGATGTCAGAAACACTTGGCTTTGAATCCCAGCTTCTCTGGCATCGGATGTGTTATCTTAGGACATGCTACCTCTTGGAGTTTCATTTATCATCATCCATCAAGTGTGGAAAATAACATCCATCTCAGCAATGCCATCATAAGGCTTCAGTGAGATATTATATGTAAAATGCCTGACCCAGTACAAGTACCCAATGAGCAGTATATGGATTTAGTTTTACATAGTCCTGGGACTCACTGAGACGCTACTCCCAAGGTGCTGAAGTGGAGACTGAGGGCTTCAGGACTACCCTTCCCCTGCCCAGCCCAAGTCCTGGTGTTGTTCAGTCACTTAGTCGTGTCGGACTCTGTGGCCCCATGGACTACAGCCCAGCAGTTTCCTCTGTCCCTCACTATATCCCAGAGCTTGCTCAAACCTATGTCCATTGAGTCAGTGATGCCATCCAACCATCTCATCCTGTCATCCCCTTCTCCTCCCACCTTCAGTCTTTCCCAGCATCAGGGTCTTTTCCAGGGAGTCAGCTCTTCACATCAGGTGGCCAAAGTATTGGAGTTTCAGCTTCAGGATTAGTCCTTCCAATGAACACCCAGGACTGATCTCCTTTAGGATAGACTGGTTGGATCTCCTTGCAGTCCAAGGGACTCTCAAGAGTTTTCTCCAACACCACAATTCCAGAGCATCAGTTCTTCAGCACTCAGCCTTCTTTTTGGTCCAACTCTCACATCTGTACGTGACTACTGGAGAAGGCCTATTAAAACCCTCTTATCCTCCCACCCACGCCCTTCCCTCAGGGCCCGTGCTGACCATCCCTCCTCTAACTCTTTTCAGTGTTACTGCTTGGAGCTGAGCTCCCTGAGAGAAGGAAGTATTTATCACTCTTCACCAGTGTTGCCGGGTGCTTGGGAATCTACAGAAGGTGCTTAACAATGCGTGCCTGATGAACGAGAGAGTGAACAGAGAGAAACCAGAGCCTTTGGTTGGTCACCTCTGCCTCTCTGATCCCCATTTCCTGCATTTCTTTCTTTTGCCCTGGAATCTCTTGTCCATCTTTCTCCAGCTTGAGATGTAGGAGGCTAAACCAACCGGGCCCCGTGTCATCTGGCTTCTGATGAGTTTAGCGGATGGGAGCCACTGGAGGAAAGGCAGTGAGGTCTGGACGAGGAAGTTCTTCCTGTACAGCTGCTCCTTCTGGGGCCCTGTGACTGTGGCATCCATCCAAGGCCTAGGAGTGCCTCCCTGCTCTTGCTGGGCCTGCAAATGTCTCTACTAGCTCCCATCACCCTGCCCACACCGTTGGGAGCAGTCCATTAAAAAAAAAATACAAAAAAAAAAAAAAAAAAAAACGCTCAAAGTATCCGCTCTGTATCTGCCATTTCTTCCCCAAGGACACTGATACCGTGCCAGATAGATCCGAATGTATCCTATTCTAGAGCAGGACTTGGGCCTTTTTGGTTTTGGGAATGCAGATCCTGTCACTCCCCTTGGTGAACCTCCGCTGTTTCACAATCACACCAAATGGCTCTGCGCCTGCTATAACTTGGGCAAACAAGTTACGATAAAGCTGTCCATTGTCTTGAAGAACTAAGCAGGTTGTTTAGAGAAGTTGCAGAGTTTAGCAGACATGAGCCATTGCTGACAGTTAAATGTTTTTAAGAAGAATAAAATGTCAATTCACGGAAGAAACTAAAAATACTTTTAAAGCATATATTGTACATGATTTCTTTCCTATTCCGAGTTGCCAGGCTGTGGGTGTTGAAAACTCTTCAGAAGATGTGGTGTGTCATGTTTAGGTGGTGGGTGGCAAAAGAAATTCTAGGTTAAAAAATTATAAGACATCCACCCCATTGTTTCTTGCTTAAGTGTGAATTGCTGACTGTCGGATCCAGATGCTATGAGCTGGTGGGGTCAAGGCCAGTTGGCCACGTTACCTGCGGAACAGCCTGTCCAAACCAGCCCCCTCCTGGCTTTCAGGAATCACCTTGCACTAACTCTCGTGAAGACAGGGTTTTCCCTATCGAATACAGCCCTAGAAATGGCCACGGTAGGCTTAATCAATCAGAACTCCTATAGGAAGGAGCAGGAAAATATTTTTCACTGATGTGTCCAAAGAGGAGAATGTTGCCAATAAAAGAAAAGCAAAATGCGGAGATGAAAAGATCTCTTACTGGTTGGCTTGGGAAATGGTTTTCCACTGGCCCTAGCTCAGTGAACCCTTCCCTGATTCACAGCGTGGAGCTTCTCACTGGCCCTAGCTCAGTGAACCCTTCCCTGATTCACAGCGTGGAGCTTCTCGGACACTCCGTGCAGAACCCAGGTATTTTTCATAGTGAACAGCCCTTCCTCACTTTGCACACGGCTCACGTTTCCCTGCCACCTTCCTGGCTTCCTGCAGGATGGTATCCAGTGTCCTTTGGCTAATGACCTCCACCAAGTGACCTCCCCCCAAGCAAGTACAGCTCACAGACCCCAGCTCTAAGGTGCTCCTCGCTCTGGGAGCGTCAGGGTCCCAGGGGGTCACTCCCCAGAGGGGAGGGGACCTTGCGTTTGGCCAGGCCGACCTAGTGCAAGCCGAGTCTGTGCGAGGAAGTAAGAAGCGCCCGTAAGTTGGCCGCTGATCTCCCAGCTTTCAAATGAATCATTTTGCTGATTTGCTCATTCAGCCAAGGTTCTAGGCATCGATGATAAGATCCTTGACCAATCAAACAAATTTAATTCTCTCATCATGAAAAAGAAAGTTAAGATAATAAATGAATAAACAAAGCAATTACAGAAGTCCAACACCTTCTTGTGCCCTGGTTTCAAAGAGAAACGTGCAAGTAAAGCTTGTGAAAATTAGAGCCAGGCCCTGGGCCCTGCCACTGGTCACAGCCCCCCTCAGATGCAGACTCCCTTCTCCCGGAGAGACTCTGAAGCTATACCTGAGAAAGCAGCCAAAGCTGCAGGTGCATTGGGGGCTTAAAGTTAACACATGGCTTAGGGCTGCAAGAGCCTCTGACTGGTAAAGAAAACGCAGTCCTCTCGGGCACATAGGAACCCACATGTTTTCCAGAAATTCCTACAAGGAATGCGTGTGCCTTCAGAAACATATTCCAGGTGTGAGGACCTTCAGTGAAAAGGTGCTTGCCTTCATGTCTAAGGCAAACTTGTTCATCTTGCACTACTCTCAGGAGGAACTGAAGCCAGCTGTTTACCTTCATTAAGAAAATAAATTTTCAGATGACTGTAGGTTAACAGCACACAATTCCCTAACAATACCTTCCTGCTTCATTTCATGCCTTTATTCATGTTATGGAAAATACAAGATTTTTTGGCAAATATTACTTCTGAGCATTTCTGGCAGGTATGGGATTTGATTCTAAACGCAATTTTGCCCCTCCTACCCTGATGCTGGGAGGGATTGGGGGCAGGAGGAGAAGGGGACGACAGAGGATGAGATGGTTGGATGGCATCACTGACTCGATGGACATGGGTTTGAGTGAACTCCGGGAGTTGGTGATGGACAGGGAGGCCTGGCGTGCTGCGGTTCGTGGGGTCGTGGAGAGTCGGACACGGCTGAGCGACTGCACTGAAGTCTTGCTTGGACGGGGCTTTGTGCACACTGTCAGTCTGCCTCCCCTTGGAGAGATCCTGAGTGGCCCAAGACCAAGGACAGCAAGGGTTAGGCAGGGAAGGAGACGCGGGTGCCTGATGACAAGCCCTCCTTCTCGTCGCTGCTGCCCTAGTGTTGTGGGTATTTGAGTAGAGGTTGGTTTGGAGTGGCGTCTTAGTGTCGTTACAAGTAGCTCCCAATGTTGGCTGCACATCTGACCCACCCGGGGAGTTTGTGAAAGAAATATTTAGGGCCTAGCCCTTGGGTATTCTGATCAGTAAGTCTGGTTTAGGACCCAGGAATCTTTGGTTTGAAAAAATGTCTTCAAATGACTCTAAAGTAGGGTCAGCACCAAGAACTGCTGAGCAGCAGAGAAGAGCATCTGGGGATCCCCTTGGAAATGTCAGTGCCGGGGAGCCCCCCTGGAGGACAGGTCCAGGCCCAGGTTGCGTCCTAACGTCTGACAGTGAGCCTCAGCCCCGCCTGCCTCTCCCACTCTGATCCTGAGTCTGTTCCGGGGGCAGCACGAGACCAGTTTCCTCCCTCCTGTCCCACTGGCCATTGTGATGGGGCGGGGGGGCAGAGAGGGCCCCTCAGCACCTCCGTTAGTGTCATGTGCCAGGGTTTCTAGACTCTTCGGACACGGCCTGGGGTGGTGAGGGTGTTCAGAACGTGGCCCCTGGGGGCCATGCTTGTGGGGCTGCAGTTTTCTTCTGTGATACTCCCGGTGACTTGCACACCTCTGATGGCCTGTGCTCCTTCACTCCTTCTCCTCTCCTGGAACGCGGTGCCTCCCTCTCCTCCAGGACACAGTGTTGGTTGGATTCATCATGCCGCAGGAACGGCTGTTCAAGACCTGCAGCACAAAGGGATTCAGCAAACGCATAAAAGGTCAGACAAGGTGGAAGAGAAGCCGGGAGCGTCAGCCTTCACTGCAAGATGCACTACAGCTCATCAGCGGTGTTTATACTGAAAGGAAAATAAAACTATGATTGCACATGAACAGAGAACCCTCGGTGTAAAAGCTAATAAGAGCTTTGGTGCTGCACGATGAGCCTGAATCCCGTAACACATTGTAAGATGTTTCCTCCACAGTGTGCAGAGGCAAAGTTGTCAAACCAGGCCTACAGATCTTCAGCAATAGACATACCCTGTGCTTCTGCCTGGGAATCGTATTAAAACAATACAGCTTTTTAGCTTTGCTTCTCAACTAATTGAAAACACTCCAAGGACGTACTGTAGAAAGACAAAGATGTGTGTGAGTGGAGTTGAGCGGAGTTCCTGAAACAAGTGTGGAGACTGATTGAAGGCACACTGAAACGATTTCGCCTCCAGCCCTGGGACGGGTCTGGGAACTTTGGCTACATATCTTTAGGAAAACGCAGTCTTAGCCACCTCCTGTGTGTTTGGGTGTGATTAAGAATGAGGCATTTCTGCACATTCAAATTGGATTTTTGCCTCAAGTATTCGGTTCTGTGAATTTTAGGTATAAATCTTTAAGGAAAAGGCAATCTCAACATCCATGTGTGTGTGTGTCTGTGTGTCTGTGTGTCTGTGTGTCTGTGTGTGTGTGTGTGTGTGTGCATGCCTGAGCATGCCAACATGCACAGACACACAATTTTATTTTTAATTAAGAATGAAGGTATGTCTGCACATGTTTGTTAATCAAAATCTATAGACATTTAAAAAACAAAGATGCTCTTTAAGGCCAGACTGGTTTTCAGAGAAGACGGAACAAAAAAGTTAAGGAGGCCAAGCAAAGCTCCTATGCCTTTTCTATAGGCGAACTGGCTGTATCTCCCCAGACTCACATGTTGAAACCTCATCCTCGCCTTGGTACTTGGAGATGGGGGCTTTGGGAGGTGTGGAGGCCAGGAGGTGGGGCCCTTGCAAGTGGAGTTGGTGCCCTTATAAAAGAAATCTCAACGAGCTCTCTTCCCTGCTTCCACTCCATGAGGACACGGTGATATGAGGCTGTTTATGAGCCAGGAAATGGGATCCCTCCAGACTCAAATCTGCCAGAGGCCTGACCTCAGGCTTTCCAGCCTCCAGGAATGGTGAGAAGGACATTCCTCCTGTTTACACGCCACTGGCCTGTGGCATCCTGTTATAGCACCTGAACTGACGAAGACAACCTTCCTGGCTTTACACCCAGCTGTACAGTGGGTGCCCTCAGGCAGTGTAGAAAGTCATCGTTGGTGCTTTGCTCCGGCTCCTCGGAGAGCAGCCTCGGTCTACGGTGGTTGCTCAACAGGAGACAGTATAATCACAGAACAGCTAAATCCAATCTGTTAAATTTTTCCAGAAGCAGCAGAAACAGGAGCATCTGTCACACTGTCTGTTATTAATACGTGACGTACGTCGAGGCGTGGAGGTGCGTACAAAGGGATGGGCATACCAACACGCGGCAGGAGACAGACGGCACGCTCCTTTCGGCCTGTTTTCTTGTCAACACGGGGAACAAATGCTTCTGCTATACTTTAATTTGTAAAGTATATATTTATCTTTAAAGTGAGAATGTCTACCACATTAAAAAAAAATTTAATAGTAGCTCAGTATTCCTTAGAAATGATTTATCTCTTGTGCAGTGCTTTCTGAGCCCAGTAACCAGTTTTATTTGGAAATTGAAAAATGACAACGAGTTATTTTTAAAGCAGTTTTCCTACTCGTGCCCTGTAACCCCTGAAGAAGTCGGGCCCACGATGACATACACAGAGAGCCACAAAACCATTATCATCTAGATTTATTTCTTAAAGAGGAAGTCTAATCAGACACTCGATGATGCCTCTGTGACCAGGATTCTGAAATGGATGTGACTATTCCATCTTACTGCCTTTAGAAATATGATTTACAGCTCCCTTCTGCTTATTTTTCACTCTGTGTGTCTATTATGTTTCCTTTTAAAGGTTGTATTTAAAAAAAAAATCAACAATTTGACTTAATGTAAAGCCAGAAAAAGAAATTGGCAGGCTGGCAGAAACAACTTGAAGTAGAAAATCTATTTAGGGAAGATAAATTTCAGATCCATGAGGGCCATTTCTCCAGGACCTAGAGGTACTTCCTGCATCCTTGTGACCTGTGGCCTCCTGCCGCAGGGAGAGCGGGAGAAAGGCGCAGGCTTTGTGACCATGGGGCAGGGGGTGGTCTCCTGGGCTTCTGTGATGTTCCCTCCTGCCTTCTGATCTGACATCTGTCCTGGTAGCTGGAGCCGGGAACAGTGCAGAATGGTGCAGCCTCCTTCCCAGCGGGTTCCCTTCCGTCTTCCTTCTCAGGATCTAAGGGAGGATGGCCTCTGTCCACTTAAACCCCTGCTAAGAAACAGCCTGTGACTTGTCATCGCTGCCGGAATAAAGCTCAGCCCTGAGACTGGACTCCGGATCTTCCCCAGTTTACACGTGACTTTCCTCCCCGCCCTGATTTCCCTGTTTTGTTCCTGAAGGATGCCACGGATTTTGCTGTGTGGAAAGTCTGCCTTAGTTTCCCTTGCCAGTGTCTCCTCTGCGGGAAGGGACTCCCCGGTGCCCGCTCCTGCCTCCTCTCCTGCTCTGGTAGCCCTTTCTCCCAGCTGGAGGCAGGCTCTGGGCGCTCAACCCGAGCCCTCCATCGCGTGTGGTGGGCACCGCGCTGCTCCGCGCACTCCTGTCCTCTCCCTCGGGGAGAAGCGCCTGGAGGCAATTGCTGCGTCTCCTGTTTCCCACGACCCGACGCGGGCCTGGCACGGACGAGCCGCGGCGGGAAGCTTGGCCCACTCCCCGGCCCAGCGCGGTTGCTGCCCTCAGCCCCGGGCAGCTGAGACTGGGGCTCCAGCCCAGAGCACCGAGGGCCGAGCGCAGCCCTTGGATGAGCGCTTGTCGATACCGCAGCGCAGGCTCGCTTCCGCGGGGCGCGCCCTTCCCCGGACTGAGGGCGTTTACAAGGTCTCCTGGCCTTCCTGCTCACTCCGCGAGCGGGACTGAAGCCCACCGCAGCTCAAGGGAAACGCTGCAGCCCCAGAAAACGTCCCCGAGGGGGCCTTTCCAACAGGAAACCAGGGGTCCGTTTTGAACGGGTCACCTCCTGTGCGGGCCCTGCACCGTCTCCTGGCCCCCTACCCTCCCACTCCTCCTTCCCAAACCCACCACCACCCGCTCCTTTGTCAGCATTATGGCTTCTGGGTATCAAACCTCTTAAATCTCTTTTCTAAGGGCTAATTTCCCATTGAGATACGAAAAGCATGAAGATAGTAAATAGAGCTGTAGACATTTTCTCTGAAAAAGCAAAGACAACAAGCTGAAGCTTGCTGATGATTAATACATTTTTACTTCTTTATAATCACCTCACTTTCATTAATTTATTCATCCATATAATCAAGCTATGGTTTTTCCAGTGGTCATGTATGGATGTGAGAGTTGGACTATAAAGAAAGCTGAGCACTGAAGAATTGACGCTTTTGAACTGTGGTGTTGGAGGTGACTCTTAAGAGTCCCTTGGACTGCAGGGAGATCCAACCAGTCCATCCTAAAGGAGATCAGTCCTGGGTGTTCATTGGAAAGACTGATGCTGAAGCTGAAACTCCAATACTCTGGCCACTTCATGCGAAGAGTTGACTCACTGGAAAAGATTCTGATGCTGGGAGGGATTGGGGGCAGGAGGAGAAGGGGACGACAGAGGATGACATGGCTGGATGGCATCACTGACTCGTTGGATGTGAGTCTGAGTGAAGTCCGGGGGTTGGTGATGGACAGGGAGGCCTGGCGTGCTGCGGTCCATGGGGTCGCAGAGTCGGACACGACTGAGCAACTGAACAACGACGTGCTTGGCATTTTCTCAGTAGTTGGAAGAGACATGAAGAGGGAAACACCCCTGCCCTCGTGGTGAGGCATGGGGGTTGATGGACAGTAAGCCGTGAACTTAGTAAATAAGTAAATTACGCTGTTTGTGATGGACCAAAGGCTGGAGCAAGAATCCAGGGCATCAAGAGCCTGTGCCACCGTGTATGAGTAGTGTGGGCTCAGGCAGCGTCTGAGCAGATTGGCGGAGGTGATGGGGGCCCCGGGGGACGCGGGGGGAATAGCGGTACAGGCACGGGGGGGCGGGGGCGGTGAGATCAGAGGAGTGTCTGCGGAGCAGCAGCGGGGCGGTGAGCAGCGTGAAGAGCTGTAGGTCTGCACGGCGACAGCACTGTTGTAAAGACTTTGGGGTTTTTATTTTGATCAGAGTAAAAGCCATTTTCCTTTATGTGAGAGAAGAGACGGGGTGCTTTGAGGTGCCCGCCCACACTGAAGGCAGGACATGTCTTCACTCACTGCAACAACCATCAAGGGGAACAATCAGCTCTGTAAACACGCCGTGCTCTAGCCCAGTCCGCAAATGTTCTCAGGTCAGCCCAGAGATAAGACACAGGAAAGAAGAAGGAACGTTACTGGAGGCGGAGAGAGACTGCAGCTCTAGCAAAGCACATCTTGAGCGCCACGATGTGCACAAGGGCTTTCTAGCGGAGAGAGCCGTTCAACAGGAGACGCTGCACAAAAAAGGCCGTCGCGAGATGGCTTAGGAGGGGATCGAAGGAGGCCGTGAAGGCCGACATTTATGGCCTCGTGTGTCCATGTGCTGCATAGGACATTAAACAACAAAAGCAAACTGTAAAGAAAACAAATTCATGACTGTCATTCCAGGTACTGCAGAAAGCTCCCTGGATAGAAGTCACGGCCACAGAGTCATGTGCAGATGATACATTGCAAGAGTGATGGTGTGGTTTGTAAATGAAGAAGTTGTGACTGTAGAAATTCACGAGGCCGACAGGGGGGTGAGTACAGGAAGGCCATGTGACGAAAGGTAAAAGGAGGGGAAAACGCAGATGGCCGCTAACCTGCCCGGTTCCATCCGTTAAAAAGCAACAGTGGTTGGTCACACTCCAGCAGATTACGCTTGATAAACTAACCAGAAACTCAGAGAAAAGGCTGAGTTTTTGCATGTTGCTGGGAAACTGTCATCCTTACTCCAATGGGTGAGTTTTAAGGAGGAAAGTGCTGCAAAGCCAGTCTCGCTTCTTCCACCTGCAGCAGGTAGCACGGGGTGCTGGGCCATTTCTAGCATCAGTGTGGGCAGAACCTGCAGCAGATAGCACGGGGTGCCGGGCCATTTCCAGCATCAGTGTGGGCGGAACCTGCAGCAGGTAGCACAGGGTGCTGGGTCGCTTCTTCCACCCTGCAGCAGATAGCACAGGGTGCCGGGCCATTTCCAGCATCAGTGTGGGCAGAACCTGCAGCAGACAGCACAGGGTGCCGGGCCATTTCCAGCATCAGTGCGGGCGGAACCTGCAGCAGACAGCACAGGGTGCTGGGCCATTTCTAGCATCAGTGCGGGCAGAACTGTGAGGGGGGCGATGCGTGTCCCGGACTCTGAACCCTGAGACACTCCTAGTTCCCACTTCCCTCACCCTCCCACCTCCTGTGATCCCACTTGGCATCGCAGGGTGCTGCCTCCTCGGTGTGCCAGCCTCTGCTCCATCCTGGTGGAATCCCTGGGAGGACAACAGCAGGAGAAGTTGACGGAGGTCAAGGGAAACGTGGACTGAAAGGTGTCCACTGGACTCAGTGACGAAGGGGCCGTTCCTGATCTGGCAAGAGCAGTGTTCATAGAACTCATGTCTAGCTGCGTGTGGGTTGCAGAATGAGTGAGCGGTAAGGATCACAGCCGGTAGGTATAAGAAACCCGATTGTGCAAAGCAAGTGTAAGAGGAGGCGTTTAAATTTTAAGACGAGGACAAGTGGAACACGTTTCAGTGTCAGATGTTAATGGAAAGGAGCCAGTCGCAAGGACCAGTTGATGGCACAGGAGAGGAAGGGAACAGTCAGTAGCACAGGCCCTGAGCCCTGCTGGGGTGTTAGGACCATGTGGTAAACGGTTCTGGCCTGTTGCTGAGGTCCAGCAAACAAGTGCAAGGAAAGGTTTCTGACCGCTCCATCTCGTTCAAGAAGCTCAAGCATCACCTTTAAGTAGGACCTTGAACGCTGGAGCCATTAAACAAATCTGGGAGAAATGGCCCATGATCTGACGTCATATGCGAGAAAAGATTCCCTCTGCTCTAACACATGCGTAACGTTTTCTTAATGTTCTCAGAGGTTCCGTGAGTAATATTATGATAGACCACTCTGACCATTTCTGAAAGCCATTTCCACATTAGCATTATCCAACTGATTTTAATTATCCTGGGTACTTTTTATTTCTTCTAAAGATCTATTGCATCCACTCCGCCTTTAATCGTTTTAAAAACAAACCATCTCCAAGCAAGACATTTACAGAAACATAAATTAGTTTGACCCAATCTCAGAGCTCTGTGATTTCAGGAGAGCTCACTGCTGACCAACGAAGGCCTGAGCCTGAGCAAAATACGGGTCAGCATTGCTGTTAGTTACATCAGGGTTAACAGTTTAATTTTCAAAGAGAAGTGCAGAAAATGCAGGTGGGACAGGATCTCCTTGAACCATCCACATCGGGGCTCTACTTAGTCCTGGGATTCATATTCCCGCGTGTTGTTTAAGTCTTGTGAGCTCTGGATGCTCCTTGCATGTGCGCATGCTAAGTCGCTTCAGTCGTGTCCAAACCTTTGCGGCCCCATGGACTGTAGCCCGCCAGGCTCCTCTGTCCATGGGACATTCCAGGCAGGAATACTGGAGTGGGCAGCCATGCCCTCCTCCAGGGGGTCTTCCCCACCCAGGGATGGGCCTGCATGTCTTGCATCTGCTGCATTGACAGGCAGGTTCTTTACTGCTAGCACCATGTTGGACATGCCTCACCTCCCCACTAAGAGTAAGCGTGTGCAGTAAATAGCCTCCCTCCACGCAGCCTGGGCCCTGCCCCGCGTGTCAGCGCGGTTCTCACGGCACCATGGGTGTGGCCGCCCCAGCTCTCCTGTCAGGGACTGGCTTCACGGATCACATGCACAAGCTTCTGTCACTCGCATAGAACCTGCCTTACTTTCCAGAGTGTCGCATGTTCCACCAGACATTGATTTCCATTTTCCAAGGGCAGACTGTCCTCCTGAAGCTCAGCGAGGCTCTCCTAATTCTTTTAAGAACACTGTGTTTTTGTACCTACAACTAATGTCAGAGCTGGGTCCTGTTGCTTCATGGATTCAAATGTGACATAGGCCAGTAGAGAGGGCAGTTTCTCTGTATTGAAAGTGCCCTGAGCTCCTAAAGTGGATCCTTCAGAGTAAGTTTGGTCTGATACTAGACTGACTCTCATTGCAAGACTTCTAATTTTCTTAAGCATTCTGCCAGTCCGGTAGGTAAAATGCTCCCAGCGACTGGGTTTAGGAAGGTGCTTGGGTGAATTTGCGTAAACTGTTGCTTTGGTTTGCGCTGTGGTGAAGGTCGCTGACAGTTTGATCTAAATGTGGTCCGTCCGTAGCCTCTCAGGTTGGAGACTCAGAAGCTACCTGGCTTGGTGTGAACACGTCATACCAGACCCAGCGAATGCTCTCAAGTGCAATTATATTTAGCACTGAATTTTAGAAATAACTAGACCTGGAGTCTCCTGGAAATGTGGTGGATGAGAGAGTCCAGAGGGCTCGGAGCGGATGACTCGGAGGATCCTAATGCCGGGCTGCCAGAGTCTGTCTCATTGGTGTCGGCCGGGGCTTCCTCTGAGAAGGACTTGGCTTGCCCTCTAGACATACGGGCAGGGCTGTCCCAAAGAATGCAAAAAGAAAAGCTGTCTTCATTTGGGTTCCTCCTGTAGCTGACCCTGAGACAAACTTAAATGCAAGGAGGCTATCTGATGGCTGAGACAGGAGGCAGCAGGAAGTGGGGGCATGCAAGGGAGGAGAAAGAGGCCTGAAGGGAGTGCAGCATGCCTGTTATCAGCGGGGGCCAAGGCTCAGCCCTGCCGGGTCCTGGGGACAGCGTGGCACACCCGTCAGCCGTTCGCCTCGGTGGAGGGCAGCGAGGGCGCCGTGATGCCAGCCCATCAGCTCCCCATCTTTCCTGGTTGTGGCCGCTTCCTGCTGTTCAGGCACTGGCGGCAAGGAGAGGAAGTGCTCAGGCTGACAGAGGACAGCCGTGGTGTGCAGGGGAGATGCCAGCAGTGTGGACGGAGTGTGTCTGCATCTTGGGCCCCCAGAGTGATGGGAACCAGCTCCCCAAATGGAGAGAAAAGAGCCTGTCTTAGTCCATTCAGGCTGCTGTGACAAAATCACCGTACTCTGGGCAGCTTATGGGGCCTCCCTGGGGGCTCAGACAGTAAAGAATCTGCCTATGATGCGGGAGACCCGGGTTCAGTCCCTGGGTTGGGAAGGTCCCCTGGAGAAGAGAAAGGCAACCCACTCCAGTCTTCTTAGCTGGAGAATCCCATGGACACAGGAGCCTGATGGGCTACTGTCCATGGGGTCGCAAAGCGTTGGGCATGAACCAGGTGGTTTATAAACACAAGCATTTATTTCCTGCAGTTTTGGAGGTCGGGGTTCCGAGATCGTGGCACCGACACATGGAGGTTCCGCTCGCAGGCTGCAGATGGCCAACTTCTCACTGGGTCTCCAGGGCAGGGGGACGGCAGAGCTGTGTGGGGTCTCTTTTTTACAAGCACGATTTCCATTCCTGGGGGCTCTACCTGTCAATACCGCCTCCTAATACCACCAAACGGGGCACTAAGATTTCAGTATGTAGCCTGTGGGAGGACACAAACATACAGCCCAGGGCACAGAGCCCCCAAGGAGGCTGCCTCAGCCGGAGGAAGCTAAGGAGGTGGTGTCTGTCCTCCCCACTTCTCTGTGCCACAGGACACACACTTACATGTCTAGACCTGTTTAAATGAACATACCTCGCTCTGGCAGCTATGTGACGTGACCAGGGCTCTTACGTTGCTGACAGGAATGCGAACTGGTCCAGCCGCTTCAGAAGCCAGTGAGCAAGTTTTTGCAAAATTAACATACACTTAGCACATGACCCAGCAACTCTACTCCTGAGTTATTACCCAAGAGAAAGAGCTAAACACATGTGTCCCCTGAAAGACCAGCAAGGCAGCTTTAGTCACAATGGCCCCACGCTGGGAAGAACCAAACTGTTCATCAGCTGTAAACTCATAAACTGTGGAACATCCACTCGGTGAAACTCGTCTCTGCAATCAGAAGACACAGAATGCTGACAAGCAGGACAGCATGGACGAGTCTTCCCAGCGTCCTTCAAGTGAAAGGACTCAGATACTAAGCGGCATTCTGAAAAAGGCAAAACCGTAGGAGCAGAAGACAGATCAGAACCTTGCAGGTGCTGGGGGTGGGCATGGCGTGGGCTTTCCTGTGTGCAGATGAGACCTCGGTAACCTCGCCTTAACACACACTGAGGACTTAAGGGTGGTGCGAGGCGCAGACGGGGCGGGAGACTCATCAGCTCGGGTCCCGCCTCAGGGGAATCTGAGAGACAGTAAAGGGGCCCCTTTTCTAGAGTGGGTGTGGGGTCCTCTCTCCTCTGTCTCTGTCTGGACAGTCCCCACCTTACAGAGCCAGGACAGGAGTGCCCGCCGCTCGTGAGTGTCCTGAGGCCGTGTGTCCACAGAGCCTACGATGGGCAGCGGAACTGGTCTGCCCACCAGGGACCCAGCGCCAGCTCTGCCCTCCCAACTGCCTCTCTGCTCACCCCTCGCCCTGGGAGCCCGCGTCCTTGTGGAGACACGCTCATTCAGTAATAGATGACATCTGTCAGGGTGATTCCAGATTGGCTGTGAGCAATGCGGAAACCAGCTTGCTTCAGGCTCTTTGCAGTGATTTCCACTCAAGGTCATTCATGGCATAGACTGAAAACTTTGGGAAAACAAGATGAATGGAAAGGGAGGTCTCTCGTCAAGAGTCCAGGGTCATTTTTTAGGGTCACGGATCGTCTTAGGTTGCTGTGAGCCAGGAAACTCTGCTAGAAATTTCTGTCTTGACTGTGTCACTTGTCTGCAGCCTGCTTCTGACCTGGGCTTGAGTTGGGGGAGGAAATCGTGATGTTCTGTGACAGTGATTGCCAACAGGAAGCATCAGGGAGAGAAGGAGCTCATGTAAACAGCAAGGCAATTTTCTTAGACAGGAGCCACTTTGGGAGAACTTGGTGGAATCCCCAAAGGCTGATGGGTGGGAGCCCGAGTGCAGCTCTGGGCGTCGCGTTTTTACCCGCACCTTCGTGTTGTCCCCTCACAACAAGCAGAGAATACAGCTGTGACCTCCTGATGAACGCGCGCTCCTCACGCACTGTGACCCCAGTTAGATGCTGCTTCTTATTCATGGAACCTAAGTTCAGTTTTGCTGGTTATATGTGTAGGGGGCATGATTTTGAATGCAAAGAGGCCTTTCCAAATATAAAACCCTGTACACTCGCTTTCTTTTGCTGCTTGAGTTAACAGAAAGGAGATCAGTCCTGGGTGTTCACTGGAAAGACTGATGCTGAAGCTGAAGCTCCAATATTTTGGCAACCTGATGCAAAGAGCTGACTCATTGGGAAAGACCCTGATGCTGGGAAAGACTGAAGGCAGGAGAAGGGGACAACAGAGGGTGAGATGGTTGGATGCCATCACCGACTCAATGGACACGAGTTTGGGTAAACTCCGGGAGTTGGTGATGGACAGTGAGGCCTGGTGTGCTGCAGTTCATGCAGTCACAGAGAGTCGGACACGACTGAGCACCTGAACTGAACTGATTTGGCTTTCTGTCGGATTTGGGGTTTGCCCTGCTTTACCTTCCTTTCTTCCAGGCCTTTGGAAGGTGAGGAAGAGCAGGTGTTTAAGGCGGTGTGCACTGAAGATCCAGGACCCTGGTCTGACCGCTGCTCTGCCCACTGTGCTCTGTTCACATGTTTGCAACTGTCTCCTTTTATGGATGCGAAGCGGGGGCTCATCCTTCTTAGCAAGTGCCCCGTGAAACGTGGTCGGCAGAGGGGGTGCATCATCACCGGAGATGGGCAGGAGGCTTCTTGCAGAGGGGAGAGGAAAGACTTCCCACAGTGTGACAGAGGCTTGCTTTACAGGGAGTGGGGGAGGGGGAGAGAGAAGAGAGAGGAGACGGAAGAGCAGCCTTTGAGGGCGGCGAGGCCCGGACATCGGAGGTGCGTCCGCAAGTACAGCTGTGTGGGTTTCAGCTCCGGGAGCAGCCTTCTTGCGTTAGTCATCTGTGCTTGAGCGGTGAGGGCGTGCCGTTGTCTCTGACTCTTGGTGGCCCCATTCTGCAGGCAGGAACACTAGGGTGGGCTGCCATTCCCTTCTCCAGTGCCTGAGTATAATTACATAAAAATCTCCCTCTACATACGTGTTAATTAAAAAACAAACAAAAAATCTCCCGATCTTACTCCTCATGGAACAGAGTGAACACGGTCTGTGTTCAGACCCACTGTGGCCAGTTCCTGCGGAGCAGAGAAGCACTGCCTTCAGGATCGGGGGCCAGAAATCGTCCCGGGAATAACGAGGCTGAGAGTGTAGCAGTGGTTGGAGCAGTGACAGCTGAGGGACTGGGGGAGACAAGCGCTCTGTCAGAAGGAGGAGGGTAAAGAAGACGGGGTTGTTCACTTGCATTTTCTCTCCCTTCATAATGACAATCAACAGAGTCACTCCCAAGATAATGAGTCACTTCAAAGAAAGAAACAGATATCTGAGTTTGCAGCTGAATCACCAAAGACGGCAAAGAATTCTCAAAGAAGATGAAACAGTGCTGTATTCTCTGGAGAAGAAGGCCTCCTATTCTGGGGCATCGAGGTTGTCAGACTTTAAGGAAATGCTGCAATGTATGCAAAGAGTACACGGAGCAGACTTGTCTCAGCTGAGTGTCTCACTGTATTAAAAACACAAACACACTTTATCTTTGTTTCCATTTAAGTTTATTCGGTAGGGCCAGTTCCTTCCCTGGAGCAGGGCGTCACGTGACTTTCCTGGGCACGCTCATGTCAGACAACTCCCCCACATGGTCTGTTTCTGCACAGGAATTATGTAGAGACTATGAGCCCAGACCCTGAACAATTGAAACTATGACCTTGGTCTAAAATCGAGGCAGCCCCCCGAGAGGACTCTGCGAGCAGAGAGCAGCCAGGGTCATGACCAGCCCCTCCCCGCTGAAGGTGCTCTTCTCTGCATTCCCCTCTCAGTAAGGAGAGGTCTCCCCTGTGGCTGTGATGAGGGCCACCGTCTCACACGTGGCCCGGCGCGTATTACTGCTGACTCATGCAGGGGCTAGAGGCCTCCCTCCCGGACCCCTGCGTCTGGAACTGGCCCGCGCAGTCCCGGGAAGGTGGGTGACTTACTCTCATGATGTGTCTTGAACGTCAGTGGTTCCTGTGGTTTGCTTATCCCGAGGGAGCTCTGCCCCTCCAGTCCAGTTCAGTCAGTTCAGTCGCTCAGTCGTGTCCGACTCTCTGCGACCCCATGGACTGCAGCACGCCAGGCCTCCCGGAGTTTACTCACACTCGTGTCCATTGAGTGGGTGATGCCATCCAGCCATCTCATCCTCTGTCATCCCCTGCCTCTCCAGGTGGCCCTCTTGGGCAGGGCTGAAGGTGCCTCTGCCCATGAATCGCAGCTGGCCCCTGGGAGGTCGGGGGGCAAGCACCTTGGGGTTAGACCTTTCCTTTGCAGCTGCTCCTCCCTGCTCCTGCCCCCAGTGGAGAAGTCATATTTTGCCCTTTAAATGCAACAGGCAGACTTAGATGCCAGTCCACTGTGACTTCCTCCAGCCCCACACTGCAGGGGAAAGCATGACCCTCTCTGATGGAAGCCCAGTACCCTTGCTTTCAGTTGAGCAGGGAGTGAGAAGGAACCACCACCCCAGGCTCCTAGGGCTGAGCTGGGACTCAGAAGCTTCTTTCAAATCTTACCTCCAACAAAACGCTTCACATGTGCAGCTGCAAAAGCCTTTGCTTTTAAACCCATCCAGCTTTTCCAAGACAGTCTCCTTTACCAAAGTCAACTGATTGCAGAATTTAATTAAATCTCCAAATGTCTTCATAGCAGCACCTAGATTAGCGTTTGATTGTCTAATGCTTGACTGTAGCCTAGTCAGGTTCACACAGCACAAGTCCTTCCTTCACAGGTCGTCGTGAAGCTGAAGTGGTGGCTGTAAATCACTGGAGAGTGTCTGGTGTGCGGGAGTCAAGCACTGACTATCATAAATGTTGCTTACAAGCTCTGTGGCTTTGGGCAAATCGTGTAATTTGTCTGAGCCTTGATTTCCTCATGGTAAAATGAAATCCCTGGAATAGAAAATCACAGATGTTTCTCTCTTTTTTTAAAAAACAAAAAGTTAATTGTTTTTAGTTGGAGGACATTTGCCGTACAGTGTTGAGTTGGTTTCTGCCGCACATCGGATGAATCAGCCGTAGGTGTACGTGTCCCCTCGCTGGCGCCCCCTCCCGCCCCGGGTTGTCACAGAGCGCTGCCGTGAGCTCCCGCGTCGCACGGCAGCCCCGCAGGCTCTCTGTTGTGCGTAGTTAGTGTGTGAGCTTCTGTGCCACTGTCTCCTTTCACCCCGCCTTCTCCTTCCCGCCCCTCCCACGCCCACAGGTCTGATCTCTGTGTCTGCATCTCCACCGCTGCCCTGCACATAGGGTCATCAGAACCATCTTTCTAGATTCTGTATATATACGCGTTAATATGCAATATTTGTGTTTCTTTTTCTGGCTTACTTTACTATGTATAATAAGCCCCAGGTTCAAGCACCTCATTAGCACTGACTCAAACGCGTTCCTTTTTTATGGCTGAGTCATGTTCCACCGCGTATGTGTACCACAGCCTCTCTATGCATTCGTCTGTCGATGGACATCTAGGTTGCTTCTCTGTCCTGGCTATTGTGATAGTGCTGCACTGAACACTGGGGTACCTGTGTCTTTTTGAATTGTGCTTTTCTCAGAGTATATGTCCCATAGTGGGGTTGCTGGGTCTCATGGTCGTTTGTGGCTTCCTGGGTGGCTCTAGTGGTAAAGAACCTGCCTGCCAGTGCAGGAGATATGAGATGCAGGTAAACAACCCACCCGCCAGGGCAGGAGACATGAGATGCAGGTTCGATCCCCAGGTCAGGAAGATCCCCTGGAGGAGGGCGTGGCAACCCACTCCAGTATTCCTGCCTGGAGAATCTCATGGACAGAGGAGCCTGGTGGGCTACAGTCCATGGGGTCGCAAACAGTCGGACACGACTGAACTGACTTAGCACACACACAAGGTATTTTTTTAAGGAATCTCTGGACTGTTTCCACGGTGGAGAGGCTGCCCTGGAGGCCTTGGGTCTGCCCCGGGGAGGACGGGGGTGGAGGCGGCACAGCTGTGTGGATTACGGGGCCCGGGCAGCACCATTACGCAGGGGAGCTGGTGGCCCCGGCACAGGGATGCCATCTCTTAGGGCTTTCTCTAGCCCCTGGCAGCTCTGCCCCATGGGGTCGACCGCGGGGGTGGCACGGCCGCTTGCATCACAGGAACCCTGGCCACCTCGGGCCTGTGAGCCGTGGCTCTGTTGGAGCCCTCTGTCTGGCCTCTGCCAGCTGGCGTGCAGAAGGCCTCCGGGGCTGCCTGTATTTGTTGCTGCAGCAGCGCTCAAACCCACCCCCAGGCTGGGGTCCTTCCCTCGTGCTTGGCGCCTCAAGCACTTACAGGGCCACCTCTCTGGGGTCTCTGCTGGTCGGCTGCTGCACTGGTGTTGGGAGAGGGGGGCTATGGTGATGCTCCACGCTCTGCGTGTGACTCAGCCTGTGACCTTGCCTCCCTGCCTGCCCGGCTCTGCCCCCCGAGACCTCCCCCTCATGTCCCCTCGGGCCGTCTCCCTCTTCTCTTCCACAGTCAGCAGCAGACCTCACCCTGGGGTTGCTCCCCCATCCCCACACTCCAGCTCCCTGCCACCGTGCCTCCCAGGGGACTGGTGGCCCTGTCCTGGGCATGCAGGGCTGAGGCAGGGACTGTCCTTGTGGAACTCGGTCCACCCAGGGTCACAGGTCAGCTGCTGCACTCTCAACGGCCCCCTGCTTCCCCTCTGCCCTAAATGACAGCCCCACACGGGGATCCGACCCCTGCATCAGTTCCCCCAGGCCCTGCGGGGTTCTGCACGGATCTATAAACCCCTTTCTGGAGGTCAGGGACTCCTGCCCACTCTCAGCGGGTGTTCCGCCAGATCTTCTGCATCTGGAGACTATTTCTGGTGTGTCCACGAAGACATGGACTCCTTGTCCACTTACTCCTCTGCCATCTCGCCTCCTTCTCTCTTCTCTTCAGTTTAGTTCAGTTCAGTTGCTCAGTCGTGTCTGACTCTTTGCGACCCCATGGACTGCAGCATGCCAGGCCTCCCTGTCCATCACCAACTCCCGGAGTCCATGTCCATTGAGTCGGTGATGCCATCCAACCATCTCATCCTCTGTTCATCCCCTTCTCCTCCTGCCTTTAAATCTTTCCCAGCATTAGGGTCTTTTCAAATCAGTCAGCTCTTTGCATCAGGTGGCCAAAATATTGGAGTTTCAGCTTCAGCATCAGTCCTTCCAATGAACACCCAGGACTGATCTCCTTTAGGATGGACTGGTTGGATCTCCTTGCAGTCCAAGAGACTCTCAAGAGCCTTCTCCAACACCAGAGTTCCAAAGCACCAATTCTTCGGCGCCTGCATGAAGGGAGCAGAGTTTACGCAAGCTGAGTCTTGTGGGGGAAGGAAACTGGAGTGAAGGTAGGGAAGGAAACGGGACAGAACCGCGGTAGGAGGAAGAGCAGAAACAGTGAGAAGACCCCTCTGCCTGCTGGACCCTGGAACTCTGTCGCGAAGAAACGATTCAAACGGTGCAGAGCAGACAAGCCTGGGGCTATCTCCACCCCAGCTCCTAGGAGCCCTGGTGCCTGGGCGTCCTGGTCTGACCCTGAGACTCTTGTCAGACGTGGCAATAAAAGCACAGCTCTTCTGCACAGTAGACTCATCCAGGCAACTCTTCGAGCACCTACTAGAGCCAGGCCTGGGCACCTACTCTGTGACATGACAAATGCAGGGAAAGCTGGCTCCAATTCCTCCTTATCAGGAAACCCTTGAACAATCACCTTTACTCTTTCTTAGCATCATCTCCCGGAGAAGGCGATGGCACCCCACTCCAGTACTCTTGCCTGGAAGACCCCATGCACGGAGGAGCCTGGTAGGCTGCAGTCCATGGGGTCTCTAGAGTCAGACACGACTGAGGGACTTCTCTTTCTCTTTTCACTTTCATGCATTGGAGAAGGAAATGGCAACCCACTCCAGTGTTCTTGCCTGGAGAATCCCAGGGACAGGGAAGCCTGGTGGGCTGCTGTCTCTGGGGTCACACAGAGTCGGACACGACTGAAGCAACTTAGCAGCAGCAGCAGCAGCATCTCCACAAAAAGGGCTCTTTCCACTTGAGGGTCCTGAGTTAAATGCCAATCTGGGGGACTCAGGACAGTTGAGGCAAGCACTCAAAAGTTCCCACTCCCACCCAGCTTGGAGGTGCTTTCAACCTTGAAACAGCACCTCCTGGGACTTCACAACAGAGACCGTGTCAGACTCGGAAGGACAAAGCGATTCTGCTCCTTCAGAAAGCGATGTGTCCCCTGAGAAAAGCTGAGGTGCTTGGCCCTAGTGATTTTCATCTTCAAGCAAATGCCCTTGTCAGAAGGAAAGGTGAAACCAGGGCCAAGGCAATCGTGAAGGGCCAGGGAGGAAGGAAAAGCAGAGTGTCCTGTGCACAGACCCTGTTGCTGCTGCTGCTGCTAAGTCGCTTCAGTTGTGCCCGACTCTGTGCAACCCCACAGACGGCAGCCCACCAGGCTCCCCCGTCCCTGGGATTCTCCAGGCAAGAATACTGGAGTGGGTTGCCATTTCCTTCTCTGCACAGGCCCTAGAGACAGTCTATTAAAGACGGCGCTGCGGGGAGCCGGCAGGAGGCACTCCGCCCATGGCAAAGGTTATGAGGAAGGAGCCTCGACATACACAAAGGCAGGATCAAGCCTCAGGAGTCCCCCTGGAAATCCTCAAGCATCTACCCCCATAACCAGAGCCTGCCTACTTTATTACTTTGTGCTCTCACCTACACCTCTGACTTTACGGGGGGCTGTCCCCCACCACCTCTTTCAGAGAAGGAGTTAACTTAGAGCTCCAGTTAATAATAATTCCTGGGTGTGATAGGAGTGTTTCAACCTACAAACTCCTCTGAAGGTTCTCTAGCCTGCCTGACAGGCTTGTCCGGCCACATGTGATTGCTCACAGCCTTCCAACCTCACGGTTGGCATGAGATGCTTTAAACCTTCTAAAAACAGGTTCCTTAGAGAAGTTAGAAAACCATTAGTATAAGTATAGTGGGCTGATTAGAAATTGTATTGGTGAAGGGTTTTTCATTTGTTGAGCCAATGTTTGTTGCTAAGACTCCACATCCCCTGCCCTTACACACATTAATGAATATATAGAAGAAATAAGTATTAACCTTTGATATAAATCATATTAGACCTTAGGCTAAGTAAATTCTTTCCTTAACTAAAACCCACTACACCCTCACCCTATAGGAATGTAACTTTATTTGGGTGGCGTCTGTTTTAAGAATAATCACCCCTGGAGAAATAAGTGTTGACTGACCACTGTCACAAGGAGAGGGTCATAAATTGTCAGCAGGCTCCCTGGCCAGAAGATGATGTAACACCCCTAAGACCTCTGTATACATCTGTATGAAGCACCTGACTTTAATAAAAGCCAGGACTGCTGTCCCCACATGACTTTTGTATAACATCTCAGTGTATAAAAACAGACTCTGGAAAATAAAGAATTGGGATCAGTTCCTCGAAATACTGGTCTCCCCATGTCTCTCTCTCTCTCAAACTCTGGCTGAGTCTCCATCTGGAGCGCAGAGCCCGCCATGCTTATTAATTATGCCTGGGCTTCTAAGAGCCGACTGGGGAGGCCTCAGTGTCTCCTCTCCTTCGGGGGAACGGAAGGACACCTTCGGCCTACGTAAGTGGTGCAAGCTTCTTGTCTTGAAGTTTTATTGGTTTCCCGCGTAAACCAAGCTACTCAGCCTCTTTTCTCCACTGAATTTTCCTACTGAGCTATCCTCATTCTATTACTCTTTATATCTCTAATTAATATCTAATTGAAGCTATTGTATCCTGATACTCGCTGACGCCGTCCCCGCTTCAAATACCCTGGATCAGCCGGGGCTGGACCCCGGCATGGCGCCATCCTAGGATGTTCTTCATACCACATCCAAGCAAGCCAGGGTGGATTTCTGATATTTGAAGAGTAGCTGCAAAAGTGTGTCAGTTCCAACGTCTATTGTTTCAGCGTGGTTTATCTCAGAGCAGCATGACTGACTTAGGAAGGTAAAATCTAGAAATTCCACGATTTAGTTTCTCAGATATTCTTTTTATCTGTTGCCTTTATGGACTTCCTGGTGTCTCAGCTGGTAAAGAATCCACCTGCAATGCAGGAGACCTGGGTTCAGTCCCTGGGTTGGGGAGATCCCCTGGAGGAGGGCAAGGCAACCCACTCCGGTTTCCTGGGCTGGAGAAGCCCGTGGACAGAGGAGCCTGGCGGGCTGCAGCCAGGGGTCGCACGGAGTGGGCCACGGCGGGTGACTGAGCACACGGCCGTTACACCTGCCTCTACTGTGCTGTGTGGTGCTGGCTCGCAGAAAGAAAACTGTAATTGTTACTCAGTGTTTTGTAAAGAATATTGTAATAGTGTGATTTCATGAATATTCACTGTGTGTTGTTATTTGTGGTTTCAGATAAGGAAGTGCAGGCATTTCATCTGATTCCAACTCAGACGTTGCTTGAGAAGGACTGAAAGCGTGACTCCACAACAGTGGGCCTGGTTCTCTGCTCTGGAGTAAGAGGGCAGACTTTAAGACATCTTGTTATATGTTTTACTATTTTGTATGTCAACGTTTTCAAGCACATATTTTGTATCTGAGCTCCATTTGCACAGCTTCCTAGGTGGTTTATGTGGAGTCAAGGCGGAAATCCTGACACCAGCTCTCCCCCTTGGCTTCTAAAACGCCTCACGCTCAGTTATCTCCTTCCTTCTTTGCGTGGTCCTGGACGAGGAGCTCAGTGTTCCTCATTGCAAGTACAATGCAATCCATTTATAAATAATTCATATTTACATTGTACATCACTTACACACTATAAAATATTGGATATATTTTTGGCTTTCTACTTACAATTTCAGGATTCTTATTGCAAATGAATTAATTGCATTTTCTCCTTTTGCAAGGTTGAGGTGAAAACTAATGACAGAGATAACAGATTTTTTTTCCCTCTTGGTAATTAGAAAGGCTTTAGCGTCATCATTTAATCCCCAAGGACAGGGAAAGTGATTACTCTCAATGAATGAATTGCAGTCTACAGTTCCATTTTAATTAAACATTTATTTTTTTTACAATATGAGAGATTCATTAAGTAAATTTTAGGAACATAAATGCTTGAAGACATAGGAATTGTTTTAAAGGTTCCTATAAAATTATTATGGAATCACATTGTGATTCCTAAGAAATTTACCGTTTATGAAGTCGATTTATAAAGGGAACTCAGGATTTTCCCACTGTTATTTTTTGGTGATATTTATATTCTAATTTTTGTTGTTGTTGTTCTGCAATCGACAAATCGTCAGATGTGTAAGGGACTACCCTTTTCACCTGAGAAGTGCACTTCTAGAAACGTTTCTCAAGGAGAGGAGGACCAGGAATTTGGTGTTTCTAGGACACGTTTGTCCCGTCGTACACGTGGGCGTCTCTAAAGACTGGAGAGGACTTGTAGCGTCCGTTTCACCACGCAGGGCCTTGCTGCCAGCGTGCTGCGAGGGCCCTGAGGGCCTGTGCGTGGCTACGGCCCACCTGGCACAGCTTTGGCTGGGGCTGTCAATCACGGCAGGCCAGATTAAATCTGTTCTGCAAGAGCCCACAGGCCAACTTAATAGCTGCCACCTGATCAATGAAGCAAGCTGAATTGTTACAGAACGTGGAGGCTGTGATTAGAAGGCAGGTAATTGGGTAACTGTCCATTCTCAGGATAAGCTAGATCTGTATTGATCATGAAAGGAAAAAGTCTGACTTGATTAACAAATCTTCTCAGCATCCATAAGCTAATGGTAGGTTTTAAAATGTAATTTTGCTTCTGGTCCTCAGCAAGTGGCCAAAAGCAGCTAAGGGAGGGGCTATGGAGAAAGAGACAGTGTTTATAAATCCGGAGCTTCAGCCGTCATTTGGGGAAAGAGGCAGAATTTCTGCTTCGGGCAAAGGGTGCCTCTACCCTCTGAACTTTGTATGGCAGAATTCAACACCGTGTTACACTGAAGCCTTGGCGTCAGATACGTGGCTCCGTGTTCAGTTCTGAAGTGAGTCCTGCTAGAGGCAAGCGACTCAGCAAGAGGAAAACTTCCTTCTATGGAGAAACCTCTCGCTCCAATACATCACGTCCCACAGTCCCTCCCCGGGGACCTGAGGCGCCTCTTATGCTGCCAGGATTGACGCCCTGAGAACTGTCTCCTTCTTCTTGAAGCAAAGGAAACCCAGGCCTGTGCACCTCTTCCCTGGGGCAATGTTACTAGGTTGTTTCTCTGTGGGTTTCATTGCAACCACAACCAAACATATTGCACACAGTGCCCTTGGTTCAAAGGACCTCCTTATTTGAATGTAGCCGGAAGACAGGCTTGAAAGTTCCTGGGCCAGAAAGTTCCACATCTTCCTGAGTTCTGAGTCTGAAGTTACCTTCCCCCTCCCCCCAGCACCGCTTGTCCTGTCTTTGCTGACCCCAGACACGCGGGGACCTCGCCTGAGCTTGGGGGGCATCCTCAGGCACCTGCTGCGTTTGCAGCTTTGCCCAGCACAGCCTGTGGGCACGTTTCTCTCTGAGGCCAGGACACAGCAGCCATGCCACCTCCTCTGCTCTCCATGGCCACCACCCGAAAAGCTGCAGAGAGGGGTGAGACGCAGAAGAGCTAAGCGGTCACCTCCCAGATGCTGCTGTCTTCCAGCCTCCTTCAGCAATAAGCAGGAGCCCTGAGGCATCTCCGCTGACCCCGAGGAGCCTGATGTGAGCCCCTGAGCCTTGTCAACTGTTTTTGGTGCCTCATGAAGGAGGCTCTGCCTTCTACAGGGTTAGCCTTCCCAGCCCACGACAACGAGCATATTGAATGAGCGTGTCCCAGCGTGGAGTGTTAGCAGCAGCAAGAGTGTGTCTGTCCCTTGTTTGGGTTGCTGCTGTTTTGCTTTTGGCATATTCAGGATTCTTGTAGTATGAGACAAAATTTTGTTGAAAGAATGTGTATAAAAAACAGGAAGATAAAAAAAAAAAAAAAAACAGGGAGATGCAAGTTCTAAGTACAGATGGGTATTTTCACTCCAGCTCCCAATACCGGCATCGCCTCTGCTAAAACCTGGGACATCTCTATTGACGTGACTGTCCTTCCCGCCCGTAACAAGAGCCCCATGTGTTTCCTTCAGCTGTTGTCAGTAGGCAGGCAGCTGCGTTAGTACCTCTGCCGTGGGCTTGTGGAGACTGATGAGCTCTGTCACTCAGGAGACAGGCGTGAAAGGAAATGGACGGCTGGGCGCAGCAGAGGGGAGCCAGGGGCAGGAGCCAGCTCCGTGGACTGCTGGTGTCGAGCACACTCAGGCAGGCACGCCCTTGAAGAGAGGCTTCGACCTCCTAGAGGACTGAGGAAGCCCACCAGACCCGGGGCTGGGGTAGGGACGGGGTGACATCAGTCAGGACGCAGAACCAGAGGTGCTGACCCCAGAGAGCCCTCGGGAAGCTAGTCTGGCTGTCGGAGAACTAGAACTCTGTCTGCGAGAGGAGAGCCCTCGGGAAGCTAGTCTGGCCGTTGGAGAACTAGAACTCTGTCTGCGAGAGGATGGAGAGGAAGGGACGGGAAGCTAGTCTGGCCGTCGGAGAACTAGAACTCTGTCTGCGAGAGGATGGAGAGGAAGGGAGGCAGTGATGGGGGCCTGGGGCAAGTGTGGTGGGGCAGACTGGGCCGTCTGTCCAGACAAGGCTGGGAGTCAATTCCTAGGCAGGTTGATAGGGAGTCCGGGGTGCCCGAGGAGGAGAGAGAGGTCTGGGGCTCTCAAAGCGGAGGTAGGGGTCTGGAATTCTCAAGGGGGAGGAAAGCACAAACATCTTTTTCTTTCTCTACATTCCTTAGTCTTAGTCACATAAAACGTTTTTTTCTTTATGCCCAGAACTGATGATTACACAATAAACAACTCCGTTTAAACTCTGTACTAAGGATTATATAACAACAATGTATCCTGCTTGAGGACAGTTTCTCCTTCCTGAAAACCTTCTGGCTAATCCTGATTTCTAAAAATGTAAATTATGGGAGTGGGTCTGGTAGGATCTTTACAACCTTGAGACATTCTTTCGATTTATTACAATAGCTAATTTAAAAAGTATATAACTCCCTTGCTAACATTAGCAAGGGGGCACTCTCCTTCCCTCTTGTGATGTCTGCGTCAGAAGCTTCCTCTGTCCCTTTCCTTACTTTAAGAAAACTCTGCTACACAAAAGCTCCTGAGTGATCGTCTGGCCCCTGGTCCCAAAGGTCCATCTTCTTCAGGAATCACGCATCCGACACCGTTCACTGTAAGCTGTCAAGGCGACACTCGGGAGCTGGGAGCAGACCCCCCAGGGGTGGAGCGGGCCTGGAGCCTCGTGTCCGGTGGGCCTTGCTCAGCAGCTCCCCCATGGGAGACCCACCTGGGCTCACCCTGCGCCCACCTCTGGCAGAGCGGAAGGCGGAAGTCACACCCTCTCCCTCGCTGACCGTGGAGCCGTGCAGCCAGCCCGCTGTGGGAAGGGGAGGGCTCTTAACATCCTCAGCTTTGCGTATCACCAGCTGCCTGGGGACGACTTGCAGCTCACGGGACGGCCACCTTTCCCGGGGCGCACCTGCTCCCAGGTAGCCCAGGAGAGCCCACAGGAATGGCAGTGGTGGCCCTCGGGACCCTGACCCTCCCTCTGCCCCCGCCCCCATTCCCCTGGTGAGTGTTGGCAGCAGCCTTTGGAAGCCGTGTTGTTGGAGACGCCCCCTGGGAGAACTCATCAGGGTGTGAGTGCTCTATTCTGCCCACAAGGAGGAGATGGTGCACAGAAGGGGTGGTCAAATCATACTGGCAGGGGTGAATGCTGCAAGCTTTCTTACAACTGCAGTAAGTGAGGAAAAGAGCCTTCTAAACGCTGGTAAAGCGTCTGCCTACAATGTGGGAGACCTGGGTTCGATCCCTGGGTCGGGAAGATCCCCTGGAGAAGGAAATGGCACCCCACTCCAGTACTCTTGCCTGGAAAATCCCATGGACTGAGGAGCTTGGTGGGCTACAGTCCATGGGGTCACAAAGAGTCAGACACGACTGAGCAACTTCACTTCACTTGAAACGCTATAGATCCACAGAAGTGAGGGAGAAAGAGCACAGGGCTTGGAGCTGGGACATACTTGCCGACATCAGGGCTATAAGTTAGTCACTTAACATCTTTACAGTTTTGAGGCTCAGTTTATCCATCTAGAAAATGAGTGGAATAATGCTTACTCTCCTCTCATGTACTGAAAGTGAAAGTCGTGTCCGACTCTTTGTAACCCCATGGACTCTATAGTCCATGGGATTCTCCAGGCCAGAATACTGGAGTCGGTAGCCATTCCCTTCTCCAGGGGATCTTCCCAACCCAGGGATTGAACCCAGGTCTCCAACCCAGGTCTCCGAGTTGTGGTTAGATTCTTTACCAGCTGAGCCACCAGGGAAGCCCTTCTCCCACAGGATTATTCGAATACTGAAGAACTTAGTGATGATGATGGTGTAGATGATGGTGGTGATAATAAGTAATAGGTGTCCCTTACAAGGGGCTTCGCTGGTGACTTAAATGGTAAAGAATCCACGGGCGGTGCAGGAGGCCCGGGTTCGATCTCCGTGTCGGGAAGGTCCCCTGGAGAAGGGAATGACTACGCACTCTAGCATTCTTGCCTGGAGAAGCCCAGGGACAGAGGAGCCTGGCGGGCACTTACAGGAGCACCTGCCACGCTCCAGGCAGCATTGCGAGACAGCTATCAGTTCCTTTAGTCCTCACATCACGCCTATGAGGACGGCACCCAGATTGTCCTCCTTTTACAGAAATAACGGGTCAAGGGGCCGGCTTGCCCACAGCTGGCCAGTGACAGCAGCCAATCAGAGCTGACGCCTGGGCAGACGGCCTCAGGGCCTCTGCCCATAACCTTAGGCGGTAACTTTTCTGAGACAATCGATGCGAAACTGGTTTAGAAATATCTTGGCTCCATAAGGCAGGCCTTAAGCATGGGCTTCCTGAAGGAGGATTTAACGTATACATGAAGTGCTAACCACAGAAAAGCAGATACTGTCTCTATGAGGACTACAGGTCCAGCAGTTCTGATCCCTTAGAGGCAGAGATCTGAATTCTGCGGAGGCACCACACCCGTCAGGTGGGAGATGCGTGCCTGGAGGTGGGGGGCTGCAGCGCAGGCAGGGGGTGTGGGAGAGGGGGTGGGGCCCGCCGCCCCCTGCGTGGTGGCCGCGGAGAGCCCGGAGGGCTCTCCCTTTAGCTCGGCTGGCTGGGAGGGGGATTGTTCATGCCAACGGGCCACTGTTCCTGACCGATGGAGAGCAGCTCCCGCTCGGAGAAGCCGACAAAGGCGACCTGCAAAGGCGCGAGAGGAGGAGGTGGGCGGCGCCTGGCAGACCCATCTCAGCGTTTACTCTCGGGGGAGCCGCGGGGACCATCCACCACCCCGGAAAGGCTGTGAGTTCGCAGGCCCAAATCCCGGCCCCGGCTCCACCGACGCCCCCGCCTTGCAGAGCCCCGATGGGCGCGGGGTGCCCTGGGGAGGGGATGGGGTCCAATCCCAGGTTGGGGACCTCGGCCAAAGTCTAGCGGCACCAATGCCTTCCCTGAACGGCAGGAATGGCTGCAGGGGAGCCAGCTCACTCTGCCAGGAGGCCTCTTTGGGGAGCTCGGTGCCTCCCAAGGACCCTCATCCCCACAGAGTTTGCAGCCTGTATGAGTCCACCCATCTCCTCACCCAGCACCACCTAGGTGCCTGAAAACGGGGAGTCAGCCTCGCCTCCCGCCCCCATCTCAGTCATCCCATCCCATCAGTCAGCAGATTCCTCAGGTCTTGCTCCTACTCTGTGGTTTCAAACCCTCCTTGTAGCCGGAAAGAAGAAATACGTTGTGTGCGGCAGCTCAGCGCCCCAGGTAACGCAGTCTCACGCACGCGCGCCGGAAGCAGCCATCTGAGGGAGTGGTACTGACCCTTCCTAGATGCAAAGTCCTCCGGTAGCTTTTGTTTGTATTTGTTTATCTGTTTGTTTACAGAGGCAAAAAACAAGTTTATTAAGATTTACTCCTCCTGGTTACATAGGAACTACCCAGGAACACGGAATAGACCTCCCCTCTGGTAGACTTCAGAGAAGGCAACAGCACCCCACTCCAGTACTCTTGCCTGGAAAATCCCATGGACGGAGGATCCTGGTGGGCTGCAGTCCATGGGGTTGCTGAGGGTCCGACACGACTTAAGTGACTCAGCAGCAGCAGCAGCTGGTAGCCTTTACTTAGTTCTATTTCATGAAAACAATTCTAGTCGTGACTCACTATCACGACTTCCCTGGGTTGGGAAGTAAATTTATGCTCATTAATCAGTCAAGCCCCACAGTTTGAAAAATGCCCTGCTAACAGTCTCTTGAGTCTATTTCTCTCCCTATGGCCAACACTAACTCCCAAGTCCAATGTCCCGTCATCTGTTGCACGAATGACCACAGCGTCCAGACCGTCTGACCCTTGACCATTTTTGCTCCTCTTCAGTCCACTCCCCATTTTGACACATAAACCAGAGTGAAACGTTCTGAAGACAGAGAGTGATCGTGCTGTTTGCACGCTCAGCGCCCTTGCTGCTGTATAAAGCCCAGCTCCTCAACCACGCCCCCAGCCCCCAGACGGCCTCACCTATGTCTCTAGCTTGCCTTAGCTCTTCCTCCTGCACTGTCTTCACACGAGTCACCAGAACTTCTTCCACCTCCTTGAGCTTGCCATGCGCTCTGCTGGGTCTGAGTCCTTTCTACAGTCCTTTCCTCCCTCCCTTCTGGCCATTTAGTGTGGTGGTCTAGGTCTACGATAAGCAAAGGGGTGATGCCAGCAATTCTCGGGGTCGTGCAGAAGAAGGATTTCAAAGACTCGGGGAAGCAGGAGGAACTATTACAGTAACTCAAGCGTGTGGCACTGGTTCCCTTGCCCCTGTGTTCCCTGAAGGATACAGAGGACAGCTCCTTCACCACGGTGTTGAGTGAAATATGGGGAAAGGAATGATTGCGTGGTGGGTCCTGCTGGTGCCACATCCCCGCTGTCATCAGCTGCTCTGAGCACTGGCTACTGCCTTCTCCATAGAACCCCTTCCACAAAACGGAAGCCTCCTGTGGCTCAACTGGTAAAGAATCCGCCCAGTGCGGGAGAGCTGGGTTTGAGTCCTGGGTTGGGAAGGTCCCCTGGAGGAGGGAATGATCCCCACTCCAGTCTTCTGGCCTGGAGAATCCCATGGACTGTATAGACTCGCAAAGAGTCAGACCCAACTGAGCGACTCTCACCCACTTGAAACAGAAGCCACTCAACTGAGAGACTACACCACTCCTGTTGCTCTCGTAAGCAGTCAGAGGCCAGAGGCTCACAGACACAAAAGATGGAAGCGGTCGCCTTGCCTCCGGCTCTATGGTGCTGTCCGCGCTTTAGCCTTGGGCACCGGGCTGGACCCAGTGCCCATCAGGACCCCCTGCTTAGCTTCCTTCCCAGCTCTGTCCTGCTTTTCTCACCTGCCTTCTCCTGAGGGCACTCACCAGTAGATTATTTTCACGAGTAAATGCCGGCCAGGCTCTGATTCTAGGTGACCTGAGCTGTGATGGCTCACGTCTCTGAAGAGTGCAGCGGTGGCTCTCCTCTGGGCTGGGACGAGGGTGGGGGATGCTGAAACAGCCCCCTTGGTCTCCGTGTGGGGCAGCAGGCATCTGCCAGGGGCAAGGCTTCCGTGGTTTCTGTCATGGGCAAACGGCCAGGGGGCACAGCAGAACGGTTTGACTCTCAAGGAACTTCGTTGGCGACTGATGGGTTACAGAGTCCCTGGAACGAGGCTGGGTGGGTGGCCCACTGAGGCACTCCTGGAGCTGTGTGTCTGAAGAGACTGTCCCTCAGAGTGAAAGTGGCTAGAATCACCACAGAGGGTCAGAGCCCCAGCCTAGGCCACACACCTGAGAGGGTCAATCACCACAGAGAGTTGGAGCCCCGGCCTAGAATCACTGCAGAGGGTCGGAGCCCCGGCCTAGGCCCCATGCCTGAGAGGGTCTGCAGAGCTGAAGCTCTCTGAGGGAAATCTCATGGTGTAACCTGGAGGAGGGGCCTGATGGTGGAACCACAGAAGCGTCCCTAACCCCCACTTAGTCTGCGCTAAGGGACCTGCAGACTCCCACCAGAGGAGGAGAGTGCTCAGCCCTTTAGGGGACGGTGGGTGTCGGCTTTTAGGTGCCACTGTGGTCTTATTGTTCTTCAGTCGCTCAGTCGTGTCCGACTCTTTGTGACCCCATGGACTGTGGCACACCAGGCCTCCCCATCCATCACCAGCTCCCGGAGTTTACTCAGACTCACGTCCATGGAGTCAGTGATGCCATCCAACCATCTTGCCCTCTATCATGCCCTTCTCCTCCTGCCCTCAATCTTTCCCAGCATCAGGGTCTTTTCAAATGAGTCAGTACTTCGGGTCAGGTGGCCAAAGTATTGGAGTTTCAGCTTCAGCATCAGTCTTTCCAATGAATATTCAGGACTGATCTCCTTTAGAATGGACTGGTTGGATCTTCTTGCAGTCCAAGGGACTCTCAAGAGTCTTCTCCAACACCACAGTTCAAAAGCATCAATTCTTTGGCACTCAGCTTTCTTTATAGTCCAACTCTCACACCCTTACATGACCACTGGAAAAACCACAGCTTTGACTAGACAGACCTTTGTTGGCAAAGTAATGTGTCTGCTTTGTAATACACTGTCTAGGTTTTTTGTAACTTTTTTTTCTGAGAAGTGTCTTTTAATTTCATGGCTGCAGTCACCATCTGCAGTGATTTTGGAGCCCCCCAAAATGGTCTGTCTCTGTTTCCATTGTTTCCCCTCTTATTTGCCATGAAGTGATGGGACCAGATGCCATGATCTTTGTTTTTTGAATGTTGAGTTTTAAGCCAGCTTTTTCATGAACTTTCCTCTTTCACCTTCATTAAAAGACTCTTTAATTCCTCTTCTCTTTCTGCCACATGGTCGGTGTCATCTGCATATCTGAGGTTATTGACATTTTGCAGGGAGCTGGCAGGAGGCACTCCGCCCGTGGCAAAGGTCATGAGGAAGGAGGCTCGACATACGAAAAGGCGGGATCGAGCCTCAGGAGTCCCCCTGGAAATTCTCGAGCATCTACCCCCATAACCAGAGCCTGCCTACTTTACTACTTTGTGCTCTCACCTACACCTCTGACTTTACGGGGGGCTGTCCCCCACCACCTCTTTCAGAGAAGGAGTTAACTTAGAGCTCCAGTTAATAAAAATTCCTGGGCGTGACAAGAGTGTTTTAACCTACAAACTCCTCTGAAGTTTCTCTAGCCTGCCTGACAGGCTTGTCCGGCCACATGTGATTGCTCACAGCCTCCCAACCGTGAGAGGCACGAGATGCTTTAAACCTTCTAAAAACAGGTTCTTTAGAGAAGTTAGAAAACCGTTAGTATAAGTATAGTGGGCTGATTAGAAATTGTATTGGTGAAGGGTTTTTCATTTGTTGAGCCAATGTTTGTTGCTAAGTCTCCACATCCCCTGCCCTTACACACATTAATGAATATATAGAAGAAATAAGTATTAACCTTTGATATTAATCACATTAGACCTTAGGCTAAGTATATTCTATCCTTAATTAAAACCCACTACACCCTCACCCTATAGGAATGTAACTTTATCTGGTACCTTCGGAAGGTGGAGTCTGTTTTGAGAATAATCATCCCTGGAGAAATAAGTGTCCTGGTTGACTGACCGCTGTCATAAGGAGAGGGTCATAAATTGTCAGCAGGCCCCCTGGCCAGAAGATGATGTAACACCCCTAAGACCTCTGTATACATTTGTATGAAGCACCTGACTTTGATAAAAGTCAGGACTGCTGACCCCACGTGACTTTTGCATAACATCTCAGTGTATAAAAGTAGACCACGGAAAATAAAGAATTGGGATCAGTTCCTCGAAAGACTGGTCTCCCCATGTCTCTCTCTCTCTCTCTCAAATTCTGGCTGAGTCTCTATCTGGAGCGCAGAACCCGCCATGCTTACTAATTATGCCTGGGCTTCTAAGATCCGACTGGGGAGGCCTCAGTGTCTCCTCTCCTTCGGGAGAACAGAAGGACGACTGCGGACTCCATAAGTGGTGCAAAACTTCTTGTCTTGAAGTTTTATTGGTCTCCCGTGTAAACCAAGCTACTCAGCCTCTTTTCTCCACTGAATTTTCCTACTGAGCTATCCTCATTCTATTACTCTTTATACCTCTAATTCATATCTAATTGAAGCTATTGTATCCTGATCCTCACCGACGCCGTCCCCACTTCGAACTCCCTGGATCAGCCAGGGCTGGACCCCGGCAACATTTCTCCAGGCAATCTTGATTCTAGCTTGTGCTTCATCCAGCCTGGCATTCTGCATGATGTACTCTGCATATAATTTGAATAAACAGTCACAATATACAGCCTTGATGCACTCCCTTCCCAAGTTTGAGCCAGTCTGTTCCATGTTTGCTTCTGTTGCTTCCTGACCTGCATACAGGTTTCTCAAGAGGCAGGTAACGGGGTCTGCTATTCCCATCTCTTTAAGAATTTTCCACAGTTTGTTGTGATCCATACAGTCAAAGGCTTTAGTGTAGTCAATGAAACAGAAGTAGATGTTTTTCTGGAACTCTCTGCTTCTTCTATCATCCAGTAGAGGTAGTAGTTTAGTTGCTAAGTCGTGTCTAACTCTTGCAACCCCATGGGCTGCAGCCTGCCAGCCTCCTCTGTCCATGGGACTTTCCAGGCAAGAGTACTGGAGTGGGTTGCCATTCCCTTCTCCAGGGGATCTTTCCCACCCAGGTATTGAACCCAGGTCTCCTGCATTGAGGCAGCTTCCTTATTGAATAAGCTACGAGTGAAGCCCTATGATTTGATGGATGTTGGCAATTTGATCTGTGGTTCCTCTGCCTTTTCTAAATCCAGCTTGAACATCTGGAAGTTCACCGTTCACGTACTGCTGAAGCCTGGCTTGGGGGATTTTGAGCATGACCTTGCTAGCATGTGAAATGAGTGCAATTGTGCAGTAGTTTGAATATTCTTTGTCATTGCCTTCTTTGGGTTTGGAATGAAAACTGGCCTTTCCAGTGTGGTCTATCAGTCAGAACGTGAGGTCAGCTGAAGTGGTGTTGGTACAAGTTCACGTTTTGGCACATGTCCACCTCCCAATGTATGTGATGGCTCCATCGTACTTCCAAAGTCCTTGGGGGGTATGATTAGAAAAGATGAAATTAGCAACTGGCAGTGTCTATCGGTTCTCTGTCCTGTGGAGCAAGGAGAGTAGGAGCCGTTGAAATAGTTCCCATTGAACCAAAACAGAAAACCAGAAGCAAGAATTCTCAAAGGCCAGCTTAGGTACCTGCATCATCTTACCTATGTGCTGACCACCCTGTGAGACTGGCATCATTAGATCATCTTCCAGGTGAGAGGTGAGCGGCAGAGAAATTGAAGATCATGTTCCTGGAAAAGTCTTCGGTTCTCAGTTCCAGGCCTTTGCTACCCTGGGTTGTGGTCTGGCCAACTGTGGCCCCCTTCCCCACTCCCTCCATATTATAAATGTTCGAGGTTCTGCATCTGCCTTTTGGAAGTGGTGGTGGCTTCGGGGCATGTGCTGGCTGCCTCTGCTCTCTGTGTCTGGAAAAAGACTAGCAAGGGGGCCTTGAAGCAAGATGGAAATGCCTGGGTACCGTATTAACTACAGCCACGTGGGCTCTCACCTTCTGCTTCAGCTCAAGTAATCTCAGAAATGACATAGCCTCCAGAGAAAACTGCTTGTTTGCGTGTGGCAGGCTTCCTGCTATAGATGGAATCATGTCCCCAGCAAAATTCATAATTCGGAGCATTAACCCCAATGTAACGTAACAAAAGTAAGTCCTCTACATACACACCTTCAAGTTGCCCACGTTCAAAGGTGTGAGCGTGTGATCCATCAGCGTCAGGAGTGGGTGAAACCCCAGCTCCCTCAGTCTTCTGGCGCTGATGATCCTTCGGCTCTTCTGTCGCTAGTCAGTAAGTCTTCTTGCCTCTTAGCTGGATGCCAGCCCTTCTGCACCAGCTCTTGTGCTGTGCTAACTGGACATTTCAGTCTTACTATACTGCAAGATTAAAAATATTTTTTGTGCTTGTTTTTTGTATTATGTGTATGAAAAGTATTATAAACCTATTACAGTATAGTACTATAAGATCTTCATGACCCAAATAATCAGTATGATGTGATCACTCACCTAGAGCCAGACATCCTGGAATGTGAAATCAAGTGGGCCTTAGAAAGCATCACTACGAACAAAGCTAGTGGAGGTGATGGAATTCCAGTTGAGCTATTTCAAATCCTGAAAGATGATGCTGTGAAAGTGCTGCACTCAATATGTCAGCAAATTTGGAAAACTCAGCAGTGGCCACGGGACTGGAAAAGGTCAGTTTTCATTCCAATCCCAAAGAAACGCAATGCCAAAGAATGTTCAAACTACCACACAACTGCACTCATCTCACACGCTAGTAAAGTAATGCTCAAAACTCTCCAAGCCAGGCTTCAGCAATATGTGAACCATGAACTTCCAGATGTTCAACCTGGTTTTAGGAAAGGCAGAGGAACCCGAGATCAAATTGCCAACATCCGCTGGATCATCAAAAAAGCAAAAGAGTTCCAGAAAAACATCTATTTCTGCTTTATTGACTATGCCAAAGCCTTTGACTGTGTGGATCATAATAAACTGTGGAAAATTCTGAAAGAGATGGGAATACCAGACCACCTGACCTGCCTCTTGAGAATCTTATATGCAGGTGAGGAAGCAACAGTTAGAACTGGACACGGAACAACAGACTGGTTCCAAATGGGAAAAGGAGTACGTCAAGGCTGTATATTGTCACCCTGCTTCTTTAACTTCTATGCAGAGTACATCATGAGAAACACTGGGCTAGAAGAAGCACAAGCTGGAATCAAGATTGCTGGGAGAAATATCAATAACGTCAGATATGCAGATGACACCACCCTTAGGGCAGAAAGTGAAGAGGAATTAAAAAGCCTCTTGATGAAAGTGAAAGAGGAGAGTGAAAAAGTTGGCTTAAAGCTCAACATTCAGAAAACGAAGATCATGGCATCCAGTCCCATCACTTCATGGGAAATAGATGGGGAAACAATGGAAACAATGTCAGACTTTATTTTTTTTGGCTCCAAAATCACTGCAGATGGTGATTGCAGCCATGAAATTAAAAGATGCTTACATCTTGGAAAGAAAGTTATGACCAATCTAAATAGCATATTAAAAAGCAGAGACATTACTTTGCCAACAAAGGTCCGTCTAGTCAAAGCTATGGTTTTTCCAGGGGTCATGTATGGATGTGAGAGTTGGATAGTGAAGAAAGCTGAGCACTGAAGAATTGATGCTTTTGAACTGTGGTGTTGGAGAAGACTCTTGAGGGTCCCTTGGACTGCAAGGAGATCCAACCAGTCCATCCTAAAGGAAATCAGTCCTGAATATTCATTGGAAGGACTGATGCTGAGGCTGAAACTCCAATACTTTGGCTACCTCATGCGAAGAGTTGACTCATTTGAAAAGACCCTGATGCTTGGAGGGATTGGGGGCAGGAGGTGAAGGGGACGACAGAGGATGAGATGGCTGGATGGCATCACTGACTCAACGCACATGAGTTTGGGTGAACTCCGAGAGTTGGTGATGGACAGGGAGGCCTGGTGTGCTACGATTCACGGGGTCACAATGAGTCGGACATGACTGAGCGACTGAACTGAACTGAACTATACAGCTGATTGCATTAGTTGGATATCAAGGCTAACCTGGTTGGCAGGCATGCATGCTAAGTCGCTTCAGTTGTGTTCGACTCTTTTCAACCCTGTAGACTGCAGGCCACCAGGCTCTTCTGTCCAAGGGATTCTCCAGGCAAGAATACTGGAATGGGTTACCATTTCCTCCTCTGGGGGATCTTCCCGACCCAGGGATTGAACCTGAGTCACTTACATGTCCTGCACTGAACTTGGTTGGCCATTTCCTCCTCCAGGGGATCTTCCCAACTCAGGATCGAACCCAGGTCTCCCACATCGCAGGTGGATTCTTTACCAGTTGAGAGAAGCCCAAGAACACTGGAGTGGGTAGCCATTCCCTTCTCCAGTGGATCTTCCCAGCCCAGGAATCTAACCGGGGTCTCCTGCATCACAGGTGGATTCTTCACCAGCTGAGCTACTGGGGAAGCTCGAACTTGGTTGGACTCACAGACAAACTGTGAGCTGAGCTCCAGGGTGGGCCACAGGCTCAGAGTGTGCTGGGGATGCAGAAACAAAGTCACAGAGGCCACCTGTTTTCCAAGCCCCCGGCCGCCGGTGCATCAAGTACTTACTTCACTCTCGATTAGATTCCTAGCAAGAGCTGAGCTGAGGACTTTTCTTTAATATTATTATTATCATGAAAGATTATATTCTACACTTGCCTTCTGCTGGAAGATGGATTGTGGGGACCGCAATGCATTGTGGAATTATCTTCACTGCTTTTGAACTGTGGTGTTGGAGAAGACTCTTGAGAGTCCCTTGGACTGCAAGGAGATCCAACCAGTCCATTCTGAAGGAGATCAGCCCTGGGATTTCTTTGGAAGGAATGATGCTAAAGCTGAAACTCCAGTACTTTGGCCACCTCATGTGAAGAGTTGACTCATTGGAAAAGACTCTGATGCTGGGAGGGATTAGGGGCAGGAGGAGAAGGGGACGACAGACGATGAGATGGCTGGATGGCATCACTGACTCGTTGGATGTGAGTCTGAGTGAACTCCGGGAGTTGGTGATGGACAGGGAGGCCTGGCGTGCTGCGATTCATGGGGTTGCAAAGAGTCGACAGGACTGAGCGACTGAACTGAACTGAATGCATAATTAATACGCAGCGATTCAATTGGCCAACTCCCCTCTCCCGTTTTTCTTGCTAAAATAGTTTACATTTATCTTAGAAAGGCAGGGCGTGTGCAAAAGGGAACAAAAATGCCCCCAGCACTTTGGAGGTCCTTTCCTCTTTGTTTCATCAGATATGGTTTTTCTCGGGCCCCTGGCGTTTTTCAGCTCCGGAACAGCCCAGGGAGCAAGGAGAGGTCCGACCGCGGTGACTTCGCTAAGGGGTGCCTGCTCCCAAGTCGGACGCCGGCCGTGCGCCTCCGTGCGCCCGCATCACGCGCACACGCCCGCGGCCCTCACCTCCTCTGCCTGAACGTCTGCGCTGTGACCTCGCTCCTCCGGCCCACCGCCGTCACCGGCCGGCCTGGGCGTGACGCGGCCCCTCGGGCCCTCTCTCCAGGTGCCGCCCCTCTCTGCGCGTTTGCCCGCTGCCGGCGCTCTGAAAGCCGGGCAGGCGTGCCCGGGAGAGGAGAGACGCCCTTCGCCTCTCCGCAGCGCCCACGTCCAGCCTCAGGGGCGGGCACAGCACCCGGGCCCACCCAGGAGGCCCCTCCCTGCTGGCCGCCTCCTGGGCGCCCCGCCAACCTCAGCAGGGCTGGTCCAGCCTCCTTCCCCTTCTCCCGCCCTGGCAACTCCGCTGGAGCTGGGAGGATGGCGGCATCCGCGTCTTTCTACACTCACTACACCCCAGAGACCCAGCCCTTGAGGACTGACTGCCTGAGAGTGACTGCGGGCAAGGGACTCCGAGCCCCGGGTGGTAGGAAAGAAGGTGGGATGGGGGGCGAAGGAGGGGGACAGGGAGGGGTCTGCGGTCTGCAGCCCCGGGTCCTGATGCGCTCCGCTTCATCCTGGGACGCAGCGTCCCGAGGAGCCGGTCCCCTCCTCCCGGCCTCCGCCTCTCTCTCCCCCATCTCATCAGAGCCCGCGGCTCTGCTTCAGGTGTTTCCCGGGCGCAGGGCTGGATTCCAGGCCTCCACGTGTTTGCGCTGCCGAAATTATGTAAAGCTAATTACTGGGCTTCCTGGTGGCTCAGACGGTAAAGCGTCGGGAGGCCTGGGTTCGATCCCTGGGTCAGGAAGATCCCCTTGAGGAGGGCATGTCAACCTACTCCAGTGTTCTGGCCTGGAGAATCCCACGGACAGAGGAGCCTAGTGGGCTGCCGTCTATGGGGTCGAAAAGTCGGACACGACTGAGAGACGGCACTTTCTCTCACTGTTCACCCTGCCAGGAGCACGGTCTCCCAGCCTCGGCCTGGCTTACCGCTCTGTCTTCTTTCAGACCCGGTTCAAGTACTACCCGAGCTCCCTGACCTCCTGCTGCCACCGCGGATGCAGCCCTCATCTGTGCTCCAACCCCATGCCTGGTTCTCCCATCACACTCATTCAGCGGGTCGAGGGCAGGGACGCTGTTAAACATCCCACAAAGTGTAGGGCAGCCCCACCACTTAGCATTATCGGACCCAAGATGTCAGCAGTGCTGAGGCTGAGAACTCCAGCTGAAAAGTGCGTTCCTAGCACCAAAGGGAAAAGAGTCTGTGTGTCATCCGAGTTTTCAGCACAATTGTGAGATCTGCCCTTCGGACTAGCTTCAGAGGGGTAGGGATCTAAAAGGAATTTAGTGCTAGAGCTGTTTCCAGCTAGACTGTCTGTCAGGGGGGTGTGTGTGTGTGTGGGGGGGGGGGGTTGGGGTGCATTTTTTAACCTGAAGGCACTCGTAAAGTTTGCCTGCTCTCCCCCATACATTCATTTGAGAAAGTTATTTGAGGTAGCATTCCAGAAAAACGCAAGTCAGGAGTCCAGACGATGAATGGCAAGACAAGAGACAGAGCTGAGTGTGAGCCAGAGGACGTGAAGAAAGCTAGAGAAAGTAAATAAAAATGAATCTGTTAGACCCTGATGCACACAGAAGCCTCGCTCAAGAGGACAAAAAAATTCAGGAGTCACCAGCTCCTAGGTATAAATATTTAAAGCCACATAAATATGGTTTAAAGTTGCGTTGGAAGGTCACCAGAAGAAAAACAACAGAAGCGCTGCCCTGGGGGCTGGACGAGTGCCCGGCAAGGGGAGAGATTGTTTAATGCCCAGCTCTCTGGTTAGCTTTTTTTTTTTTTTTAATGCAGATTTGTTTTCTTTGTGTAATAAAACCTCACTAGTTTAAAAATATCTATTAAAAAATAAGATTCTGAATCCCCGTGACTCTGAATAGGGAATGAATCTTTTTAAGAGGTCTTACCGTTTATTAGCTCATGGAAAGGAAGAGAGTTGTGTGCAACCTACATGCCCATGACAGGGAGAGGCTACATAAGTCATGTATCTATCTATCTATCTACTCTGTTATGTAGTTATTGAAATAATGGGCTCATTGGAAACTAAGGTAGAGACATGAAAAAGGTTAGGGAATAATGTCAAATAAAGATATATGTGTGTATTTTATAAAATTAGGCCCATTTGAAAAAAGGCTGGAAGGAAATGGCCCTGGCGACAGCAGAGCCTGTCCAGACTAATGAGGTTAGAGATGATACATAGTGTTTCTTTTACTCTATTCCCCGTGTTCTATCTATAATGTTACTGCTATGATTAAAAGCAGCTCCCCCTGAAAGAGGATGAAAGTGTTGTTAGATGGTCTGAAGGTATCAAGGCCATGGCTCTGGTGACTCCTGTTTGAAGGGAGACCCTCTGTCTCTTCTTAAGCAAGAGGTTAGAAAATCACCACCGTTTGGTTGCAAAAGAAAGCCACAGGAGTTCTATCAACACACAACATCTGTGGTTATAATGTCTTCCTGGATGAATGGAAAAATAAGAATTTAGGATCCTCTGCGTGTGTGCGTTTCTGCGGTGGGAATCAAAGTGTTAAGGCCGAGGATGCTAGTAGGATTGCCTGATTAAGGAAGGCCAGTGGGTTTTCAGTAGGAAATGCAAAGTAGCTGCTGGAGGACGTTTCAAGAGATTGTGATCCAAATTAGTTTAATGTTTTGGAGTCTGTTGGCAACCTCTGGGGTGGATTTGAGTGCAGAGTAAGACCAAAGAAGGGTTTCCTGGGTGGCTCAGTGGTCAAGAATCTGCCTGCAAGGCAGGAGATGCGGGAGACGTGACTTTGTTCCCTGGTCAGGAAGATCCCCTGGAGAAGGAAATGGCAACCCACTCCAGGATTCTTGCCTGAGAAATCCCACGGACAGAGGAGCCTGGCCAGCTATGCCCATGGGGCCGCAAAGAGTCAGACGCAACTGAGCATGCACAGCAAGATTACAAATAATTTAATGTGGTAATGTAAAAATACGTGTGCTGAGGGGAACGGAACAGAGGCTGTGTGGCAGACCCTGCTGGCTGCTCTCAGAGTATCCATTCCTTTCTTCTATAATAATAGAAGCCTCGTTTTGTAGCGAGGGAGGCATGGGGTTTCCAGAAACAATCTAAAAAGGACTGTGTGTCCTACCCTCTTGAAGGTGGTGTGAGACTGGGACAGCTGAAGTGGATGAGACGGGAGCAGAAACGGCATGGGGCACTTCTGAGAGGCACCTTTACAGGAAGAGTCTGCCCTCGTCCTCGCTTCCCTTCCTTCTCTCTGGCTGGAGGGTGACTGTGACAGCTGGAGCTAGGGCAGCCACCTCAGCCTGGAGGCCGCCTTGGGACGGGAGCTCCACGCGGCTGAGCCCTGCGATGCCCTCCCCCCCGCCGAGGCCTCGTGCTGTCCACCTAGTTCTGGACGTACGTGCGGGAGAGAAATGGACTTCTGTCTTGCTGAAACCGCTGCATCTGGGGCTTCTGAAGCTATATCTTAATCGTAATAAAGGAGATGACGGCATGAGACAGTACTGCTTTGGGGTGGTCATGGTCTGCCCGCTGCCAGGTACCTCTTTTACCAACAAAATCAGGAAGTTGCTTAAAAAAAAAAAGCAAAGGTCCCGCCAAATCAAAAACCGAATACTCACATAGAGTGTCAGGGCCACAGAGGGAGAAACGGCACGGAGGCACAGGGTATTTGGTCTCGCCTGTGTCCCTGGCAGGGCTCTTAGGGTTATGGAAACCTAAGAGTGTGTGGGGGCGGTGCAGAGCCTGCCTTGAAGTTGGCACTCGGGGGACTCACATGCATTCGGAGTCAGCGTGCATTTCGCGCTCGGCGGGGCGGGGGGCACCTGATGCAAAACCACATCGTTCTGGTAAATCTCAGTCCCAAGTCTGGGTGTAGGCTGTGTCTGCCTTCACGAAGCCTCGGATTATCACAGGTGCTCAGTGAGTCAGGCTAGCCAAAACGACTTGCCTTAGCAAATGCCAAATGCTTTACAAAATAAAGCTACTGATTATAAAGGCTCCCTAAATTCTCCTACTAAATCGAGGTGATCAGAGCTTCTCCACAACTAAGGGAAAATCAGTGCCAGACTTAGTGACGACCGCAACATCCAGTCACCAGAGAAAACGCACCACGTTGCGGCATTCGTTTGTTTTTTTGATGTCTTAACTCCTCAGAGAGTTAGCCTGACCCGAGCCTGGAAGAAGAGATGACAAGCGTTGAGAGAGAACAATCCCAGTGCCTAGAAGAGGCTCAGTCCATCCCGAGTGCAGACGTGTCATGGAAACCGAGGAAAACTGTGGAGTCCAGCGCAGCACCGCTGGGCCCCGAGGCCCCTTATTCTCCCTGACAAGTCCGCCTGGAGCAAGGGGGCTGGGTCTCCAAAGCCGATGGAAGGGAAAGGGCTGCTGGGGAAGAGGAGGAAGCGACAAAGAAGGTTCTAGCCCCTTCTGGAAGCTTCTAAGTGTGTCCTTTAGCCCCGTCTTCTAGGGGCTAAAGGAACCCAGAAAGTCTGGAATGAGACTGCAGGACTTACCAAGTAATTAGCAAGACTTAGGTAGGTTGGGCTCAGTTCCGTTAGCAACTGTAATTTTTATTTGAGTGAGAGGAACGAGTGTCCTCTCAGAATTGCCCGGCCCCTAGCTGACACGTGGTTCGTGGCTGTGGTTCCTCAAGGCACTGGATCAGCTCCTGATCCAGGCCAGAGGCTGTGAGTAGCAGCAGACCCTCTGAGGGCTGTCTGCCCCCCGATCCTGCCCGCTGAGCATCCCACCCTGTCAACAGGAGCACCATAAGGGAGAAGGTGGCAGAGCGGGGAAGAAAAGGAGGCATGAAGCAACAAAATCCACGAGCGGGACCCTTAACCCCAGCAGAACGCTGGAGGCCTGGCTGGCTGCCATGGCTCCCAAGGAGGCTTGCTCACAGAAACCTCACGGCAGGCCTGGGGGGAATCTCCTTCATCCGACTGTCAGAGGAGACTTTGGGGTCCGAACTGAACGGGTGGAGTCTCCCGAGCTTCAGGATTGGCAGGCGTTCAGAAAAGTCAGGCCTTCGCTCCCTGAAGGTTCACCTGCCATCTCATCGCTCAACCGGTCAGAACCTTTCCTGAGCATTCTGAGAACCAGTTCCCTGAGTCCTGGTCTCCCCTCAATTAATTCCCAAGATCTAGTATCCTCAGTGGAAGGACTGATGTTGAAGCTGAAAACTCCAATACTTTGGCCACCTGATGCGAAGATCTGACTCATTTGAAAAGACCCTGATGCTGGTAAAGACTGAAGGCAGGAAGAGAAGGGGATGACAGAGGATGAGATGGCTGGATGGCATCACTGACTCAATGGACGTGAGTTTGGGTGAACTCCGGGAGTTGGTGATGGATAGGGAGGCCTGGCGTGCTGTGATTCATGGGGTCGCGGAGAGTCAGACACGACTGAGCGACTGAACTGAACTGACTGAGTATCCTCAGTGCTCTTACACTTCACGGCCCCTGTCCTCCCCTGGTTCTTCAGTGTTTGTAAAACCTAGGGCAGGAGAAACGCTTGAAACCACTGGTTTACATGGGAGGCTTGGATAATTTGTGCCTTTCCCGAACCTCGTTTGGCTCTTGGAAATGGAAACCCCCTTCCCATTTGCAGCTTATTTCTTCCCTGCTGGCTGTGCATTCACGGTCTCAGGCCAGGCACCCTGGCAGCTGGGGAAAGAAGCCTCAGCCTCCGCCTGTAGGACGGACGAGGACGCAGGGTCTCAGAGCACCTTTCACCTCCATCCCCCTGAAACCTCGGGTGTATTTCCAGCTCCTCTTCTCCCGGCAGTTCTTGGGATGCCCACACCCCTGCAAAGGGATGCAAGTGACTCTCCCTTTCCTGGCAGAGTGACTTGACTTTGGAAAAGAAAGCCTACATGTTGCTGGCTGCTGAGGTGAGGTGGCATTCCACAGCCATGCGAGTCCCCTGACACCTTTCTGGGCTGGGATTGTATTACCATTTCCCAAAGGACAAGGAGAATGGACTCCCATGAATGCTGTTGAGATCGCCTTGGGCAAGGCCACCCCAGTTAAGGCAGCTCAGCATTTCCAGAAGAGGCCTCCACACTGGCGATCCAGCGCAAACTGTTAGTGTAGGCCAGAGAACCTTTGAAGGCAGAGTGAGCGTGAGACCCTCCAAATCCTGGCCTGACTTGGAGCTGTCAGAGGAGAAATCCTACCCAGAGAGCTGACTGTGCGTGCGTTCAACTAAGGTCAGTGGAGCACCTTCAGTTCAGTTCAGCTCAATTCAGTTACTCAGTCGTGTCCAACTCTTTGCGACCCCATGGACTGCAGCACGCGGCCTCCTTGTCCATCACCAACTCCTGGAGTTCACTCAGATTCATGTCCATTGTGTCAGTGATGCCATCCAACCATCTCATCCTCTGTCGTCCCCTTCTCCTCCTGCCTTCAATCTTTCCCAGCATCAGGGTATTTTCTAATGAGTCAGTTCTTCGAATCAGGTGGCCAAAGTATTAGAGTTTCAGCTTCAGCATCCTAGAGCAATCTGATCCACTGAGAGAAATCAAACTGTCTTTAAAAAGGTTAGTGTCTAAAAGGAGGTGGCAGCCTCAGACTCAAAGCCAATAAACTGGGCAAGGGGAGAAAGGGAGAGCCGCTGTGGTCAGCGCTTGTCTTATGTGTCCTGGGAGACTTCTGAGAGCCCGCGAAAGGGCTTCAAAACGCAGAAGGAAAACGGCCAGGCTGAGCTGAGCTGGAGGGAGACCCCTGTCCCGGGCGTGGCTGACACTGGATAACCCAGCATGCCTCTGGAGTCCTGACGCCTGCGAGGTCTGCAAGGCAAGGCCCAGGGCGGGGGCGCTCCTGGGTCAGGTGTGCGGATGGGCCGCTGGGTCCCCGAGCGATCCTCCCAGAGCTGTTTGCTGATGGGCAGGGTGTGGGTGGGCCCCCGCATCTAGCAAGCCCAGAATTTCAGGGCTTTCAGCATTCCTGAAAGCTGCCCTGGAGAAGGCGGCTGCTGCTGGATGCAGGCACGTGTTCCGGGGCCCAGCCTGACCGGCTGCGTGTCCGTGACTCCCTTGGTGAGTGCCTGCTCGGGCCCCCTGCTCCCGGGCGCCTTCCCCTGGCCCAGGGTCCGAGCCAGTGCGCTCGCGCTGGTGAGCCCCCTGCGGGTGTTGGGAAGGACCCCGCTTGCCTCCCGGCCCCTCGTCTTCTCACTCACGGGCGCCCAGGGCGAGCGGAGGCAGATGGCAGGGTCACCATCGCGTGGGCTCCAGGCAGCCCGGAAGGAAGGCCTGCTCCGCATGGGCTCCTGTCTACACGCTGGGCTGTGGGTATGGATTTTTGTTTTTTTTTTTTTAATTGAAGGACAATTGCTTTACAATGTTGGTTTCTGTCATACAGCCATTATCAGTTGTGTCCGTACGTTCATCCCCTCGCTCTTCAGCCTCCCTCCCACCCCACACTGGGGCTTTGGGCAAGGGAGGTGAAGTGAACATGCAAGGCGCTCAGTCCTGTCTGACTCTTTGCGACCCCGTGGGCTGCACAGGCCATGGGATTCTCCAGGCCGGAATACTGGAGTGGGCTGCCTTTCCCTCCTCCAGGGGATCTTCCCAACCCAGGGATCGAACCCAGGTCTCCCTCATTGTAGGCAGATTTTCTACCATCTGAGCCACCAGGGAAGCCCGGGCTGTTGGCTGACTGGTCTCATCTGCAGAATACAGGGGACCTGAAAGGTGTCTTCTCAAAGGAGTTCAAGGCCACAGCGGGGGGAGTCAGGGGCTGACCTGACTAGCTCACCCTCTCGCAGCCTCGTGGGGGGTCGGGTCAGGAGCCCAGCTCTGCACTCTGGGTAGTGGCTGCGCTAATAGCAGGACCTTGGCTTTGCCCCCAGCTCGGCACCAGAGCTCTGAACTAACACCACAGACTAAAGCCACAAGACCAGTGCCACGGCGTAAGGGCGAGCCCTTCAGAAACTATAAAGCCGTGTGTAAACCTCGGACTCCCTTCCTTCTCTCTCACTGTGGCCGCGTCTGCGGTGGCATCCTGTGCTCTCCAAGGCGGAGACAAATGCTTAGACTTTTCTCCCCTCCTGCTCCCACTTCCTGGGCACCTGGCTATTTCATCAGCTGGAAAATCATTCTCAGCTTAAAGGCCAGCTTGAACGAAGAGCTGAATATAGAGCAATCTTTGAATAATAATCTCCAAATAGATTAGACTCCAAATTTCAAACCTGTGCTGTATACCAACCTCAAGTCTCAGCATTTCAGAACGGATGGAGAATTCTAAAGAGGAGGTATTGGACTCACGAATGAAGTGTTGGAGAAGTGGTTCTCTAGACGGAGCGGCCCGTGGCTTCTCACCGGGCAGGACCCGGACTGCCCTCCAGCTCCTGATTGAATTGTGGCCGGGATCCTTTATTCCTTAAGAAGTCAAATGACGTTAGGAGGCTGACACAGTCAGCAAAAGCAGTCATGTTTGATTCATCTCGAGATCAGTGTTTTCCCTCGGGGCGTTGTTCAGATTTATTCAGGGGAGCCACATAAGAACTTGAGCCCCGAACTGAGTGATAATTACACCAGACGGATGGCCAAGCCAGAAACACCAGTGGCGGCAGCCGGCCCCGGGGGGAGAAGCGTTTCCCGGCTGCTGTGTGTGTCTGTAAGCCCCTGTGCAGAACCCCCCGGGACCCCAGGGAGGGCAAGGCGGCAAAGAGGCACCTGGGGTAGGAGGCACACAGATGTGGGGAAGCAGGGAATGTCAGATCTGGAGAGCGAGTCACGGGCGCAGAGGCCGGGGCGCAGGGCTCCCGCGTCGCCGCGGCATAGTGCTCCGTGGGCTGGATGCTGTGGGGGTACTGAGTGAAGTCATGCAGTGAAGTGTCGCCAGGTCCTTCTCCCTCTCCTGTATCTCCTGTATTCCCCGTGTCCCCGTCCAGACGGCCGCTGGACCACTTGGGCGCCTTCTCCTCAGAGAAGGGGTTTTAACTGCAGAAGCGCAGAAAAAGAAACTTCTTCATTTCAAAGAACTGGGCCCTGCAGGTAATCAAGAAATCTGCGACACGTGTGAGACTCTAGAACCCTCCTCTGGACTCTGAGCCACGTGGAGAGGCAGAGTTGGAAGTAGGGTGATTAGTGGGCAGATGCCGGCGGGAGCCCTGCCCTATGTCCACTCCTCACGAGACCCACGAGGACAGGAACCCGAACCGAGCAGAGGTGTTTGGGAGCCCAGGCCCCTTGCCCTCAGCAGCAGTAGTGGCTTCGTGTGTCTGAGCGGGCCAGCGAGGTGTGCAGAACAGCAGGCTGCGAGGGACACAGGCCTAGCATGGAGCATCACTAGGTCGGCAGGGTCACTGTGGATGAGGCGAGAGGAACCCAGGGCTTATCTCAGCATGCACCCCACATGAGTGGAGAGGAATTTCCAGGAAATTAGCCTACAAGGACTTATTGAAGCCTCAAATGAGAGCACTTTTGAGCAATAAAGTATTTTTTAATTAAGACTATGCCTTTCTTAGACATAATGGTGAAAGTGAAAGTGGCTCAGTTGTGTCTGAACCTTTGTGACCCCATGGACAGTCCACGGCATTCTCCAGGCCAGAATACTGGAGTGGGTAGCTGTTCCCTTCTCCAGGGGATCTTCCCAACCCAGGGATCGAATCCGCATGGAGCAGATTCTTTACCAGCTGAGCCACCAGGGAAGCCCGTCTCTTGCATTACAGGTTAATAAAGGTGGAGGCATTCCCCACCTCTCCTCAGAGCAGACTTGCGCACGTTCCAGGGTGATAGCCCTCTCAGGAAAGGTAGGGTGGACGGGTATTCCAGAAGCACTTAGACGAGACTGGATGGTGCCCTACACTGTGCAGCCCTTGGTCTGCCACGATGCTCTGTGGGAATCAGGATCTGGGAGCAGGTGCGAGAGATCACTCTGCCCACTACTGCTGTGAGCAGCAGGGAGGCACTGTTTGGTCTTGCATCTGAATCGAGCTGTAGCTGACCTGTCGCATCATATGAGTTTTGGGTGCACAGCATAACGTGTTGATATTTGCCCGAATCGCAAAATGACCACAGAAGTGTCGTGAGCAGCTGACGGTGCACACAGTTACAGGTGTTTGTTTCTTGGGAGAACTTTTAAGATTTACTCTCAGCAGCTTTCAAATACCCAAGCAGTGTAACCAGCTGGAGTCCCGCTGCTGCGCACAACACCCCTAGGACTTACATGGGAGTTTGTTCCCTTTGACACCCATCCCCTGTTTCACCAAGACCCCCTCCCAAGCCCAGCTCAGCCTCTGGCGACCTCCTGTCTGTTTTACATAAGTTCAGTCTTTTGGCTCCTTCCGGCATTCCTTTCCACTTATGAGTGAGATCACGTAGTATTTCTATCAGACTTACTTTACTGAGAATAGTGTCCTCGGATTCCATTCATGTTGTCACACATGCCAAGACTTCATTCTTTTTTATGGCTGACTAATTTTCCACTGTATTTAAACACCACATTTTCTTTATCCACTCAGCTATAGTTTGGATACTTAGACTACCGCCCTGTCTTGTCAAGTGTAAACAATGCTGCAGTGAACGTGGGGGTGCATACATCTTTTTGAGTTAATGTTTTTTGTATTCTTTGGATAAATACACAGACGTGGAATTTCTGGTAGTTCTAGTTTTAATTTTTTGAGGAACCCCCATGCTTTTTTCCCCATAGTGGCTGAAACAATTTACATTGCCAGCAGCAGTGCACACGTGTTTCCTTTTCTGCACATCCTTACCAGCAGTTCTTTCTTTCTGATAACAGATGCGAGGTGACAGCTCACTGTGGACTTCATTTGCGTTTCCCTGATGATTCGCAACGTCGAGCCCTTTTTCACACAGATGTTCACCCTGTCTATGTCATCCTTGGAAAAATGTCTATTCAGATTTTCTGCCATTACTATTTGCTATTGAGTTGCATGAGCCCTGTCTATATTTTGGATATTATCCCCTTATCAGGTACATGATTTGCAAATATTTTCTACTATTCAGTATGTTGCCTTTTCATTTTCTTGATGGTTTCTTCTGCTTTGTAGAAGCTTTTCAGTTTGATATAACCTGTTTATTTTTGCTTTTGTTACTTGGCTTTGGTGTCAAATCCAAAAAATCATCACCATGACTTGTATCAAGGAGCTGACTGCCTGCGTTGTTTCCCAGGAGTTTTATGGCTTCATGTCTTCATGTAAGTCATTAGCCCATTTTGAGTTCATTTTTGCACGCACATGTGGCTGTCCAGTTTTCCCACCAGCGTTTACTGAGGAGACTGTTCTTTCCTCATTGCATATTCTTGGCTCTGTCGTCATAAATTAATTTGGCATACACATGTGGGTTTATTTCCAGGCCCTCTATTCTGTCCCATTGATCTCTGTGTCTGTTTTTATGCCAATACGATGCCCTTTTGATTACTGTAGCTTTGCAGTGAGTTTCAAATCTGAGAGCATGATGACTCTAGCTTTGTTCTTTCTCAAGATTGCTATGGATTCTTGGGATTTTTGTAGCTCCATACACATTTTAGGCTTGTTTGTGCTTCTGTGAAAAAATCTATTAGAATTTTGATAAAGATTGTATTGAATTTCTAGAGTTCTTTGGGTAATAGGGACATTTTAATACTATCAATTCTTAAAGTCCATGAGCATGGTTATCTTTCCATTTATTTGTGTCTGCTTCAGTTTTTTTCATCAATGTTTAATAGTTTTAGTGTACAAATCTTTGACCTCCTTGGTTAAATTTATTCCTAGATATTCTTTTTGATGTAACTGTAAATAGTATTGTTTTCTCCAGTTCTCTTTTGGATACTTTGTTAATTGGTATATAGAAGTGAAACAGATTTTTATATATTAATTTTGTATCCTGCAACTTTACTGACTTTCTTGATTAGTTCTAATTTTTCTTTTTTTGAGTCTTTAGGGTTTTCTATGTAAAATGTCATGTCATCTGCAAATATTGACAGTTTTACTTCTTTGTCTCTGATTTTAACGTCTTTGTTTTTCTTGTCTAATTGGTCTGGCAAGATTTCTAATATGTGGTAAGAGTGGGCATCCTTGTCTCATTTCTGATCTTAGAGGAAAAGGCTTTCAGCTTACAGTCACTGAGTATGTGGTTAGCTGTGGGTTTGTCGTATCTGGCCTTTATTATGTTGAAGTACATTTCCTCTGTACCCACTTTGTTGAGAGTTTTTATCATAAAGTGTTAAATTTGGTCAAATGCTTTTTCTGCATCTGTTGAAATCATCACACAGTTTTTATCCTTCATTTTGTTAACACGATGAATCACATTGATTGGTTTGTAAATGTCAAACTATCTTTTTATCCCGGGAATAAATCCACCTGATTATGATGTATGGTTCTTTTAAAAGTGTCCTTTTCGACAGTCCTGCTGAATTTGGTTTGCTAATATTTCACTGAGGATTTTTGCATCTCTTTTCATCAGCAATATTGGCCTATAATTTTGTGGTGTCCTTGTCTGTTTTGGTATCAAAGTAATGCTGGCCTTGGGGTTGGCATTCTTTCTTTGCATTTTTCAGAGTTGTGTTTTATTTGGTGGGTAAGTTTTATGACTTCAAGCCTGCAAGACAGTGTCTCAAGTAACCCTGAGAGTACTTCTCCGAGGAGGCAAGGAGAAGAGCTAGGTTATAGAGACATCTGTTTGTTTGTTATTTTTTTCCAATTGCAGAGGACTTCCTTTGCATATTGTGTTGGTTTCTGCCATACGACCACGTGACTCAGCCGTAAGCAAACATACATTCCCTCCCTCTCAACCATCCCACCCTATCCCACCCCTCTAAGTGGCCGTCTTAAAAAGAGACAAAAGCGTATAAATTGTCCTCTCTGAATGGACTTTATCCGTTGGGAATCATTTGACTAACAGACGTCTGTGTGTCTGAAATGTCTCCAGTCTCCCCTGCTGATCGTGACTCCTTGATCATCTGTCTAGCCACAGGCCCTCGAAGGTTGCAGTCTTCTGATTATCCCCAGGTAACAGAGGCCTGAGTCCTCCAGCAACATGGTTCCAACTGGAGCCTGTGTCTGCATCCTACACGTGTTTTAGACTGGAGCCGCCCCCCTGCCACATGCAGATTAGGTGACTGAAATTTGGAGGGAGGTTTCAAGCATGCACGCACGCCTCGCTTACTCCTGGCCCCACAGCTGGACATGCTTTGTTTTCTCATGTGCCAGGTCAGCCTTCACCTGCTTTACTCCCCCCAGTGCCCATCAGCCGGCTCCACTGGGCCCTTTGAGAGGCCACTGCCTTTGTAATCAGCTGGGCACAGTAGCCCAAGATGGGTGAATCTGGGCTGATGAGATAATGAAAGGGAAGCAGTTTATAGTGAAGTGATTCTGTATTGGAGCAGAGTCAAATTTCTGGCCCAGAATTATATTCCCAATACCTTTCCATAGAGTTCAGTTCCAGTGAGCAATGATTTTCCTTTTCCCTGTCTTCCCTTTCAGATGCATCTTCTGGAAATCTACCCTTCTTCATCTCCAGGTCATCTATGCAGCCTAAATCTCAGTTTGTGCAAGTTCAACATCACAGAGTTAATATGTTGCCAAAAGGGGGCCCAGAATGTGCCAGGGAGGGAGGCAGTGCCGGCTGGGTCCCTTCATTCAGTGACTGAAATTCTCAGCTTGCCTAGGACTGTCCTGTGGTCCCACTTGTTAAGAGAATCCCCTTTCACTGTCAGGATAATCTCGGACTTTCATGGCTCCCAACCTCCGACCCTTCCGTCCCCCACTTTGGCGTCTGTGGGTCAGTGATCTGAAGGCGTTGCTTTACCCTGTGGGCATGAGGGTCAAGAAATTCCTGTGAATTCTCTCCGTCCACACCCATCCTGGTAGATGCTCAAACACGAGAAATCCTTGAGAGTGTCCTGAACTAGAACTGTTTGATGAATGAGGTGGTCATAGGATAAGTCCTTGAAATTGAACTCGAGTTTTACTCATGTGAGAGATTCCAGTGGCTGTTATTGTCATACCTGACATAAAAGAGCTTTCATAAGGTGAATGAGTGAGTGAGTGAGTGAGTGAGAGTCGCTCAGTCGTGTCCGACTCTTTGCAACCCCATGGACTATACAGTCCATGGACTTCTCCAGGCCAGAATACTGAAGTGGGTAGCCTTTCCCTTCTCCAGGGGATCTTCCCAACCCAGGGATCAGACCCAGGTCTCCCACATTGAAGGCAGCTGAGCCAATAGGGAAGTCCAAGAATATTGGACTGGGTAGCCTATCCCTGCTCCAGCAGATCTTCCCGACCCAGGAATCGAACCAGGGTCTCCCACACTGCAGGTGGATTCTTGACCAACTGACCTATGAGGGAAGCCCTCATAATTTGGATGAATATATTCCCCCAAATTGCAACAGTAATATAAATTAACAGGCTCCCAAGGGGGGAGAAGAGAAGGACATGGCAACCCACTCCAGTATTCTTGTCTAGAGAATCCTGTGGACAGAGGAGCGTGGTGTGCTGCTGTCCATAGGGCCACACAGAGTTGGACACGACTGAAGCGACTTAGCATGCACGCATGCATTGGAGAAGGAAATGGCAACCCACTCCAGTGTTCTTGCCTGGAGAATCCCAGGGACCGAGGAGCCTGGTGGGCTGCCGTCTATGGGGTTGCACAGTCGGACACGACTGAAGCAACTTAGCAGCAGCAGCAGCAAGTGGCGGGGGGAAGTGTGTTAACATTTTCTCATCCACCTCCTCTCAGCTCTTGTAGAACAGTCCCTCTGTGAGCTGCGGTGGGCTTTCCTGGGCTTCTGGGCACCCGAGAGATACAGAGACCATTGCAAAGAAAGGATAGAGAGCCCAAGCACTGAGTCACATTAGGAGACAGGTAACGGAATCCAGGGCTGCTGCAGGGAGCTAAGAACTGGGCAACAGAGCTTAGAACGGCCGATGCTAGGGCAGAAGAGGACGGGTCGCTGCCCGCGTGCACCCTCCGCCGGAAGAGGCAAAATCCTTTAAACTCTCTCAGAAGGCTGAGCCAGAAGCTCTCCTGGCGCCGACCCTGTTTCCCTCAAACCAGAAGCCTGTGTTGCTCTGTACCGAGGGCGCGGGTGTGGAGTACAACCATCCCGAGCACCTTTCTCGGTGTTGGCTTCCGAGCACTGCAGACCTGCGCCCGCGCCCACTCCCGCCCGGGAGCAGGGCGGGGCCGGCTGTGGGCACGCGGCTCTTCTAGGCTCAGGGAAGGCTGCTGCTCCGCGCGCCCTGCTGTCGGGCCCGCTTCATTCTTCTTCTGTCGGGGAACTCTGAGGCCAGAAGGAAGGTTTCCTTCTTACCTCATCATCTGGGTTTCTTAAAAGCATTTCCAAACCATTATAGATAGGGAGGAGGTATCCCATAAGATATATAAAAATGCCAATTTCCTCCTTTTAAAAAATGTGCTCCCAAGAAACATAGGGAGCACAGATAAATCAAGAGTCTGTGCCTGGCTCTCTGCCCACAGTGCCGAGCTGATGGGGAGGGGGCCCGTGGACGACCCGAGACAGACCAAAAGAGACCTCATTTAGCCTCCTGGTAATCTCCAGCGTCGGGGCTCCAGCCTTAGCTGGCACTTTTTCACTGTCAGCTTCTTGCCAGGAAAAATGCTGGGGAGAAGAAAGAAGAAAGAAAAAGACTTTCAAAGCCGGCATCCTAACGTGTCTCGCAGAGGAGGTCGGGGGAAGCATCAAGGCAACCCTGTTCTTGACGTGCTTCTGAGCGCAACAGCCTTGCGTTTGATCTTTAGTGAGAACTGCATCATTATTTTTTAAAGTCTCAGGACAAAAACATCCCTGACCATTGTCATGTTTTGCTTTTGCAGTCTGATATTTGACAGCAAATTATAGGGATGAAAAACGCAGGGCTCTTGTAAGAAAGCTGATGAGCGATTCAAAACACAGAAATCAAAGAGGTGGTTAGCTGGTCTGGCTACTCCGAGCCCCGCTTTCCTAGGGTGGCTAAAGGCCCAGTTCTTGTAGAACCGAAGAGCACCTGGGCGGTCCTTCTGGGACGGCCAGAGGAAGGGGGAGGTGAGGCGTCCTTGGGGTGAGGGAAGCCACGGTTTCCCAGACGCCAGTCATCTGCACGCGACCCTCAGTGTTTCTGAGCCTTATTTACTCGGGACAGTTTTCACCCAGCTTATTTAAAATGGCTATTATCTCACTGGTTTGATGGACTAGTTCGAAGTTTTATTATTGCATGTTAAAATAAATAGGTACCTATAAATATGACATACCACCTAAATCATCTGCAGGGTTAGCCAGTGGCTCACATACGTCTTGAGAAAATATCCAGACGGCTGGGCCCCTGCACGCACAGAGGCCACGTCGGCGGTACTGGGGGCCATGAGCATCTTTCACTTTCTAACGTCTTGCACCCGGTCGCATGCCCCGTGGCCACTGGGGTGGGCCAAAGCAGTCGCTTCTCAGTGTTTGGAGTGATAGCGACTCAAGTACGACACTGCTGATTTCATGGGAAAAATCGGTTGACTATGTTTTACTTGTGTAGCTGATTTGGGTAGACACAGCTTTTCAAAATGTCTATGCGGGGAGGATAAGGACAATGGGTTTTCAATGCAGGAAGTCCAGCAGCCACCGGCTCAGATCACCCTCTCCTCTGTGGAGGAGCCGAGCTCCCAGGAGCTCCCGCAATGAGCTCCTAGAGGCTGGAGTCAGACCCTGAGCCGGCCATGGGATCCTCCCTCTGAGCCTCTCACGTCTCCACTTCTCTCTGTTCCTTGCCAGGGCCGGTAGCTTCTGACCAAGTCTGTGTCAAACGCACGACCACAGCTCTGACCAAGGAGTGGCAGCTCCCTGACCCCAGAGGCGTCACGAGGCTGGGAAAGGTGCTCAAGGTCGAGTTTGAGTGGATGTAAATGGTGTGGTCTGTGTCCAGGGTGGGTGGGGGGCCCTGTGGTGGAGGGGACTGTGAGGCTCTCCCTTCATCCTCGTTCACACTCGGGGCCAGAGCAGGGCCTCCATCACAGACATGGTTCCCCGAAACGGCTGAGTCAGTGAGTGGAAACTGGGTGAGCTGAGTGGGAACGGACGCGCCCCCATGTGTCACGCCTTCCGGTCCTCATGGGGTCCAGCCTGCTGCACAGCAAAGCCACGCTGCACCCCCGGCCCCCGTCTCCACCCGAGGCAGATGTCTGCTGCTGTCAGCAAGGGGGAAGAGGCTCAAGGGCCACCGCTGGCGCCCCTGCACACGTTTAGCCTGGAGAAGAGAGGAGGGCTGGACGCTGCTCCCAGGCCTGTGGCAGACTTAACCTAGGGAGGCCCGGTGAGTCCTGCCCTTCTGCAGTGACCGTTTGTGAGCCGGGGTGCAGCCTGGGGTGTCTTCTGCTGAGCAGAATGTGTGAGGCAAAGGTGAGGTAACTCCACACGGCAAACGCCACTCCCAAGGTTGGCTTTCATTATACAAGACTCTGAGGACGGGAAAGAGAGATGCTCCCACCGGCCTGGAACAAGCGAGCTGCTGCCATGTAGACTGCCTGTGAGGGGGCTTACATGACAGGAAGCTGAGGTGAGCCATAAAAAGGTAAAAGCGGTTCCTGACCAACGGCCAGTGATAAAACAGAGACGGGAATTCTGCCACCAGCCTGAGGGGGCTCGGAAGGGACTCTTTTCCCATTCGAGTCTCTGGTGATCCTGTGCCCTGGCCAACACCTGACTGCAGCCCGGTAGTCCCCTGGTACGAAGGGCCGAGCTCAGCCACGTCCCCTGATGGAAAACACGAGATGATGAATGTGTGTCGCTTAAAGCCTCTATGTTTACATAGTCATTTGTTATGTAGGAATAGAAGCCGAACACAGAAGACTTCTCTTTATCAGATCCTGCACTGGACATTTTAAATGTGTCACCTCGTTTGTTTACTTACTGCATGGCGTCTTAGTTGCAGCAGGCGGGGTCTTCATGGGGTCACGGGCACCTTTTGTCGCGGTGCCTGGACTCTCGAGTCGTGACGCGTGGGCTCGGTTGTCGGGGCGTGCAGGCTTAGTCAGTCTGCTGCTTGTGGGATCTTAGTTCCCTGACCAGGGATTGAACCCACGTCCCCTGCATTGCAAGGTGAATTCTTAACCGCTGAACCACCAAGGAAGTCCCCTATCATCTCGTTTAATTTTCACAAGACCCAGAGGAAGTGGGCAGCATGCTTTTACAAATTTTATAGATGTGTAAACCGACAAGATTTGAACCCAGGTAGATTTCCAATAACTAGTTCCCAGCCAGGGTTCCCCCAGTGTGCACTGAAGCACTGCAAAGTACCATAGAAATGCGCAGGCATCCCACAGGATATGTTAAAAATTTGAAGGAACATCTGTTTACTCTCATGTAAATTACTGGCTCCATGTAGCTTGCATTTTCAACATTGGATCAGATTCGTCTATTTGATGATATCGTATCTTTGTGAAGCTGGACCTTCAGTTGCTCTTACTCAGTCGCTGAGTCGTGTCCGACCCCATGCCTTTGCGACCCGATGAACTGCAGCATGCCAGGCTTCCCTGTCCAGCGGAGTCCAGTGGATTTTCAGTGGTTGCTGCAATGAAAAGCGAGTGCTAAATAAAAATCGGTTTGGAACAGGAAATGAGGGGTGGTTAAGTCCAATCTAAGGTCTGAGAAGCTGTGCAATGCCCAACAGATGCAAATCCTATTAAAAAGTGATTGTGATTATTTAAGAACAAAGTCAAAATATTTTCACTTTCAGTATATGTGAGGTATTTTAAGCTGTTAGGGTATATTTATTAAGCCGTTTGGGAGTAACTCCTTATTTAATGGAACTTCTAGTATTTCTTTTGGCCTATGTGTGATGACTAAAGTCTCTGTGCCACCAAGGACACTGAAAATTGAGACCTTTGGGAAGCCTTCTGTTCAACAATCCAGTCTTCTAGACACTTGGAACGTTAGTTTTATTTCACCTAGAGGTGAAGCAGAGTGCATAGTTATAGGAGGCTAATTTCAGACCACACAAGGATGGACTGTCTGACCACAGGCGTGGTCTACACACACTTGGACCACACCTGTGTTAAAGGTGACCTCCTGAGGTGGGAGATCTGTCTTGGGTCATATCAATAGAAGCTGGATAAGAACTTGCAGGCCACACAGATGAGATTTCTGTACCTGCCTTCGGTGGGAAGGGAAGCCAGACTGTCTCTGAGGTCCCTCCCAAATCCTGGGCCTCCATCCACCTGATCGCTGACAATCTCTACTTTGAGCACAGCTCTAGCAGTCTCTGCTCTTCCCACAGCCAGGTATTTCTAGGGAACCTGGGAACTAGAGCATCTGGGGTGTGGAGGGAGAACAGTCAATTAGCCCAAAGGCAGGCTAAGCTGCCGTAATCAAGAAGCCCAAAATACCCAAAAGAGGCTTAGATAAGGGAGCAGTGTTTTTCTCCGTCGACTCCTGGGTACAGACGAGGGTGGTCTAGTGTGGCAGGAGAGCTTAGCTAACGCCTTCCAAGGAAGCTGCTCTGCTTGTGGCCATCTCCCCACCAGCAGAAAGAAAACAAAAGTGGAGGGCAAGCAGCTTTCACTCCAAAGTCAGGACCTGGAGGTTGCCACATCACTTCTCCTCACACCCCATTGGCTCAGTCTTAGTCACATGGCTCAGACTTGCTGCATGGGAGGCTGGGATGCATGGTCTCCAGCTGGTCAGCTACACGTTTAGCTAAAACTAAAGAAACTCTGTTTTTAAAATGAAGGAGGGGAGAATAGATGTTGTATCAGTCTGCTAGGGCTGTCATGACAAAGCATCACAGATTGAGTGGCTTAAAGGACAGAAATACAACAGAAATGTATTTTCTCACAGTTCTGGAGGCTAGAAGCCCAAGATTTAAATGTTGACAGCCTGGGCTTCTTCTGAGTTCCGTTCATGTTCACAAGCATTCTCCCTCCAAGCATAGTTACATCAAGTTTTCCTCTTTCTATAAGGACACCAGTTCAGTTGGATTAGGGGTCACCCGAATAATCTCAGTTTAATTGCCTCTTTAAAAACACTTTCTCCAAATACAGTCATGTTTGGAGGGCCTGGGGGTTGGAAATTTGACATATGAGTTTGGGGGCTGGAATTCAGCCCATAACATATGTTGAAGGACAATTCTCAGCCCTTCCACAAAGGCTGAGGCACCCTGGCTATCTTGTTTTGAGCAAGATTTAAGATGAAGAAATGAGAGGCCGAGAATGTTCTGAGACCCCTTTGTGGGTGCCCTCTGCTCAGGGTAGTTAGATAAAGGAGCTTAAGAAAACGAGCTGCAGGAGACTTAAGGAGCACAGAGTCCACCAGAACTCATCCTAACGGAAGACGTTTTAAGATCTAGTTACAAAGCATAGGATTTTTGCCTGAAAGTTATTGTTATGTTTATGAGCATTTTGAAGTGCGGGTCTCTGGAGAACGCTGAGGAAAGGTGAAGAGAACACTTTAGGGAGCACTTCTCGGTAGTAAGCGCTACTTCAGGCGCCTTTACACACACTGCTCCTAACTCAAGTGCACACTGATGGGGTGGGCACTGTCTTGATTTTGCAGGTGGATGACCCAGGGATCAAAGGGACTGTGTCACAGCATTGGTTTAGGGCATCACAGTGTGTGCTCGCATCGGGGATTGAACTCAGATCAACTGATGCCAAAGCTCGCGCACTTCTTAATAGACCCCACTGTCTCATTCACGTTGCGGTGAAAATAATTGAGAGCAGAACTTCCCTTAGTGAAGAGGCTGCCAAGATGAAGAAAGAGTCAGAGTGCCGGGCTTCTAGAGCCCAGGGCCAGGGTTCAGGGGAGCTAAAGACCGAGCGCCCTGCCGCCTCAGTCTTCCCCGTGATAATTTTTCCCAGAGCTGGCCGGCTAGGGAGGTGGGAAAGGAGGCTTCCCCAAGCAAGGCGAGGAGGGTTCTTCTGGCCTCTTCCGTTCCTTTGTGTGATGTTCTGGCTATGTCACGAAGGCCCTGTGGCCACTTCCAAGGACAGCGTGTAGCTGTGCCCTTGCCCAGAGCCGGATAAGGAGTCACCCTCTGGGGCTGTCCCACTGCTGAGCCCCTCCGAACAGCATCTCGCAGGTAGAGGCAAGGATGGATGTGTCTTCTCTTCTGGAGCACGTGGGCTCATTCCTGGTTCCCTAATGTAGGCGGAGGAGGGCCCCGCCGAGACCTTTTTGTGCTCCTTGAGAGCCAGGGCCTTGCCAGCCCCACCCAGGACAGGACTGTGGACCTTGCACAGAGAAGACCCAAATGGGGAGGGGGCGCTCTGCAGGGTGCGGGGCGGGGTGGGGCACGTGCAGCCTGGCACTGCTCTGGGCAGCTTGTCCACAGAGCCCGAGGCCACCCTCTTTGTGTGCAAAGGGACTGCTTCCTTTGTTTGCCTCCTTTAATTCCTTCCTTCCCAGTGATTTCTCGTCCCCAGGTTTACCCCTCAGGGTTCAGGCTCAGCTCCAGGAAGGGGACGCAGAAGCCCGGGTGGTTCCCGCAGGCCCACTGATTAATTTTGAACACCTCGTCTCTCCCCAGGACACTCGGTTCCGTAGCCAGCCTCCTCCTGACGTCCCTTCTATTTCTCTACTATCCTCCCAGCTTTCCGCCGAGACGCAGATTTCATTAGCGAAGGGAGCTGACAAAGACAGACAGCCCATCCATGATTTAAAATTCGCTGCTCTAATTTAATCTCTCCTTTGATGTGTCTCCTTTCGAGCCACTATAATCAGTGGGGTTTTCTTGGCTGCTGTTCGTAGCTCTAATTTTTAGCTATGGGGTCAATGTATTTGCCCTTCCCTGGCCTTTCCTGAGAGTAATCAGTCTTAACAAGCATTCTACCTACCTGAGGAAAATGTTTTCTATCTCATCTCTCCAAACATTCGACCCTCTCCTAAGTTCCTTACCCCTCCGGTTCAGTCGGCTGCCGGCATCTGGTAGACCAGGGCTCTGAGTGTGAGGCTGCCTGCGCACGGGGTGTTTGCCCCTGAGTTGCTTGTCCTGCAGGTGGGTGCTCTGTCTTCTCTGTCTCTTTGGAACCAGCTGGGTAAGGCACTTACATTTGGGGGTGGAGAGTGTGTGGCAGGATTCAGCTGAGCAGTGCCTCAGTTTGAGGGCCCTGTGCCTTAGGAAAGAGCTGGTAGGACCTGCGGATTCTCTTCCTCAGGGTCATGGTATCACGTCAGCTCAGTCACATTTCTGAGCAAAACATCTCACAGCAGTACCTCTTAGCAGGGATCCCTAAGATCAAATTGCCAACATCCGCTGGATCATAGAAAAAGCAAGAGAGTTCCGGAAAAACATCTATGTCTGCTTTATTGACTATGCCAAAGCCTTTGACCATGTGGATCACAATAAACTGGAAAATTCTGAAACAGATGGGAATACCAGACCACCTGACCTGCCTCTTGAGAAACCTATATGCAAGTCAGGAAGCAACAGTTAGAACTGGACATGAAACAACAGTCTGGTTCCAAATAGGAAAAGGAGTACGTCAAGGCTGTATATTGTCACCCTGCTTATTTAACTTATTTGCAGAGTACATCATGAGAAACGCTGGGCTGGAAGAAGCACAAGATGGAATCAAGATTGCCGGGAGAAATATCAGTAACCTCAGATATGCAGATGACACCAACCTTATGGCAGAAAGTGAAGAGGAACTAAAAAGCCTCTTGATGAAAGTGAAAGAGGAGAGTGAAAAAGTTGGCTTAAAGCTCAACATTCAGAAAACTAAGATCATGGCATCTGGTCCCATCTGGTCCCATTCATGGCAAATAGATGGGGAAACAGTGGAAACAGTGGCTAACTTTATTTTTATGGCCTCCAAAATCACTGCACATGATGATTGCAGCCATGAAATTAAAAGATGCTTACTCCTTGGAAGGAAAGTTATGATCAACCTGCTGCTGCTGCTAAGCCACTTCAGTCATGTCCGACTCTGTGCCACCCCATAGACAGCAGCCCACTAGGCTCCCCCATCCCTGGGATTCTCCAGGCAAGAACACTGGAGTGGGTTACCATTTCCTTCTCCAATGCATGAAAGTGAAAAGTGAAAGTGAAGTCGCTCAGTGTCCGACTTTTAGCGACCCCATGGACTGCAGCCCACCAGGCTCCTTTGTCCATGGGATTTTCCAGGCAAGGATACTGGAATGGGGTGCCATTGCCTTCTCTGATGACCAACCTAGACAGCATATTAAAAAGCAGAGACATTACTTTGCCAACAAAGGTCCATCTAGTCAAGGCTATGGTTTTTCCAGTAGTCATGTATGGATGTTGGAGTTAGACCATAAAGAAAGCTGAGTGCCAAAGAATTGATGCTTTTGAACTGTGGTGTTGGAGAAGACTCTTGAGAGTCCCTTGGACTGCAAGGAGATCCAACCAGTCCATCCTGAAGGAAATCAGTCGTGGGTGTTCGTTGGAAGGACTGATGCTGAAGCTGAAACTCCAATGCTTTGGCCACCTGACGCGAAGAACTGACTTATTGGAAAAGACCCTGTTGCTGGGAATGATTGCGGGCAGGAGGAGAAGGGGATGACAAGGATGAGATGGTTGGATGGTATCACCCAATGGACATGGGTTTGGGTGGACTCCGGGAGTTGGTGATGGACAGGGAGGCCTGGCGTGCTGCAGTCCATGGGGTCACAAAGAGTTGGACACGACTGAACTGAACTGAACTGCCTGAGAAACTGGATGAGGTGGTTTAGGAGGCGGCTGTTTCTTGAATCTGTGTCTTCCTCACCTTTGCCATCTGTATACTGGGCTGTAAAACTTCACCCTGAGAAGAGGAGGCTAGTAGGGAAGGAGGAACTAGGGTGAGCAGGGAGGGGCTGCAGGGACACTGGAGATGCCTCCCTGGGGCTGTTGGGGCACACTTCTGTGTGAGCAGGTGAGTGTGCGTGAGTGTGTGTGTAGGGCAGGAGAGCGGACAAAGGTGTAGCTAAGGCAGAAATCTCACCACTTCAGAGTTTCAAGGTGAACTTCCAGGAAGCTCTGTCTGCCTTTTCTCTTTCAAAGACGTCGGAATGAGCAAATTGTAAACATGGGAAGGCAGGAGAAATGAGGAACTGGTCAACCAGGTCCCCTGAGCCTTAATTCCTTCTATGGGCAAAGTGCCTTTTTAAAAATTTAGATAGATTGCAAATAGGTTGCATATTTACATGATTGAAAGAGTGAAACAATGTTTAAGGTATGCAGTGTCATGCTCCCATCAACCTTCTCATTTATCTTCCTTCCTAAGTTTGTCGAGACAAACATAAGCAAATGAAGAAGATATATTCTTATTCCTTACTATTTCAGAAATAAAAGACCTCGTATTGTATCTAAAGTTATGCATCTTTAAAAAGAAAAGCATTTATTATGACAAACTTCAAACAAACAGCAAAGTTGGAAGATTTTTAACAATTGGAAGACCAACCAGTTCAGTTCAGTCACTCAGTCGTATCCAACTCTTTGCGACCCCATGAATCGCAGCATGCCAGGCCTCCTTGTCCATCACCAACCCCCGGAGTTTACTCAGGCTCATGTCCATTGAGGTGGTGATGCCATCGGAAGACCAACCATATGCCTGTAAATTTATATTTTACAATTAATGCTTTCCTATACTTGTCTTTCCACATACCTATTCGTTTTCTTCATTACTCTACCCTTCAATTCATTCCTTTTTTAAAAAAACGTATTTCAAAATAAATCACAGACATCATCACTCCTATGTAGTTCAGCCTGAAGATATTAGAGTTCAGTATTTGTGTGCAGAAATCTTAAGTGTACATCTGCCAATTGTGGCAAATGCACGTCCCTGTGACAGCCGGCTCCTTACCGTGATGTAGAACAACGCGATTTCCCAGCGGTGTCCCCTCATGACTCTTAGTCAATCCTATTCCCACCCCAGAGGCAGCCACTGTTCTGATATTTTTTTTTTTTACCACAGAGCAGTTTCATTTAACATCACATAAATGGAATCATATAGTTTATACTCCTTTATATAAGGCTTTTTTTCATGTAGTATAATGCTTTTAAGATTCATTATGTTGCATTGATCATAATACATTTTTTTTAATTGCTGAATAGGATGGTTTGTATTGGGATATCTTACCCCATAGACCAGTTTATTCATTCTCCTCTTGATAGACCCTAGTCTCTTTCTAATTTTTTGGCTGCTAACAGTCTATAAATGTTCTATTTTTTGTTACCATGTGATGCATGTTTTCATTTCTCTTGGGTGAATACTTAGGAGTGGAATTAGCAGGTTGTAGATAGGTGTCTTGGAGAAGGAAATGGCAACCCACTCCAGTACTCTTACCTGGAAAATCCCATGCGCAGAGGAGCTGGTAGGCTGCAGTCCATGGGGTCGCTAAAAGTCGGGCACGACTTGAGCAACTTCACTTTCACTTTTCACTTTCATGCATTGGAGAAAGAAATGGCAACCCACTCCAGTGTTCTTGCCTGGAGAATCCCAGGGACAGTGGAGCCTGGTGGGCTGCCATCTATGGGGTCACACAGAGTTGGACACGACTGAAGTGACTTAGCAGCAGTAGCATATACTTTTAGCCACTCTGGTGAATGTGTTCTGGTATTTAATGACGACTTTAGCTTGAGTTTCCCTGGCAGCTAATGATAATGGGTGCCTTCTCAGTGCCTATTCACCATTCACACATCTTTTGTGAATGGTCTTTCTCTCACCCATTTAAAAAAACTAGATTTTTTTAAATTTTAAAACGATCTTTTGTCCATTAAAAAAATTGAGTTGTTTATCTTTTATTATTGAGCTGTAGAAGTTCTCTCTTAGGTACGTGCTTTGTGATTATTTTCCCTTGGTTTGTGGCTTGCCTGTTCATTGTCCCTTTTGATGAGTATAAGTTTTAAAATTTTGAATTAGCTGTTTTTTTTAAGGTTTTTTGTTTTTTTCTGTCCTAGACACTTTTGACTGCCCCCTCACTGAGTCACAGACTCTTGCTCTTTCCTCTAAAATACTTATGACTTTAAATATTATTTGGGGCCCATGACTCATCTCAGGTTTTGAGTATCATCTGAGGTAGGAGTTAAAGTTCTTTTTTCCCCCATATCCCGTCCGTTATTTCAGGGTGACTTTTTGAGAACACTTTCTCTCTCCCATGGTATTACTTTGGTGCAATTGCGTGTATAATTTGAGTCAATTTACGGGCTCCATTATGTCCCACTTGTCCTTGTCAATCCTGTGCCAGAACTGCCTTCTTAGTATAAGTCCTCCTACTTTGTTTTATAACATTGCTTTGGTATTCTGGCCCTTCAAACTTTCATGTATATTTTATAGTCTACCTGTTTGGTTTTTTAAAAAAATTTTTTTAAGCTTTGAATTTTGCCAGTCTGAAAGGAAAGCAATGGTATTTCAGTGTTGTCTCTTCATTTCCATTTCTCTTATTGGTTGTGAGCTTGAGCATCACACAGACCTTCTAACAGGAGGAAGTGAGCTGGCTCAGACCGACTGGGGACAGAGCACCCCTGGGAGGGCCAGCAGCCGCCCTGCGTCCGCTCTCTTGCCTGGCCAGTCCCAGGGTCACGGCAGACATTTTCCTGAGTTTCATTCCTGCTTGCACTGTCCCAGTCCACACTTGGGAAGCCTCTGATCTCTTCCACGGGGTGGAAGGTGCTATATAGCACAGCTCAGCCAAGGAGCGACAGATTCTAGAGAATTCCGGCAGGAGACACAAGCCCAGATTTGGGGGCAGGGGACTTGGAAGTGAAAGGAAAGCCCCATGCCGCAAGCTCTCTGCTGGCTGTCCAGGCCGGACGTCTGCTTGGCAGCCCCAGTGCTCTGCCTCCGCTCACGGGCTCCCGTGACCACGCTCATGTGAGTGGACCGGGACAGCCAAACACATTACAGCCTGAGCGCTGGGACTGACCTCAACAAAGTGTCACGCTCAGCCCTCTGCATCTAGGTGTCTAAGCAAAGTGCTGGTCATTATTGAGAGGAAACAAGACAATGGAATTAATTTCAAATTAGAGGACAATATTTTCAAGTGTCCTCTCTGCCCCCAAGACCTGCCAGGTAGAGATCACCTTCTTTAACATGGATGGAAATTTGAAGATTTCCTGATAGACATTTTTTGGAACTAGAGCATGCCTTTTCATGGGTCTGCTGTCCTATTTAAGCAGAAAACTGCTATCTGCAGATCTGACACTTTTATTAGAGAAATAAGATATTACAAGCACTGTTTTCCTATAAGAAAAATATTAAACCAATAAATTTTATTATGTTATATACATACAGAAATACATAGGGTATGAGAAATTAAAGATAGTAATACAGATACAATGTAGAGATCACCCACCCTCAGAAACAGAGGATGAAGAAGCCTTTTAAAGACCTTATCTGCCTCCCCTGAGCCTATTCCTCTTCTTTTTCCCCAGTAGAAAGCCGCTGTATGGAATTTTGTGTTTATTATGTTACAGTGTTAACTACATGCTTCAGTGTTTTAAATTTATATAAATTTTTGATCTTTATGTAAATGGGCTCATACTATATGTACTCTATGATTTGCTTCCTTTTAATGTGGAAGCAAATCATAGAAGACATATAATACATTTAAATGCATAGAAATACATAGAGATTTTTAAAAGGTGGGTTCATTGAGGTATAAATTACATACAGTAAAACGCTCTTCTCAAAGTGTGCAGTTGAAATGTTGTGATGACTGCACACAGCTGCATAATAACCCCACCATCAAGGTAGACAGTGTTCCTGCCACTTCCCAAAGTTTCCTCACATCCCTAACGGCACTTCCTCCACCTGGCAACCAGATCTGTTTTCTGTCACTATGATCTTTTTCCTTTTCCAGAATATCAAAGAAATGAAATCTTACAATATGAAGGCTTTTTTCCAGCTTTATCCAGATATAATTGACATACAGCACTTAAGGTGAGCATTATAGTGATTTGACTCACGCTTACTGTGAAGTGACTACCACAATAAGTTTAGGTAAAATCTATCACCTCATAGATATGAAACCGTAAAGCAGATAATGTGTTTTTCCTTGTGGTAAGAACCCTTAGCCTTTATTCCCTTAGTAGTTCTCGTGTCATGTCCATCCGTGTTAGCTGTGGTTATCACGTCGTACCTTTACATTCCTAGCACTTATTTATCTTACTACTGGAAGTTTGTGCTTTTTGATCGCCTTCATCTAATATCACCTTCCCGCAATTCCCAGTTCTAACAATCACAATTCTGATATCTTTTTGTATGATTTTGTCCTTTCTCTATTTTTAAATATTTGAATTATTTGGGTTGTGGTTTTGCTATTGAGTTGCATGAGTTGATTGCATATTTGATATAGTAACTCATGATCAGATATATGATTTGCAGCTACTTTTTGGCATTCTGTAGGTTGTCTTTTGTGTTGATCATTTCTTCTGTGGTACAGAAACTTTTTAGTTTGGTGTAGCAACTCACTCTTTTTTGTGTGTGTGGCTTGTGATTTAGGGGTTGTATCTCATATCCAAAAAATCATTCCCCAGAACTGTCAAGAAGCTTTTTCCCATGTTTTCTTCTAGGAGTTTTATGGTTTCCAGTCTTATATTTCAGTCTTTAATCCAACTCAAGTTAATTTTTGTGAGGTGTAAGACAGTCTAATTTCATTCTGTCACACGTGAATATTCAGTTTCCTAGCACCATTTATTGAAGAGACTTTTTCTTTTCTCTACTGAGTATTCTTGCCCCTTTGTCAAATATTAGTTGGCCTCGTCTGCACTGGTTTAATTCTGGGCCCTCAGTCTGTCCCGCTGGTCTGCGTGTTTGTTTTTATGCGAGTATCTTACTGTTTTGGTTACTAAGGCTTCATAATGTAGCTGGAAATCAGGAAGCATGGTGCCTCCTTGCTCCTGTTTTTCAGGTGGGGGTCTTTTGCGTCTCCACATGTATTTTAGGATGGTTTTATCTAATTCTGTGATGCCACTAGGTAGTTCGGACATTTTAACTATTCTTCCTGTACGTGAACACAGGATAACTTTCCACTTATTTGTGTCTTCTTCAATTTCTTGCATCAGTGGCTTGTAGTTTTTAGTGTAGAGATCTTTTATCTTCCAGGTTAAGTTGATTCCTAGGTATTTTATGATTTTCCATGCAATTGTAAAAGGGATCGTTTTCATTATTTTCAGACAGTTCATGTTGATGTACAGAAGTGCTGCTGATTGTTTGAATGCTAACTCTGTATCCTGCAACTTTCCTGCATTCTCTGATTAGATCTAAAAGTTTTGGTGGAGAGTTTGGGTTTTTTATATACAAAACTGTATCATCTGAAAGTAGAGACTATTTCTGCGTCTTCCTTTCCGATTCTGATACCTTTTGTTTATCTTTGCCTGGTCTGGTCGTCCTGACTAGGACTTCCAGTATGATGTTGAGGAGGGGTGAGACGGGGCGCCCCTGTTGTGCTCCCAGGCTTAGAGGAAAAGATTCTAACCTCTCACCATTAAATATGATGTTAGCTGTGGGCGTGTCATATGTGGCTTTTATTATGTTGAGGTACGTTCCTTTTATGCCTACCTTGTTAAGGATTTATCATAAATGTTGAATTTGGTCAAATGCTTTTTCAGCATCTATTGAGATGATCATATGTTTTTTCATTCTATTCATGTGATGCAGCACATTGATTTTGTGAATATGGAACCATCTCTGCATCTGGAGGATAAGTCCCCTAAGATTGTGATGAATGGCCCTTTTAATATGCTGTTGAATTCAGTTTGCTAGTACATTACTGAAAATTGTTACATTTATATTCATCAGGAATATTGGCTTGTAGTTTTCTTTTCTGCTGTCTCCTTTTCTGGCTTTGGCACCAGGGTAATGATGACCTTGTAAATTTAGGGAGCATTCCCTCCTCTGTGATTTTTTAAGAAAAGTTTGAAAAGGATTAGTATTAATTCTTTTTTAAATGTTTAGTAAAATTCACCAGTGGAGCCATCTGGTACTAGGCTTTCCTCTAGTGGAAAATTTTTTATTATTAATCCAATCTCATTACTAGTAATTGGTCTGCTCAAATTTTCTTTCTTCCTGCAATCTTGGTGGGTTAAATATAATTTTTCCTTTTCTTCTGGGTCTTCAGTTTGTTGGTGAGTATTGTTCATAGTGGCTTCTTATGAGCCTGTGTGTAGCTGTGGTATTATAATTTTTCCTTTTCTTCTGGGTCTTCAGTTTGTTGGTGAGTATTATTCATAGTGGCTTCTTATGAGCCTGTGTGTAGCTGTGGTATTGGTTGTAATGTCTTCCTTTTCATTGAAAATAGTGTCAAGTTGGGTTTTCTCACTTTTTCCCCTGGTTTTTCAGTTCTGTCGTATTTTTTGAGTTCTAGGGCGTCTTTTTTTTTTTATGGTTTCTATATTTTTTTTGTTGAACTTGTTTTGACAATTTATTTTCCCAATTCTGTTTAGTTGCCTATAGGAGTGTTCTTGTAGTTCAGTAAACTTCTCTCAGAGGATTATTCTGCTTCTTTGTCTAACAGTTCTGAGATCTCCATTTCCTTTGGGTCAGTCGTTGGAGCTTAATTACTTTCACTTGGTGGCATCGTGCATGCCTAGTGTTTTGTGATTCTTTATTCCTTACTTTGGCGTGTTGGCACCGCACATTTGAATAAGCAGTGCCTTCTTCCAGACTGTACAGGCTCACGCTGGCAGAAGATGTCCTCCACCAAGTGCCTTCTTCCAGACTGACTTTACAGGCTCACGCTGGCAGAAGATGTCCTCCACCAAGTGCCTTCTCCCAGACTGTACAGGCTCACGCTGGCAGAGAACGTCCTCCACCAGTTGTCTCGGTCTGGGTTTCTGGACCCGTCTGCTAATAAAGTCCTCGGACAGTGGGGCTTGCTCTTAGGGTCTGTTTGAGGGAGAAGCCGCTGGTTGAGCGCTGAGATTGAGTAGGGGTAGGTGCTGCTGGCTGAGAACAGCTGGATAGGACAACTGGCTTGGTTCCCTGCCCTAGCGGGGCTGGAGGATGGGCTCCCCAGAGACCCCAGTTCCCTGGTCAAGCTTCCCAGATGCCTGGGACTGCATACTGTGCTCAGCAGTAGGTGAGGCTCTGGAAGCTTCCCTGCCCTTCAAGGTCAGCACAGCCAGCCCCAGGGCCTGCACAGCTCGTTGTCTGGGGACCCGGATCAGGCTAGGCTGTGCCCTGAATTCTTTGCGCAGATGGAGTCACTGGTCTTGCCTTGCAGAGGAGGAAAGCCGCAGGCTAGCCTCTCTGTTCAAACGCCTCTCTAAGCCAGCTCGTTGGATGGGTTCGGCAGCTCCTGTATGCTGTAGTTAGCTTCCCTGGTTGAGTGGGGTGAAGCAGTAGGCATGTCTATGAATGAGTTTTCCTACCAGAGTGCGGTGGGAGAACCAGCTCTAGGCACGGAAGGCTCTTTGCAGTCTTGAGTTGAGCCGTGCCCGAGTTCCTTGGCCGAGCAGTGCCAGGGGCTACACTCTGACGATCAGCCCTGTCTGCGGTACTCTCTGCTGGAGTGTTGTGGGCCCTGCACCTCGAGGTGTTCCCAGTCAGGGTTTCTGGCTGGGCGGAGCCGCACTCAGCGAGGGCCAGGCTCTGAATTAAGTCACGTGCCTTCCTGAAGCACAGGACTCTTCAAAGTCCATTAGGGCTCTCTGTGGTTTTGACTCAAGCTGACACACTCTCCAGTTTCCTGGCCGAGGCGAGCCACTGGTTTTGCTCTGCCCAAGGTCCGCTCCCCCACCTGAGTTCCATCCTGTGCCCGAGCGTCACGGGGCACTGCAGCTTCCACGTATCCAAGCGAGGCTCTCTGGCCAGGTGGGGCAGGGGCGATCACTCAGCCCTGGTTGTTGCAAGGCCCTTTCCTCTGCTTCAAAATCAGCTTCCTGGGGGTCCAGCCCCACGGCTGCCCCTGAAACCCCCGTGAGGCAAGACCGGATGGCATCGAGGCTCCCAAGAGGAGCTCCAGAGCCCGGGGGGAGCATGTCCACCGTGGGCTCCCTCTTCCCACTGGAGGCCCCCTTGGGCCCAGGGGTTGCATTGGCCCGGGCAGGGGCAACCCCGCTAAATGCAAGTCTGTCTTGGCCCCCGGGGGGCAGAGGGGCGGCAGCCTCACCTTTGTCCTGGGAGGGTCCCGCGGTGTCTTGTCCGTGAGCGGTTGTTGGCTGTGCCTGTGGGGAGAGAAGGGCCAGGAACAGCCCAAGTCACCGTCTTGCTGACATCCATCCTTCACTGTCGTCTTTTGTGTTAGGCTCTCTCCCTGAGCATAAAGGCTTGTGCAAACAGAGTTTTGCAAGGTCTTTTGCTTTCATTCTGTTGGGTGAACACCTACAGGTGGGTTTTCTGGACCCTATGATAGGCACATGTTTAAATTTGTAAGAAAAGGCCAGAGTGTTTTCTGTACCCTTTGGCCTCCCTGCCAGTAATATACGAGCTTTTCAGCTTTTCACACCCTCGCCACTGGTGGTAACGTCCGTCTTTATAGGCTTGGCCTTTCCGCAGCTCCGCAGTCGTATAGGTTTCCATTTGTATTTGCTTGATGGCAACACTGAGCATCTTTTTATGTGCTTATCGGTTATTTTCCACTTTTCTTTGTTCAAATGTTGGTTCAAACACTTTATTTTCACCGGTCTTTCAGCTGTCTTTTCATTTTAGTAAGGGCATCAAAGAACAAATCCTTTTAATTTTGAGGAAGTCCAATTTATCTTTTTTTTAATGGCTTTGCCTTTTATATTCTATTTAAAAATTCTTTGCCTTACTTTAGGTTATAAAACTTTTTTCCTGTGTTTTCTTTCAAAAGTTTTGTGATTTTACTTTTTACATTTAGGATTATGATCCATTTAGAGTTAATTTTTATATGTTGAGAGGAAATGGCAAAAGTTCTTTTCTTTCATGGAGATACTTAATATTCTGGTACTCTGAAAATCAATTGATTGTATATACCATGTATGGGTCTATTTTGGGATCAATTTGGTTTCTTTATTCTGTGTATTTTAATGCAGATACCATCTTGTTTGATTATTGAGTTTTATAGCGAATTAGGTGGTTTGTCTTCTTTCTTTTCCTTTTCAAAATGTTTGGCCTTTACACATAAAATATAGAATCCCCTCAGCAGTATCTGAAAGTGGCCTGCTGGAATTTTGATTGGCTTTACTCAAATCTACACGTCATCTGGGGATAATGGAGAACTTAATACTGAGTTGTTCAACCCATGACCGTGTGTCTCTCTCCACTAATTTCTGTCATGTAAACAGTTGTGTGAAATTTCAGTTTTCAGTTGTTTGTTGTTATTAATAGTATATAGAATTGGGCTGATTTTATATGTTGACATTTTATCCTGTGACCTTGCTAAATAAACTCATTATTGAGTTCTAGTAGCTTTTTCTTGTAATTCCTTAGGATTCTTTACATGGAGGGTCATGTTGCTGCAAATGAAGATAATTTTACTTTGTTCTTCTCAGATTTTATTATTTTTTTCTTTTCCTTACATTAGTATACTTCTTGTGACCTCCAGGGCAGTGATGAATAAATATATTGAGAGTAGATATCCTTGACTTACTCTCAATTTTAGGGGAAAATTCATTTTTTTAAATCACTAAATATAATAACATCAATCAGTTCAGTTGCTCAGTCCTGTCCGACTCTTTGTGACCCCATGGACTCCCTGTCCATCACCAACTCCCGGAGTTTACTCAAACTCATGTCCATCGAGTTGGTGATGCCATCCAGCCATCTCATCCTCTGGCGTCCCCTTCTCCTCCTGCCCCCAGTCCCTCCCAGCATCAGGGTCTTTTCCAGTGAGTCAGCTCTTCACATCTGGTGGCCAAAGTATTGGAGTTTCAGCTTCAGCATCAGTCCTTCCAAAGAACACCCAGGACTGATCTCCTTCAGAATGGACTAGGTGGATCTCCTTGCAGTCCAAGGGACTCTCAAGAGTCTTCTCCAAAAAAAGCATCAATTCTTTGGTGCTCAGCTTTCTTTATGGTCCAACTCTCACATCCATACATGACCACTGAAGAAACCATAGCTTTGACTAGATGGGCCTTTGTTGGCAACGAACTGGGGTCTCCTGCATTGCAGGTGGATTCTTTACCAGCTGAGCTATGAGGAAACCCCAATAATGACTATAGATCTTTCATTTTTCTTGTAGTGTAGCTAATTTACAATGCGTTAGTTTCAGGTGTACAGAAAAGTTATATGTGTAACTGAATAAATATTCTTTTTTGGATTCTTTGCCATTATAGGTTATTATAAGATATTGAGTATAATTCCCTGTGCTACACAGTATGCCCTTGTGTTTTATCTAGTCTATATATAATGATGTGTATATGTTAATCCCAAACTCCTAGCTATAGATCTTTTGCATATAACTTTATCATTTGAGGATATTCCTTTCTATTCCTATTGTGTTAATGTCTATCAGAAGCCATAGATTTTGCCAGATGTTTTTCTGCATCCAATGAGATGATCATAAAGATTTTCTTTATTAGTCTATTGACATGATTCATTATTACCATTATTATTATTTTGATTATTAAACCAATCTTACAGTCCTGGATTAAAACCTATTTGTTCATACTTTATTTTCCTTTTTACATATTAGTAGGTTTGATTTCTTAATACTTTGTTACAGATTTTTAATGCCTATGATCTTGAGTAATATTGGTCTGGAGTTTTACAAGAAATCCTTGTGTAGTTTTGGTATTAGTGTGATGCTGGGCTCGTAAAATGACTTAAGAAGTATTTCCTCCTTTCTACATTCTAGAAGTGTGTGTAATACTGTTATTTCAACGACCACTATTTGGTAGAATTAATCAGTGGAGTATATGGTCCTGCAGTCCTCTTTGTGGTTTAGGTTTTAACTACAAATTCACTGTATATTTAACAAATACACAGTTGGCCCTTGAACGACAGGCTTTAACGATGCAGGTCCACTTACGTGTGTGCTTAGTCACTCAGTCGTGTCTGACTTTGTGACCCCATGGACTGGAGTTCGCCAGGCTCCTCTGTCTGTGTGAATTCTCCAGGCAAGAACACTGGAGTGGGTTGCCATGCCCTCCTCCAGGGACTCTTCCCAACCCAGGGACTGACCCCAGGGCTCCCACACAGCAGGTGAATTCTTTACCATCTGAGTCACCAGAGAAGCCCAGGTCCACCTATAGCTGGGTTTTTTCATTAGTCCACACAATAGTCCTACGCCGGTTGGTTGAATCTACAGACGCAGAGCCGTGGATACAGAAGAACTGTGGATGGGGAGGAACCTTCTGTACAGAGGAGCAACTACACGTTATATGTAAATTTTCGACTGCAACGAGAGTCACCATCCCAGATCCCTACGTTGTTGTTCGAGTTTTGCTATTCGGGTTATCTGTTTCTTTTTGGCTGAGTTTTTGTACTTTGTGTCTTTTGATTTTAGTAAGTTGGCCAACACACTGGCACAAAGTTTTTAGTGGTATTTCCTTATTTTCCTTTTAATATGTGCAGTCAGTAAGATTGTTCCCCTATTTCATTCTTGATATTAGTCATGTGTATCATCTTTCTTTCTTCTTCCCTTGATCAAGCTGGTAGAACTTTGCTACTTTATTGATCTTTTCAAGAAATTAGTATTTCATTTCAGTGACTTTTCTCTTTTGTTTTCCTGTGATCTGTTTCATCGAGTTCTGCTTTTTAATATTTCCTTCTATCTTTGTACCTTGGGTTTAATTTGTTTTTCTTTTTCTAACTTCTCTAGATTATTAATAGAAACATTTCTTCTTTTTTAGTAAAAGCATTGATTGGATGATATAAATTTCCTTGTAAGCATTGTTTAGCTGTGTTCCAGAAAATTTATTATTTTGTTTTTCCATTTCCATTGAGTTTAGGAATGGGGTTTCTTGGTACTCCTTTCCCCACCGTGATGGCAGACCACAGTCCTCTGAAACAAGATAGGTTCCAGGGTTTAGGGGGTTTCCTGCTGCAGAGGCAGATGGTTTTGTTTCTTTTTTTAAAAGCCTTTTTTAAACATTTATTTTTGCGGTGCTACGTCCTTGCTGTGTGCGGGCTCCTCTCTAGCTGCAGGACAGGGCTTCTCGGGGCCGAGGCTGCTCCTGCTGCAGAGCATGGGCTCCAGGCACGTGGTCTCAGTACTGTGGTGCTCGGACTTAGGCGCCCTGCAGCATGTGGACCTTCCTGAACCAGGACTGAACCCGTGTCCCCTGCATTGGCAGGTGGGTTCTTAACCACTGGACCAGCGGGAAGCTCCTGCTTCTGTTTCTTAGCACAGACACGATTAGCCTCGTGGACCTTCCTGAACCAGGACTGAACCCGTGTCCCCTGCATTGGCAGGTGGGTTCTTAACCACTGGACCAGCGGGAAGCTCCTGCTTCTGTTTCTTAGCACAGACACGATTAGCCTCTAGGACGCGGGCCGGCTTCTTGTTTGTCCTCGAGCAGCCGCCAGTGGTGACCCTGTGCCTCTGCTGGGCTGAGGCTGCAGATGAACTCCCCAGAGCAGTCACTCTGCTCTTGAATCTGGGCAGTTTCTTCATGCCTCAGCCACCAAGAATGACATTCTCAGGGGTCCCACCCTCGTGAGCTTGTGGTGGAGGCCCACGCAGGAGAGGTGGCAAGTGGGTGCCATGCATCTCTGTTATACCAGCTCCCCCTTAGCCTTTAATCTGTTACAGTTTCGGTTGTTTTCTGTTTGACTGGTCTGTGAGGCTGACTCTTCTTCCTGCGCTCAGCCCAAGGCGAATCAGTTTGTGTGCCCGGGTCTGCTCAAGGGCCTTGGCACTCCTGGCAGTTACTTCACGTGGATATCTTGTGACATCAGCTCTCTGAAAGTTAAAAGAATAGTGCTGTGTAGTTTTTCTGTTGTTTCTCATTGTTCCGGGTGGGAGCGACATTTCGTGTGCTGTGTAGTTTTTTCCATTGTTTTCTCATTGTTCAGGGTGGGAGCGACATTTCGTGTGGCTTTCTACGTCCTAAGCAGCAGCGTCCCAACTTCTGTGTATGAGATCCATTTGTGCTGACGCTGGTGAAGGCAGCTCATCTATTTTGGCAGCTGCATGGTATTCACTATAAGCACTGCTCAAAACTCAGTTTCCACTTCCTGTTGATGAATGTTTCAGGTTTTTTTCTCTATTGCAAGCTATTCTACTATAATTGCTTTAAGAAATGTCTCCTGCTACACCTGTATTTCTCTTAGACATTCTAGGAAAGAAATTGCTGAGTCAGTGGGTAGATGCCATGACTCTACAGGTGTTACTGTTTACATCTTCACCTATGCTTGGGAGTATCCATGCTTAAAATTTTGCAAATCTTGTAGATAGAAAGTTATATGTAATTGTAGTTTCAGTTTGCATTTCTCTGATTAGTAATGAGATTTTTTTTCCCATATATTAATGGGTCATTCATCTTTCATCTTTTGTAAAATGATTCTTTTTGGGGGGATTCCATTTTTCTTTTGGGTTGTTCTTTCTTTTTACTCCATAGGAGTCATTTATATATTATTGATTATTGATGGTTGTCTGTTACATATATGATAAATATTGTCTTATATTTATAATTTGCTTTTTTATCTTTTCACAATGATCTTTGATGAATTGAAGTTTCCATTTTTCTTTAATTGGGCTACAGTTGCTTTACAATGTTGTGTTGTGTCTGCTGTACAGCAAACGGGATCAACTGGATTTATACATGTACCCCCTCCCTCGTGGACTCCCCGCTGCACTGCAGAGCCCCGTCTAGGTCACCAGAGCGCACTGGCTGAGCTCCCTGTGCTGCAGAGCAGGTTCCCACCAGGTGTCTGTTTTACACATGGCGGGCACATGTCAAGCCCAGTCTCCTAGTTCATCCCAGGCCCCTCCCCTCCGTGTCCACACATCTGTTCTCTACCATAGCTTCTCTATTCCTGCCCTACAAATAGCTTCATCTATACCATTTTCCTAAATTTCACATATACACGTTCATATACAGTATTTTTCTGTGTGACTTCACTCTGTATGACTCTAGGTCCATTCACATTTCTACAAAAGACCTAATATCATTCCTTTTTATGGCTGAGTAATATTGCATTGTAGTTATGTATCACATCTTCTTTATCTATTCATCTGTTGATGGACACTTAGGTTGCTTCCATGTCTTGGCTATTGTAAGTAGTGCTACAGTGAACACTGGGATGTATGTGTCTTTTTGAATTATGGTTTTCTGAAGGTATATGTCTACTACTGGAATTGCTTTCAAGATAGCTCAAATGGTAAGGAATCTACCTGCATGGCAGGTAGACCTGGGTTTGCTCCCTGGTTGGGAAGATGGTGATGGCCATTTGGACCAGTGTGATGTGATATCTCATTGTAGTTTTGGTCTGCATTTCTGTAAGAATTAGTGATGGGCATCTTTGCATATTGTTGGCCATGTGTCTTCTTTGGAGACATGTCTATCTAGATCTTTCACCCATTTTGTGATTGGTTTTTTTTTTATATTGAGTTTCATAAGCTGGTTGTATATTTTGGAGTTTAATCCATTGTCAGTTGCTTCATTTACAAATACTTTCTTCCATTCTAAGGATTGTCTCATTTATGGTTTTTTTTGCCATGCAAAAGCTTTAGTTAGGTTCTGTTTGTTTATTTTTGTTTTTAATTTTCATTACTTTAGAAGGTGGGTCAAAAAAGATCTTGTAGCAATTTATGTCAGAGTGTTCTGCCTATGTTTTCCTCTCAGAGTTTTATAGTGTCCGCTCTTCCATTCAGATCTTTAATCTATTTTGAGTTTATTGCTGTGTATTATGTTAGGGAGTGTTCTAATTTCATTATTTTACATGTAGCTGTCCTCGGAGAAGGCAATGGCACTCCACTCCAGTACTCTTGCCTGGCAAATCCCATGGATGGAGGAGCCTGGTAGGCTGCAGTCCATGGGGTCGCTAGGAGTCAGACACCACCAAGCGACTTCACTTTCACTTTTCACTTTCATGCATTGGAGAAGGAAATGGCAACCCACTCCAGTGTTCTTGCCTGGAGAATCCCAGGGACAGGGGAGCCTGGTGGGCTGCTGTCTATGGGGTCGCACACAGTTGGACATGACTGAAGCGACTTAGCAGCAGCAGTAGCAGCAGCAGCAGTCCTGTTTTCCTAGCAGCACTTATTGAAGAGACTGTCTTTTCTCCACTGTATATTCTTGTCTCCTTTGTCATCAGTTAGGTGACCAGAGGAACATGGATTTATCTCTGGCCTTTCTATATTGTCAACTGGCCTGTATTTCTGTTTTTGTGCCAGTACCACACTGTCTTGATGACTGTGGCTTTGTAGTATAGTCTGAAGTCAGGGAGCCTGATTCCTCCTGCTCTATTTTTCTTCCTCAAGATTACTTTGATTACTTATAGTCTTTGGCCTTCCCTCAGAGCTCAGTTGGTAAAGAATCTGCCTGCAATGCAGGAGTCCCTGGTCTGACTCCTGGGTCGGGAAGATCCGCTGGAGAAGGGATAGGCTACCCACTGCAGTATTCTTGGGCTTCCCTGGTGGCTCAGCTGGTAAAGGATCCGCCTGCAATGTGGGAGACCCTGGTTCTATCCCTGGGTCAGGGAAACCCCTGGAGAAGGGAACGGCTACCCACTCCAGGATTCTGTATTCTGGCCTTGAGAATTCCTTGGACTATACAGTCCACGGGGTCCCAAAGAGTGGGACACGACTGAGTGACTTTCACTTTCACTTGAAGTCTTTATTGGTTTCATACAAATTATAAGATTTTCTATTCTAGTTCTGTAAAAAAATGCCATTGGTGGTAATTTTATAAGGATTTCATTGAATCTGCAGATTCCTTTGGGTCATTTTAGTCATTTTGGCAACAATGCTTCTTGCAAACCAAGAACATGCTATATCTTTCCGTCTGTTTGGGTCATCTTTGATTTCTTTCATCAGTGTTTCTGAGTAGAGGTCTTTTGCCTCTTTAGGTAGGTTTATTCCAAGATATTTTATTCTTTTTGTTGCAGTGGTAAATGGGATTGTTTCCTTCATTTCTGTTTATGATCTTTTGCTGCCAGTGAATGAGAGTGCAAGGGGCTTCTGTGCATTAACTTTGTATCCTGCAACTTTACCAAATTCATTGATTAGCTCTAATAAGTTTTCTCATAGCATTTTTAGGATTTTCTGTGTTTAGTATCATGTCACCTGCAAACAGAGACAGTTTTACCTCTTTTCCAACCTGAATTTCTTTTATATTTTTTTCTTATTTCTGTGGCTAGGCTTTCCAGCACTATTGAATAGGGATGAGAGCAGGCGCCCTTGTCTTGTTCCTGATTTTAGAGGAAACGCTTTCAGGTTTTCACCACTGAGAATGATGTTTGCTGTGGGCTTTGTCATATATGTCAGTTTTCATTCCAATCCCAAAGAAAGGCAATGCCAAAGAACGCTCAAACTACTGCACAACTGCACTCATCTCACACGCTAGCAAAGTAATGCTCAAAATTCTTCAAGCCAGGCTTCAACACTATGTGAACTGTGAGCTTCCAGATGTTCAAGCTGGATTTAGGAAAGGCAGAGGAACCAGAGATCAAATTGCCAACATCCGTTGGATCATCAAAAAAGCAAAAGAGTTCCAAAGAAACATATGCTGCTGCTGCTAAGTCACTTCAGTCGTGTCCAACTCTGTGCGACCCCATAGACGGCAGCCCACCAGGCTCCACCGTCCCTGGGATTCTCCAGGCAAGAACACTGGAGTGGGTTGCCATTTCCTTCTCCAATGCATGAAAGTGAAAAGTGAAAGTGAAGTTGGTCAGTCATGTCCGACTCTTCGTGATCCCATGGACTGCAGGCCACCAGGCTCCTCGGTCCATGGGATTTTCCAGGCAAGAGTACTGGAGTGGGGTGCCATTGCCTTCTCCAAAGAAACATCTACTTCTGCTTTATTGACTATGCCAAAGCCTTTGAGTGGATAACAACAAACTGTGGAAAATCCTTAAAGAGATGGGAATACCAGACCACTTGACCTTGCTCCTGAGAAATCTGTATGCAGCTCAGGAAGCAACAGTTAGAACTGGACATAGAACAACAGACTGGTTCCAAATCGGGAAAGGAGTACATCAAGGCTGTATATTGTCACCTTGCTTATTTAACTTATATGCAGAGTACATCATGCAAAATGCTGGGCTGGATGAAGCACAAAATGGTATCAAGATTGCCAGGAGAAATATCAATAACCTCAGATATGCAGATGATATCACCCTTATGGCAGAAAGTGAAAAAGAACAAAAGAGCTTCTTGATGAAAATGAAAAAGGAGAGTGAAAAAGTTGGCTTAAAAACTCAACATTCAGAAAAGTAAGATCATGGCATCCAGTCCCATCACTTCATGGCAAATAGATGAAGAAACAGTGGAAACAGTGTCACACTTTATTTTTCTGGGCTCCAAAATCACTGCAGATAGTGACTGCAGCCATGAAATTAAAAGATGCTTGCTCCTTGGAAGAAAAGCTATGACCAACCTGCCGCTGCTGCTGCTAAGTCGTGTCAGTCGTGTCCGACTCTGTGCGACCCCATAGACGGCAGCCCACCAGGCTCCCCCGTCCCTGGGATTCTCCAGGCAAGAACACTGGAGTGGGTTGCCATTTCCTTCTCCAATGCATCAAAGTGAAAAGTGAAAGTCAAGTCGCTCAGTCGTGTCCGACCCTTTGAGACCCCACAGACTGCAGCCTACCAGGCTCCTCCATCCATGGGATTTTCCAGGCAAGAGTACTGGAGTGGGGTGCCATTGCCTTCTCCATGACCAACCTAGACAGCATATTAAAAAGCAGAGATATTACTTTGCCAAAAAAGGTCCGTCTAGTCAAAGCTATGGTTTTTCCAGTAGTCGTGTATGGATGCGAGAGTTGGACTATAAAGAAAGCTGAGTGCCCAAGAATTGATGCTTTGGAACTGTGGTGTTGGAGAAGACTCTTGAGAGTCCCTTGGACTGCAAGGAGATCCAACCAGTCCATCCTAAAGGAGATCAGTCCTGGGTGTTCATTGGAAGGACTGATGCTGAAGCTGAAACTCCAATACTTTGGCCACCTGATGTGAAGAACTGACTCATTGGAAAAGACCCTGATGCTGGGAAAGATTGAAGGCAGGAGGAGAAGGGGCTGACAGGATGAAACGGTTGGATGGCATAAATGACTCGATGGACATGAGTCTGAGCAAGTTCTAGGAGTTGGTGATGGACAGGGAGGCCTGGTGTGCTGCAGTCCATGGGGTCGCAAAGAGTTGGACATGACTGAGCGACTGAACTGAACTGATTGAGGTTCTCCTATGTTATGTGCATAAATATTTATAATTTTTGTCTTCTGGGATTGAGACCTTGATCATTATGTGTTGTCCTTCATTTCTTGTACCAGTCTTTATTTAAAGTCTAGTTAGTCCTATATGAGTATTGCTACTCCAGCTTTCTTTTAATTTCTATTTGCATGGAATGTCTTCCCATTCCCTCACTTTCAGTCGTAAGTGTCCTTGAGTGTGAAGTGGGCTCTTTTGACAGCATAGCTATGGGTCTTGTTTTGGTACCCATTCAGCCAGTCTGTGTCTTTTGGTTGATGCGCTTAATCCATTTAATTTGAGGTAATTATCAATATGTTTGATCTTATTACCATTGTCTTTATTGTTTTGGGTTTGTTTTTGCAGGTTTTCTTCTTCTTGTGTTTCTTGCCTGGAGAAGTTCCTTTAGCATTTGTTGTAAGGGTGGTTTAGTGGTGCTGAATTCTTGTAGCTTTTGCTTGTCCGTAAAGTTTTTGATTTCTCTGTTGAATCTAAATGAGATACTTACTGGGTTGATTAATCTTGGTGGAAGGTTTTTCCATTTCATTGCTTTAAATATTTCCTGCCACTCCTTTCTGGTCTGCTGAGTTCCTGCTGAAAAATCAGCTGATAAGTTGTGATATAATTGCATTTAGTATTTTCTTTTTGTATCTTATTTAAGGATCATTTTCCTGCTCCAAACTTGTAACTGCATTTCTGATAAAGTTTTTGATGTTTTGCTTTTTACATTTATGTTTTTAATCCACTTATCAGTTTTTAAGCTAAAAAATGTGTACATGGTATGAGAAGTAGGGACTCAAAGTCATTTCCTCCCATGTGGATAACCTAATCTCCATATTAATGAATGGTGTGTCTTTCCTGGACTCATCTGCAGTACCACCTTTGCAAAGTATCAGCTGTCTGTATTTGGGATTATTTTCAGTTTCTCTCTTTTGGTCTATTTTTCTGTTTATTTCTGTGCCAATACCACATTATAGCTTTATGATGCATGCATGCTAAGTCACTTCAGTTGCGTCTGACTCTGCAACCTTATAGACTGTAGCCTGCCAGGCTCCTCTGTCCATGGAATTCTCCAGGCAAGAACACTGGAGTGGGTTGCTGTGCCCTCCTCCATAGGATCTTCCTGAGCCAGGGATCGAACCCGAATCTCTCAAGTCCTACACTGGCAATTGGGTTCTTTACCACTAGCACCACCTAGGAAGCCCAGTTTTATGATAAGTCTTGTCTAATGGGAGAAATCTCTATATCTTGTAATGTTTGATTTTAAGAATATCTTTGCTCTTCTTGACCCTTTTTTCATATACATTTAGAATAATTTTGTTGATTTCTATAAGAATCTCTATTGAATATTGAGTAAGAACTGCATTTTGTTTTAGTAAATAATTTAGAAAGTATAGATATTTTCACAATACCGAGTGTCTTGGTCATTAAAAGACATAAGATAAGATCAGATCAGATCAGTCGCTCAGTCATGTCCGACTCTTTGCAACCCCATGAATTGCAGCACGCCAGGCCTCCCTGTCCATCACCAACTCCCGGAGTTCACTGAGACCCACGTCCATGGAGTCAGTGATGCCATCCAGCCATCTCATCCTCTGTTGTCCCCTTCTCCTCCTGCCCCTAATCCCTCCCAGCATCAGAGTCTTTTCCAATGAGTCAACTCTTCGCATGAGGTGGCCAGAGTACTGGAGTTTCAGCTTAAGCATCATTCCTTCCAAAGAAATCTCAGGGCTGATCTCCTTCAGAATGGACTGGTTGGATCTCCTTAAGACATAGCTCTCCGTTTATTTAGTTATCTTCTTTAATGTTTTGAAAACTCCATGAAGGGCATGCATGTCTCTCATTAGTTTACTTCTAGGTATACAGTCAGCAAAAACAAGACCGGGAGCTGACTGTGGCTCAGATCATGAACTCCTTATTGCCAAATTCAGACTTAAATTGAAGAAAGTGGGGAAAACCACTAGCCCATTCAGGTATGACCTAAATAAAATCCCTTATGATTATACAGTGGAAGTGAGAAATAGATTTAAGGGCCTAGATCTGATAGATAGAGTGCCTGATGAACTATGGAATGAGGTTCATGACATTGTACAGGAGACAGGAATCAAGACCATCCCCATGGAAAAGAAATGCAAAAAAGCAAAATGGCTGTCTGGGGAGGCCTTACAAATAGCTGTGAAAAGAAGAGAAGCGAAAACCAAAGGAGAAAAGGAAAGATATAAGCATCTGAATGCAGAGTTCCAAAGAATAGCAAGGAGATATAAGAAAGCCTTCCTCAGTGATCAATGCAAAGAAATAGAGGAAAACAATAGAATGGGAAAGACTAGGGATCTCTTCAAGAAAATTAGACATACCAAGGGAACATTTCATGCAAAGATGGGCTCGATAAAGGACAGAAATGGTATGGACCTAACAGAAGCAGAAGATATTAAGAAGAGATGGCAGGAATACACAGAAGAACTGTACAAAAAAAGAGCTTCATGACCCAGATAATCACGATGGTGTGATCACTCACCTAGAGCCAGACATCCTGGAATGTGAAGTCAAGTGGGTCTTAGAAAGCATCACTATGAACAAAGCTAGTGGAGGTGATGGAATTCCAGTTGAGCTATTTCAAATCCTGGAAGATGATGCTGTGAAAATGCTGCACTCAATATGCCAGCAAATTTGGAAAACTCAGCAGTGGTGACAGGACTGGAAAAGGTCAGTTTTCATTCCAATCCCAAAGAAAGGCAATGCCAAAGAATGCTCAAACTACTGCACAATTGCACTCATCTCACATGCTAGTAAAGTAATGCTCAAAATTCTCCAAGCCAGGCTTCAGCAATACGTGAAGCATGAACTTCCTGATGTTCAAGCTGGTTTTTGAAAAGGCAGAGGAAACCAGAGATCAAATTGCCAACATCCACTGGATCATGGAAAAAGCAAGAGAGTTCCAGAAAAACATCTATTTCTGCTTTATTGACTGTGTGGATCACAACAAACTGTGGAAAATTCTGAAAGAGATGGGAATACCAGACCATCTGACCTGCCTCTTGAAAAACCTATATACAGGTCAGGAAGCAACAGTTAGAATTGGACATGGAATAACAGACTGGTTCCAAATAGGAAAAGGAGGACGTTAAGGCTGTATATCATCACCCTGCTTATTTAACTTCTATGCAGAGTACATCATGAGAAACGCTGGGCTGGAAGAAGCACAAGCTGGGAATTCTCCCGGGAATCAAGATTCCCGGGAGAAATATCAATAACTTCAGATATGCAGCTGACACCACCCTTATGGCAGAAAGTGAAGAGGAACTAAAAAGCCTCTTGATGAAAGTGAAAGAGAAGAGTGAAAAGGTTGGCTTAAAGCTCAACATTCAGAAAACGAAGATCATGGCATCCAGTCCCATTGCTTTATGGGAAATAGATGGGGAAACAGTGGAAACAGTGTCAGACTTTATTGTTTTGGGCTCCAAAATCACTGCAGATGGTGATTGCAGCCATGAAATTAAAAGATGCTTATTCCTTGGAAGGAAAGTTGTGACCAACCTATACAGCATATTTAAAAGCAGAGACATTACTTTGCCAAGAAAGGTCCATCTAGTCAAGGCTATGGTTTTTCCTGTGGTCACGTATGGATGTGAGAGTTGGACTGTGAAGAAAACTGAGCACTGAAGAATTGATGCTTTTGAACTGTGGTGTTGGAGAAGACTCTTGAGAGTCTCTTGGACTGCAAGGAGGTCCAACCAGTCCATCCTAAAGGAGATCAGTCCTGGGTGTTCATTGGAAGGAATGATGCTGAAGCTGAAACTCCAATACTTTGGCCACCTCATGTGAAGAACCGACTCATTTGAAAAGACCGTGATGCTGGGAGGAATTGGGGGCAGGAGGAGAAGGGGACGACAGAGGATGAGATGGCTGGATGGCATCACTGACTTGATGGACATGAGTTTGAGTGAACTCTGGGAGTTGGTGATGGACAGGGAGGCTTGGAGTGCTGAGATTCATGAGGTCACAAAGAGTTGGATACAATTGAGCGAGTGAACTGAACTCAACTGAGGTATTTTATAGTTTTTATCGCTACTACAATGGCATTTAAAATATAATTCTTTTTATTTTTTGGTGAATAAATGTAGTTGATTTTTTTCAAGTTTATATTATATCTAGAAATTTAGTTCTTTTATTCACACAAGATTGGTGAATGCTAAACATCATTTTGCTCCTTTATGTTGCTGAGTGGTGGTGTCTGGTGTGGGCGTAGCGCAGATATTGCTACTGAAGAACACCTGGGCAGTTTCTAGTTTTAGGCTGTTATGACGAAAGATGCTATCAGATTAATTGTGCATGGTTAAAAGTCATTTTAAATGCTTCTGTGATCTTGCATGGTTAAAGTAAATAGTTTTAAAGATGTAATGATACCCTTTGCTAACATACTTAGGACATCTTTCTCCTAAGCCTAAGAACTTGACCCCTGAGTTTGTAACAGCCATGCAGTGAACCGAACCATATTGAAGGATGTCATTATTAAATTTCTCCAGCTTCATTTAAAATAATAAAACAAACAGAAGAGGCTGCTATGAACATATGTATAAAAGTTTATGCATGAAATAAGCTTTCTGTTATCTTGGTTAAGAACTATTCTGAATGCTTACTTTTTCTTGAGAAAGCTTTGGCAATTAGTGTTACTAGGAATTCATCAATTTTGTTTAATTTTGGATGTTTTCAAATTTATTATCACAGAGTTCATGGTATTCACTTATTACCTTTTCAATCCCTGCTGCTTCTGTAGATATTTATGTCTACTTTTTCATTCCTAAGATAGTTCATTCTTTTTCTTGGTGTATCTCATTGAAGAACCAACTCTTGGTTTTGCTTATATGTATGTTTGATATGTGTTGATTATGTCAAACATAACAGTGTAGGTGAAAAAAATTAAAAAGCAGTTTTATTTTCTGTCTTGCATTGTTCCTTTAAATTTTGTCCAGATAAAGAGAGCCGTCCACTTGCCCTGGGTGGAAATTGAGAGGCCGCATAGCTCAGGGCGTCTCACCTGCAGCACTAACGTTTGCAGCCAGGGAGCTCTTTGGTGTGAGGGTCTGTCCCGGGCGTGTAGGAAGGCTAGCAGCACCCTGGCCCCCACCTACGACGTGCTCGTGGTGCTCACAGCGAGAGAAACCCGGAGCACCCGAGGATGCTGTTAAATGTCCCCGGGGACAAAATGCTTCCGGTCGAGAGCCACTGCCGCGGCTTTTGTGTTCAGTCTTAGAAAACATCAAGTTCTAGAATGGCCTCATTTCTAATTTTTTTAAATTTACGTTTAATGGAAGGGTAATTGCTTTACATACCGTGTTGGTTTCTGCCGCATCGACGTGAACCAGCCATCGGCATACACGTGTCCTCTCCCCCTGAACTTCCCTCCGCCTCCCTCCCCATCCCCGTGGGTGTCCCAGAGCCCCGGGTTGAGCTCCCTGAGTCACACAGCAAACCCCACTGGCTGTCTGCTTCACGGATGGTGGTGTGTGTCTCCATGCCCCTCTCTCCGTTTGCCCCACTCTCTCCTCTCCCCACCCCCAGGTCCATAAGGCTGTTCTCTGAGTCTCCAAGGCTGCCCTGCAAATAGTACCATCTTTCTAGGTTCCCTATATACATAGCATTAATACATGATATTTGTTTTTCTCTTTCTGACTTCACTCTGTATAATCAACTCAACCACCTCATTACACGGACTCAGATGCATTCCTTTCTATGGCGGAGTAATGTCCCATATGTACCACAACCTCCTTATCCATTCATCTGTCAATGGATATGTAGGTCAACTGTGTGTCCTGGCTGTTGTAAACAGCGCTGCAGTGAACACTGGGGTTCATGTGTCTCTTTCGTTATGTCTTTCTCAGGGAATGTGCCCAGTCCTGGGATTGCTGGGTCATATGGTAGTTTTATTCCTAGTTTTTAAAGAATTTTCATACTGTCTTCCATAGTGGCTGTATCAATTTACATTTCCATAGACAGTGCAGGAGTGTTCCCTTTTCTCCACATCCTCTCCAGCATGTGTTGTTTGTAGATTTTCTTGAGGATGACCGTTCTGACTGGTGTGAGTTGATAGCTCATTGTACTTCTGCTTTGCATTTCTCTAATAATGACCGATGTTGAGCATCTTTTCATGTGTTTATTAACCATCTGTATGTCTTCTTTGGAGAAATCTCTGTTTGGGTCTTTTGCCCACTTTTTGATTGGGTTGTTAATTTTTCTGGTATTGAGTTGCATGAGCTGCTTGTATATTTTGGAAATTAATTCTTTGTCAGTTTCACTTGCTATTATTTTCTCTCATTCTGAAGGTTGTCTTTTCACCTTGCTTATAGTTTCCTTGGCTTTGCGAAGTGTTGCACTCAGTATGTCAGCAAATTTGGAAAATTCAGCAGTGGCCACAGGACTGGAAAAGGTCAGTTTTCATTCCAATCCCAAAGAAAGGCAATGCCAAAGAATGCTCAAACTACTGCACAATTGCACTCATCTCACATGCTAGTAAAGTAATGCTCAAAATTCTCCAAGCCAGGCTTCAGCAATACGTGAAGCATGAACTTCCTGATGTTCAAGCTGGTTTTTGAAAAGGCAGAGGAAACCAGAGATCAAATTGCCAACATCCACTGGATCATGGAAAAAGCAAGAGAGTTCCAGAAAAACATCTATTTCTGCTTTATTGACTATGCCAAAGCCTTTGACTGTGTGGATCACAATAAACTGTGGAAAATTCTGAAAGAGATGGGAATACCAGACCACCTGACCTGCCTCTTGAGAAACCTATATGCAGGTCAGGAAGCAACAGTTAGAACTGGACATGGAACAACAGACTGGTTGCAAATAGGAAAAGGGGTACGTAAAGGCTGTATATTGTCACCCTGCTTATTTAACATATATGCAGAATACATCATGAGAAAAGCTGGGCTGGATGAAGCACAAACTGGAATTAAGATTGCTGTGAGAAATATCAATAACGTCAGATATGCAGATGACACCACCCTTATGGCAGAAAGTGAAGCAGAACTAAAGAGCCTCTTGATGAAAGTGAAAGAGGAGAGTGAAAAAGTTGGCTTAAAGCTCAACATTCAGAAAACAAAGATCATGGCATCCAGTCCCATCACTTCCTGGGAAATAGATGGGGAAACACTGGAAACAGTGGCTGACTTTATTTTTGGGGGGCTCCAAAATCAGTGCAGATGGTGATTGAAACCATGAAATTAAAAGATGCTTACTCCTTGGAAGGAAAGTTATGACCAACCTAGGTAGCATATTGAAAAGCAGAGACATTACTTTGTCAACAAAGGTCTGTCTAGTCAAGGCTATGGTTTTCCAGTAGTCATGTATGGATGTGAGAGTTGGACTATAAAGAAAGCTGAGTGCAGAAGAATTGATGCTTTTGAACTGTGGTATTGGAGAAGACTCTTGAGAGTCCCTTGGACAGCAAGGAGATCCAACCAGCCTATCCTAAAGGAGATCAGTCCTGGGTGTTCATTGGAAAGACTGATGTTGAAGCTGAAACTCCAATACTTTGGCCACCTGATATGAAGAACTGACTCATTGGAAAAGACCCTGATGCTGGGAGGGATTGGGGGCAGGAGGAGAAGGGGATGATAGAGGATGAGATGGCTGGATGGCATCACCAACTCAATGGACAGGAGTTTGGGTATACTCCAGGAGTTGGTGATGGACAGGGAGGCCTGGTGTGCTGCGGTTCATGGAGTCACAAAGAGTTGGACACGACTGAGTGACTAAACTGAACTTGCTGTGCAAAAGCCTTTAAGTTTAATTTGATTCCCCTGTTTTGTTTTTTTTTTTTTTAATTTCCATTACTCTAGGAGATGGGTCATAGAGGATTTTGCTGTATTTATGTCACAGAGTGGTCTGCCTATGTTTTCCTCTAAGAGTTTTATAGTTTCTGGTCTTACCCTTGGATTTCATGGAGATCAAACCAGTCTATCCTAAAGGAAATCAGTCCTGAATATTCATTGGAAGGACAGATGCTGAAGCTGAAGCTTCAATACTTTGGCCACTTGATGTGAAGAACTGACTCACTAGAAAAGACACTGATGCTGGGAAAGATTGAAGGTAGGAGGTGAAGGAGACAACAGAGGATGAGATGGTTGAATGGCGTCACCAACTTCATGGACACGAGCTTGAGAAAGCTCAGGGAGTTGGTGATGGACAGGAAAGCCTAGCGTGCTTCAGTCCATGGGGTTGCAAAGAGTCAGACATGACTGCTGAATTGACTGACTGACTGGTCTTGCATTAGTGGCTTTATCCATTTTGAGTTTATCTTTGTATATCGTGTTTGAGAGTGCTCTAATTTGATTCTTTTACATGGAGCTGTCCAGTTTTCCCAGGGCCTCCTTTGTCAGAGTGAAGGTGCCTGTAGTTGTGTGAGCTTATCTCTGGGATTCCTGTCTTCTTCTTGGTTTATATTTCTGTTTTTGTGCCAATGCCATACTGTCTTGATGACTGTAGCTTTGTAGTATAGTCTGAAGTCAGGAAGGTTAATTCCTCCAGCTTCATTCTTCTTTCTCAAGACTGCTTTGGCTATTTGGGATCTTTCTTGTTTCCATATGAATTGATGAATTGTGAAATTTTTTGTTCTAATTCTGTGAAATATGCCATTGGTAATTTGATAGGGCTCACACTGAATCTGTAGATTGCATTTGGTAGTATAGTCATTTTCATAGTATTGATTCTTCCAACCCGGGAAACATAGAATATCTCTCTGTCTGTTTATATCATCTTTGATTGCTTTCATCATTTTCTGTATACAGAAAACAACAAGACAAAAACTTCTGTTTTTCTCTCCTTAGATAGGGTTATTCCCAGGTATTTTATTCTTCTTGCTATGGTAAATGGGGTTGATTTCTTAATTTCTCTTTCTGATTTTTTGTTGTTAGTGTATAGAAATGCAAGTGATTTCTGTGTATTGATTTTGTATCCTGTGACTTTACTAAATTCACTGATTAGCTCTAGTAGTTTCCTGATAGTATTTTTAGGTTTTTCTATGTATAGTATCATGTCATCTGCCAACAGTGAGAGTTTTACTTCTTTTCCAGTCTGGATTCCTTTTATTTCATTTTCTTCACTGATTGCCGTCACTAGGACTTCCAAAACTATGTTGAATGATACTTGTGAGAGTGGGCGTCCTTGTCTTGTTCCTGATATTAGAGGGAATGCTTTCAGTTTTTCACCATTGAGAATGATGTTTGCTGTCAGTTTATCATATATGGCCTTTATTATGCTGAGGTAGGTTGCTTCTACACCCATTTTTTGGAGAGTTTTTTTTGTCATAAATGGGTGCTGAATTTTGTTGAAAGCTTTTTCTGCATCTATTGAGATTATCGTATGGTATTTATGTTTCCATTTGTTAATATGGTGTATCATATTGATTTGCGTATATGAAGAACCCTTGCATCCCTGGCATAAACCCTACTTGATCATGGAGTGTGAGCTTTTTAATGTGTTGTTGGATTCTGTTTGCTAGAATTTTGTTGAGAATTTTTACATCTATGTTCATTAGTGATATTGGCCTGTAGTTTTCTTTCTGTTGTGATGTATTTGTCTGGTTTTGGTGTCAGGATGATTGTTGCCTCACAGAATGAATTTGGAAGTATTGCTTCCTCTGCAATTTTTTGAAGAGTTTCAGAAGGATAGGCATTAGCTCGTCTCTAAATACTTGATAGAATTCACCTGTGAAGCCATCTGGCTCTGGGCTTTTTTTTTTTTTGGCAGATTTTAATCACAGTTTCTATTTCAGTGTTTATAATTGGTTTGCTCATAATTTCTAATTCTTCTTGGTACAGTCTTGGAAGGTTGAACTTTTCTAAGCATCTATCCATTTCTTCCAAGTTGTCCCTTTTATTGGCATATAGTTGCTCGTCATAGTCTTCTATGATCTTTTGTAATTCTGTGTTGTCTGTTGTGGCCTCTCCTTTTTCATTTCTAATTTTGTTGACTTGATTCTTCTCCCTTTTTTTTTCTTGATGAGCCCGGCTAATAGTTTGTTAATTTTGTTTATCTTCTCCAAGAGTCAGCTTGTAGTTTTATTAATCTCTACTGTTGTTTCCTTCATTTCTTTTTCAATTATTTCTGCTTGGATCTTTATGACTTCTTTCCTTCTAGGAAACTTGGGTTTTTTGGTTCTTCTTTTTCCAGTTGTTTTAGGTGCAAAGTTAGGTTGTCTACTTGATGTTTTTCTTTTTCTTACGATAGGATTGTATTGCTAATAAACTTCCCTCTTAGAACTACTTTTGCTGCATCCCAAAAGTTTTGGGTCACCGTGTTTTCATGACAAATGATAAGTGCAAAATCAGAGAAATAATAACAGGAACAATGGAACACACACAAACAAAACCAAAAGTCCAAAGAAAAGGAAGTACAAGAGAGTGACCCACTGAACAAAGAAAATAAAAAATCACATCAACCATTTAAAAACAAGACTAACTAAAACACAAACTGGAGAACAAAACCAAAGCAGGGGGCCAAGTGGGCACCCTACAAAGAGGGCAAAATAAAGTAACAAACATGATGAAGAAAGAAAGAAAAGGAAGCACAGAAGGATAGAAAATAGAAAAACAAAGTTACATAGAAGTATATAAAAAAGGTTTATATATATGTAAGAATAACTACAGCAGGAAAAGAATAAGAAAAACAAAAGGAAAAATAAAAAAGAAAGAAAAACCCCACAGAACTGCAAAAAGCCAACATAGAAGTATATGAAGGAAATAAAAAGTGTGATTTAAAAAGAAAGAGTTCTCAAAAGCTTAACTGGAAAGATAAAGATCGTGTATTAATGTGTCTGTATATATATGGAATCTAGAAAGATGGTACTGATGAATTTATTTGCAAGGCAGCAATGGAGAAACAGACATAGAGAACAGACTTGTGGACATGGGAGAGGGGAGGAGAGGGTGAGACTATGGGGAGAGTAACATGGAAACTTACATTACCATGTGTAACTGCTGCTGCTGCTAAGCCACTTCAGTTGTGTCCGACTCTGTGCGACCCCATAGACAGCAGCCAACCAGGCTCCCCTGTCCCTGGGATTCTCCAGGCAAGAACACCGGAGTGGGTTGCCATTTTCTTTTCCAATGCATGAAAGTGAAAAGTGAAAGTGAAGTCGCTCAGTCGTGTCCGACTCAGCGACCCCATAGACTGCGGCCCACCAGGGTCCTCCTTCCATGGGATTTTCCAGGCAAGAGTCCTGGATTGGGGTGCCATTGCCTTCTCCGTACCTGTGTGAAGTAGATAGCTAATGGGAATTTGCTGTATGACTCAGGAAACTCACACAGGGGCTCTGTAACAACCTAGAAGGGTGGGATGAAGGGAGGTTCTAGAGGGAGGGGACATATATACATCTGTGGTTGATTCATGTCAATATTTCGCAGAAAACAAAAAAATTCTGTAAAGCAATTATCCTTCAATTAAAAAAAAAAAAGCTTCAGATCAGATCAGATCAGATCAGTCACTCAGTGGTGTCCGACTCTTTGCCACCGCATGAATCACAGCACGCCAGGCCTCCCTGTCCATCACCAACTCCCAGAGTTCACTCATACTCATCTCCATTGAGTCAGTGATGCCATCCAGCCATCTCATCCTCTGTTGTCCCCTTCTCCTCCTGCCCGCAATCCCTCCCAGCATCAGAGTCTTTTCCAATGAGTCAACTCTTCACATGAGGTGGCCAAAGTACTGGAGTTTCAGCTTTAGCATCATTCCTTCCAAAGAAATCCCAGGGCTGATCTCCTTCAGGATGGACTGGTTGGATCTCCTTGCAGTCCAAGGGACTCTCAAGAGTCTTCTCCAATACCACAGTTCAAAAGCATCAATTCTTCGGCGCTCGGCCTTCTTCACAGTCCAGCTCTCACATCCATACATGACCACAGGAAAAACCATAGCCTTGACTAGACGGATCTTTGTTGGCAAAGTAATGTCTCTGCTTTTGAATATGCTATCTAGGTTGGTCATAACTTTCCTTCCAAGCAGTAAGCGTCTTTTAATTTCATGGCTGCAGTCACCATCTATAGTGATTTTGGAGCCCAAAAAAATAAAGTCTGACACTGTTTCCACTGTTTCCCTGTCTATTTCCCATGAAGTGATGGGACCAGATGCCATGATCTTCGTTTTCTGAATGTTGAGCTTTAAGCCAACATTTTCACTCTCCTCTTTCACCTTCATCAAGAGGCTCTTTAGTTCCTCTTCACTTTCTGCCATGAGTGGTGTCATCTGCATATCTGAGGTGATTGATATTTCTCCCGGCAATCTTGATTCCAGCTTGTGTTTCTTCCAGTCCAGCGTTTCTCATGATGTACTCTGCATATAAGTTAAATAAACAGGGTGACAATATACAGCCTTGACGTACTCCTTTTCTTGTTTGGAACCAGTCTGTTGTTCCATGTCCAGTTCTAACTGTTGCTTCCTGACCTACATACAAATTTCTCAAGAGGCAGGTCAGGTGGTCTGGTATTCCCATCTCTTTCAGAATTTTCCACAGTTTATTGTGATCCACACAGTCAAAGGCTTTGGCATAGTCAATAAAGCAGAAATAGATGTTTTTCTGGAACTCTCTTGCTTTTTTAATGATCCAGCAGATGTTGGCAATTTGATCTCTGGTTCCTCTGCCTTTTCTAGAACCAGCTTGAACATCTGGAAGTTCACGGTTCACGTATTCTGAAGCCTGGCTTGGAGAATTTTGAGCATTACTTTACTAGCATGTGAGATGAGTGCAATTGTGTGGTGGTTTGAACATTCTTTGGCATTGCCTTTCTTTGGGATTGGAATGAAAACTGACCTTTTCCAGTCCTGTGGCCACTGCTGAGTTTTCCAAATTTGCTGGCATATTGAGTGCAGCACTTTCACAGCATCATCTTTCAGGATTTGAAACAGCTCAACTGGAATTCCATCACCTCCACTAGCTTTGTTCGTAGTGATGCTTTCTAAGGCCCACTTGACTTCACATTCCAGGATGTCTGGCTCTAAGTCAGTGATCACACCATCGTGATTATCTGGGTCGTGAAGCTCTTTTTTGTACAGTTCTTCTGTGTATTCTTGCCATCTCTTCTTAATATCTTCTGCTTCTGTTAGGTCCATACCATTTCTGTCCTTTATCAAGCCCATCTTTGCATAAAATGTTCCTTTGCTATCTCTGATTTTCTTGAAGAGATCTCTAGTCTTTCCCATTCTATTGTTTTCCTCCATATCTTTGCACTGATCGCTGAAGAAGGCTTTCTTATCTCTTCTTGCTATTCTTTGTAACTCTGCATTCACATGTTTATATCTTTCCTTTTCTCCTTTGCTTTTCACTTCTCTTCTTTTCATAGCTATTTGTAAGGCCTCCCCAGACAGCCATTTTGCTTTTTTGCATTTCTTTTCCATGGGGATGGTCTTGATCCCTGTCTCCTGTACAATGTCATGAACCTTATTCCATAGTTCATCAGGCACTCTGTCTATCATATCTAGGCCCTTAAATCTATTTCTCACTTCCACTGTATAATCATAAGGGATTTGATTTAGGTCATACCTGAATGGTCTAGTGGTTTTCCCTACTTTCTTCAATTTAAGTCTGAATTTGGCACTAAGGAGTTCATGGTCTGAGCCACAGTCAGCTCCTGGTCTTGTTTTTGCTGACTGTATAGAGCTTCTCCATATTTGGCTGCAAAGAATATAATCAATCTGATTTCGGTGTGACCATCTGGTGATGTCCCTGTATAGAGTCTTCTCTTGTGTTGTTGGAAGAGGGTGTTTGTTATGACCAATGCATTTTCTTTGCAAAACTCTATTAGTCTTTGCCCTGCTTCATTCTGTACTCCAAGGCAAAATTTGCCTGTTACTCCAGGTGTTTCTTGACTTCCTACTTTTGCATTCCAGTCCCCTATAATGAAAAGGACATCTTTTTTGGGTGTTAGTTCTAAAAGGTCTTGTAGGTCTTCATAGAACCATTCAACTTCAGCTCTTTCAGCGTTACTGGTTGGGGCATAGACTTGGATTACTGTGATATTGAATGGTTTGCCTTAGAAAGGAACAAAGATCATTCTGTCGTTTTTGAGATTGCATCCAAGTACTGCATTTGTTGACCATGATGGCTACTCCATTTCTTCTGAGGGATTCCTGCCCGCAGTAGTAGTTATAATGGTCATCTGAGTTAAATTCACCCATTCCAGTCCATTTCAGTTCGCTGATTCCTAGAATGTCGACATTCACTCTTGCCATCTCTTGTTTGACCACTTCCAATTTGCCTTGATTCGTGGACCTGACATTCCAGGTTCCTATTCAATATTGCATTGGACCTTGCTTCTATCACCAGTCACATCCACAGCTGGGTATTGTTTTTGCTTTGGCTCTATCCCTTCATTCTTTCTGGAGTTATTTCTCCACTGATCTCCAGTAGCATATTGGGTACCTACTGACCTGGGGAGTTTCTCTTTCAGTATCCTATCATTTTGCCTTTTCATACTGTTCATGGGGTTCTCAAGGCAAGAATACTGAAGTGGTTTGCCATTCCCTTCTCCAGTGGACCACATTCTGTCAAATCTCTCCACCATGACCCACCCGTCTTGGGTTGCCCCACGGGCATGGCTTAGTTTCTTTGAGTTAGACAAGGCTGTGGTCCTAGTGTGATTAGATTGACTAGTTTTCTGTGAGTATGGTTTCAGTGTGTTTGCCCTCTGATGCCCTCTTGCAACACCTACCGTCTTACTTGGGTTTCTCTTATGTTGGGCATGGGGTATCTCTTCACGGCTGCTCCAGCAAAGCGCAGCCGCTGCTCCTTACCTTGGAAGAGGGGTATCTCCTCACTGCCGCCCTTCCTGACCTTCAACGTGGGATAGCTCCTCTAGGCCCTCCTGCGTCCATGCAGCCACAGCTCCTTGTTTGTTATGACCAGTGCATTCTCTTGGCAACATTCTATTAGCCTTTGCCCTGCTTCATTCTGTATTCCAAGGCCAAATTTGCCTGTTCCTCCCGGTGTTTCTTGACTTCCTACTTTTGCATTCCAGACCCCTATATAGAGCCCCATATAGGGAACTGGAATGCAAAAAAAAAAAAAAAAAAGCTTACACAGAGTTAATATTAATAATAAAATCAATAACCACAGCAAAAGAGGAAAAGAAAGAAAAACATCCAGAACCACCTGCAGAACAAATCAGAATTTGAGAATAGTAAAAACGTTTGCCTTGACTCCCGGCCGTTGGTGCTCCTCCCCTCACTGAGCGTCATGGTCCACCTCTGTCTCCTTACAACGCCCTCCAGTGCTAGGCTGGCTTCTGGGCCCGCTGCGGGGACAGCTCAGATTCTAATCTGCTCCCATTGCTGCGTATTCTTGCCTCCAGTGTCCGCAGGTGGCAGAGCTAGTATGCTCTCTTTTATGGGAACTCTCATTGTCCTTTCATATACCCCAGAGACACAGAGTCTTCCTAGTCGATCGTGTGGATTTAAGCTGCAGCTTGTACATCTGGTGGGGAGTTTTTCCATTGTCTTCCTTAGCCACACTGCCCCTGGATTTCAACTGTGCTTTTACCTCCACCCCTGCATGTGGACTGTCCACAGGAGTTTGCTCCTGAGGCTGCCCTGGGGGCTTTGCGTCTGCCCCCAGGGAGTCCTGGATGTGGAGGGGACACAGCCGCTTGGATCGCAGGGACCCTGGCAGGGCTACGTGTGCAGGGATGCTGGTCGCCTCAGCTGCAGGAGCTCTGCTTCTGGCAGAGTCTTTTTCTAGGCTCTGGCAGCTCGCATTCGAAGACCCTCTTTGGCTGGTCCTTCTCTGTGGCTCGACGCATTCAGGCACTTAGAGGGAGCCCCCCTGGCTGAAGTCCTCTATTTCTCACCACATTGGTGGTGTAAGGGGTCACCCTCCCTGGGTGGGTCTTTCTCTACTGGCCAGTTGCCCGTGCAGAGAGGCTGCGGTGACGGCTCCACATTCTGGATGCGATTCAGCAGCATCGCTCTGCCTCCATGGCCACCCAGCTTCCCCCCAAAGGCGGATCGCCTCTCTCTTGTTCCCTGGGGCCATCATAGCAGACCTCGCCCTAGGACTGCTCTCCAGTCCCTACACTCCAGCTTCCAGCTGTCGCGTATTCCAGGGGACTTGTGTCCTTGTCCAGAGGACGTCGGGGGGTGGCAAGGATTACCTGTGTGGTTCTCATTCCTTTCAACCTGTCATATATCAGCTACTGTGCCCTCTGACAGCCTCAAATGCTTCCTCTCTGTCCCAAACCACTGCCCCATGTGGGGATCTGACCCCTGCTTCCGTCCCTCCCTCCCGGAGCAGGCCCAGTCCTGCTCACTCTCCTCTTCTTCCCCGCCTTCCTTCATCCTACCGGGTTTCGTGTGGGTCTATATACTCCTTCCCAGTGGTCAGGGACCAGAGCCTGCTCTCAGGTGGTCTTCTGTGAGACCTTCTGCCTCTGAAGATGTATTTCTGGTGCGTCCATGGAGAGATGCACTCCATGCACACCTGCTCCTCCACCATCTAGTCTCCTATTTCTAGTCTTTTATGTTGAATGCTTAGCACATGAAGTTTCAGCTATTTGGGGTTTTTTTGTGTGTTGATAAATTTAGTAAAGCGTGTTGTCTTGTTGTAATTGATGAATTTTAACAGTTTTTATTGGGCTCTAGTTGATTTACAGCGTTGTTAGTGTTAGTGGAAGAGAGCCTGGAGATCCCTCTTGCTGTGGCCTTGGTTCCTGGTAAGGATGCAAAGAAGAGTCTGAGGGCTTACCTGTTGCAAGAGAGCTTATTGAAGATAAAGAAAGAAAAGAGACAACACTTCAAGAGAGTGGTGGGCCAGGCCAAGGAGGAAAACAGCCCTGGGGGCCAGGCTGTAGAGTTTTAAGACAAGTTTTTTTGCACACTGATTGATAGTCTTAATTGACAGTTGTAGGTTATATAATAAGAGGCTCTACTGAGCATGGCCTTCCCATAATTCAGTCTGTTATAATTAGATGTATATATTCATAGGATACTTATGAACATTCAATGAGCCCAGAATATTTTTGGGCTCCAAAATCACTGCAGATGGTGATCGTAGCCATGAAATTAAAAGATGCTTGCTCCTTGGAAGAAAAGTTATGACCAACCTAGATAGCATATTCAAAAGCAGAGACATTACTTTGCCAACAAAGGTCCATCTAGTCAAGGCTATGGTTTTTCCAATGGTCATGTATGGATGTGAGAGTTTGACTATAAAGAAAGCTGAGCACCAAAGAATCGATGCTTTTGAGCTGTGGTGTTGGAGAAGACTCTTGAGAGTCCCTTGGACTGCAAGGTGATCCAGCCAGTCCATCCTAAAGGAGATCAGTCCTGGGTGCTCATTGGAAGGACTGATGCTGAAGCTGAAACTCCAATACTTTGGCCACCTGATGTGAAGAACCAACTCATTTGAAAAGACCCTGATGCTGGGAAAGATTGAAGGTCGGAGGAGAAGGGGACAACAGAGGATGAGATGGCTGGATGGCATCACTGACTCAATAGACATGAGTTTGGGTGAACTCCGGGAGTTGGTGATGGACAGGGAGGCCTGGTGTGCTGCAGTCCATGGGGTCGTGAAGAGTTGGACACGACTGAGCACCTGAACTGAACTGAACTGAAATGAGCCCAGAGGCCACCAAAGTTTATCTGAGGACATGTAGCCCAAGGTGTGTGCATCTGCCAGAATGGGATAAGTCCCCCCAGTCAGCCAGTGAGGGACTTTTCCAGTCCTTTGACCATTTTGGAGTACTGATGGGGTTGGCAAATAGCTTGGTGGGATTAGGCAGCTATTGATCATTCAGCTGACAGGGCTGCCTCTCATTGCTCATGGCTAACTTCCTGCCTAACATTTCCCCCTCAAGGGCATGGACCCCAGTTTGTGGGGGAGATGGGCCTTTCTTCTGACTGCTTCCTGCTGCCCTGGGGGAAAGAGGGGCCTTGAGTGTCCATTACTTGCTAACTGTCAGCGAGAGTGGCTGGAAGTTGCTGTTGATGTCTAAGGGGGAGCAGTATGAGGAGGCTGTCGCAGAGGCTAAAGGCTGGTATCTTTGTTGCATCAGGAGTTGGGCTTGGATCTTATTAACCTGGAAGGAAACAAACTGGGATAGTAAGTTGAGAAAGCAAAGCGTAAACAATGGAATTAAGAAAATACATATAAGGGGGTAATTATGAGCCAAGAACCGCTGCTGAAAGGTTTCTTTGACTGATTGGAGCCAGGACATCACTGTGGTTACCCTAGTTAAGATTTGATTTGTTTTGAGTATATTACTGGTGATTTTTCTCTGTCGATGTAGAAGCAGCATTCTTTTTCTAAGAAGGAACAGGAGCCACCTTTGACCTTGGTTTAAAGGTCAAATGCCTGCTGACTTTAGAGTGCCACACCTTCCAATGAGTTTATTTGGGTGTGAAGTTCTCACAGGATGGTGGACGCTTTGGACATGGCTGCGGTTAATTCAGTGAATATGCAATGAGGTGGGCCTCCCGGTGGCTGGGTGGTAAAGAATCCACCTGCCAATGCAAGAGATGCAGGTTTGATTTCTGGTTCAGGAAGATCCCCTGGAGAGGAGGAAAGAGCAACCCACTCCACTATTCTCGCCTGAAGAATTCCATGGACAGAGGAGCTTGGAGGGCTACAGTCCACAGGGTCACAAAAAGCCAGATATGACTGGGCACGAACACATGAACTGATCCCCTCTGTTGCCATTTCGGTGATGCCTGTTAGGATAGCGGTGAGGGGAATGAGGTTAGGTGCCACTGATGTCCGCCGTGATCTAGTTTGGAGACGGACTCCTTTATGGGGCATTGGGGAGGGTCGTTGGCCCAGGTAACACTTGATATGATGTAACCGAACATTTTCCTTCCCACCTTGAGGGCAGGTGCATGGATGCTGAGGTCCCACGGATGAAAAAGAGGCCTTGAGACCAGGAAAAATTGGTTCCATGTGAGTAGGAGTAGAGTGTAGTTGGGGCATCCATGTTACTGCCATTGTGACTCCCAGCTGACCTCTGCAGGGAAACACAGTTGGAATTTGCTCGCGTGGATGCCGGAAGTGGGACAGAATTTTGAAAAGTGGGTTTGTTGCCTCCAGACCAGTAATTGTGTGTGAAGCGAGGGGTGACCAGAGGGATTTAGTGAGACCCATCCTAAGGAGACGAAAGGACTAACGGTGTCTGTGGTCAAGAGGGGCTTATTTGGCACCTGTACTGTGTCTTTTTTTAAAATTTATTTTCTAACTGGAGGAAAATCGCTTTATACTGTTTTGTTGGTTTCTGCCATACAACAATGCGGATCAGTCATAATCAAATATATATATATATATATATCTCCCCCGCCCTTCCCCTCGCCCCCCGAGGCGTGACAGGGCGCCGGGCCGAGCCCCGTGCCGCACGGCGCCTTCCCGCTAGTGGTCTGTCTCCCACAGGAGGGTCTTGGGCCAGTGCTCCCCTCTCCATCTGTCCCCACTCCTTCCCCCACCGCGTCCGCAGCTCTGCTCTCTGCATCCCCATCTCCATTCCTTCCCTGCACGGAGGTTCACCAGCACCACTTTTCTGAATTCCATATATATGAGCTTCCCCGAGAGCTCAGTTGGTAAAGGATCCGCCTGCAATGCAGGTGACCCTGGTTTGATTTCTGGGTCTGGAAGATCCTCTGGAGAAGGGATAGGCTACCCACTCCAGTGTTCTTGGGCTTCCCTGGAGAGGGGAAAGGCTACCCACACCAGTATTCTAGTCTGGAGAATTCCATGGACTGTATAGTCTATGGGCTCACAAAGAGTCAAACACGACTGAGCAGCTTTCACTTTCACTTTATATATGTTAATATATAGTATTTGTTTTTCTCTTTCTGACTTCACTCTAAGTTCATTCACCTCATTATCACTGACTCAAATCTCTTCCTTTTCATGGCTGAGTAATATTCCATTGTATATATGTACCATATCTTCTTTATCCATTCATCTGTCGATGGACTTCTAGGCTGCTTCCGTGTCCTGGCTATTGTAAATAGTGCTACAATGAACACTGGGATAACATGTCTTTTAGAACTGTGTTTTTCTCAGGGTATATGCCCAGTAGTGGGATTGCTGGGTTGTATGATAGATTTATTTCTAGTTTTTTTTTTTTTAAGGACTCTCCACACTGTTCTCCATAGTGGCTCTATAAATTTACATTCCCACCAACAGTGCGGGAGGGTTCCCTTTTCTCCACATCCTCTCAAGCATTTATTGTTTGTAGATTTTTGATGATGGCCATTCTGACTGGTTATAAAGTGACACCTTATTGTAATTTTGAATTGCATTTCTCTAATAATGAGCAGGGGAGGCCTAGCATGCTGCAGTCAGTGGGGTCACAAACAGTCTGACTCAGTGACTGAACACCAACAATGAACGATGTTGAGCGTCGCTTCATGTGCTGATTGGCCATCTGTATGGCTTCTTTGGAGAAATGTCTATTTAGGTCTTCTGCCCATTTTTTAATTGGGTTGTTTGTTTTTCTGATATTGAGCTGTATCAGCTGCTTATATATTTTTGGGATTAATCCTTTGTCAATTACTTCATTTGCAATTATCTTCTCCCATTTTGAGGGTTGTCTTTTCATCTTGTTTATAGTTTCCTTTGCTGTGCAAAAGCTTTTAAGTTTAATTAGGTTCCATTTGTTTTTGTTTTTATTTCCATTACTGTAGGAGGTAGGGCTTCCCTGGTGGCTCAGACAGTAAAGAGTCCGCCCGCAAATGCCGGAGACCTGGGTTTGACCCCTGGGTTGGGAAGATCCCCTTGGAGAAGGGAGTGGCAACCCACTCCAGTATTCCGGCCTGGAGAATTCCATGGACAGAAGAGCCTGGCAGTTTACAGTCCATGGGGTCACAAAGAGTCAGACACGACTGAGTGGCTTTCGCACAGGAGGTAGGTGATAGGGAATCTTGCTGTGACTTGTGCCTAAGAATGTTAAGAATGTGCTGTGTATGTCTTCCTCTAAGAGCTTTATCGTTTCTGGCCTTACACTTAGGTCTTTATCACGTTTTGAGTTTATTTTTGTGGCACCTGTATTTTAGAGACCAAAGAGCTGTGGTATTCAGAAAGGCTTGTAGTTTTTATATGTTGTTCATCTGCTCCTCGGGTAGTTTGGTTGTGTTTGATGCTGTTCACTTATCGAGGGAGAGTCAGGATGAAAGTGTGGCTGCACTGTGTGGAGAGGTTACCGACAGGGAACCCCTGTGGGTGCCTCCTTTGAAAGCAGAGAGGGTATATGAGAGCCTCGGTTAGGTGTTAGGACACGTCTGGGTTGTGGTGTTGGTAGATTGATAGGAATAAGGTTTAGGTGTTCTCATAGGACTTGAAGAAAGATATAGTCTATATGATCTGACCTAAAGCTTGTGGTTCTGGGATCGGGTTGAGCATCTGCATAAGCTGAGACATTGGGCCAAGTTTCTATTGGCAAAGGTAACACTGTCTGAAGGCTAGAGCCGGAGATGCACAGCCATCAGGAGGATAGGCCGTGGGCGGTAGCTGGAGTCGTTAAATGGTCCTCTGCGTCTAAGAGATGTTGAGAGAGTGTAGGTTGGATGATGGGCCAGGGGAGGGGTAAGATGAGTGTGTGAGTGAGTTTGGTGACCCGGAGTCGAGACTGATGCCTGGTGTAGGCCTCGGAAGGAAGGACAGCCCAGTTTGGGCACCAGAGCATGCAGTAGGATCACCCACGGGAGGACACAGGTTCAGGAGAGGAAAGGACAACGGGAGAGCAGGGCTATCACGTGGGGAGTTGGCCACGTGTTTAAAGCGTTGTCACTGAGATGGCTGGATGGCATCCCCGCCTCAAGGGACGTGAGTCTGAGCAAACTCCGGGAGACAGTGGAGGACAGAGGATCCTAGCACGCTGAAGTCCATGGGGCCTCAGAGTCGACACGACTTAGCATCTGAACCACAACAGCAACCACACTGTTTCTTAACTTTGGTCATTTTGAAAAGGAAACCAGGGTCTTCAAGTGCCTCATGGGTGTGGGATATTGGGGTGCCTGAGTATTCAGAGGGCAGTTTCCAAGGCTTCACCCTGGAATGGTGAATCCAGCTGGAGAGTCTTGGAACCTTGATGGCTGTCAGTGAGGAAAGGAGGTCTGAAAGAGGCCCCTTCCAAATAGGGTCCAGCTGGGACTTGGAGACCCATCAGTCCAGGTTCTACAAAGGACTTTTCCCCAGGTTGATACAGTATAGGTGACTGAGGGCTAGGAGGGTGAGGTTTTAGGCCAAATTCCCTACAGGTCTGTTGGAATACTGAGTTTGTTTCCATGAGATTGTATCGCTAGCATTTCCCTTCCAGAAGGAGGTCGGTGTTATGAAAGGACATCTGTATAAACCTTCATATGGACTCAGTCCGGGGGGATCCTTTGGAGTTATTCTGCTGTGGAGGATGGCAATGGGTCAGAGGGTTACTCAGAGAAGTTTCCTGAGTTAATTTTCTCAGGATGTTTTTAAGGAATTGATTGGCTCTTTCTGCCTTTTCTGAGGATTGGGCGTCCAGGAGCAATGTAGAGCAAGCCAGCCTTATGCTGAAGGCTTTGGCAATGGGTTGGGTTATCGTGGAAATAATGAGGATCCAATATCACTCTGATGGGAGCAAGGAAGGCCAAGCCAGGCAGTGACTTCTTATAGAAGTTTATTGTTAACTTCCAGGGCTTTTTCTCTAGCCCTATAGGCCTCTAGCCATCCTGTGCATGTGTCTACAAAGACAGTAAATATCTGTAGTCCGGGGAAAGAGGCGCTGGGGTGACCACCTTCCAGTCTTCCCCAGGGTAAGTCCCGTGTCACTGGACGGGCTGGATCAAGGAGGGACATTTATTTCCCTGGGGGTTATTGTAGGAACAGTCGGAAAAGAGCTGGATACCTGCTGGATTACGTAAGTCCTTTGTCTTTTAGGGCTCTAGATACTGAGACAGAGAGGGCACCTCTTCCCAGACGTGTGAATTCATGGTGGGTCTTAGAGAGTTTCCACTGGGGGCTTCAGGGACAAGAAGAGTCCCTCAGAGCTGGACCATCCGGATGAGTCCAGAGGGAAACGCTTCTGGGCTGCCATGCGCTTTCTTCCTCCATAGAAATAGGTAGAGGAAGTGACGTGGGGAGGGGTGAGAGCCCCTGTCTTGGGGCTTTAGAGGCAGCCTGCTTAGCTTGGTCCACCAACTGGCTCCCCTCTGTAATGCCAGGCGAGCCTCACCGATGGCCTTTGCATCAAGCAATGGCTACCTCTGTACGCAGGTGGATGGCCCAGAGGAGGTGGCCAACCTGAGGGCCATATTTAACGGGCTTGTTTTCTGGAGGCTGGATATCCTCTCTTTCCAGACGCCTGCATGGGGATGTAGGGTCAAGGAGCAGATTTAGAACCACTGTAAACCGTGAGCCTTTTTCCTTTAGCCAATTCCAATTCTCGGCGCAGTGAGTTCAGTCAGTCATTTGGATGACCCTGAGGCTGAGCTCAGGTAGCATCAGTGATCCTGTGGGGAACACGATGGTGTATCCATCTGTGTTTTTCCCTCTGCTGTATTTTCCCTCTGCTGTATAACTGCTTTCATTGGCAAACTGACCCTTGTCAGCGTTGGCCAGAGTTTGCTCCCAGAGTTCTGGGGCCAGCAGTTAAGGAAATTGTCAAGACCTCGGAACAACTATGGCTAGCACTTTTCTCCTCTGGTATGGGCAACAGATTTGCTGGATTTAGAGTCTTGCAAACACCCAAGGATTTGATATCTGAGGATCCTGTTGTCTAAAAGCCAGGCCGAGGCCTGGTTGCTAAGTAAATCTGGTCCCTGATGGGCAGTTAGAACCAGAGTGGGTGCTCTCAGGGTGGACTTAAGCCCCTCCTCAGCTGGGAGGAATAGTGTCCCCTGGGCCCTAAGTCAGGGCCAGCCCTTAGCAGTGGAATTGAGCTGTTTGGAAAGATAGGCTACTGGCCGTGGAATTTCTCCTAGCTTTTGGGTGAGGACCCTTACCTCAACAGCCTCTTTTTTGTGGGTATAAATTTGGAATGGCTAGCTCTAAAGCTGGGAGCTCTGCAAAGGAGATTTTTTTAATGTTTCTATGACGCTTACTTCTTGGAAGGAAACTTATGACCAACCTAGATAGCATATTCAAAAGCAGAGACATTACTTTGCCAACAAAGGTCTGTCTAGTCAAGGCTATGGTTTTTCCAGTAGTCATGTATGGATGTGAGAGTTGGACTGTGAAGAAAGCTGAGCGCTGAAGAATTGATGCTTTTGAACTGTGGTGTTGGAGAAGACTCTTGAGAGTCCCTTGGATTGCAAGGAGATCCAACCAGTCCATTCTAAAGGAGATCAGCCCTGGGATTTCTTTGGAAGGAATGATGCTAAAGCTGAAACTCCAATGCTTTGGCCACCTCATGTGAAGAGTTGACTCATTGGAAAAGACTCTGATGCTGGGAGGGATTGGGGGCAGGAGGAGAAGGGAGCGACAGAAGATGAGATGGCTGGATGGCATCACCGACTCGATGGATGTCAGTGTGAGTGAACTCCAGGAGTTGGTGATGGACAGGGAGGCCTGGTGTGCTTCGATCCATGGGGTCACAAAGAGTCGGACACGACTGAGCGACTGAACTGATTGACTGACTGATGACCTTCTGTAGCCCCAACTCAAGGGGTGTTTAATCACCTTGTAGGGCTTCATATAGAAGCTGTGAAATGAGACTGTAGTTGAGTGTCTAAATCCTGCAGTACTGGGTTAGGCCCAGGAGTGCATGTAGCTGGGAGTTTGTGGGTTGGATACAGTCTTTATGTGGTCTGCTGAAAGGCTACTCCTGCCAGGGACCTTATTTTCCTAGTTAGGAAACTTGTTTTATACTAGCTGAGCCTTAGATTTGGACACCCTGTAACCCCATCTGGCCAGGAAATTTGATGACCTGAGTGGCATGTTGAATATGTTGGTGTTGAGTGGAGGAGCAAATCAAGAGGTCATCTGCATACTGTATGAACATTCCCCCTTTAAGTGTTAAATCTTATAAATCTTGGGCTAGCCCCTATCCAAAAAGGTGGGGGTATCCCTAAATCCCAAGGGTAGAATAGTTCATGTCTGTTGTTAAAGGGCCTGTAGTGCAGATTCCCATTCAAACGTGAACAAGAATTGTGATTCTGGAGCCAGTGGGATGCAGAAGAAAGCATCTTTTAAATCTAGAACTGAGAACCAGCTGCTATCTGGGGGTACTTTTCACAAAAGTATGCACGGATCGGGGACCATCGGGTGTAGGGGAATTATTGCCTCGTTAATGATTTGTAAGTTCTGGCTGAGACAGCAAGCGTCGTCATTTTTCTTGACTGCTAGTACTGGGGCATTGCAAGCTGCATTTGTGGGAATCCGCAGTTGGCAGGACAGAAGAGACAGGTACGATGCAGGCCTGCTGAATGGCTTGTCTGAGGCCCCCACGCTGGTACACGTCTGTTTGGAGAAGGGTTCGGAGAAGGAAGTCAAGATGGAATGTGTAGTGTCACGCAGTAAGAAGACAGACGACTCACCCACCGCGTCCGTTTGTGACGGGTATCCAGCCCAATGATGTCAATCTGTTGGCTGAGGGCCGACTGGATGGGGCCTCAGTCTTCAGTCATCTGTAGTGGCCCTCGGTCCTCGGTCCCTCTGGATTTTGGGGCAAAGGGCCGCCCAGCATCTTGATTGATGGCCTTTGTTGCAAGCAGTCTTAGGAGGTTTATCCTGGTTGGGGCACTTCTGTGCCCAATAGATGTGACATCTGTCTTTTTTGGACTGTGAATCAGGGTACTGGGGGGCACTTGCATTGGACAGCACCCATCATTTGGGCACGGCGGAATTCCTTCCTTCTTCCCTCCTCCAGGGCCTTGGCCTCAGCCTTTTGGTGATAGAAGACCCAGGAGGCTATTCATCTAGGGCGACATGAGGTTCTTGAATTAGTTTTGTAATTTGTGTCCTCACTGGGTCCTCATTTGTGCCAGGGGCTGACTGAGTTAAAGATGTATCTTTAATTTATCACTCGCCCCTCGTAAGCATCCGGATCCAGATTGGTGTATCTAATAATGCTTTCCTCATCCTGCTAAGGAAAGCTCTTGGAATTCCCCAGCCTCCTGGCTGATTGCTGCGACTTGGGAGCCGTTGTTGCTTTATGTTGGGCTGTCTTAAGGCCACTTTTGATACAGATGATGAAATGAGTTCTTTCCCATTGATATTCTTTCTGATTGTAGTCCCACCTAGGATTGGTACTGGGGAATGCCGTTTCCCTGGTGGGGTTATTTAGTATCAGAAAGGTGGAGTCCATCAGCAATTTTATTTTTTGATTGTCTTTTAACTCTGTGTCAGTATCAGAGAGGGTCTGGTTTTGAGCTTTGGTGATATCTCTCTAGGTCATTTCATAAGCCATACAAAAATATTGGAATCCCTTGATATATTTAGTGAGATTATCTGAAAAGCTACCTTTGATCTGTTTTAGTTCTACTAATGAGAAGGGCTTATGGACTTAACTGTGGCCCAAATTCACCTCCTAGCACTTCCACCAAGGGACGACTTGCACCGATGTGGGTAGTGGAGGTCCCATGTAAGGTGGTGGGGCAGAGCTAGATGGTGATGTGGCTGGTGAAATCGAGGGATTTTCCTTAGGTAGCAGGGTGGAAATGGTGGGACGTTGAGAGGTTGTGAGAAAGTCCCAGCTGTCCCACAGGAGGAAGGGAAGTTGTACATGAGATATCAGACCATTTGCCCTGCAGTTTGCAAAAGAGGTCTAACTGCAGACTGGTGTTATAATTAACAGTCCCATTTAGGGGCCAGGATTCTCCATCCACGGGGTCGCAGAGAGTCGGACATGACTAAGCGACTGAACTGAACTGAACTCCCCATCCAAAAGGCGCTATTGGGGCCAGACTGTATTACAAAAGAAGTGAGTCTCCTCCTTGGTGGCTCGGTGGGCTTGAATCTTGACCAGTTTTGGAGGATGTATCTCAAGGGTGTCCCCTCGTTGACAGACGGTTGGTTTCCCATCTGGAGAAGAAGTCAAAGAGCCTGGTGTCTCTGGGGCATAACTGGCATCTGGCCTGTGGGCTGGGACTCCCTGGGACCTGGGGAGGACGTCTCCTGCTTGGACCCAACTAAGAATGTCTGGGACACCTGGTGGCCAGTCTGGGCCTGGGCTGTCCCTCATCCTGGTAGGAGAGAGGGGGCTTGTCTCAGGCTCTGACGCTGGTCCCAAGAGGCAGGCTGCGGTGTGGACAGTGGTCAGATGGGCTGGGGTGTGGGAACAGGAGTCTGTTCTGACCGACAGAGAATTGAAAGAGAAAAGAGGAGTTGAGAACCGAGTAGTCTTTTGCGCCTGCACACTGAGAGAGAATGTCTCTTTCTTACAAAGATCTGAGTCATGGCACCAGAACGTTAGGGGTATAGAGTATGGAGACCCCTCCTGTGGAACTTGGTTCCTGGTGAGGAGGCAAAGAAGAAACTGAGGGCTTACCCATTGCGAGAGAGTTTATCGAAGACAAGGAAAAAGTGAACAGAGAGAAGACCTCAAGAGAGAGGTGGGCCAGACCAAGGAAGGCAATGGCCCCGGAAGGCTGGGGTGTAGAATTTCTAAGGCAAAGTGTTTTGCATAATCCAGGAGGTCTTTGATTGACAGTCTTCATTGACAGCTGTAGGTTATATAAGGAGAGGCTCTACTGTGCATGTCCTTCCCATAATTCAGTGTTATAATTATACATCTGCATTCATAGAATATTTACGAACATTTAATGAGCCAGTGGCCGCCAAAGGTTATCTAAGGACATGGTAGATAGGGGGGCTCATGTGCCAGAGTGGGGAAAATCCTGCCGTTCAGCCAGAGGGGATTTGTCCAGTCCCCTGACCATTCTGGTGGAGAAGGCAGTGGCACCCCACTCCAGTAGTCTTGCTGGAAAATCCCATGGACAGAGGAGCCTGGTGGGCTGCAGTCCATGGGGTTGCTAAGAGTCGGATACAACTGAGTGACTTCACTTTCACTTTTCACTTTCATGCATTGCAGAAGGAAATAGAAACCCACTCCAGTGTTCTTGACTGGAGAATCCCAGGGATGGGGGAGCCTGATGGGCTGCCGTCTATGGGGTTGCACAGAGTCGGACACGACTGAAGTGACTTAGTAGCAGCAGCAGCAGCCAAACTCCCCTCCCATCCAGGCTGCCACGTAACACTGAGCAGAGTTCCCTGTGCTCTACAGGAGGTCCTTGTTGGTTGCCCATTTTAAATGTAGCAGTGTGTACCTGTCTATCCCAAACTCCCCAACTACCCCTTCCCTCCGTCAGCTGTAAGTGCGTTTTCAAAGTCTGTGAGTCTCTGTTTTGTAAGTAAGTTCATCTGTATCATTTCTTTGTAGACTCCACATATAAGGGATGCCGTAAGATATTTCTCCTCCTCTGAGTATGACCATCTCTAGGTCCGTCCACATTGCTGCGAATGGAGTTATTCTTTTTAATGGCTGAGTGATAGTCCATTATATATATATACATGCATCACACCTTCTTTATCCACTCCTCTATAGATGGATGTTCAGGCTGCTCCCGTGTCTTGGCTATTGTGAACAGTGCTGCAATGAACACTGGGATGCCTGTACCCATTTGGATCACGTTTTTCTCCAGATATACCCAGGAGTGGGATTGCAGTGCCATTTGGTAGCTCTATTTCTGGTTTTCTAAGGAACCTACATACCACATACATATAGTGTGTGTGTGTGTTTACGTGTGTGTATAGTTTTTTAAGGAACCTATGTATAGACTGAAAAAGATATTGCTGAGATTTATGTCAGAGAGTGTTCTGCCTAGGTTTTCCTCTAGTGGAAAGTTTTATAGTGTCTGGTCTCACAGTTAGGTCTTAATCCATTTTGAGCTTATTTTTGTGTACAGTGTTAACAGATGATCTAATTTCATTATTCCACATGTAGCTGTTCTGTTTTCCCAGCACCATTTGTTGAAGAGACTCTCCTTCCAAGACTGTGTGCCCTGGCCCCTTGTCGTGGATCAGTCGGCCGTACGTGCGTGGGTCTGTTTCTGCCCCACTGATCTGCGCTTCTTTCTCTGTGCTGGTGCTGCACTGTTTCGCTCACTGTGCTGACATCAGACTGCCTCACTACAGCTTCGATTCGCATTTCTCTGCGCGACGTTGAGCGTCTTTTCATGTGCTGTGTGGCCGTCTCTTATGTCTGTTTTGGATAAATGTCTATCTAGATTTTCTGCCCATTAAAAAAAAATTATTGGCGTATAGTTGATTTGCAGGGTTGTTAGATTCTCTGCCAGTTTTTGATTGGGCTGTTGCTTGTTTGACAACAGCTGCATGAGCTGTTTGTGTATTTTGGAGATTAAGTCCTTGTCGGTTTCTTCTATTAATGAATCTAGATATTTGCCTTCCTTTCTTTCTCTGCTCTTCATAATTGGACTTTTTAAATTTATAATTTTCCTTTTTTATGTTTAACCTTGTAGAGGACTCTGGTCTTCCCTAGTTAGTACTTGAGGAATATACTTTAATATACACCAATGATTGTTTTCCTGGAATGTCTGCTTTGGGGTAAACCGTGAGGGTATCTGATGCAGGACGGATTTCAAACCAAGCGGAAGGATGGGCAGGAGGGGGGAAAGCAGGAAGTCTGGGAGAGAGGTGAAGTGGAAGAGGGTGGATGCTTTTGTGAATTTGCTGGTCTCGCATTTCTAAGCTTCCATACGCATGAGGGCAATATAGGAGAGAGACTGGGATTTGATATAAAGAGAAATTTAGGAGTGAACCTGGCTGGGCAGATGGCTGCCTATCCCCTGATTTGATCGAGGTTAAGAGGCAGTAATTCAGACACAGCCAGTGAGACGCTCTGGTCTCTGATCGGTGTTCCCTGGAAGACTCGCGTGCAGTTCTGGGAGTGAGAACACCTGGATTCTGGGATGCAGCCGCTGCACCAGGCGCTCCAGTGAGGGGCGTGTGGGCAAACCCTCTGCCCTCTCCCACTCTTGCCCTTTTCCAAGGCACACTCACCCTCGCGGTGTTCCTTCGAGTCCCGCTGTGCCATTCACTGTCATACTTTCCCCTGAGGTTTGGCAGGGGACGAGATGGGGACTGCAGACGGGGGAAGGCTTGCAGGGGCTGCCTGGAAAGTTGGGGTTAAAGACCCAACAGGCTTCAATTACTCATTCACTTCCCAGGTCTACAGGGAAGTGTGTGGGGCCTGGATGTGTTTTCAGGAGGGGAAAGACCCTCTGCACCCTGAACAAGACCCAGCCCGAGTGGAAGGTGGGACGAGGCCACGGGAGAATAGCCTCTAAGGTGGTCAGTATCTCAGTTCCTGGTGACATTTATTTTTCTATTAATTCCAGGCATTAATATTGCTGTGATGGATCAATTAGCCTCTCACAACGTTCTAGTCCATTGACCTTATCACTTAACTATCCTATGGTGCCTCTGTCACCGCAGGGAGACTGCAAAAGAAACATTTATAATTTTGAATTACCTATGTCCAGGGCTGGGGAGACGTTAAAAGGCTCAGTTTGCATAATCAGCGCGTTGGATGGCTGAACCTTCAGGGACTCTTCCTTCCTCTCATCACTTCTGGACTCTGACAGCCACTCTATAAAAGCAAGAGAGCAGACTCGGCCTGGGACTCCACAGTGACCCCGTGAGGACTTGGGAGATCACAGGCTCTCAAAGCCAGAAGGGGCGTCCCTGTAGAGGTTCATTCTATCAGCCTGGATCTGGGGCTGCAGGCCACAGAGGTGCCCTCTGGGGAGCTTAGTGAGAGGAATGAGCTAGAAGGCCATCCGGAGGCCCCAAGGTGAACAGGAGGGTAGAGAATGAGCTTGGGAATGGGAGGAAACCGGGGCGCTCTGGGGCGCGTTTCCTAGAAGCAAGGTTTTCCCAGGAGCAGTGCCCTGCGGCAGCGCCTCCTGTCCTTCAAGACGCAGTCTGGGAGAAAGGCTCCAGCTGGGTTAATAGAGAAGGATTACGGATCAGCCCTGGGGATTCCATAGTGGAGCCACCAGAGACTGAAGAGGGAATCAGGATGCCTTCAGAGAAGCCAAATTAAAAAAAACAAAGTTTAATATTAGGTAATAATTTAGTCCTACCTGTTTTATAAGTGAGACTGTCGCCTACACAGTGATGCGGTTTGTTCAAGTTCGCAGACTAGTGAGAGCCCAGCCAGGGATGAGAACAGGCTTCCCAGGCCCCCTGGTGTCTGCTTTGACTCTAGAAGCCTCTGCAGGAGCAGCAGCAGCCTGGCTGATGTGTATTCGAGTTGGGCCTGAGTGTGTTGGTCAGTCCAATCGCAGAAGATATGGGGAATTAAAAAACACACTTTATGGAGACTCAGCTTCTCACGGAAGGAACCATCACCGATACTTTTAATTAACAGAAACGAATTCTTCCATCCATGTTTTTTCACACATTACCACCATCTGAAGAAATCGTTATCCAGAGAGGGAGGTACGGTGAAGGGTAGGGTGTTAAGAAGTGCAGGGAATTTCAGAGACGCTGTCCATCTGAACTGGGAGAGGGGCTCCCGTCCTACAGCCGACATCCCCTGGTGACGGATGCACCTGGTCCTATTCAACTGAAGTCTAACAGCACAGGATTGTTGGGTGTTGCGTCAGAAGTCAAACCTGCCGGAGACGAGAATGCCATCGCAGACAGACGGTCAGGAGCTGCGGTGAAAGGATTCACCAGGGCCACAAACACGCAGAGTGCGGCGGGCGCAGACGGCTCGGAGCGGGCCGCGGGGCCTCTGTCGGCCCAAGAGGCTGCGGCGGCTGCACACCCCCACCTCCCCATCCCTGAGGGAAACATGGGTTTCTGAGAGGGCTGTGCTTGCCCTTCCCAATACAAGAGGAGGGGGCAGGGCCTGGTGTAACGCAGGGGAACCCGTGTAAATACCACAGCCTGCGTTTTAGAAAGATATCGATTTGCTGACTGAAGGGGAAACAGAAGTCCAGAATATTGGCTCCGTGACCCGCTCAGCCCCGAATGCGAGCCGTCAAAGGTGCATCCGGGTAACCGCCATGCAGCAGCGGCGTGCACAGTCTCTTTCCAAACATCGCTCTCAGCCACCTTTCTCCCCTGAATCCTCGTTATGTCTAAACAAATCCTGCTACGACGCAACAGCTGCAGAAACCCTGGCAAACAGCCAGTCCGCACAGAGAAATGGGACCTGAACTTCAGTTTCGACTTCTAAACAGAGGAAGCAGTGATCAGACTGGAAGCAACACACGCCCATTGTCATCGGATCGCATAGTCTTCATTTCAGAGAAACTGAAAGCTAATAATTTCTTGAGCACTATTCGTCCCTAGGAGGCCAGTTACCATGGAAACCTCCCCTCCCTTTTCTTCTGCTTAGAGAATATTATATGGAATAGGAAGAGGAACATAAACACGATGGAAAGATTAAACAAGACAAGGCACAGTTTGCTACAAATATTTTACATTTATTATAAGGATACAGTTTAAAAAAAAGTCCCACCGATCTATGAGCGGTAATTGGTCTATTGGAAAGGAAAAAGGGGCTATTCAAAAATGATCTACGTGTACAAAAACGATGAAATTATGTTTTAAAAAAGTAGAAAACAATTTAAAAACATCCTACAATGTTAGCCAAAGTGTATTTCTTCTGAATGTAAAACTAACAAATAAATAAGTGTTAAATACAGATCCGCATTAAACACGGTAAAAAACAAGACAGCTACCCACCCAGATATCCATCTTTCACTTTCAGACTTGTTTTACAAAGACAGACAAACTCACCAAAGGCCTTGCTTGTGTGTCTTACACTTGAGCTTTTAATGAGAGGCACCCTATTTCCAGTGTTTCTTTAATCTGCTTCACAAATATATTATTTTAAAATAACAACAGAAGATTACAGGTGCTTTAACTTGACAACATTGGCACTGAAAGGAAGCCGTAGCCCAGAGCACCCAGCTCAAAACGAGGCTTCCCGGCGGGAGGCCCATCCCGTGGGGGGCCGAGGGCAGGCCCGTCCCCACCGCACCACCCCACCCTCGTCTTCTAACACAAGGGAGCGGAAGCAACCCAGAAAGGCACGTTTCTGCTGCACTTGCTGCGGCCTGCGCCAGGGGCTGTCCAGCTTGGGCCAGAGTGCCACCGCCCAACGGCCCAGAAAACATCTATACATTTTGTCTTTGCTTCCTGTGTGCTTGTGCTCCCTGAAGAAGTCAGGGCTGTTCCCGGGACTGTGACAACTCGACCTGATTCTCCTGTATTTATATGGCTTTTCCTAAACCTATGTGGTTGTATGGCTATGACTTCAGAGAGGTCCGATCTTCCAGGGCACCCACCAGACCAAACCAAGAGAAAACACCAAGAAACCATACTGTAAAGTCAACAGAACTCACACCACCACCAAGCCCTGCTGGATTCATGTTACTTAAGCAGGCTGTCTGCTTTAGTATATTTAGCATAAAGTAAACATAAAATCTATACGCCTCTGACTAGTGAAGCTGTTTCAGTAGGAAACCTCAATGCAGAAGGAAAACGGCCAGTGGTCCATGGTGAGAGTCTGGTTCTGTCGCAGGACGGCATGGGGTAACTGACACTTCATATGGTGAAATGGTCATCAAGCAAGAGGGAGTTTCATGTTTTCTGGCCACTTTGGTCATGAATCTGAAATAACCAAAACCCCTGTCTAGCAGTTCCCCTTTATCTTTGATTTTGATTTGATGCTCAAAACCTATAGCTGGGATTGGATTTAGAATCACAGGGGATTATAAAACATACTTGTTATGGGGAATCAGGTGAGCCTTCTGGAACCAATCTCTTTGACAGGAAAGTCAAAGACAGTGAATTCCATTAAAACATGTATATTTTCTGTGCATTTCAAGCGTGAAAGGCCTAGGATCAAAGGAGAAATCATGGCAAGTAAGTTCATTTCTGTTGGAATTGGTCTTCCACAAAGCAATCAGACCAGCAGGGAATGGGCCGCCATAGCATCTTGTCATCTAAATATAATACCTACTATGCTTTGGATTAGGGGAAAACATTCACAGTAGTAGTAAGCGTGGCTGTGGGCACCATGCCCTCTGCACTTATTTACAATAGTTGGGCATTTCTTAATAGCAGGCAAGGAAGTTTATTTCTACCAAGTCAAACTATTTGCCGAAGGAAAATTTCTAGGTAATAGTATTTTGCCCCCCACCCCCCACCCCACTGTCTTCATGTTTGAAAAAACAAAAACATGGATTAAACCAGGATGGTCCTCTTGCCTGGGATCTCAGTAATAACATTCCAGATTCCCTCTTAGCCCTTAAGTTTCTGAATCCAGGGCACTTAGAAATTTAAGTTCCTATCAGGGGTTGGAGGGAGGGGATTTAATTTTTTGCTTCACAAATATCTTTCAGGTAACCCAAAAGATAACCCCCACCAAGGTTGTACAATTTGATGTGAAGAAAATTAGTAAGTTTAGAAACAATTTCATTTTTCATCCTCAGATTTTTGCTGTTTTAATGTGGGAATTGGGATTTAGGGTTTTTAACGGCCATCTTATACTCATCCTGTGTTGCTCAGAACACTGCTATTTCCCACTGACATCCGTCCTATTCTTTCAAAATAAGACACTAACTGCTGCTAAGATGAACTGCCTGGATGGTTCCAGTTTTCTCATGGGTGTTTTAACTGAGTACAGAGAGATGAAAATAGTGTTTCTGTTATCACTTTAATTGTTGAAATCTTGTTTCTTAGTGTGTCATTTTAGAATCTGCTTTGGATAGATTCTGGAAGGTGCTCATTCTAAGATGTTGTCGACAGCCAGGACAGTGATGTTTGGCTTTGGAGAAGAGTACTGCTCTGGGAGAACCTGGAAGGCAGAGCTTGGTTGCAACACTATGGCGCTTTGGGGTCTGAGTCTCTAGGTGGATGCCTTATTTTAAACTGGAGTCTTCATACTTGCTACCCTCTTTCCTGAAGTGATGAAAAAACTTTGATATTGTACAACCGAAATACTTTCAGACATTTACTGACAAGAGAGAGTGAAAGAAACAATGAAACTTCCTGGCAGAGAAGAGTGGAGTGGGGAGACTGAAAATCCCAGAGGTTGAAAACAGCCACTAGTGTTTTGACATTTCTCTGGAGGTGTTAGGTCACCTAACGAGCTTCCTCGGCCAAGTCAGCAGGCTGCTTCCCAGGGCGCGTCTGCCTGGGCAAGGTGGTCCTTCTGTCCTGGGACCATCTCCCAAGAGCTGACAGTGGTCACGCACACACCACCCAGTCGTCCTGTGTCCTCCAGAGACCATGACATGGCCTCTCAGTGTTCCCAGCTGCATCTGCCCCAGGGCCTCTCGCAGAGCGTGTGCAGTCGGCCTGGTGGGTGGATGCCTGGGAGCTCCCTGGGAGGCACCCTGAGCACCAGAGCTCTTCGGTCTAAGCCGATGAAGACACTGTCTGATAAAAGCTGATGAGAGAAGGCTCTTCTGTTTCGTTAAAAAGATTAAGAAACTGAGTATGAGAGAAAAAAATCAGTACCAACCAGAAAGAAAAAAAGAAAAGAAAGAAAACAGACAAACTAGCACCCAGCAGGGTTCCTTGAACCTGACGTGGCAGATACTGAGAAAAAGCTCCCGAATGGGTAAGGCTGCTACCTTATTACAAATTACAAATTGCTGCTGCTGGGGTCATTGCCATTACTGAGAACATTTCATTCCCCCGTAGAACACTCATATCTTCTGACTTCAGCGGTGACGTTTGGGAAGGTAATGTCTGAATTCAAGATGTGAATCTTTTTAGTGACTCCTAAACGTTCTTCTTTGGAAGCTCCTACAAGCCTGCTGGCAAGGAGGGAAGTGGAAATCTGTTTACATTGCAAGCAGGAGCCCCTCAGGAGGGATCTTTTCTTGCATAAAATACAACGTGGGCGCTCTTCTCCAGTGCTGACCCCCTCAGCCACACGTGTACCACCTTCAGCTCCTCGCTGCTTAAGAGGTGGGCTGAACCTCTCGTGTCTGCCGTCTTCCAGAAGAACCATGCAGCGGTTGCTTCCTCTTGAGTACAGGGAACGCAGAGAAAATCAGATCAACGGCTGACTCTGTCCTTTAAGAAATGTCACAGGGAGTTGAGACCTACATGAGTTTAGTAACATACAGCGGGAAGCAGCTCAAAACTCCCCTTGAGGGCTGCCCTCCCTCACTGACGCTGCATGTATTTGCTGGCGGGTGAGCCCCTGAGTCACCGCGCTGGTTATCTGTGATGGCTTTCTGCCCTTCGGTCTTCCTTCCCGGTGTCTCTGCTCTGCCTTCCGTGTCTGACCTTGGCTGGCCAGGCTCTGCAGAGATGGGCTTTAGGACGGTGCCCCAATTGCTTTCCCTCCCATGCCACCAGTGTAAAGACAAGGACCACTGCTATTCAGTGGTCATTTTCCTCCTGCACTGCTGGACCGCACGCTTTCCCAGAGCAGAGCTCATCCCCAGAAGGTGTCTCTGGGGTGCCTCTCGGAGCCCACGAGTTAACATCCGCCACAAGGTGAAGCTGCGTTGATCTCAGCATGCTCTCCCTTCTATGTGACCGGCCCCGCTGCAACCAGATTTCTAGTAAGGTGTTAATAATCAGAGATTGAGTTTACGAAACAAGATAACTAACACACAGAGAGACTTTGATGAGTCTGAACACACGTGGCCAAATCTGCGAGCCGGCCAGACCGTGAGCGTGTGTCAGCCAGCACGGCATAGGCTCGCAGCGAGGGACGGGAGACCGCTCCGGTGGACGGGAGAGGGGCTGGCTCGCCAGCACGAAGGCCCCATGCTGGCGGGTGACCTCTTTGCTTCTGCTAAACTTTGCGTAGGGAAGGCGCTGACCTGCTGGCCCTGCCCTCCTCAGGCCCCCCGGCGACACCGTCAGTCTTGGTTCCGCTTTAACTAACCGACAATCTCCGTAGGGGCTGCATCTTCCTGCTGCGGAAGAATCTTTCTCTTCCTCCTTTGCACACGCTCGCCTTGGCGCCTAATTAGCAGAGGCGCTGAAGCCTATGCTCATCACTTCTCCACAATTTAAAGTGATCAGGAATTTAGTACAGTAGGGTTTTCCTCCCACCTAAGAATCTCAGTCCTTACTAGGCAGCTAAGTGAGTTTTAATGTCTACACTTAACAATTCAGAAGGTAACCTTTGAATCAGCATGAGGCAGTAGGATGGTTTCAAAGGGGTAATAAATATTTCCTTAAATCGAATTATGACTGAGACATATAGTTTACACACCTTCTGTATTATAGCATCACCTTCTAAAGGAGAATTTTATGGGACTCTGCAACTGTACCAGTATCTCCTTCAAGTAGGTAATCATGGTACGTGAAATCCTGACTTTTAAATCAGTGTATTTTCTTTGGCAGAAATTAAGATGTGGTTTTGGATCCTCCCAAATAATACAGTATTCAGACTTGATATGAAACTCAAAAGAGAGAAAATAAATAAAACTAAAATATTTAATAAAAATTTTTCTGGTATTTATAAGCAAATCAGAGTTAGTAATAAAAGAGGTAACACTTTATTTTAATGGTAAACTTTCATGCTAACTTAATAGTATAATGGAAGTGTAATATAAACTCATTTTCATATAAAATCTTTTTCCTTTAATTAACATATGAACACATAAAGAAACCGTGTCTTTTGCAGTTATCTGCCCCTTTGTTGTCTTTTGTATTTTACATTTATTCTGTTTGAGTGAGGGCTGTGACCTTCTAAATACAAAAATTAGTCTCCATGTGACTCAGAACAGTGTTTACAGACAGTCAATTCTGTTGATAAGAAACATCTAAAATACCAATCTTGTGATGGGGGAGTACGCATATGTAAAAGGAAGGTTAAGGCAAATAACTTAACCTTAAGTTAAGGGCACACTCAGGAAGGCTCTCAGGCCGCCCCGACTCACGGGAATAAACTAGGGGGCGGTGTGACCGAGGAGACTGAAGGACGGCCTCGACGGGACCTTCTGCGCTGCCGTTTCTGTTTACCCCACTGTAAGGTCCTCAGTGTGCGGCATGTAACTAAAACACTTCCTTCGTGACACGCGTCACACCGGAGTTGTGAAGCTATAGCTATGTTGGTGGTATCGGCCAAGCTTTATGTGAGACCATATGGCACGACTGAAACACGAGTTACAGATACGCAAGAAAACCGTACTGTGGTTTAAAGGAAATGAAGACTGTTTCAATGACCAAACACTTCCTTTTCTTTGAAAAACGACCCTCAAATGAAAAAAGTTGTGAAATATGAAAACTGGCTGAAACAATCAGACTCATGTTCTACACTGATAATGCTAGTGAGAGGCTTCAATAGTAGAGTATTTGTGATAGAATGGTGGATTATGGATGAAGAACTATATTGACTATTAAATTTGGGAGATAAAAGAGAAATGTTTACATGAGACCTGTCACTGGAGACCCAGTGACAGAATGGACTGAAATGAAACCTCCGGTTTGAGCATCTAAACTAAGCCTATTCACACCCTTTATTATTATTTCCTAGAAGAGAAAGAGAATATCGGCTTTGGGAAGTAACCTTAGGTTACGTGGAACACAAAATAAGTTTAGGTTTCTTGTGTTGATAATAAATGCCTACCCGACAATAAAAGGTTTCTTTCCTTGAAAAATGATGACCTACCTGTCTATTTCTCATACAGGTTCCTTGGTGACTCAAGACAGAAAAATGCAGGGGAGGATCCAGCTGCCCGGGCTCACCTGCCCCCTACTCTGTAGTCATAAATTTAAGGAATGACGACAGAAACGGAACAGGAGAAGAGATGCCACACTTTAAAAACCCATTCACAACACAAAGATTTGTGACCTGGCTGGATTACATTCAGACCAGTGGCAGTTTTGGTTACCACTGTTTTCTTACTAAACAAATCTATTTTGTATGTTTCTGAAGCTTCTTTCCCTACATCAACTTGCAAATTCAGAGGAGTATTTGCATGTGAGCTTTCTGGGTATGGATTAGCCTCCTAAAGTACATAATTCCAATAATTATCAGTGACAGAAGGGATGAATAAATTATGCTTCAAGCACAACAAAATTAATGGTAAAAAAAAATGGTTTGCATAAGTTTTTCTTAATGCATGTGCCTATATTAAACTGAATAGTCTATACAACTGATATGACCCTGAAAGAAGTTATTAATCCTGAACTACACCACAGCCTGCTTTGGGACACAGAATAAGATAGAATTTAAATGCTGCAGATGTCATTATGTTAGGAAAAGCTTCTTTAATTTAAGCATAGAGTTATGACGTGAATTGTAAATTCTAACGGCCTGGATGAGTGAAATATCAAAGCCGTGTTCATTCTTTCCACCAGAATGCAAAGATTAAGCTTCAGGTCTTGTTCACAAAATTAAAGCCCAAACCTTCATTCTCTTTGCTGAGAGCTAAGCTTTGGGGCTGCTAAGTGATGGGAGGCTGTTTTGTTTTGTTTTAATAAAGAATGCTACAGAAGTGCACTTGGAAGCATTGGCAAAGGGCAGAAAGGTCCCTATTTTATTCTTGCTTTTGAAAGCTGGCAAGTGAGTGTAGAGCAGAGCTCTTAATCTTGAGTCTGTGCTGTGATCTACCGCAGTTTATGCCATCAAAAGAAGGTTTCACTTACTCGTCATATTTGACAGAAGGGAAACAAAGCTGCTTTTAAAAGAAGTTGCCTAGTATACTGCATTATTTTTGAGGGCAAGTTTATTATGCTTTCATTTTAGTCCGGATGTGGTAATCATGAAACATGTATGAAACTCGCACACACAGCCCCTTTTCTCTTCACCATTATTCCGTGTGCAGTGATATTCCCAGGCAGCAAGCGGGTGGATGGGGCAGGAGGCATTTCCATCCCATAAGCGCCTGCACTGAACGCAGACCAAATGATTACTGCTGTGCATCTGGACACAGGCTGGAGCACGCACTAAAAGCTCCCAGGCACATTTACCCCTGAGCGTGACTGTCTCTCACACACACGTGTTTCCTGAGGCAACTATATACAGAACATGGGATGGGGTAAGTTCCCTGGATGCGGCTAAGAGTCAGCTGAAGAGAATCCTAGTTTGAACTCGGCAGCGTTTCCCCGTGACGCATCTCCACCGCGCTCACAGCTGTCAGCTAACGGTAAGAGTTCCCAGGTAGCCGTGTGAGAGTAAATGAACAGAGAGCGGACAAAGCAGGGCCGCCTCTACAGCGTCCTCCTTGATAATGCTCATTGGACTTCAGAGCTGTTCGCTCCAAATTCACACCTGCCTGACTTCCTGGTATCATCTGTGTGTGTGTTGGGGGGGTGAGTGTGCACACGTGCCCACGGGTGCACACATAGGAATGTGTTTATGAACTAGGACCATTCAGTTCGGACAGCCCTGGAAAGTGGCGTGGATGAAAGGAACTGCATTCCGAGATGTCTCCTCTCAAATCAAGGCGCTTCAAAGGCGCTGTGACTTTTGTGGACTTGTGCTTTGGAGCTTCCCTAAACAATTTCTGGTTGCCGAGAGGGCTGTATCTAAGAGCTCCTGAAAGCATTTCTCAGAACCTTGCTCATGAATTCAGATCATAACGTGTGCATGTCTGTGTGTGTGTGTGAGTGTCTGTGTGTGTGTGGAGGCACGACTCTGCCACAGGTCACAGCCGTCCAAAACGGCCTCTAAAAGCCGCGGCCTCAACTGCCAGCTCTGTGAGGGGACTCCAGCCACCATCCCCGACAAAACAGGAGGGAAACCACAGCCTTACTCGGAGGAAGAAACGGGAGGGTTCTTATGCTTATTTCTGGCGAGAAAGGAGAGAAGACCCCGGGGAGGTCTGAACAGTTCTGTGTGAAGTGATATTTACCATCATGCTCCTGCCCTGGCGGCGCAGAAAGCTGACTTTGGTCGGGACGTGCCTCGCGGACACGGCGTGCCGGGTGGCGCACGCACGGACGGAGCGGGGTCCGCAGCCGGGGCGGCAGCGGGGAGCCGGGCCTGGAGGAAAGCGGCCCTGCGGAGCACCGTAGCGCCCGGTGAGGGCAGGACGGGCGGGCTCCGGCACGCTGGAGCCCGAGCCTGTCCACTCCCGCGGGGCTGAGCTAGGAGCGCCCATGCAAGGACTGCGCTTCAATGCCTTTGCCTTTTTTTTTTTTTTTTTCCTTAAACAGTACATATTTAAAAAAACAGTTAATAAAAAAAGTAACCTTAGAAGACGGTTGCACACAACACGGTATACACTCATGGTTAACAAGGAGAACAGTATTACTCTGCGGGAGGAGAGGCCGCGTCCACGCTGCTCCGTCACTACGTGATCTTCTTCTTGATGACCGCGAGCTCTTTCTGAAGTTCACTGAACTTGGGGCGGTTTTCAGGTTTATAATCCCAACACTTCATCATGATTTTAAATATTTCCTCTGGACAGTGCTGAGGGGCTGACATCCGGTATCCTGAAGACACGAGAGAAGGACAGAGAATTTAGGACGGGGATAACCAGACACCACTGTTCACACAGGGCATCGCACAGTTTGCAGTACCGTATGTTGTCGGTTAACAGAAACAAAAATGCCATTTTAGGGCAGGCTGATTTTTTTTCCTGTAAGTAACGCCGGTTTTAATAGCACAGAGCAACATCATTACCTTCTAGTGCCACGAACCCATTTTGTGTTTGTGCCAAATGAACAAAGCCTGATGTGAGAAACTTACATACAAGTGCATGTTTTAGCTGCTCTAAGTGTTAGCTTATAGATGCTGTGGGCGGTTTTTTTTTTTTAATCACCTTTCAGCTCAGGTTTCTGAAGGTGAAGAGAGGATGAGGATTTAGAAACATTACCTCAAAAGTGAAACAAGCATGAATACAAGTCATATTGCTTTACAGCTGAGAAGAATCTTTAATTCAGCGTCACCAGGCAGTGTCCCAGCAGGGTGCTGGGTGGGATGTGTGTGCCTGTGCGCATGTCCTCAGCGTTATGAAGGGCGCTGGCAAATCAGCCTCCTGCCCCCAACCCTACGACCATGCCCCCGCGGGGGGCCTGAAGCTAGGGCGCTGGCATTTGTCGAAAGCCGTGGACACACAGGTCCACGCGAGGGTGTCAGCATCACATGCTCAGGCCTGCCTTTGGTCTGAGAATACCACGGGGTTCCTTTAGAACTGTTACACGACTGTCAACTTCTTCCTGAAATCTAACTACCTTTCAATTAGTAGGGACATTAACAGTGTTTATTTGGCATAGAACAGGTACTGTTTCTGAGCCTCTTAACTGTTTCCCTGGAAGAGAGTGAATGGCACAGCCTTGCAGAGGTTGTGCTAGGCAAAGGCAGTGGAAGAAGAGCCTAGAGCCTTCTATTTCCAAGGCGCTGGATGTTTCAAAGGCTTTGTGGTTGGTTTTTGTTGTGTAAGATCCGCACCATCCTTCAGGTTCAAAAGTAGATGTACCAACACCTTTTCGATTGGGCTTTGCTGATAGCTCATGATAAAGAATCCACCTGCCAAGCAGGAGACCTGGCTTCGATGCCTGGATTGGGAAGATCCCCTGGAGAAGGAAACAGCAACCCAACCAGTATTCTTGCCTTTGAAATCCCATGCACAGAGGAGCCTGGTGGGCTACAGTCCATGGGGTCGCAGAGTCGGACACGTCTGAGTGACTAAACACACACACACACTTGTGTCTATCACGCACCCAAACAGCACCACCTTCCTCTGCCCGGGAAATGCAGACGCAGCCTCAGCCTGCCCCAGTGTCGGCGTGAACACTGCCACCCTGTGTCTTGAGCTCACCTCTTTCCACCTGTTCCCGGGCCTGCTGGTTTGTCATTCCGGGATAGGGGCAGACCCCCAGGCTGAAGGTCTCCCAGAGCAGGATGCCGAAGCTCCACACGTCACTCTCAGAACTGTATCTCCCTGGAGGGTGGACAAATCACAGCCAGCACACTGGGTAAGCAGGTGACAATTTCTGATTGTGTATGTCTGTATCAGTCACAGGTTTAAACTTATCAGGGACTCAACAATTAGTGATATTATTCTGTTGCCTAGTTTTGCTTTCCAGGAGGAGTAATACACCAATTAAATGAACAGTCTTCAGGTTGTTAGTTTAACCAAACCACCTTCCAAATCACACTTCCCCCACCAAGAGCACATTCTCACTCAGTATGCACGTTTACTCTCTCTGTGACCTCTAAATGAGCTGGATGGTTTATCTAAAAAAGATATAAATTTGTATACATCAATGCCTAGGAGATTAAATAAGCTGGGAGTTATGTAATTGTTTTCTGCCTGCATTCAATTTCTTTCTACTGAAATTACAAAGTTAGAGCAACAAGGAAAGTTTCTTAACATCAGTTTTTTTACTCATCACTGTTTACAGATATTCTTACATGCCTAAAGGTCTCATTTTCTCCACTGACAGTTTCATTTATGAAAAATTCATTTTTCTGTGTTTTGAATAGAGTAGAAATTAACATAGCTCGCTGATAAAAACAACTTCTTTAAATTACATGGTACCTTGTTTTGTCAAAATATCTTGGTGCACCTGTTTTACTGCATTACATAAGCTAAGCTCTTGGTTTTGTTTTCTCCCCTTGGTAATCTTCTAGACAAACACAGAGATAAAAGCCAAACAAAGATACTTTCTGGAATGAATGTGACATCAAGGAGCGGAAGCAAAAAGGCTATGAATTTCCAAGATTTTCCAAAGTCCTTCTGCCATTCCCGGATTTATAAATGCCTGGCCTCTAAAAAGGTCTTGTTAATTTGAGTAGGATGGCCTTTTCTCTTTCTTGCAAACAGTACAAGGAAATAGCACAATATTGCTATGCTAACTGCTCTGACGTCAGAGACTGGAGTGTTCTGGAGGATCATCGTCTCCAGCTGTGTGAATTAGTTTCCTTCTTACTAGACAGTAATTATGGACATTCACTATGCGAGTCAGTACCAAGATTAGTTGCCTTGTCTGTACATCAACTGTTTTCATGCCTGACATCCAATGAATTAAAGCTTTTTATGAAAATCATTCAATGGCCACAAGTTTAGACTAATTAGCTCTTCAAGGACATGTACAGCCCAGAGAACCCAATGCCCTTTTGTGAGATGATACCTGGGAAGAGGTCAAGAATGGCCACTTGTTCTGTAAACCAAGATCACACTCTGGAAGTGAAAGCTTATAACCTAACTCTGTGACCTGACTTTTGAATCTGGTTTTAACTGGATTATTTTAAGGAATTACTTAGTATTTCTTATTGAGGTATAATTGACATATAACATTATATGAGTTTCAGTTGTGAAGCATGATGATTCACTATTTGTATATATTACAGAATAATCACAGTAAGTCTAGTCAACACTATCATCCACTGTCACAAAAATTCTTTTTCTTGTGATGAGAACTCTAAGGATCTACTCTTCTAGCAACTTTCAGATATACAATATAGTATTAATTATAGCAGCCATGCTTTAAATTACATCTCCATGTAGAACAACAAGTAAGACTTTCGTAAGATATATTTTCTCTTGTTAAAAAATGCTAGGATTTAGAGCCAATTTTCAGTAATTTTATTCTGGGAGAACTAAAATGTTTCTCAGGTTTGCCGAGACATGCGCACACACTCAGGAACTCCCTCACTGGATTGGGTAATAAATACTCCTGACTTCCTTCTCATCCTGTTAGACATCTCTCCCTCACCTAAACTGTTCTGCATTTAAAATTTTTTTATCAATATTTTTATTGAGGTATAGTTGACTTACAGTATTAATTTCTGCTGTACAGCAAGATGATTCAGTTACACATGTACATACATTTTAAAAAAATGTTCTTTTCCCTTATGGTTGATCATTGGACATTGAATATTCTCTGTGTATAAACATATAAAGTGGGGCCCTGCTTCCCCATTCTGTGCATAAAAGCTCACAGCTGCTACCCCAGCCCTCCTGCCTGGCCACTGCCAGCTGCTCCCTACGTCTGCGCTGTTTGACAGACAGGTTCATGTGTGCCACGTTTCAGGTTCCGCATGTGAGGGCATCATACGGTGCCTGCCTGTCTTTCTCTTTCTTACTTCACTTGGCACGACAGTCTCCAGTCGCACCCATGTCATGAAAACAGCGTCATTCCATTCTCTCCCAGCCCACTGTGTGCGTGGGCCGCGTCTTCCGTGTCCACCCGCCTGGGATGGGCTTAGGCGTCTTCCCTGTCCTGGCTGCTGTGATCACTGCTGCTGTGAGTGCAGGGGTGCGTGCGTCTTTCTGAGTTAGAGTGTTGTCTGGGTGTGTGCCCAGGAGTCGGCTGGCTAGATCACGTGGTGATGCTGCGCTTGGTCTTCTGAGCGGCCCCCGTCTTGTTTTCCACGGTGGCTGCACCCAGCCATGTTCCCACCAACAGTGGCCTCCCCTGTCTCCACACCCTCTCCCACATTTACTTGTAGACTTCTTAATGATGGCCATTCTGACTGCTGTGAGGTGGTACCTCACTGCAGTTTTGATTTGCATTTCTCTGATAATTAGTGATGCTGAGCATCTTTTCATGTGCCTGTTGGTCATTTGTTTTCCTTCTTTGGAGAAGAAGGAAAGGGTTCTTTCCTTTGGGGGAAGAAGGAAGGAAGAAAAAGGTCTATTGGGTTGTTCATTTGTTGTTGAGTTGTATGAACCGCTTGCATACTTTGAAATGAAGCCTTTGTTAGTCGCATCACTTCTGAACATCCCCGCCATTCTGTAGGTTGTGTTCTCATGTCGTTTTTAGTTTCCTTCCCTGTGCAAAAGCCTGGAAGTTTGATTAGGTTTGTTTTTATTTCTATTGCCTTGGGAGACTGGCCTTAGAAAACACTGGTATGCCTTATGTCAGAGAATGTTTTTCCTATGATCTTTTCTAGGAGTTGTATGTTGTCTTAAAGACTTAGGTTTATGTCTTTAAGCCATTTCAGTTTGTGATGAGAGGGTGTGCTGTTCAGTATTTTATAAAAGTAACATGAACAAGCAGTCTGTCACTGCCCAGCAAAGACCTTCACGTGTGCTGCGCCTGGTTGCTCGGCCACGTCTGCCTCTCTGTGACCCTGTGGACTGCAGCCCACCAGGCTCCTCTGTCCATGGGGTTCTCCAGGCAAGAACACTCGAGTGGGTTGCCACACCCTCCTCCAGGGGATCTTCCTGACCCAGGCATCAAATCCAGGTCTCCAGCATCACACACAGATCTTTACCATCTGAGCCACCAGGGAAACGTGTCTTTATTCTATGACATGCTAAATTTAGGTTTGGCTCTTACAGATATTGGAATTAGAATTCTGAATTAAAGTATTTGGTAAATACTTTAGTCAGCTTGAAATTCAACTAAAATACGCCCTGATTAAAAGGCTGAATTTTACTGGCATAATTGCTTAGCAGTAAGAGAGATTTTAAAGGCAATGTAATATAGAGAATCCGGCAGACAGGATTAAGAACACATTGTAGAGAGTGGATTTTACTGATAAGTATTTACGGCTCCCTAGTCCAGCACTGGCTCCCTTATAGGGCTGCTGTAAGAATCAACAAGAAGGTGCTTAGCAGTTTTCATTATCTAAGAAAATGTCTCCATTAAAAAAAAGATTACAGTCCTTTCTTTCGTCTTGTGATTGCTGTCATTAGGAATATAGCCTCAGAATAATGACCACCCCAGAGAAGAATCACTGTGGGAAACAGCAGGGCTGCCGTGTTCTGTGGATTCTGAGGAGTGGTGGGATTCCTCAAAGCTCACCAGCACTTCTCTCGCCAGCACACGGGAAGACAGACTAAGGGTGAGGCTTAGTATCCCTGACATGTTAGGTTAAAAAACTGCATTGCTGGAAACTAGAACAGCTTAGTCAACTTCTTACAATGACAGCTGCCTGCACATGTCTGTTCCATAGCATTGCTGACGTGCAAAATGCAAAGCTGGTTGTGGTGTCTGGATCCATCCCAACTGACTTCCAAAACAATCATATTCCAAAGCTTGATCTGGAAAACATTCAGTGGTTCCTCAAACACTTAAGCACAGAATTACCAGATTCCCTAGTGTGTACTCAGAATTAGTTGAAAACAGGTACACAAATAAACCCCAGTACACAGGTGTTTAGAGCAGCACTATTCACAACTGCCAAAAGGCAAACACCGCTCAAATACACATCAGTGGGTGAACGGATAAATAAACTGTGGCAGATACATACAACAGAATATTATTGAGCTACAAAAAGGAGTAAAATAATGATATATGCTATAACATGGTTGAACCTTGAAAACCTTACGCTAGATGAAAGAAGTCACATGCCAATGGTCACATATTATATGATTCCATTTATATGAAATAGGCAGAATAGGCATATACATAGCAACCAAAAGCAGGTCTGAGCCTCCAGCGGTTGGGGGAGTGACTTCTTAATACGGGTGTAAGGCTTTATTCTGGAGTGAGGAAGATGCTTTAGAACCAGAGAGAGGCAGGATTTGTGCAGCGCTGTGAAGGTACTAAACGCCCCTGAACTGGTCACTTTACAACGGTCAGTTTTATGTCACATGAATTTTACCTCAAAGCTTTTTCTAAATTACCTGTCTTTAATTTAGGCATTAAGACTTTTGTAAATACTTTATATTAATTTTTCATGATGAAGTACTTTTCACTTTAACAAAGAATAATTTTATGATATGTTTTAAATTTTATTTTTATTTTACATTGGAGGGTAGTTGAGTCGAAATGTCCTCGCAAAGTGATTTAGATATGTACACACACATATTCCATCTCTCTCTTCCCAAAAGATTTATACAAGTTCCAGAGACTGAGATGCTAAGAAACCATGTCAGTTTTTCAGAGAGAAACTACAGACTCAGTATTTCAGGGACCTAACATCAGATGAGGTTATTGGACCAAATATAAGGCATTCAAAGGAAACGGTCCAGAGCCACACAACACTTTGACTCTGGGTCTAATCTGACTATTAAAATAGAAATAATCTTTTTCTGGGATCACGATAGAAACTTTCAGATGCACACTCACACTTACCAGTGCTTGTAACTCTATCCATCTTTTAAATCTAGCAATCTCACACAGAAATCTGATCAATAAAATCGCTGAATTAAGTCTGTCCTCAAGTGTGCAAAGTCTGAACACACACACCCCGTTTGCTGCCCCTCAGCTGATTCTCGCTTGTGCTCTGCTCTGCTCCGGGACTCTGCCCGTGACTGTTTCATGCTGACGGAGTCCGCTTTGACCACCAGAAAGGAAGGGTCCCTTCTTACCATAATTAAGCGCTTCTGGTGCCGTCCACTTAATGGGGATCTGCTTCAGGCCAGAAGATGAATACACACCACCGTCCTCTTGACGAGACATTCCAAAGTCACTGATTTTCAGCACGTTATTCTCACCTACCAGGCAGTTTCTTGCAGCAAGATCCCTAGGTCACAATAAGACACAGAAAACACCGTTCACATGGATGGCTTCCACACTTTGCATTTTCACATCTGCAGTGTGCTCGTAATGAGGTTAAGAATGCATGTGAGTTTCCAGTCTTTCTCTCTGTCACAGGTAAAAATTACCACGATAACACGTGTACATGTGATGGGCCACATGCTAATCCAGGCACCACAGGCATCATTTCCACTGAAACAGAAAGCACTGATTCTAGGGTTAAGAGAGAAGCCACAGGAGAGACTAAGCAGGCTCCGTATTACTCCTCTCTTGACTGGCTATCCCAGAGCTGCACTAACAGAACTTTCTGGGACAAGGGTGTATGCGACCCCGCGGGCCCTGTGTGTGCTGGCTGGTAGGCAGCACGGACCACGTGACTACTCAACACATGCAATGTGACGGGTGCGATGCGGAAACTGAACGTTTAAATTTTCTTTACTTTCAGTTACTTAAATAGCTGCGTGTGCCTTTGGCAGTGTATCCCTGGAATTTCCCAAAGGCTGGAGAATGGCTGAGATGCCAAAGAGGCTGGTGCCTTTCTCTCTCTTTTCCCTTTTTGCATCTGGGATACGCAAAACCCTCCCTGGTGAGCTGCCCTGCCTCTCTCACCTTGTTCTGCGTGTGTACTAAATTGACTAAGTTGTTTCATTCGTGTCTGATTCCTTGTGACCCCATGGACTTTAGCCCGCCAGGCTCCTCTGTCCATGGAATTTCCCAGGCAAGAGTACTGGAGTGGGTTGCCATGCCCTCATCCAGGGGATCTTCCTGACCCAGGGATCGAACCTGAGTCTCTTTTGTCTCCTGCATTGGCAGGGGGTTCTTTACCACCAGCCCCACCTGGGAAGCCTCTATCGTGTTCCGGTATCTCCATAATTGCTTATTCCAGCCACACTCAACTTTGTTTTGTCCCCAAACATAGGACAAACCCCTTCTACATGACAAGCTTATTTCCACAGTAGGGCTTTGCACTTCGCTATTCCCTTTGCCTGGAGTGCTCGCCTTCTAGACTTTTGCATAGCTCACTCCTCTTCATTCATTCTTAGCTCAACTGAGACTTCTGTGAGACTTGCCAACCTCCCCTGCAGCTAGCTCCACACATAATCTAAATACTGGCCAATGAGATATAAGCAGAACTCTTTAGTTTCTTTAAAAGAAAAGGGAAGTACCCATTACATTTCTCTGTCAGAGAACTCTATCTTGACCTCCCTTAACTAATAGAAAGATGGTGGTTAACAAAACAGACCACGTCTGCACTCTAGTTCTAGTGGGAAGATGCTCAATAATCAGATTCATATATGTAATATAGATGTTTATATATAGACATATAAATAAAGCATATGAGCATGCACACACACAGAATAGCAGAAGAAAGGTCAGACAGTGTTGAGTGCTAAGAGGAAAAAGAGCTATATAAAGGGAAAAAGATTTCCAAGAGGGAATCCTATTTTAGATAGGCTGTTAGGAAAGATCTCTTTGATAATGTGATATTTGATCAAAGATCTGAAAGAAGCTAAGGAGCAAGCCATGGGATCTCTAGGTGAAGAGCATTCAGGGTGGAAGGAATAGTATTTATAGATACAAAGGCCCTAAAATTGGCCCATACTTGGTATATTCAAGGAACATCAAGGAAGCCAGCAGAGCTGGAGTGGAATGAGTAAGCGAGAAGACAGATTTAATCAGAGTGAGCCAGGACCAAATGACGCATGGCCCTTTAATACTAAGCCCCTTGGATTTTATCAGCTAGGAGGTAGGCGGGGTTCTGCACACAGGACTGACACAGTGTGACTTAGGTTTTGAAGGATGATATGCTACTGTGTGGAGAGTGGACTGGCAGAACCAGAGAGCCCAGTAAGCAGCTTATCTGCGAAGTCCAGAAGAGGCGATGACAGCCTGCACTAAGATGCAAGTGAGGAGGTGGTCAGAGCTATCAGATTCAGGATCTATTCTGAAAGCACAATCAGGAGGATCTGCTGGTGGATTGGATGTAGACTGGGAGAGAAAAAGAGCCATGGCTGACCCAAGGCATTTGGCCTAAGCAACTGGGAGAATGTGGCTGACAAGGGAACGGGGAACTGGGGGAGAACCATATTCAGAGCATGGCAGACACAGCTAGCTGCTCCCTACTGTCCATTTAATACTCTTTTTCACCTTCCCCCCTGCCCAACCCCCCCCCCCCCATTTTTAGCTGAATATATTCTCATTGAGCTAAAAAATGCTATTCATCCCAACCTCCCCTGCAGCGAGATCTGGCCATGATATAAGTTCTGGCCAATGAGCTGCAAGCAGAAGAGTTGTCTAGGATTTCTAGTAAGTTTCTTTTAGAGGGGAAGGACCATTACATTTCTCTCTCCCACCAACGAAAAGAGGAAGCACACTAAAGCTGGAGAAGTAACGAGACAAGGGGCCCAGGTCCCTAATGACAAGTGTGCCTGCCATGCACGATCTGGACTTTGGATGTCTAGATTCTTTCTTTTAAATGTGTGAGAGGAATTCCTATGTCATTTAAGCAATTTTTGTTTCTTAGATTTTTCTTTTTTTTGGATATATGTGTGTTTGTGTTCAGTTCAGTTCAGTCACTCAGTTGTGTCCAACTCTTTGCGATCCCATGAATTGCAGCACGCCAGGCCTCCCTGTCCATCACCAACTCCCAGAGTTCACTCAGACTCGCATCCATCGAGTCCGTGATGCCATTCAGCCATCTCATCCTCTGTCGTCCCCTTCTCCTCCTGCCCCCAATCCCTCCCAGCATCAGAGTCTTTTCCAGTGAGTCAACTCTTCGCATGAGGTGGCCAAAGTATTGGAGTTTCAGCTTCAGCATCATTCCCTCCAAAGAAATCCCAGGGCTGATCTCCTTCAAAATGGACTGGTTGGATCTCCTTGCAGTCCAAGGGACTCTCAAGAGTCTTCTCCAACACCACAGTTCAAAAGCATCAATTCTTCGGCGCTCAGCTTTCTCCACAGTCCAACTCTCACATCCATACATGACCACTGGATAAACCATAGCCTTGACTAGATGGACCCATGCAGTCAAAACGCACTCAGTACTGTAGGTGGGGAGTCTGGTTTTGGACATACTGAGTCTGAGACGTTGGGTAGGCAGTTGGGTGTGTGAGTCTGGAGGTCAGAAGAGAGGGGATTCAAGGACTGCGCTCCAGAAACTCTGTGACTTAGAGAAGGACTGAAGAAAGAAGGCTGAGGAGGAGCAAGTGAGGCAGGGAGGGAACCAACAGAGGAGCTGGTGTCCTGGAAGCCAAGTGAGGAAGGCTTTTCGAGGAGCAATGAGACAGTAACTGTCAGCTACTACTAAGAGGACAAGCAAGATGAGGACGATGAGCTGGCCATTAGATTCAGCAATGTGGGATTTAATGAGACTGACAAGTGTAGTCTCAGGAGCGGTGGGTACGATGGTATGACTGGCGCATGTTCAAAGAGAATGAAAGAAAGAAGTGGAGACAGGGAGGTTTAGCCACTCTTGAGTCAGTTTTCTATAAAGGCGTATGGAGAAATGAGGAGGCGACTAGAGAGCCTTTCAGGTCAAAGGGTTTTTCCCTCTAACTTGTGCAGACAGTAATACTAGTGTAGAGAGGGTAAACTAATGCGGGAAGGGGGAGGTGGGCATTGCTGGGGTGAAGCCTTTGTGAAGAGGTGGTGTGCTGTTCTGAGCTATACCCCAGTGCCCAGAATAGCACCGGGCAATAGCAGGTGCTCAGCAGGAGCTTGCTGAATGCACACACACAGTTTTATTCTAGGAGTGATCCCTGCTGAAGGTGGGTTGTCTGTTCTGTGCTTTGCTTTGTAATTCTTTTCTCTTGAGGAACTATCAACAACCTGCTTGTCTTTCAGCTGAGATGGTTTTATATATTTATCTTTGGAATGCACTTCTACATATCCAACATGAGTCAAGACTTCTGAAAAACTGTAGTCTAATTTATACAGTTGGTCTTGTAACACAGGAAGTACCCTGAGCACTGACTTTAGCAATAGCTGACTGGCAATATGGCATTTCCTCGGGGAGCTAAATCAGCCTTGTACATCTTTGTAGTAAACTTGGCCAACAGCAGCTAAAGACATCCAGAAAGGAAAGTGACATCCTCTGCCTCACTAACCTGGTAAGACTAGCTTTATTCGTTAGGTCTAGTTTCACATGGAGAAGCTTAGAAGCCCAAGGTTAGAATTAAACCACCGACTGGCTTCCCAGCTCTGCGGAAGAGTGAGGGAGTCTGGTTTGCTGTTAGAGTGAGTGGTGGTGAAGTACTGGCTCATTCTAATGTGTAGGGAGGAACTTTTCTATAAAGGTGCATTCTGTGTGCTCAGGAATGCCACGTCCTACCTGTGGCCTAGATGGCCGGAATGAGTAACAGCTCTGTGACTTATTTGAGTGTCCTTGGGAAAAGAATCTAAAAAAGAGTAGATACATGTATATGTGTAACTGAACCACTTTGCTGTAAACCTGAAACTCACACAACATTATAAATCAACTATACTACAGTACATTTTAAAAAAAAAACTGGATCTGGAATTGCAAAGTTCTAGAATAATCCAAGCAATTTTAAGAAGCATAAAGTTGAAGGACTCACCTAACCTGATTCTAAATATCACTAGAAAGATATCATCATCAATACAGTTAAGTAGAACAGATATATTACAGATCACTGGAGCAGAATAGCAGGTCCTGAAATGTATCACTGACGTGTGGTCACCTGACTGGACAGAGGTACGGTGGACCGCAGGGCGCACCTCCCAGTCCTGGCCAGGGGGCCGGGTGATGCCCCTCAGGCCAAACGCCACTTCTCTTGGTCAGAGTGAGTGTTATTCAGTGTAGCTGTTTAGGCATTGACAGAATTTTGGTGTCAGACCTTTCCTCAGAGTAAGGCCTGTGCTGTGCAACGACTTACACCATCTTCACTGCAGCACCGGTGGGGTTTGTCCTCTGAAATGAGGATTTCAGTTCTATGAGGGATGAAGCTAAAACTAATTTAGAGATACCTTCAACTCAGTGGTGTGGGTTGCATGAAGTTCAAGTGCATGGAAATGGCATCTTTGGGCATACTCTATGAATTAAAATAAAACCTCAGGCCTTCAGGCAATAAGCATGCACTGCATACTCACCCTTTGCCTAATAGTCTAAAACGTATTAAAGGAGATAGGAACCACAGATGCGGTCTCTGGGCTGAGAAGCTGACAATCTAATTTGGGAGATAAGGCAGACACACACCTCTGTCCCTTCTCCCCTCTCTGTTCATTTATTTAGCTCCCAGCTGCCTCGCCCCAAGTAAGTCACGGCAGGAGACTAATGCTCCCTGCCTCTCCCCACATGAAACTGCCAGAGAACAAGTCAACGTGAGCCAGTATGCTACCGACTGCAAATCCTACAGGACTTCAGAGATGGGGAATCTCCTAACAGGCTGGCATGGTGTCACAGAAGGTAACTGTGATGCTGGGAAGACTGAAGGTGGGAGGAGAAGGAGACGACAGAGGATGAGATGGCTGGATGGCATCACTGACTCAATGGACATGAGTCTGAGTGAACTCTGGGAGTTGGTGATGGACAGGGAGGCCTGGCGTGCTGCAGTCCATGGGGTCACAAAGAGTCCGACACGACTGAGTGACTGAACTGAACTGATGGGAGATAACTTGATCTTACCAGGTGCAGAGGAACAGCGCAGTGAATGCTGCTGGCTGCCAAAAGGACATGGAGATGCTCCACTTAGGTCTGCTTCGTAATCTTATTTGAAGATTCAAACTTTTAACTGTATACCAAGGGTCTCTTACAAGTTGTACACAGTATGAGACAGGCTAATTAAGGATGAAACGAGCACAGAGAATATTTACGGGAAATCCAATGCCAGCAGGCACTGGAGACAGCACATTTTCTTTGCTCTCTCTGGAAATTACAACAGCGAGCAGCTTGCTCTGGAGCGATGCTGCCTCTCAGAGCAAATACTGTGATGAACCAGGGACAACCAGGAGGCTGGGCCAGTGTTCTCCTTTGCCGGTTGCTTTATCCCAAATGCCATTCACTGCTTGCAGCCAAGATTAATCCCTCAGTAGGAAAGGAGTTAAGAAATATTTGCTTCTTTTCCCACTGGGTCTGGATAATTGTTACTGTTTAGTCGCTAAGTCGTGTCCAGCTCTTTGCGACCGCAGGGACTACAGCCTGCCAGGCTCCTCTGTCCACAGGATTTCCCAGGCAAGAATATTGGAGTAGGTTGCCATTTCCTTCTCCAGAGGATCTTCCTGACCCAGGGACTGAACCCACGTCTCTTGCATTGGCCGGTAGATTCTTTACCACTGAGCCACCAGGGAAGGCCCCAGTCTGGATAAAACTGAGGCACAAATAACTCTCAGCACTTAGGAGAATACCTGAGAGCTCCTCATTCTAACACATGGAAGAAAGCCAATAACCCAGGGGTTGGGGATAAATGAAGCCGACTTCATTTGCCTTATTATGCTCTGCTAAAGAACAGAATTCTATCTTATTACTGCACAGCATATGTGTCAGTGATGGCTGCAAGCACACTCGGGGAGCATCACAGAGGAGTAGTTGTAAGCAGCAATTCTGAAACACTGCATCGATGATTCACTAGCTCTTGGACCTTTAGAAATTTACTTAGGCTTGGCCTCAGTTTTCTCATCTGTAAAGTAGGAAGTACCTGTTAAAGACTGTTGTGACAATTATGTAAACTGTTTAGCACAGCAATTGGAAAACAGCAGTAAAACTTGAATTTTAGTTACAGAAACTGTGTATTGGAGAATAACTGCCTTCTCCTCCCTTCTAATTGGAATAACTGCTTGACCACCTTTCTATTTATATAAACACAGAAGCCATTCAATTTAGTTCTCCTAACAGCAACAATTTATGTGGCATTTGCTAAATGTCAGGGATTATATTAAGCTCCTTTCATGAAAGCCACTTAATTCTTCTAGTTACGATACTGATGACCTCCATCTTTATACAGGAGATGAACCTGAAGGCCGGAGGGTGAAGTGACCGGCCTAGGGCTGCATGGTCAGTGGAGGGTACTGAGGTCCGGCCTCAGAGCCTGCCATGCTGGCCCCCTGCCATCATGCCTCTCAACACACCTCGCGCTTCTCTTCCAGAATGCAATCCCATTACACACCCCGTAATCCGCAGCCAGTGGCTACAACTTCCGAATTTTAAACAACCGGAGAGTTAAAAGTTGATTACCTTTAAGAAAGGAAGTGACACTCTACTCTCACCTCTGAAAAGTGGGGGGGACCTGAAAAAACTTTTTTTGGAAGAAGCTGAATGTCAGCAAATGGTTTGAAGTGACACATGCGTGTCCACTGGGAGAGGGAGGCGGGCAGCATGGAGCGGCCCCTCGGGGACCATGTCACGGCCGCCACTACTGAGCCAACAGAGATGGGACCAGAGATGAGGCAAAAAAGAAGTGACCGGCCACACCCTCTGCAGACCCCACAGTGCGTCCTTCCACCTCTGAATCACCTTCTCTTCCTTTGAATAAAACCTGTGTGAAGGTGCAGATCTCTCTCCGCCTCACTTTCAGGCGCACCTGTGACTTCACTCCCGGGTCTCCACTCCCCACCTCGTTCCTCAGCCTCCCTTCCCCTCACAGCTTCCTGCACCACACTTCCCACTCTGCCTCGGTGAGCTCTGTGCCCCCACCACTAACCGGGCACTTAGTTCTAAAAGAAGAGGCCCCAAAGGAAGGCCCAGCTGCAGAACTGTGGACATTAGGCCCATTATTAAACTGCGCTTTTTCTGTTCCTTTGAGAAACCGTCGCGTGCCACAGGCTTTGGGAGGCGGGCAGGAAGGCGCCGGCCCCGTGCGTGCAGACAGGTGAGAGGGAGAGGGTGTGCTGTGTGTCTCTGCTGAGGCCTGCCCCAGTGCCTGGCGGGCTGGTGCGTTGAGAGCCACGGGGCTCCTGAAACCCCTGGCCTGCTGCCCGTGGGACACTTCGAGGCCTAGGGATCTGAGGCGCTTCATTTGCTTAAAGCTGCTGCAGTAATGCAAACATGCTACCTGAGGGGAGGGAGGCACATGAGACTTTTTAATCACATTTTGGCATAAATTACTCCAGTAGATAATCGAACAGACGTCACACAGAATCTGTGTGGACAGAGGAGACTGGCAGGTGCGGTCCACGGGGGCACAGAGTCGGACAGGCCTGAGCACTTGGTGGCACGGCAAACAGAACCTCACGATGACGGCGCAGACCTGCTCCAACAGTGGCACAGGCTGAGCACCTAGAGCGGGCCATGGGGAGGGCGGGCCACGGGGAGAGCCGGCCACGCGGAGGGCGGGACACGGGGAGAGCGGGCCACGGAGGGAGCCGGCCACGGATAGGGCAGGCCACGGAGAGAGGCCGGCCACGGGGAGAGCCGGCCACGCGGAGGGCGGGCCATGGGGAGAGGGCAGGCCACGGGGAGGGCGGGCCACAGAGAGAGCAGGCCACGGAGAGCCGGCCCAGCCCGGGTGCGGTGGGCTCCCGGGGGCGGGCAGGCCTGGTGCTGGTGAGTATGAGTGTGTGGCAAACGTCAGCCTGCTGCTGCTGAGCCGCTCAGTCGTGTCCAACACTGTGCAACCCGTGGACCGTAGCCCGCCAGGCTCCTCTGTCCACGGGATTCTCCAGCAGGAGCACTGGAGTGGGTGGCCAGGCCTCCTCCAGGGGACCTTCCCCCCCTGGGGGATGGAGCCCGCGTCTCTTACGTCTCCCGCACTGGCAGGCGGGTTCTTTACATGCACCCCTGGGAGTACAGGCACAGCTTCTAAAAAGCTGTCCAGGGCTTGCCCTAGGGAGTTTCTTCGAAACCAGGTGACCTTCTCTCAACAGCACAGCAGGGTCAGCCCTGAAGGCTGAGTTGCCTCCATCCAAGAGTCTGCGTGTGCTGGAGAAATGCGGCCCTGGGCTGTCTGTGGAGAGACAGAGGCTCTGTTGACTCCCCTAACGAGGCCACTGCGGGCGAGCTGGGCCCTGAAACTGCTCCCTGAGAGCTGGCTGCAGGAGAGCCACTCACGCTCACGGAGGCCCCAGAAGCCACCTGCCGTCACCAAAATGGACGTGGGGGGGCGCACACACCCGCGCTTACTCTGGCTCTTTGATCTCCTTTCCGTCAGCAACTTCCCTGTAAGAGAATCCTAGCTGGATATACGCAAGTATGGACTAGGTATATTCTTTCACTTAGCTTATAGATAGTTCCTAGATAATTAGAAAGGGAACTCATACCACAAATATGGATATTGAAAAAAACCCAGAACCACAAACACGCAGTGATAACACCTGCTTTAGTCCTCAATTTACCGGACAAACCCAAAGGGGACTTCCTTTGTCTTTAAGTACTGTGACTAATCTGGATGGTGTATCGTTATGAACCTCTGTCTATACAGTCAGAACTAAGCATCTCTTATTCACAACTTTCTACTATCACTTGAGGGCCACATGATGATGTTAGATATCAAATCTGTAGAGACTACTACAAATTATAAATCAATACTGATCTAAAGGTGAACCTATTAATAAAGAAAGAGTCTGGTCAAGAAGAACTGGGGCATGGTGGGTAGTGGGGAAGACAAATGAAAAAACATTGATGGAAAGTAAATACTGAAATCTCTTTAGTTCACAGAAACATACCAAATCCCAGTGGGGAATTTAATAACAAAACAGAGCAGTCCTAAGCACGAGATACCTGCCCTCCACACTTAGTCTCAGTACTAATGGCAAGAGCCTCTGCTCCTAAGACTTCTGGAAGGGAGATTTTAAAAACACCCACCCACTCCTGTTCTGACAGTGGGAGAAAGAAGCCAGTTGCTTGAGTGACTGATGATAAACCTACAATGCTACACTTGGATGCAGCTAATTCCTCTGAGCAACAGACAGAAGAAAGTGACAGAATCACTCCTTACTGAACAGTCATCAAGACAACAGCAACCATATGTTGACTGTTTTATATTTGTCAGGTACTGTTTTAAATCTTTTTCAAACAATTCATTTCCTGTCAATACTCAGCTTCGTGAGTACTGATCTGAACACGAAATACACTTCAGATTTTTCCAGGAGCAACAGTGGAACACCCCCTCTGCCCGGGGTTCTGGACCAGGAGTTGGAGACCTGGGTTATCACCAGGGTTTTCCTTAACAAGCCAAGTAAACGAGTACCCCACGCGTCATTTTCCTGGGCCTCGGGATGAGAGCACCAGTTCTTGACTGTCTTGAGCATAAGGTTTTCCACATAATATGCAACCATGTCATGGCTTGTTTGTACCACATTTACCCTGATGTGAGAGTTGTATTTTTACAATGGCTGACAAAGAAGATACAATATAATGAAAAAGCTCCTAAGGATTCAACAATGTTTTGAAACAAATTTGTATTCCATTAATCACAACAGTAAAATAGTACTGCATATGGACATATACAGATACATTATTCTGTCTCAAAGGAAGCTTGATGCGCCCTTGGACACTTGCAGTAGCTTGGAGGAGCCGGTGGTCCATGGTCCAGCATGCGGTAGCCAGCATATGACCCTTTCCACTCTAACATTCTGTAAGCTCTGGTTAAAGGCATTGTCCTCCTGTAACCGGCTGGATGAACTTGCCACACAGGGATGCTCGATGGTCCTGGTGAAGGGTTTCCTACCTTTCCATCACAAGCGTGAACACCAACATTGATGAATGGAAGTAAAGCTGGGAGGGCTAGTTACAAGTTACATGCTTGAATCAAGAAAACACACTTCCTGACCCAGTAAGAATAATGAGTGACCACTTATTTAATACCTAGTATGTGACAGGCATGATACAAGGAGCTTAACCTATTATCCCTAACTGCTATTTAAATGTAGGTAGTTCAGTCAGTTCCAGAGAGGTCAATGGCACCCCACTCCAGTACTCTTGCCTGGAAAATCCCATGGATGGAGGAGCCTGGTAGGCTGCAGTTCATGGGGTCGCTACGAGTCGGATATGACTGAGCAACTTCACTTTCACTTTTCACTTTCATGCGTTGGAGAAGGAAATGGCAAGCCACTCCAGTGTTCTTGCCCAGAGAGTCCCAGGGACGGGGGAGCCTGGTGGGCTGCCGTCTGTGGGGTTGCACAGAGTCGGACACGACTGAAGTGACTTAGCAGCAGTTCAGTTCAGTTGCTCAGTCATGTCCGACTCTTTGCAATCCCATGAACCGCAGCACGCCAGGCCTCCCTGTCCATCACCAACTCCCAGAGTCCACACAAACCCATGTCCATTGAGTTGGTGATGCCATCCAACCATCTCATCCTCTGTCATCCCCTTTTCCTCTTGCCCTCAATCTTTCCCAGCATCAGGGTCTTTTCAAATGAGTCAGCTCTCCGCATCAGGTGGCCAAAGTATTGGAGTTTCAGCTTCTGCATCAGTCCCTCCAATGAACACCCAGGACTGATCTCCTTTAGGATGGGCTGGTGGGATCTCCTTGTAGGTATCTCTGTCTTAAATGTAGGCATCACCAGGACTTCCTGGTGGCTCAGGTGGTAAAGAATCCCCCTGCAATGTGGGAGACCTGAGTTCGATCCCTGAGCTGGGAAGATCCCCTGGAGAAGGGCATGGCAACCCACTCCAGTGTTCTTGCCTGGAGAAGCCCATGGACAGAGGAGCCTTGTGGGCTGCAGTCCATGGGGTGGCACAGAGTCGGACACGACTGACACTATTGTACTGATAAAGAAACCGAGGTACAGAGATTAAATAACTTGCTCAAGGAGATACAGCGGACAAGTAGCTGAGTGTGGAATCTGTCTTGCTCCAAAGCTTGTGTGCTTCCAGTATTCTACAATGCTGAGCATCCTTTTGGTTCCTTTGAACGACCGTTTTTATAAGCTCAGTGGCCCCTGAGTAGACAGACTTCTGCCACCTTGCTCCTGAGACTTGATGAAATCGAGTCCTGCTCAGGGCTCGAGCTGCGGAATACCGACTATGTTGGGAGGACTAAACATGCACTACCTTGGCTGCTGTATTCTTCTGTCCTGTTTAGAGGCACGTGACGATCATAAAGGCACAGGAGATTCCTCCCAAACCATTTGTCGTCATTCACACTTTCACTGTGCGACACACGGACTCACACTGGCACCCAAATTCAGACACCAAAGGCACGCAAAGAAGGAGAGCAACTGTCAAGGCCATTGGAATTTTTACAGTCTGCAAAATGTCCAGATACTAATGAACTCGCACACACGAATCACGGTGGAACGCACCTCGATGCAGATACCGAACCATCCGCAGATGGTTAACGCTTTGCAGGACTATCTTCTCCGTGCAGGGAAGGCCACAGGCTTTGCACTTGGCCGAGACAGTCCATATGGACTGTGTCCCCCCAGTGCCCTGTCCCCACTTCTTCCACCAGACACAGCTGTCAGTCAGACCGCACAGCTGCTGAGGTCCGGTGATGTGTGGGAGCCTCTCAGGCCGCACTCTTGGTCGAGCAGGAGGCCGGCCGCACCTGGCATAGGAACACGGAGAGTCGCCCAACCACAGCCTGAGCCCGTGTGCAGAGGGGAAAGATCCCATCCCGTTCGCTGTGGCACCAGCCCCTTTAACGGAGAACACTTTTCAGTATTTATAGGAACTCAACAGAAGTAATGACTTCCTTTCATGTGTCTCAACAATTCTTTCCTTGCCTCCCATTTACATTCCTTTCAAATGCCGTTTTCATTATTCCCATTTCAATTTCTAATGTTGTTTTCTAGGTTTATGAAGTGATATCCCTGGTGACTTTTATTATAAACTTTCCTTCAGTCCTATCATTGCTTTCAGTATATGAAATCCAAATAAGGAGAGCCAAACTTATGAATAAGGTCTACTTTATAATAATTCATTTTTATCTTGAAACAAAGATCTGAAATTCAATTTCTTTTCTGTCTCTCTGTATTTTCTTTGCATAGTCAGGAGAGCTTGCTTTATCTTCACTCATTTTTAATCCTCTATTATGTTTGATAAGACTTCATTTTTATGGTATTATATTAAGACTTGTTTCATATATGTAACTATTTTTCTCGTATACTTCTACAAGGTAAAAGGTTTTTCAAATAGTCACAAAAATGTCCTCCTATGATTAATTATTATTCGTTCCATGATTCTTTGCAGTAATCCACACAAAATCTGCGTTTTGCATTCATGAAGGATTACTTGTCTGAGCAAATATTAGCGTTGCATACACACGCGTGCTTTTGGTCTCTTAATGAAATCTGCATTTACCAACTTGCACACCGCAGTTAAGCAAAAGTGTCTGAAAGACCCAAAGTGGACAAAATAATAATGTATATACGTGTAAAGCCTGTCATGCCTAAAGGAGGCCACATGTTTTTACAAATTACAGTCCTCCCCAGGCTCTGAGAGGGAAATGTGACAGCTGCTTTGACAACATTCAGGACGGTGCACAGAAAGGGGGCAAGTCAGGGCGGCTCTTGTTGAATCTTGGTGAAATTACATGGAAAACAGTCACCTATGAGGCAACTGAACTGGGACACAGGACTTATAAATTCCATGAGATACCAAATTGTTCTTTTAGTGCCATCAGTCAAATCTTAGCTGACATTAAGTAATAGTTGAGCCTTTTAGATTATTTAAAGTATTTCTAAAGCAAAGGAATTAGAGGCTGCATTTGCAAACAGACTGCCTTATTAAGATCTTGCTACTTTGGCACAAATGTTCACTAATCTGACACTAAATGCATGCCACAAGACTAATATATATTTTAAGACTATGACGCCCAACCTTTGTGATAACGATGGTACAGAAAAGAGAAGAAATGATCTCTGGTTATTTGATCTGGGAACTGATTAAGGAAACACTACTGAGTCTCTGTTACAGAGATGAGTTTCTAGGTTCTAACAACCCAGGATTCTATAGTTACTGCTTGATACGTACAAAAACTTCTTCTGCTCTATATCAAAAAGACACACTTCTACTTTACTTTGTACTTTTAAAATTACTATTCCACTTATCTTAGAATCTAGCTATAAAATGTACACAAAAGAGAGTATTCATCCATGCACTGTATGTACCTATCAACTAATGAGCTCACCAATGGTTCAGCTTCTCTTTGTTAAGGCATTAATAATTGCCAACATCCACTGGATCATGGAAAAAGCAAGAGAGTTCCAGAAAAACATCTATTTCTGCTTTACAGACTATGCCAAAGCCTTTGACTGTGTGGATCACAATAAACTGTGGAAAATTCTGAAAGACATGGGAATACCGGACCACCTGACCTGCCTCTTGAGAAACCTGTATGCAGGTCAGGAAGCAACAGTTAGAACTGGACATGGAACAACAGACTGGTTCCAAATAGGAAAAGGAGTTTGTTAAGGCTGTATATTGTCACCCTGCTTATTTAACTTATATGCAGAGTACGTCATGAGAAACGCTGGGCTGGAAGAAGCACAAGCTGGAATCAAACAACCTCAGATATGCAGATGACACACCCTTATGGCAGAAGGTGAAGAAGAACTAAAGAGCCTCTTGATGAAAGTGAAAGAGGAGAGTGAAAATGTTGGCTTAAAGCTCAACATTCAGAAAACTAAGATCATGGCATCTGGTCCCATCACTTCATGGAAAATAGATGGGCAAACAGTGGCTGACTTTATTTTTCTGGGCTCCAAAATCACTGCAGATGGTGACTGCAGCTAAGAAATTAAAAGACGCTTACTCCTTGGAAGGAAAGTTATGACCAACCTATACAGCATATTAAAATGCAGAGATATTACTTTGCCAACAAAGGTTCATCTAGTCAAGGCTATGGTTTTTCCAGTGGTCATGTATGGATGTGAGAGTTGGACTATAAAGAAAGCTGAATGCTGAAGAATTGATGCTTTTGAACTGTGGTGTTGGAGAAGACTCTTAAGAGTCCCTTGGACTGCAAGGAGATCCAACCAGTCCACCCTAAAGGAGATCAGTCCTGGGTGTTCATTGGAAGGACTCATGTTGAAGCTGAAACTCCAATACTTTGGCCACCTGATGCGAAGAGCTAACTCACTGGAAAAGACCCTGATGCTGGGAAAGATTGAGGGCAGGAAGAGAAGGGGACGACAGAGGATGAGATGGTTGGATGGCATCATTGACTCGATGGACATGGGTTTGGGTGGACTCTGGGAGTTGGTGATGGACAGGGAGGCCTGGCGTGTTTCGGTTCATGGGGTTGCAAAGAGTCGGACACGACTGAGCGACTGAATTGAACTAAACTGAATAGGTACTGGGTCTTCTGCTGTGTGCTGCAGGTATAGATAGCCCAATCCCTTCTCTCAGGAAACTCAATATTACAAGAAATAGCTATGCAAGTACACACATTACAATATTGGAGGTGACAAGTCTGAAAATTAGGAGTGGGCTCTCAGATGTATGAAATCATGGCCATAATATTTTGTTCTCCTCCATCCCTTGTATCTAGGCTAACTTGTGACTGTGACGAGCAGAACGTGCAGAAGTAGTAGTATGAAGTTCTGGAGTGTAAGCCTTAAGAGGCCTTGCAGCTGCCACTCTAGTTTTCCTAGAACACTCCAGACACTGTGGAAAAAAGCCTGGGCAGACGCCATCTAAAGAGAGAGGGGCACAGCCTCCAGTGGGCAAAGAGGCCCAGGCCGTGTGAGTGGGGCTGTGTTAACCCCCCAGTCCCAAACTGTTAGATGTCTGAGGCCACATGAGTGACCCCAGGGGAGAAACGCAGAAAGTCATTCGGCTGAGCCAGCCCAGACTACTGACCCGAACTGGTGAGACAAAAAAGTAAGAAATGCTGTTTTAAGCCACTGTGTTGGGATGGTATTTGATGAAGCATTAGACAATGGGAACAGCAGATTTATTAAGCATTTATTAGCACTGAGAATGAGGAGAGCTCAACAGCAAGGGAAGAGGGGAGGGCAGGGGACCGGAGAACAAGGCTCGATGTTGAGGGAAGGCCTGCGGCCGCTCCTGCGGCTCCTCATCCACACCTAAAGGAGCACTGCAGGCATCTTCTTACTGGGGCAGCTGTTTCTCCGGGCTTGGCTCCTGATCCTCTGCTTTCAACTTGTTTTCTCATCTAGCTTTTTATGGGCCACAGAGCTTTTATGGGCTGAATTTTTCCCTTTCAAGCTTTCTCTTTACGCTTATGATCACCAGGCTCTTTGATGAACGTCTCTTCCAGACGCGGCTGCTCTGTGTCCAGAAAATGACACTGCCAGAGGGCTCCACCTGGTCCCATCTCTTTACGACCAGTGACTTCCAACCGGGTATAACAGGAAAAAAATAGAGTATCTGGCAGGTGGAAGCTAGTTCACTTAGAGACACACTTCCCTGAGACACTTTCAGGGAGTTCTGCTCTCAGAATAGAACAAATCACAATGAGTGATATAGGTAATGATGCCCCTGAGTTATCAATAAAGGTGATAACTATGGGGAAAACTTGGTATCAGAAGGTAGGAAAATATGACAGGCACTTTCTAACTATTTCCATGAAAGATTTAAAATTGACAAGGAGAAGGCCAAGTGATAAAATAAATTGACTTGTTTCCCTGAAAAAGTATGTAATTTGCACTTCCTATTTGCTGAGCACTCTTCTAGGCAAAACAGTGACAAGACACACAAATTTATGTTCTTATGACACTTAGGTTCCTTTGGCACAAACTAGATAAATGATGCATTATCAAATAGGATACATCTAAAAGGATTACTCAAGGACATATTTGACATAATGTAAAAAAGGGATCCATAAAAGAGGAAGATGCAGTGTGCAAAAAACAGCAGAAGCAAAGACATGAGTGATACAATTATGTCAATATAACTGTTGATCCATTCTGTTAAAAAAGGGTCCTAGACCTCTTCACCATTCTAAGTGGAAGGGAGGAGGTGGGGGTGGCACTGGCCTGCTCCCACGAGAGAAGGGGACTACGGTGAAAAACGCTCAGGGGTAAGAAGTGCAGGTGAACGTGAACTGAAGCGACAGTTGCTCAGTCGCGTCCGACTCTTTACGACCCCACAGACTATGCAGTCCACGGAATTCTCCAGGCCAGAATCCTGGAGCGGGTAACCTTTCCCCTCTCCAGGGAACCTTCCCAACCCAGGGATCAAACCAGGGTCTCCTGCATTGCAGGCGGATTCTTTACCAGCTGAGCCACAGGCAGTTGTGGCAGCACCGCCACCAGAAAGCAGAAAAAGAGCCTCAATAAGAATAAAAAGAACTGCATTTCTAAAAGAGTAGACTTCACCAAAATGACACATTACTGATCCTACAGGGGAAATGCATCAAAGAGTGAAAACAACAGGAAACCCACACGTGTTATGAGCAAAGGTACAAAACAAAAGCAGCACAATTCCACAGGAACGCAGACCTGGCCTAGAGGGGGCGGCGTCTAAGGCCTGCGGCAGGTGGAATGCCCTCGGAATCAGCAGAGAGGAGGAAGGGAGACGCGATCAGAGGCAGCTACCAGACAGCGAGCGGCGGACCTGCTTCCCAGGCAAACAAACAGCCGCTGAAACACGGGCAGAGGAAATGGAGGCCACCTCTGAGTACTTTAATAATTCTCTCACTAATGGGAGAGGGGGTATTTGGATTCAGTCCATGCGGGAACAATCAGAGTAATTACGGAATCCCACAATGTACCAGCGTGTGGTCTGACTATTAACCGGGAGTGATGTCATTCTGTGGAGAAGCTGGGTCTGGCTCACTCTCATCCTACTGAAGCCGGCTGATCAGGGCCTCTGGGGGCACCTTATCAGGAACAAGTCTGTCTCTGAGAAAGAACCGGCAAACCTTCATGAGGCTTTTACAGCTGGAATCTCAGAACCAATTATCATGATTATTGTCAAAGCTATAATAAATAGCTTAGGTTTTCTGCAGTTTAGTTCCTTTGGTGACTGCTTCTATTAATATAATAACAGGCAAATCTTAACTATTATGCAGACAGTTTTATTTTCTTAATGTTTCTGTAATCCATTGCATTAGCTGTAAAATAGACACGTAAATTTCATTAAATTGCCATGTGCTAAACAATAAAATGATTATCTAAAATCATACCAGGCAACCAAGCTATTCTATAAAGGTTTTATTACCCATATTCTTGATTATATTTATGTCAGATTATCAAAGAATATACTAAGTGGCAGCTATGTTTTCAAAAGAATATTTTCTTTAAAACTGAATTTTATATACTAAAAATAATTTTGTTCTTTTTTCTCATGGAAGAGTAGATGTTTATTTTTATACCAATATCCCAAAATTTTTTTCTGCAAAATTTGCCATACCAAAGTTCTCTCCAGCAATAACAAAAAGAATTCCTCTCATGCTGAACTTGGAGAAGGCACTGGCAACCCACTGCAGCACTCTTGCCTGGAGAGTCCCATGGATGGAGGACCCTGGTAGGCTGCAGTCCATGGGGTCGCTAAGAGTTGGGCACGACTGAGCGACTTCACTTTCACTTTTCACTTTCATGCATTGGAGAAGGAAATGGCAACCCACTCCAGTGTTCTTGCCTGGAGAATCCCAGGGATGGGGGAGCCTGATGGGCTGCCGTCTATGGGGTTGCACAAAGTCTGACATGACTGAAGTGAGTTGGCAGCAGCAGCAGCAGCAGCATGCTGAACTAATAATGGTTCAGGAAGATTATTCAAAGATAAAGTCTTCCTGGTCCAAAGGATATGTGGCATAAAGATAAAGGCCACACTCAAAGAAAGGACATTATTTACTAAAAACTCAGAAGTATCTATGTGGTTTAATAAAATGCCAATGGTGTACCAGAGAGTGCCAGTCAGTGGGTAAACATTTTAGTTGACTGTGTTATTGAGAAAACTAAGACAAGACTGGAGAAAGTGGGTCCAAATTATTTAACAGATGAAATAGCAGAATTTCTGTGCATAGGGATTTTTAGGATGTTAGCATAAAGGGAGATGATACGATTTGTTATCTTGGAATGTTAAAGGGGCAGATGACTAATGCAGCAAGCATTTCCTGGCACCAAATATGTGGCAAGTTCTGTGCAGCATCAGGAAGAAATAGGTTCTGTCCTCAAGGAGCTTATCAGTAACAAGCCATGCTGTCGGAGAGACAGCAGAGGGCTAGAGGGCAGGGTGGGTGCAGACAAGAAGACGGGGCACCCTGAAACGCTGTAGCCTTGAAGAGAGCCTCGCTAAGGGACTCCAGACTTGCCAGGGCAATTATCCAGACACAAAAACTATGTGTGACGTAAGCTGGGAAAGAACATCTCTCAATCTTATCCTCACACACAGGGTCAACTGAATCAGTCTCTCAGTGCTATCAAATCAGCATAATCGGGTTTTCTGAACTTCGCACTGAGTTCTAGTCAAGTTAAAATATTTGCTCACTGAAAACTTTAAAGGGTTATTTCAAGCCCTATGTACATCTGAACCTTTGCATTTCACCAGGCAAATAAAAATGTTTTGAGATTTTTTCCTAAAAGATGGCTTGAAAGAGCTATGTATAGGACACCTAAGGAAATATTGTTGGTACTGAAAAGTCACAGGAACGGGAAAAGGCAGACAATTAAAAAGGGATTTCTGTTGTATTTTGACCTCCAGGAAGGGATAGGACTGGAACTGGGAGTCCCCAGAAGATGACAGGATATGTTCTGACCAGAAGGTGTGCAGAGCTAGAAACAGGCAGGTAAGCAGGTAAAGAACCCAAGGAGGAGGGTGAGAAAGGGTGAGAAAGCACAGACAAGAGGCAGGAATCGTGTGCGTCTCAGATCTGAAAACAAGAATTAAACCGCAAAATTTTTAAAAAGAAAAACATAGGAGAAAACCTTCACAACTCTGGTTACAAAGGAGTTCTTAGATATGCCACCATAAGCGTGATCCATAAAAGCAGAAATTGATGGACTAGATTTCATTAAAATTAGAAACATCTCTTGAAAAGAAAACCAAGCAAAGAGCAGGCCACACACTGAGAGAAAAAAAATTGTAAAATTTCTATCTGATAAAGGAATTTCTTTCCAAAAAATAACAAACGCTTGTAACTTAAAGACAAAAGCTTGATTAAAGAAAAATGGGCAAAAGATTTGAACAGCCGCTTCATAGAAGACATATGAATGGCAAATAAGCACAAGAAAAGAGACTCAGTATCATTAGTCCTTAGGAAAGTAAAACAAAAATTAAACTCATAATGAGATAGCACTGCATTCCTACCAGAAAAATGATAAAAAGACTAATGGTAACCAGTGCTACTTGCTGTAGGGGTAAAGTGCAGCTGCCTTGCATAGTTGGTGAGCATGCAAAAGTAGAACGGAACTTGGAACAGTTTGACAGTTTCTCAGAATTTTTTCCATGCAACCCAGTCATTTAATTTCTAGATATTTACCCAAGAAAAGCAAAAACGTATTCACACAAAGACGTATATGAATATTCATAGCACCTTTGTTTATAACAGCCCCCAAGTGGAAATAATCCATATATCATCAAACTGGAAACTGGAAAAACAAACTGTAACATAAAATGGAATGCTGCTGCTGCTGCTGCTGCTGAGTCGCTTCAGTCGTGTCCGACTCTGTGTGACCCCATAGACGGCAGCCCACCAGGCTCCCCCGTCCCTGGGATTCTCCAGGCAAGAACACTGGAGTGGGTTGCCATCTCCTTCTCCAATGCATGAAAGTGAAAACTGAAAGTGAAGTCGCTCAGTCGTGTCTGACACTTCGCAACCCCATGGACTGTAGCCTACCAGGCTCCTCCATCCATGGGATTTTCCAGGCAAGAGTAACCAAAAGGTCTTTATAATTTGGCAGCAACTGAAAGCTACTACAGGTTTTAGAGAGTAGTTTTTTAAAAGTTGAGAAAATAGAGGCAGGGGTCTCTTGAATAATCTGGATGCAGAATCACTGGAACTATGAAGGTGTGTAAAGATGTGAGGCCCGATTTCAAAAGCAGTAAATCTTGACAACAGGAGGAGGGTTGAAGGAGCTGGATTAACATAAGTTTAAGGTTATTAGCCTTTGGAGGAGCCATATGAAGACAGCAGCTGTCAAGCAAAGGGGAAATTGAGTCAAACTGAGGAGTTTTTGTGAAAATAATGACTTCTGAGAAACTAATTCGAAAAAATTACAACAGGGCTGGTAAGAAGGAACAGATAAGGGGACCAAAATGAATGTGCATATTTGGAGATGCATTGGTAAAAATATATGCCAGAACTCCTAGGTGGTGTGTACTATGAAGAAGGAACAGGCCATGGGCAACAGGGGAGGAGGCTTCACTGGTGAGAGATGACTCAAGACCATTATCAAGGTTAACACGGATGAGTCCTTAACATGGAAGCCAGAAAGGACGGTATTCCGATGTGCGTCCCCCTGACTGTCAGTCATGGTTCCTCTGAGCTCACCCTGAATCCTCCCAGACTCAAGAGTTACCAAAGGCAGAAAAGATGTGTTCCTCCCATGAGTCCAGCTTTGAACCAATGTCTTCAGAGAGAGGAGAAAAGGTTTCAAAATTCTGACCCTGGGAGCTAGAGTCAGATATGTAAATAGTCTCATTTACCTGAAGCTCTAGGAAAGGATGAGCTACAGAGAGAGACAGGATGAGCAGCTGTCAGGCTGGGGTGGGAGGAGGGGGCTGAGCCCAAGGGGCACAGCAGACCTCAGGGTGATGGGCTTGCTCTGCTGGCAGCCGGTCTGCACACACTGGGGGAGACTCGCCAAACTGTACCCTCAAAACTGGTGCTTTTTCTTGTCTTCACATCACCATAAAGATAATTAAAAATATGTAGGGCATCTTAAGATACTTACAGGCTATTTCATCATTTTAAAGTTAATGGCATTATTTTTAATAAAGAACTTGGGATAGTATGTTACTTTGGGATGTCTTTATATGAGATTTCAAAATAATTAAGGGACCATACAGTCAAATAATTTATTTTTAAGTTAAACCAAGCAAATAAATGTATTAAAACATTGTCTCTCCTTAATCTGTGAAAATGCTTCTGAGGGTTAAGTGTTCTGCTTTCTTGACTATCTTGGTGAGATTTTGTTCAGTCACTTTCACAGGAACAGCATCAGTGTTTGCCCAGTATTTGTTAGTAAGGAGTAAGGCTTGGAGGAGAGTTTTGTGGCTCTTAAATGACTTTTCCTAATGCTGAGCAGCTAACTGGTCTTTATGTCACTTACAGTTTCTTTTATAAGAAGAAGTTTTCTTACAGGTCTTTTTTTTGGTAAAATAGTCAAATGAAAATTCAATAAACTATCTCTGTATTACTTTAAGGATTGTTGTTTAGTCGCTAAGTCATGTCTGACTGTTTTGCAACCCAATGGACTATAGCCTACCAGGCTCCTCTGTCCCTGGGATTTTTCAGGCAAAATCCTGGAGTGCGTTGCCATTTCCTCTTCCAGGGGATCTTTCCAACCCGGGGACCAAACCTGCATCTCCTGTATTGTGTCTCCTTTACTGTTGAGCAACCGGGGTAGCCTGTTTTAAGGATATTATCTCATAAAAATGGTGTCTACATTAATACCCAAATGAAAACCCTTTATTTTCCTTTAAGAGCTTAAAATGCCAAATTCTTACCAAAGAAGCTAAAAACTAGAACTCTTATAGCTTAGATATTGCTATGCTGCTAAGTCACTTCAGTCATGTCTGACTCTGTGCGACCCCATAGATGGCAGCCCACCAGGCTCCCCTGTCCCTGGGATTCTCCAGGCAAGAACACTGGAGTGGGTTGCCATTTCCTTCTCCAATGCATGAAAGTGAAAAGTGAAAGTGACGTCGCTCAGTCGTGTCCGACTCTTAGCAACCCCATGGACTGCAGCTTACTAGGATCCTCCATCCATGGGATTTTCCAGGCAAGAGTACTGGAGTGGGGTGCCATTGCCTTCTCCAGATATTGCTATACTACTAGGTATAACATAACTCATCATTTATATATTTTTTATTACTTCATATTTTTCAAAAGATACTAACAGTACAAAAACAACTTGAGAGCAAGGCATTTCTGAAAAAGTACAGACTTTTTTTAGACCATTGAAAATATTTAATAAATTCTTTTAATATTGTTATGGCCTCAAAATTAAAAAGTTTTAAAAAAGCATCCTAGAGAAAGTATTAGTAAATGATAATTAAACAAATAATGAACATTTTGCAAACACTGAAGCTGAAAGAGGAGTACATTCACCACATCAGTGTCATACTTTACATTAAGCAATTAGTCCTATTTTTAATCTTTTGCATTTACTTTGCTCCTGACTTCTGCACTTGATGTTTATGTATGATAGTCCCCCGAAAGCCTTTAGTGTACGCTGAAGAGAAAGAATTTGAAAAAGGTAATCATGCCAAGAGTGGGGGAAAACAAAATAATACATCAAGGTGTGGTTTCCCCCCAAATTCCCATATGCTGCATCCATCAGCCTATGAGACTCCCAAGAGAGTTAAGGTGCTGAGGTCTACTTTTAGCTTAAATTCAGAATCTAGATAGAAACATTCTCACAGTGTTTTTATCGAGTCACACAACTGGTCTGGTCCCGAAGGTTTGTCTCTCCCTTCATCTGTGAGCCAAAGAGTCGACATCCTGCTTCCAAAAGGAGACACAGAAAAGCGCGTGGGATGCTGTCAAGGGCTGCCAAGCCGAGCCTACTCTTCATTTTAAAATGAGACAAAATAAAGGCGACAGAGATGAAAACAAAATACCAAGACAGGGAAGAGGAGGCGCTGCGAAATAGGATTCTGGTGAATTAATTTGCTTAGGACAGGGAACTGAAGTCTAACAGCTCTCGGTTATGAAGCAAGGAAGAAGATGTATATGATGGACTAGTGTCTTGCACAGCCAGTTATGACTGGAAGCTTCCACAATAGGACTTTCTTTCTCATGCACCATTTACAAAGACTCTTTGCAGTTATGTCTGTAATATTCCTTCTAGGGAAGTTATTAGAACACCAACGCGGAGAGGAGATGAGGGAAGACTGACTGAACCAGCTCTGCATTCGGAAAGCAGCAGGGCTACCGGGAGGCCAGCATTCTCAGCCCTGTCATCTGATTCTTCGCCACCTCCTCCCATGTGGTCTGCAGACAGAACCATCAGGATCTCGGAGTCTGGTTTCTGACTGAATCCCTAAGAGACACCCGTCCAGCTCCACAGGCTAACTTTTAACTGTAGGGGGAGAAAGCTATATGAGATGCCCTATTTCTTACTGTATGATATCTGAAAATAGTAAGCATGAATAGCATTACAACGTATCATCAAATATTTGAGACAGAAAGATGCCTTGAGTTCATTTTCTTTCCTCTTCAGCAGATGCTCTTATAAGATTCAAGTTGGGACCAAAAAAAAAGAAAAAAAGATGCAGTCCTTTTCTTTGTCACTTTAATAACCATTGCTAGCAAAATAGAATTTCAATAGGCAGGTAAATTAAAACTAGTCAATGGCCTGTTATCAGTGCAGATGATCTGCTTTGTAGATTACTGCAGTCACATTCTATTTTTGCTGGGAGCCAGTAGGACAGGCTTGGGGAGGGTGGGCTGGGGCTCTTTACAGACTCCAGTCCGTGACTCTGCATTCATATTTTGACCTTCAAATGTCACCGAAGCATGTTTCCAAATAAAAGTGCTTTCTCCTGGCACCTATCTCAGCTATAATCCCTGAATCTCATTTTGGCAAACAGGATTCTTTTGACACCTTATAAAAATCCCTCCATCACTGACTCCATCCCACATTCCACATTATATGCTTCTTGACAATTATTGCCCTTAGTGTCTTATAAACTAACTTATATTTTTCTTGACTATGTGTATCATCTCCCCAGTAAGATTTCATGTTCTGTATAGAAATTAATGGTCGTTGTTTGAATTCCCACAACCATTCGTTCATTCATTCAGCAAGTAGTCATCTCTGCTCATAATGCCAGTTGGTTACTATGGGACCTGCAGCACATAATTAAAACATAATATAGAATATGGTTTGTTATTATGTAAGAAGGTCAAAATGGTAGTAGAGAGAAGGTAAATATTATTTCTGATTGGTGGACCACAGAAGAATCTAAGATGGAAATAATGAGTTGAAACTCTTGAGGAAAGAGTAGGGTTTAAAAAACACTATTAAAAAAGCTGAAAATACCATCTATCACTTTCTTCCCTACTGTAAAAGCACCACCTATACTCTTATGAAAAAAATGGAAAATACAGACTGGACTGAAAAGGGGGAAAAAGCAGTCATTATCCAACAAGCCAGAGGCAGTGACTGTTCCCATCATGTTGATACACTGAAGTCCCCTGTTTTGCATGTTCATTTCTTAAAACTGTGATGAAACATACTGCAGTGTATCCTGTTTGTTTTATCCATTAATATATTAAATAACCTTTTCATACTATTCGTCCCACAGGATTATTTTTAATGACTTTATACTGCATGGATGTATCATTTTTTGAGATATTTTAACTTTCTAGGATGAAAAGGCTTCTGAAGGGAATGGACAGGGAAGGAAACGAAGGTTATTCTGAGCAGAAGGAACAATCTAAACAAGGACGCAGCCGTGGGAGAGCTCAGTGGCTACAGGGGGCGGCAAGCCGTGGGAGAGCGCAGTGGCTGCAGGGGGCAGCGAGCCGTAGGAGAGCGCAGTGGCTGCAGGGGGCGGCGAGCCGTGGAAGAGCGCAGTGGCCGCAGGGGCGGCGAGCACTGGGGCTTCTGAAGAGGATCAGGGGGCCCAAAGCCCATGAAGACTAGTTCTCAACTGTGAACGTGATCCAAAGGCAGCGTTGAGACGCTAAAGATTTCCTCAAGGTATCATGGGCAGAGCTGGATTTTATGAGAATACTGAAGCAAGACTAGATGGAGGACTGAAGGAGAGAAGAGAGGCCATACCTCTAGGAGGAGATTAATTCTGAAGTGAAGCCTTCTCCCTGCCACCATTTTCCACTTCATTTATTTCGCAGACTCAGATTCTTTCCACAAAATAGAGTACTTTTTAAAACAAGATTTTTTTCTTCCCTACTTGCTTCATCTAGCTAAATCCCACTCATTCTTCAAAACGTAATCAAGGACCGTTACCTTTGAAAAGTCTTTGCTGATTGTGCATCGCAGCCCAGTTCACCGTGTGTCTCACTGAACGCTAACCACAGGTTTACTTGTCTGACTCTGCCGTAACGTCAGCTCTGTGCAGAGCCTCTGATGAGACCCTGGCACCTCCACACCCAGGTACATGCCACAGAGTCATCCTTGATGCGTGTCTGCTGAACTGATGCATGAAGATTCCCAAATCCCCAGGATTCAGATGGTACTTAAATTCGGAAGCTAAATTTAAACTAGTGGTAGGCAAACTAAAATCTACAACTTTACAAATGACGAACTTTCACAAAAATGGGGAATCACTAAAGAAAGTAAGTTGATTATTTTTGGAGCTTATCCTCATAACAGGAAGTCTATCAAAGATAACAGCACTGGAGTGCAGAGGCTGTCTCCCTAGGGAACCGCTTTTAATGCTCAGTATCAGAAAAAAATGTCAGAACTCGTTGCCAGTAATCAAATAAGACCACTAGCAGTGTATACTCCTGCAGAAGAGTCCAACAAGAAGATAAATGGTTTAAAAAATATATAGTCCAGGCTTGAGAGATGGAGGGGAACAGAATTTAGAACAGTGGAGATTTCACAGCCTTCCCCTGTGGCTGATGACAGCAGTAAACTGCATTTTAAAGCGTTTTCACAGAAAAGTCACTCAGAAAATCGGTTATAACACTGAACCGCCGGCAGACTTAAAAACACAACAGTGTCTCTCGGAAGATAATGAAGACTTGATTCAATCTAATTGTGTATATATTTTCAATTCACTGAAAAATATTAAGTCCACAGGCTCCAGTGGCTTGTAGAGGGAGTAAACAGCTACACCTGGCTTCCAAACAATGTAACCAGCATGAAATCCAGGTAACTTAGCAGTTTTCAACAGACAACATGATATTTTGGGTTAAATGGCCTCTGAGAAATAAGTGGCTGGGTCTGTTTAGTACACTGACATATTACTAGTCTGCCCTGCCTCCTCCTGACTCTTTCCATTAGCACCTGGATGGAGAGCCGTGCCCCCGCCCCTCAGCCCACTGCAGTCCCCCTGTCCCCATGACCTCACCCCTCCCTGGGCCCGTGATGACCTGCGTTCGCCCTGTCGCCTTACTGCACACGCGCGAGCCCCGAGCCCTCAGCCCACCGCAGTCACCCCCCACCCCCCCCTGCCCCGTCTCCACCACGTCACCCCTCTCTGGGCCCTCAAACCCTTCCGCATCACTGTCCCCAGTGTGGTCCCAGGAGCTTTCCTTCTAGTCCAGAGGCTGCCTCTGGACGGTCTCTACTGTTCCACCTCTGATCACCACCTCCAGACTTGTGACTCCTAAACCTGGGTCTCCACCCCGGAGCCTCCTCTGTTCCAGAGCTTCCCCACAGGCCTGCAGACATCCCCATTTTACTACCCTTCAGAAACCTAAGGTTCATCAGGACGCAAGTGCGTCCCTCCTGTGTCCCTCTGACAAAGAGTGGCGCCCACATCCACGCCACTTCAGTCACACTCGAGACCGCCACGTTCATGTTTCGCTGTGTTTCTGCCCTTACATTCTACTAATGAAAAACCCTGCCCATCCTGCCAACTTAAGGCCTTTAAACTCATCAACTGCTCACTCTCTAATTCCCTTAGTTCAGCCCAGCCCTCTGCCTTCTGCTCCTCTCTAGTATTAGCTCCTTTCAGCCTGTTCTCTACACTGCAGACACTGATACTTATTAGTTCCTTTCAGCCTGTTCTCTACACTGCAGACACTGATACTTATTAGTTCCTTTCAGCCTGTTCTCTACACTGCAGACACTGATACTTCCGTGAGGCAAACCTTACTTCCTGAACCCAAACTGCCCTCAGGAAAGGTCTGAATCCCTTAAAATAGCTTATAAGGATTTTCATGATTTAGCTCTAGTTTATTTCTTTGGATTACTATTATTATTATTTTTACTTTCTCCTGTTACTTACTTGTTACAAATCTTAACTACATGATCAGTGAGAACTCTTCCTTATCTGCTCCACAGGAATATCATGAGGAACTTTGTCAGACATCTTGATGAGATCCACTTACAATCACAGTGCCCTTAGTCTACTGGCATATGGATACTCTCAAAAAATGAACAAAAAGACACGTTCTTGACGAGTTCATGCTGTTCCTCTTACCATCACTCTCCCTTCTGTGGTCTCACAATCTATTTAAGGGTCCATTTGAGGATTTCAAGAGGGCATCATTGAGCTTACTGGTACAAAATTCAATTTAAGTTTTCATTCATGTGAATAATCAAGACAGTCTTTGCAGATTGTATAGTGTTTCAGCTCATTATCTGTTCTCTGTGAGTTTTTATATCACCACCAACAGTTTCAGTTCAGTTCAGTCGCTCAGTTGTGTCCGACTCTTTGTGACCCCATGAACCACAGCACGCCAGGCCTCCCTGTCCATCACCATCTCCCAGAGTTTACTCAAACCCATGTCCATTGAGTCGGTGATGCCATCCAACCATGTCATCCTCTGTTGTTCCCTTTTCCTCCTGCCTTCAACCTTTCCCAGCATCAGGGTCTTTTCAAATGAGTCAGTTCTTCACATCCGGTGGCCAAAGTATTGGAGTTTCAGCTTCACCATCAGTCCTTCCAATTTAGTTATCTTATCGTTGGGTTTTCTTTGTACCCTGGGCTGCGATTCGCCTCAGCCAGAAAACTCATTCTAAGCAGTTATGTTGGTACTTTCTTATCACTGCTGAACTGGGAGGACCTCTTAACAATGTTGGTCCCTTTTCTGTTCTCTCCTAACTTGCCCTGTCACTTGCTAAAACGATCACATCTTACCCAAGAAGAACTGGCTCTATTCTCCCTGGTCTGAGCATTACTCTCCACCAGAAATCCAGGTTTTTATTTTGATTATGTTTCATATTTTCAATAGCTTCATCTCATTTTAATTTTTAACCTGCTGATGCTGTTTTTACAGAGTTTCTCACTAGAAAGTATCTTAGGCAGTAACATATCAGTTACTTAAGATATTAACACATCAGTATCTGGTTCTTTCATTCCGAACATGGGGAAGACTGCCTTCTTCACCACATGACAAAGGAATGTGTGGCACGCGTCACCTTTGGGCTCAGGGGGTAAAAAGCTCCCCTCCAGCCACCCAGCTCTCCTCTCGCCCTGGTGACCACGGCACACCCTGCAATGGCGGAGGCATAAGCTGAAACCGCCCTGATCCCCAGGTCACTGCTGGGAAGGGAGCTGCTCTACAGGTACGGGACTTATGACAGATGTCCCATTAGCAAGAAATACTCTTTTAGGCAGTAAGCCCTTGAGATGTAGTATTTCTGTATTACTGCAGCACAGTTTAACTTTTCCTAGCTAATACAGCATTTTTCATTTTTATTTCCAAATTTTAGTTTTGAAGGGCTCCTGATCCAATTGAGTCATTTTTTTCCCTTTAGGATTTTAAGATGCTAAAATAGGTTGAATAATTTAGTCATCTCTTATTCTCAAAGATATCCTTGTCCTAAACCCTGAAACCTGTGAATATGTTACCTTTCGTGGCAAAGGGATTTGAGATTTTGAGCTGGGGACGTAATCCCAGATTATCTGGTCAGGCTCAGTGTAATCGCAGCCTTATGAGAAGGAGGCAGTAAGGCCATTCAGAAAAAGGGAATATGATAAAACACTACAAGCAGAGTTGGAGTGATGCACTTTGAAGACTGAGAGAGGGGCCCTGAACTATTAATGCAGCGGCCTCAGGAGTCTGGCAAAGGCAAGGAGACAGACTCTCCCCTGGAACACCCCAGCAGGAGTGCAGCCCCGCTAACACCTTGCCTGCAGCCCTGCGAGACCCACTTTGAACTTCTAACCTTCAGAACTCTAAGAGAATACATTTGTGTTGCATTACATCAATAAGTTTGTGGTGATGTTATAACAGCAACCGGAAAGTAATTCAGATGTTGAATAGTACTTTTCCTTTCTCTGAAAATTGTGGAAATGACTTTCTAAAGTCTGACGTAAACATGTCTAAGTAAGAATGACGTCTTAAACTACTCTTCTTCCCTTTCTTTTCCAAATATGAACAGTGTGTGTGTCAGTTGCTCAGTCATGTCCGACTCTTTCGACCCCATGGACTGTAGCCCACCAGGTTCCTCTGTCTGTGGGGATGATACAGGCAAGAATACTGGAGTGGGTTGCCATTTCCTCCTCCAGGGGAATCTTCCTGACCCAGAGATCGAACCTGGATCTCCTGCATTGCAGGCAGATTCTTTACTGTCTGAGCTATCAGGGAACCCCTAAATACGAATAGTAGGTGCTACTGGATATAAGTTTCTACTCCCTGTATTCTTAAACCTACTGATTTTACCATTTTCATCTTATGGACATGGGTTTTGCTTATTTTTTATTTACTATAAAAAGATTTCTCTCCTCCTTTTATTTTTGAATTATTTATTCTATCTTCCCCAGTCATATGGAACACAGAAATCAGTTCACAAGTGCTCACCTTATATACTGTAAAGATCACCTTGCGTGTAATAGTCCCCTCCAGCATGCAAGCATGATGATGCCCTCCAGCAGCAAAACAAATATGGTACAATCTTTGGAGGCTTTTTCCTATTCCTTCAGTTTTCATACCTCTGGTAAACGTTCAGAAATGTTATATAGACATCCCTGACACCTGATGAGAAGATGTATGATGACCAAACATCTGTTACACCTGTTTTCTGATTCCAAGTGGCAGACTTCTAAGAACTAAACTCTTAAGCAGGCTGGACCTACCTAACTTTCCAAGAGTCTGTGATTTTGCCACTTTCCACAAATATAAGTGTCAGTACCCTTGCTAGTTTCTGGAAACCTAGAGACCCTTAAATATAAACCAATGACTAGAGGAAACATCTGTTGACGTCAGCAAGGAAGATCACTGAGAAGAGACTCATTCACTGCTCCTCTGCTAGCTGATGCTTTCTGCTGCTCCCAGTCAAACTGTACACAATGCTTTGGGGCTGAGACCTTAATTTTTGAGGTTCTAATAGCTGAAGAGACTTTTCTAAGGTGAAAGATAGCACATTGGAACTAAACTCATGTGTTTAGCCCCTAGGATAAATGATCTTGACCATCTTCAACTATGGTTACTGCAAAATTTCAGAAAAGCTGTACAAACTGACAATCCTTATATTGATTTTCCCTCAGAACAGGAGATATCACAGTAAACCATACATTGGAAGATACTTTATAAGGAGCTAAAATAATGCAATCATTTGCTTTCTGATTTTAGAAATCAACTTGGGATGAGACCTGGAAAATGTTTCTGAATGTCTGTAAAACATGTCCATAGGACTGTCTCTGAAACATCAGAAATATGAACTCTGTTTTGAGATGATGTCAGATTATGCATTGACCACAGTTATTGTAACTTTTCTGACAGAAGATGACAGCTGTTAAAGTAATGACAACATGAATTTATAAAGGTTTCTTTGCTGGAGAAATTTCTTCCGGGGTCAAGTTCACTAATTTTGGCTACTGAAATGCCTTAATCCATCAATGAAGGAAAGTGTCTCCTATTAGTGAAAGCAAAACAGAAATTACACACCCTTGACATGTTTTATAACTTTGCATATTTTTTCATCTTTTACCTGGGTAAGTGTGTGTCTGTAGCTCTGGCATTCTTGCCTCAAGAACCCCATGAACAGTGTGAAAGGCAAAACAACATGACAATAGAAGACGAGGCCCCAGGTCAGTAGGTGTCCAATGTGCTATGGGGAAGAGCAGAGAAATGGGTCTAGAGAGAATGGAGAGGCTGGGACAGAGTGGAAACCATGCCCCGTTGTGGATATGTCTGGTGGTGGAAGTAAAGCCCGATGCTGTGAAGAACAGGATTGCACAGGAACCTAGAATGTCAGGTCCATGAATCAAGGTAAACTGGATGTGGTCAAGCAGGAGATGGCAAGAGTGAACATCAACACCTTAGGAATCGGTGAACTAAAATGAACACGAATGGGTCAATTTAATTCAGATGACCATTACACCTACTACTGTGGGCAAGAATTCCTTAGAAGAAATGGAGTAGCCCTCATAGTCAACAAAAGAGTCCGAAATTCAGTACTTGGGTGCAATCTCAAAAACGACAGAATGATCTCGGTTTGTTTCCAAGGTAAACCGTTCAACATCACAGTGATCCAAGTCTACACCCCCTCACCAGTAATGCTGAAGAAGCTGAAACTGACCGGTTCTGTGAAGACTTACAAGACCTTCTAGAACTAAAACCAAAAAGAGATGTCCTTTTCACCATAGGGAATTGGAACACAATAGACAAGGGACATCCAGAGTAAAAGTAAAGTTTGGCCTTGAAGTACAAAATAAAGCAGGGCAAAGGTTAAGAGAGTTTTGCCAAGAAAACGCACTGGTCATAGCAAACACCCTCTTCCAACAACACAAGAGACGACTCTACACATGGACATCACCTGATGGTCAGTACTAAAATCAGATTGATTATATTATTTGCAGCCAAAGATGGAGAAGCTCTATACAGTCAGCAAAAACAGGACCGGGAGCCAACTGTGGCTCAGATCATGAGCTCCATATGGCAAAATTCAGGCTTAAATTGAAAAAAGTAGGGAAAAGCACTACACCATTCAGGTGTGACCTAAATGAAGTCCCTTAGGATTAAACAGGTGTGACCTAAATGGAATCCCTTAGGATTAAACAGGTGTGACCTAAATGAAGTCCCTTACGATTAAACAGCGCAGTTGACAGACCAGGTAGACAAAGTGCCTGAAGAGCTGTAGACGGACGTTCGTAACACTGTACAGGTGACCAAAGCCATCCCAAAGGAAAAAAACACAAGAAGGCAAAATGGCTGTCTGAGGAGGCCTTACAAATAGCTGAGAAAGGAAGAGAAGTCAAAGGCAACGGAGAAAGGGAAAAATACCCAACTGAATGCAGAGTTCCAGAGAATAGCAAGGAGAGATAAGAAAGCCTTCTTCAGTGATCAGTGTAAAGAAATAGAGGAAAACAATGGAATGGGAACAACCAGAGATCTCTTCAAGAAAACTGGAGATAACAAGGGAACATTTCATACCATGATGGGCACAATAAAGGACAGAAACAGCAAGGATCTAACAGAAGCAGAACAGATTAAAAAGAGGTGGCAAGGATACACAGAAGAACTATACAAATAAGATCTTCAGGACCCAGATAATCATGATGTTGTAATCGCTCACCTACAGCCAGACATCCTGGAGTGGGAAGTCAAGTGGGCCTTAGGAAGCATTACTATGAACAAAGCTAGTGGAGGTGACGGAATTCCAGCTGAGCTATTTCAAATCCTAAAAGATGATGCTATGAAAGTGCTGCACTCAATATGCCAGCAAATTTGGAAAACTCAGCAGTGACCACAGGACTGGAAAAGGTCATTTTTTTAATCCAATCTCAAAGAAAGGCAGTGTCAGATAATGTTCACACTACCATGCAGTTGCACTTATTTCACATGCTAGCAAGGTAATGTTCCAAATCCTTCAACCTAAGCTTCAACCATACATGAAGCAAGAGATTCCAGATGTACAAGCTGGGTTCAGAAAAGGCAGGGGGACCAGAGATCAGACTGCAAACACTCACTGGATCATGGAGAAAGCAAGGGAACTCCAGAAAAACATCTACTTCTGCTTCATTCACACAAGAAAGCCTTTGACTGCATGGATCACAACAAACTGTGGAAAATTCTTAAAGAGACGGGTTCAGAAAAGGCAGGGGGACCAGAGATCAGACTGCAAACACTCACTGGATCATGGAGAAAGCAAGGGAACTCCAGAAAAACATCTACTTCTGCTTCATTCACACAAGAAAGCCTTTGACTGTATGGATCACAACAAACTGTGGAAAATTCTTAAAGAGACGGAAAATTCTTAAAGAGACAGACCACCTGACCTACCTCCTGAGAAACCTGTATGCAGGTCAAGAAGCAATAGTTAGAACTGGACATGGAACAATGGACTGGTTCAAAATTGAGAAAGGAGTATGTCAAAGCTGTATATTGTCACTCTGTTTGTTTAACTTCTACACAGAGTATATCATGAAACATGCCGGGCTGGATGAATCATGAGCTGGAATCAAGGTTACGGGAGAAGTATCAGCAACCTCAGTCATGCTGATGATACTTCTCTAATGGCAGAAAACAAAGAGGCCCTAAAGAGCCTCTTCATGAAGGTGAAAGAGGAGAGTGCAAAAGCTGGCTTAAAACTGAACATTCAAAAAACTAAGATCATGGCATCCAGTCCCATCACTTCATGGCAAATAGATGGGGAAAAATGAAAACCATGACAGATTTTATCTTCTTGGGCTCCAAAATCACTGTGGATTTGACTGCAGCCATGAAATTAAAAGATGCTTTCCTTAGAAGAAAAGCTATGAGGAACCTAGACAGTGTGTTGAAAAGCAGAGACATCTCTTTGCCAAAAAAGGTCCATATAGTCAAAGCTATGATTTTTCCAATAGTCATGTATGGATGTGAGAGTTGGACCATAAAGAAGGTTGAGTGCCAAAGAATTGATGCTTTCAAACTGTGGTGTTGGAGAAGACTCTTGAGAGTCCACTGGACTGCAAGGAGATCAAACCAATCAATTCTAAAGGAAATAAACCCTGAATATTCATTGAAATATTCATTGGAACTCTCTCTCTCCTGCATGCATAGGTTCTTTCTCTCTCGCTTTCTCTCTCTACCCACCGCCGCCCCCCATCCCCACCACGCACACAAGCTGGCACGTTCCTCCACTCTCTTCTCTTCTTCGGGGATGGATTCTCCCGCTATCTTCTAAATAAAATAGAGCTGTAACACTGATTTGTCTAAGAGCTATGACACGGTTTGTTCAAGACCCAAGAGCTGTGATGCACCGAGGGCTTTAATGTCCGTTGCTCCAAACCGTCGTTGTGACGAGACAAGAACCGAAAACCATACACTCGCCTGACATCTCTGGTGCCCTGACTCGGATTTAACCTGACTGAAACAACCTCCGCACAGCCCCTGCAAGGAGGAAGCCAAGAACAGCAGGAGCCCAACTCAGCGCAGAATGCAAAGAAAACCCAGTGCAAGGGAACTGACAAGAGGCCTATTGTGCTGGACACCAGGACAGCGAAAAACGAGCTCAGCAGAAAGCTCACGCAGCTCTGACCTCCAGTTAAGGTCAACAAGCTACAAGATGTGGTCCCAGTTCAACAAAGATACAGAACTACAGCCTACCATGGAAAATACCACTCACCCTTAAATGGACACCGCTATGAGGACTCTGAGGCCTGAGACTAGCAAAAGGGGGAGGCCCAATACCCCTCGCCATCCCAGTTCAGCAGGAAGTAGTCAGAAAGACCTCAACGCCCCTATTCGCAAAGAATTGGGCCTCCCATCTCTTGAGGGGCGAATGTTAGGTAGTTAGAATAGGGCAACGGAGTTCAAAATGGCAGTGGCTAAAAGATAAGGATGGAGAAGGCAATGGTGCCCCACTCCAGTACTCTTGCCTGGAAAATCCCATGGATGGAGGAGTCTGGTAGGCTGCAGTCCACGGGGTCGCTAAGAGCTGGGCACGACTGAGCGACTTCACTTTCACTTTTCACTTTCATGCATTGGAGAAGGAAATGGCAACCCACTCCAGTGTTCTTGCCTGGAGAATCCCAGGGACAGAGGAGCCTAGTGGGCTGCCGTCTATGGGGTCGCACAGAATCGGACACGACTGAAGTGACTTAGCAGCAGCATTCATTGGAAGGACTGATGCTGAAGCTCCAACACTTTGACCACCTGATGTAGAGAGCCAACTCACTGGAAAAGACCCTGATGATGTGAAAGGCTGAAGGCAGGAGGAGAAGGGGACGACAGAGGATGAGATGGTTATATAGCATCAGTGGCTCAATGGACATGAGTTTGACTCCAGGAAATAGTGGAGGACAGAGGAGCCTGGCGTGCTGCAGCCCATGGGGTTGTAGAGTCAGACACGACTTGGTGACTGAAAACAACAGATAGCTTTTGTACCAGTTTGTAAATTTACCAATCCACATTTTTTTCTTCTGTTAAACAAGAGTCCTTATTATGGTCTTTGAAGTGATAATTCAGTATATTCTATGTAAAACAGACAACCTAATTTTAAAGTTGAACTTAGAAGTCTTACCATATATTCAGTTTGACCGAATTGAAATGTGCAATTCTAGTTCTTATGTCTCAATGTGGTCTTTGAAAAAAATATGACCACTAACGCTGAGATGCTCAGTTGTGTCCCTAAGGACTGCAGCCCACCAGGCTCCTCCCTCTGTCCATGGATCTACTAACATGCAAAAATAGAAAAAACAAATATAGACAATGTTCTTTAAAAATTTTTTGAAACCTCATCAAAAATGTATAGCATAGCAGGAAAGTATCATTCAATGAATTATAACAATTTTCTGTCCAGCAGGGACATTTTAGACTAGTTTTCCATTTTCAAAGGGAAAAAAAAATAGTTGAAGATACAAGCTTTCCAAATACTTGTCTATAATTCATTATTTTATAGAGTCCATCACTTATTTCCAGTATAATAGCCACTTTGTAAAATGTCATTTTGATTATCTTGAACTATTTTAAACACCCTGTTAGATGATTCAGAGATAAGTATGAGAAATTCGCAGTGGGCTCTACTTCAAGGTGTAATGATTACGATGTCACAAATAGATTACAGATTGTTCTAATAATAACAAAAGAGCAAAGACACCCGAAACATCATTTTTACTAGCTTCTAGGTAAATTTATATGCATGGAGAGTACTAATGATAGTGATTAAAACAAGGATCACTTTAAAAATATATATAAGATATATTGCTGAAAGTAACACAACTATACTCCAACATAAAATACATATATTTTTTAAACTGTTAAAAAGTAAGAAGGTTTCTTCTCACTTGCTATCTGCTGCTTTGAGAATATTGATTCCTTCTTGTTCTGTCTTGTCTGTTTTCTCAAAGTACCTGTTTCTTCTCTTCCTGGTCTACACTCTTGCCATGGTCTTTTCTAATTTGCTAATTCAACTTTGTGAGAACTTGAAAAACAAACTTAAGAGGCTTATGTTTGAGGTTAAAAATAAAGATGCTCCAAAGGAAAACTCCCATTTCAAAAGTGTGGGAGTTTCTATGCTGGGGATTTTATGCAATTTATTTAGACTTCAGAGTTCTTTCATGGAGTATTTCCCATTCTTAACTGTGCTGTGGATAGCTGGAGTTGCTGATTAATCGCATGTTAGGTAAATGAGCTATTACAGATTCCGGCACTCAAGTGTATGTAAGAGGTGCCTCTACTCTGCTTAACCATATAAATGTGTATGACATCAAAAAAGTCTAATGTCAGCATTTGTGTTCCACTAATGAGCGCCGAAGAACTGATGCTTTTGAACTGTGGTGTTGGAGAAGACTCTTGAGAGTCCCTTGGACTGCAAGGAGATCCAACCAGTCCATTCTAAAGGAGATCAGCCCTGGGATTTCTTTGGAGGGAATGATGCTGAAGCTGAAACTCCAGTACTTTGGCCACCTCATGCGAAGAGTTGACTCATTGGAAAAGACTCTGATGCTGGGAGGGATTGGGGGCAAGAGGAGAAGGGGATGACGAAGGATGAGATGGCTGGATGGCATCACTGACTTGATGGACGTGAGTCTGAGTGAACTCCGGGAGTTGGTGATGGACAGGGAGGCCTGGCGTGCTGTGATTCATGGGGTTGCAAAGAGTCAGACACGACTGAACGACTGATCTGATCTGATCTGATCTGAATGGGCATAATTTGTAACTAACACTAAATCATTGGGCATTTTGGTTTATTTTCCCAGATCTTTCCATTCCTTGTTGGGCTATCATGAATAAGGCTGCAAGGAACGTGTGGTCACACACATCCTCTTGCTCTTCTGTAGCTGGTTTCACAGAGTATATTAATGGAAGTGGAATATCTGGGATGAAGCAAACAAACCTGCATGACTTCAGGGACATATTCTAAAGTTATGGCCCAAAGAGGCTGTGCAATTGCACTCCCACCAGGGCCGTATGCATGTCTGTACATGGATTCACAGCATGCTTTTCAATTCTTTCCAATGTGCAAGAGAAAAATGATATTAATTTTTAACTTGCATTTTTTATGACTATGGGACTTTAACATTTTTTCAAATATGTTACAACTTTAAATATATTCATGTGTTAAACTCTCCTATTTTGGAGGGGCATTTGCATCATCATTTTTCTGTGAATAACCTTTTCATCATTTTTCAATTGCCTTTTCATTGCTTTACCAATGTTTCCACCGAGTTGTTTACTTTTTATTCATTTATAAATAGTCCTTATGAGTAAAAGATATCATCTGTTTCATATATATTTTCCCAACACTTTGGTCTCAATTATATTCTCACTGTTTAAAACAAAACATCAATTGTCTCTTAATTGCTCCTTTATCACATTACTGAATCCTTTGATACATTTTCAAAGACTTCTCTCTGCTTTTTAAAACAGTCTCCTTTGCACTTCTTCCCAGCCCATCAGTTCTGAGATAATGACGCATGCAACATGGAGAGCTGAGCTGTGCCAATCAATGCCATACTCGCCATATGGAGCATCCTTTAAACGCTGCCGTTCACTCTGTCACTACTTCATCTGTGACATGTGGGTTGGGAAGGACTTTGTGTCTTTTTGAAGCACACATAATTATATATGATGCCTTACAAATCATAGGTACTTTGAACAGGTTGAATGCATGGATGAATGTCACAAAAACATAGTTTAGAAATTCTAACATATAAGTAAATGTTACCGCAGGTAGAAAGGTAAAAAAAAAAAAAGCCAGGTAAAACAATTATGAAAATGAAAGAAGAGATATAGATAGATATGCTATAAGCATGAACAGATTAGTAGTCAATAATAGTACTCATGTCAGCAGCCTTGGAATACAGATATTTAATCTCTCTACTGACAGGTGGATTACATCAGGAGTCTTCTACTTTTGTTTCTGAGATGGGAAGGGGCTGGACCTAAGTCTCTACTTCATGGCTGAAAAATATTTTAAAACTCCTAGAAAAGTGCTGAAAACTAAAGATAAATTTTGGCTGAAAATATAAACCAGACTCCCTCTTTTGTTGTTTATTGTCATATAATTATGATGAAAAAGTGTTCTTAATTTTCCTGAGGAACATACCATATAGTTTGTCATTGCTTTCCTGGTATGTTACCTGTACATATATTAAAAAGTAAATACTGAGATGTAAATCACCTAAGTTTCTCTATCTCTCTGTTATTTATACAAAGTTCTGAGAGACTATTATTGTTTTTCTAAACATAATAATATACAGTTTATAAACTGTAAGGTCTGTTTTGCAGGCAGCCAAATAACTTCAGCCCATTTACTCAAGGCCTTAAAAAAAAGCAGGCAGAAACACATTAACATACATTTCCTGAGAAATGCAGTATCAATGCGACAATAATAAAGTTCCAGTAACAACAGTTTCTATGTATACAGCCTCTCTCGTCTACAAATCTCAAAAAAAACCCAAAAACCCAACCTCAGAATAATCTCAGAAAATGTTCTACCTCACTTGAATAAAGGTCCCCTGGAAAGCACTATTTTGCTTCTGAATGTTAGATGTTGCCAGCCCTCAGGATGGCCCCTGGGTCTGCCTCCATGGAAAGATACCAAGCACTGGCTGATGCCATGTATTGCAAAGCATAAATGAGTGATTTAAGGAGGGGTGAGGACCATCCTCATGGAAAAGAAATGCAAAAAAGCAAAATGGCTGTCTGGGAAGCCTTACAAATAGCTGTGAAAAGAAGAGAAGCAAAAAGCAAAGGAGAAAAGCAAAGATATAAACATCTGAATGCAGAGTTACAAAGAATAGTGAGAAGAGATAAGAAAGCCTTCTTCAGCGATCAATGCAAAGAAATAGAGGAAAACAACAGAATGGGAAAGACTAGAGATCTCTTCAAGAAAATCAGAGATACCAAGGGAACATTTCATGCAAAGATGGGCTCGATAAAGGACAGAAATGGTATGAACCTAACAGAAGCAGAAGATATTAAGAAGAGATGGCAAGAATACACAGAAGAACTGTACAAAAAAGATCTTCACGACCCAGATAATCACGATGGTGTGATCACTGACCTAGAGCCTGACATCCTGGAATATGAAGTCAAGTGGGCCTTAGAAAGCATCACTATGAATAAAGCTAGTGTAGGTGATGGAATTCCAGTTGAGCTATTCCAAATCCTGAAAGAGGATGCTGTGAAAGTGCTGCACTCAATATGCCAGCAAATTTGGAAAACTCAGCAGTGGCCACAGGACTGGAAAAGGTCAGTTTTCATTCCAATCCCAAAGAAAGGCAATGTCAAAGAATGCTCAAACTACCGCACAATTGCACTCATCTCACACGCTAGTAAGGCAATGCTCAAAATTCTCCAAGCCAGGCTTCAGCAATATGTGAACCATGAACTTCCAGATGTTCAAGCTGGTTTTAGAAAAGGCAGAGGAACCAGAGATCAAATTGCCAACATCTGCTGGATCATGGAAAAGCAAGAGAGTTCCAGAAAAGCATCTATTTCTGCTTTATTGACTATGCCAAAGCCTTTGACTGTGTGGATCACAATAAACTGTGGAAAATTCTTCAGGAGATGGGAATACCAGACCACCTGATCTGCCTCTTGAGAAATCTGTATGCAGGTGAGGAAGCAACAGTTAGAACTGGACATGGAACAACAGACTGGTTCCAAATAGGAAAAGCATTTCATCAAGGCTGTATATTGTCACCCTGTTTATTTAACTTATATGCAGAGTACATCATGAGAAACACTGGACTGGAAGAAACACAAGCTGGAATCAAGATTGCTGGGAGAAATCTCAATAACCCCAGATATGCAGATGACACCACTCTTATGGCAGAAAGTGAAGAGGAACTCAAAAGCCTCTTGATGAAACTCAAAGTGGAGAGTGAAAAAGTTGGCTTAAAGCTCAACATTCAGAAAACGAAGATCATGGCATCTGGTCCCATCACTTCATGGGAAATAGATGGGGAAACAGTGGAAACAGTGTCAGACTTTATTTTTCTGGGCTCCAAAATCACTGCAAATGGTGACTGCAGCCATGAAATTAAAAGACACTTACTCCTTGGAAGGAAAGTTATGACCAACCTAGATAGCAATATTCAAAAGCAGAGACATTACTTTGCCAACAAAGGTCCATCTAGTCAAGGCTACGGTTTTTCCTGTGGTCATGTATGGATGTGAGAGTTGGACTGTGAAGAAGGCTGAGTGCCGAAGAATTGATGCTTTTGAACTGTGGTGTTGGAGAAGGCTCTTGAGAGTCCCCTGGACTGCAAGGAGATCCAACCAGTCAATTCTGAAGGAGATCAGCCCTGGGATTTCTTTGGAAGGAATGATGCTAAAGCTGAAACTCCAGTACTTTGGCCACCTCATGCAAAGAGTTGACTCACTGGAAAAGAGTCTGATGCTGGGAGGGATTGCAGGCAGGAGGAGAAGGGGACGACAGAGGATGAGATGGCTGGATGGCATCACGGACTCGATGGACGTAAGTCTGGGTGAACTCCGGGAGTTGGTGATGGACAGGGAGGCCTGGCGTGCTGCGATTCATGGGGTCGCAAAGAGTCGGACACGACTGAGTGACTGATCTGATCTGATCTGAGGAGAATGCTTAGAACTCAGGCAAGAACATATTTGTAAAGCAAACATAAAGCACTGAAGCACATTATTTGAAGGTAAACTTAGCTTCATAAAATCATATGAAAAATAATTTTACACATCTTGTTTCCTTATCAGGATGTTAAAAAAATTTTTTTTTCATATAGTGACTCAGATAGTAAAAAAATCTTTCCTGCAGTGTGGGAGACATGGGTTCAATCCCTGGGTCGGGAAGATCCCCTGGAGAAGGGAATGGCAACCCACTCCAGTATTCTTGCCTGAAAAATTCCATGGACAGAGGAGTCTGGCGAGCTAAGGTCCATGGGAATGCAGAGCTGGACACGACTGAGCAACACTTTCACTTTTCCTTCTCTATGTCACTGCAGTAAAGCTCTATAAGGAGATGTCTGCTGGAGATTTCAAAGAGAACAATTCCTTTGGGGAGACAGTCCAGTTCCTCTTTTGACTGCGCAGGCTCGTGTGAGGGTCACCTTGTCTCGCTGGGTAGTTAGTGGTATGCGCATGTGCAACCCTGGAGCTATGAGAACGTTTACACTGCAGGGAGAAACCGCCTTTGGCCAGGCAGAGCTTTCTGTAGCTGCTCGCTGCACACTATGAACACAAACGTGCACTCCTGTCTATAAGAAACATGACAACAGAAGTTCAGTTAGCTTTTCAATCAATAAACAATCCTCCTCAGATTATCTGAGCTTCCTGAAAAAATAAACCAGGAAAAGGAGATCTGATGAATAAAAACAACAGACTTGTCTCTCCACAACTTGAAGATTACTCACGGAAGAATTAGAGAGATACTGTTACAAACTCAATATATTTATTCTCCTATTCTCCAGTTTTCTTAATGTGGAATTAGAATGAATACAAAAGGTATTCACATTTGTTTCCGTATTCGTTATACTTCCTCTCTTGATCTCCGGATGCAGTAAGCTCTTGAAACACTGTGTCCTTGTCGGGCCCAAACTACATTTAGCAGCAGCTCTCTGGCCTTTGTGATTCCAGGAATGCAGGGAAATGGACCAGGTCCTTAAAAGGCTTTCCTGGGAAATTCCCTGACAGCCCAGCAGTTAGGACTTGGCACCTACCCTGCTGGGGCCTGGGTTTGAGCCCTGGAAACCAAGATCTTTTAAGCCATGCAGTACCCGTCCCTCCAAAAAAACCCCACCGATAAACAACCTTCCTGTTCTGGCTAGATCAGCAGGAAAAACAAACCAAACTAAAACAAAGCCCCCAAATAATAAACAAATCTCATTTCTCAGATATTCCCACTTTTAGGGATATAACTGAGGTGAGAAAAGATCACCCAGATGGAGGTGATCACATACGATGCTACAGGGCGGAAGGCCCTGAAGAATTCCGTCCGGGTTCCTCACTGCACACAGAAGGCGCGAGTCTCTGACGAGGCCCACGGCTAGTCAGAGGCCCCACCGGCAGAGAAGGAATATTTGCCCATTTTTACAAAGGACCCCCCACAATCTCTGAGACACGGGGAACTATTCTGATGTTTAATTCTAAAATTAGCAATATTTTAATACTACTTACTCTCATAAAAACAATTATCAGTAAAAAATGGTAGAAGGAAAAGTATCGGGGAAAAAAAAAAGGGCAGAGAAGAGACTCAAGGCTTAGACAGCTCTCTACTTCATCTATATGAATCGCCTTCCCCAAGAAAACTATGTTTTCCTGTATCAGGCACTTATGGTGAGTAATGGCTTTGAAAATTCAACAAATATTTATTGAGATACAACAGTAAATAGGATGTATTCCTTTCCTCATGGAGCTTACAGATTAGTTTGACACACGGACAGTAAGCAAGTAATTAAGTAATACAGTTGCTGACAGCTGTGTCTGTTACTAGGGAAAAGGAGCTGGTAGGAATACAGAGTGTAAGGGGAGAGGAGGAGGTGATTTTAACAGGGTTGACAGGAAGGCCTCCAAGGAGGTGATGGCTGAGAAGGCGAGGAGATCTGGGAATTTTGAAGTGTAAGTGGCAGTCAGGCTGGTAGAAGGGTCTGAGATGAGAAATAAGTTAAAGGAAAGGGAAGTTGAAGGAAAGTTAAATAAAATAAGTTAAAGGGAAGTTAAATAAAATATGGTAAAGGAAAATTTATTCACACTGGACCTTAGCTAGGGCTCTGATTTTCCCCAAAGGTTTTTGCTGATTCTTTCTTTCATTCAATACTCGGAAGACTGATGAGGCAATCTGTCTTTCAGGTTGGCAAGAAGACAACTTACAGTCAAGCATGTTATCGCACAGAACAAGCTCTTTGCTCTGCACCCCCCGTGGACGTGGTCCGAGCGGGGCGGTTCTCTGATACAGCCCTTCCCGACGTGCCCAGGAGTGCTGCAAATGCGGACGTGAACCGTCCGAGATACTAACCGGATGACAGAGCTGCTGCTGCTTCTCACCAACCCTGAACTCCTTCCTAATGGAACAGGAGCAGGTCACTCAGCGTAGCTGGGCCCTTGCCTAAATCAGAGAGGCCCGAAGTGATGCCTAGGTGCTGCTCTGTCCTCAAGTAACCACAGCCCACCTTTAGTGACAGAACAGCAACAACAACAAACTCCACTTTGGTTCTGTCTGCCCATCAGTCTCTCTAACACTGAAGAGGCAGAACAGCCTGGCTTCCTTAGTACTCACTGCTGGAACACATTCTGCAATTCTAATACGCTATGCTTCCCACATTTTCATACAAAACTCTAGATTTCACAGAAGAGGCCAAAATGAAGTGCAAAAGGTGCTCAGAGCTAATATATACTGAACAGTCTCTTAGAAGTCTGCTCTTAATTTCTCTGTATTCTCTAGTCCATCTTCAGCTGACAACTTTTATTAGCTGAATTTGCCTTCTGAAGCCTTTGAATAATCTCCCTCCCCAGATCCCCCATTGATACCGTATGCTCGGAAAGGCTTTGAATGCCTTTCATGGGAAGATCATTTCTCACTCTTCTTTGGATCCCCGACACCTTGCACAGTCTGTACTATAGCACTTATTTAATAAATGCTTCACGAAGCCATGCCATTTTTTTTATTTCCCTTAAGTATAGTTCTTGTCATTTAAAAACTCCAAACCACTTTGTAGTCCCTAAAGATCTACCTCTTTTATGAAAACGTCCCGGACTGAAGCCTCCTTGTTTGTCTAATTCCCACACCTGCTCAGTGACTCACCATTAAACAAGATACCCACACTTGCCATGCATATAATCTAAATAATTAAAACGACTGAGAAGGGAGTTGGGGTCAGATTATTACAAGTCGAGCAAACAAAGAAGTGGAACTGAATTTTCAAATGCTCTACTGCGGTTCACTGACAACGCATTTAACGTTTTCAAAAACGCAGGTAAAAAGCTGTTCCTAGTGAGAAAGCCCATTAAGTCCCTAACAGAAAGGAAACAGGTTCCTAGAGTAGCCTCTTGTGCCCTCCTTCTATTTTCAGTCTCCTGTCAGAGATGCTTGTTACTGCTTTTATTCCCTCGGCCTAAAGCTACTATGTGAAATCCATGGTCGAAGAGATACTTTTCATGGAAATTTCACTGGTGCTAACAAATTAGGACCAAAATAACCTTGGAATCCATGCTCTAGTAGCCATACTGGAGCGAGCATTCCATGAAGTCCAAGGCCTCGTCCACTTGATGTGTGTCTAGACGCCTAAGCTGGTGGCTTTTAAAACCACAATAAACCAAGCAAACTTTTCAGGCACCTACACTCCACTGGCACAGCAGGCAGAACCGCCAGTGCGCTTGCTGTGCTACTGTGCACGAATACACAGTGTTCCTCCCAGCAGGAGGGTTATACACGCCCACCACGTGGAGCTCACGCACTGCCCTGTGACTTGATGTAGTCAGTACACGTGAGAAGTGAAGACGGTTACGTCTAGGAACAACTTGAAGAGCCAGTCCACGACTTCGCAAGTTCCCTGCCCCTGCGACGGTAGAACCAGAGGCTCTGTTTCTGGGTGACGACTGTGAGCAGAGCTCCTTTTCTGATCCGTGATGGACTGCATGAGAAATACATTCAGCTGCTTTAAGTTCCTAAGAGTCTCATGCTATTTGTTACTGCAGCATAACCGAGCTTGCCCTAACTGATACAGGAGGTAAAACTTTCCTGTCCTTTGTGATGACTGGAGTATGGCTGATATTTGCAGTCAATCTGCAGGACCTCTGATGGCTTTCCGGCTTAGTGAAGCTTCTATCAAGTCCAATGCAGAGGAAAAAAATGTTATCTTTATCCGCAATTATGTTATGACCTGAAACTTCTGTGAATTTTTCTTATTTCTAATAAATACTTTAGATACTCATGATGAAACAGGATATCATCAACATGGCTTGTGCGAAAATGGAGAAAGGAAGTTTAATTTATACTTTCAAAATATGAGAAGTTCTCTTTTCTTTTTAATACTCATGAAATAGGTCCTCTCCAGTGCCACGGAGAACTCATATGCTGGGAACACAAGACAGGAGAGGCCCCTGTGCCCCCTGGGCTGCTGGCCCAGTGAGGCCTCCGTGCAGTCTTAGACTTCGGTGCAGGCCATTACAGGGACCACAGGGAGGCAGCTGCCAGCTCCTACAGACTTCTCCAAGTCTCTAAACACAACATGCTCAAGAGACGTGGAAGAGGAGGAGCTGTCACGGAGCACAGGGCCAGCGGATTCTGACGTGAGCCGAAGCGCAGAAACGAGCTATGAGAACGCTGTGCTCTCAAGTTCTCCACCTGGATGATAAGAAGGTCTATCTCCACCACGTAACACTCCTTTCCCCCCAGTCCATCCCTAGGATCAGATGACTCAGATGATGAAAGGTGCTTTCTATGTATTCTTAATGTTTCTAGTTATAAGATAGAAGGCTTTAATCTTTTTCTAACATTAACAGGGGTGTTAAAGGAAAATGCATTTGAGGTATGAAACTTTCATAAGGGGCAGCATCAAACACCAAAATAATTTCAGTGGGTTTAGCATTTAGTCATTTTTCTCCCCTGCTCTCTCAAAAAAAAATCATCAATAGCTTTCTGATGATAATTTTTAAAAAGATGTATTTTCTAGTTCATAACAGTTTTTCAATATTTCTGTGCCCCAATACCACTGATGATATGCATCTTACAAATGACAGCCAAACTCTTTCCCATGGGATTTATGTGAAAAATTTGGCCAATATGAGCATGAAATGAACCAACCTTATGATTAATGTGTGGTAAGCTGCCAGTTCAAGAAGCCTTTAATATTGCTTCAGAAAGGATATGTTTTGCACTATTTCTTCATTTGTGTCTGTGTAATTATCCAATATAGTGGAAAGGGAAATATAATTTTCTTATAGGTATAATTCTGCTCTACTTTAACCCATTTGTTTTCTATTTAAGGGTTTATATGAATCACTATTAAAAGCCACTAAAATAATGCCTTCCTTTTTTATGTAACGTGAATACAGTTTTTGTATTCACAGGATAAAAATAGTCTTAATCTGCTAACAGAAAAAAAAAAAAAAAGAAAACCTAAGCGCTTTCATTGTCTACAGCAATACTTCACATTACATAAGGCAGCACTGCTTTGCTTACTAGGCACTAAAGGTATTTGCAATTTGAGCTTTTTCGGGGAGTCAGAGAAAAAAGTTTTGTCCTTTATTTCTGCTACGATTCAATAACATACTCGAAAGTCAGCTTGGTAACGGATGGCAGTGTTCTCTCTGTGATTCATGCTTTTACTGCGATCCATCTAGCTCTGTGTAGACCCTGTCAGCTACCTGGCTGCCCATCCTTCTAACTGATACTTACCTCGCCACTGTAAAAGTGAGAAGTTTTCCATCAATTCTTGTTCCCGGGTCCATTTATCAAAATACCAAGCTTCAGAACATGTCAGCAAAATGTGTGTTCCCATATCTACACATCCTAGCCAGAAAAAAATGAAGGGAGGAGGGCTTGCTTTCATACCCAGGGCATATGTTACCAGGGCAATTTTTATATTGATTTAACCAGAAAACCTCTAAATCTTACTGGGAAGAAATGGGGAAAAAAGAAAAAAAAAAAACACTTCTGACATCTGAAGGGATGGTCAAACTTTGTTTCCTTAAAAATGCTCCCTTGGTAAAGCAGCGTTCAATAGGAACGTTCGGTTGTTCAATAGGAACAATTTTCCTGTCCTTTACTAGGTTCCCTAAGTTATGAGAAGACAGCGGCCCCTGTCCTTTTGGGTACAGGGTGGGAGAGGGAATCTTTGGCATTGTTGGCAGCAAGACAGAGATTCAAGAAGGTGGCTGTGGGAGATGAGGAAGCTGCTGATTATTACAGAGAAGACCCAAGGCCCATCTATACCTCCCTTGACCCATCCGGGCCCCTTGTACTCTTCTGGAGTCTTTCAATGGCTCCTCTTCCTATGCTCAAACGTGGCTCTGGCCCAGACCTGTCTCTCTTCTCTCCCCCTGGGCTATCATATTCTCCTTCGCGGCTCTGTGTGATTGTATGATTCCTATTCTCTTTCGTGGCCTTAATGATCACATAGCGGCATTAGTGGAGGCTGATGCCAGCATCCCAGTTTCATATTTCCCACTCCACTACTTCAGCAGAACTCTTTGAGATTCCTCTTCCTGGGTGGCTACAGATATTTCAATCTCAAAAAACATCAGTCTTGACCACCCTCCCCCCAATCTTGGTTGATGGATTGCCATGGGCCCCCTACTCACATTAGAAACACATACTTGAAATCTTCTTTGACACTTCCCTTTCCTTCACTCTACACATCAATAATTTATCATTACTCTACATCTGGAAAAAACTCTCGAATTCAACCCGCCCTTGGCAATCACACTACATGTCATAGGACATGCCCTAATCGCTTGCTGAGACAACCAGCATAGTCTCCTAACTGTTCAGAGATGGGAAGTGACTTCACAGCCCCCGGTCTGTGAAACATCAGATGGAAACTCAGGGAGAGCTAAGTGTATCCTAAAAGACTGGGAGGAATCAGAGAAACGAGGAATTTTTGAGGTAGCGGCACTGCTTCAAACAAGAAAAACCGAAGTTCTGGAGACAGTAGCTACGTCTAGTAAGGCTTTTAGTTAACATGGTCTCACAGAATCTCTCTTCCATTTACTGTCTCTACAAGAAATGCCCAACTACAGGAAACATGCAAGAAAATTCATCATGAATAGTATGAGTGATGAAACCTCCTGAGGACCTGCAAGTATCCCGTGGGCAATTTAGGGAGACGAAGTATTTCCCTCTTTCCTTAAACCAAGAGCAGGTGCTCTTTTCCCCACCCTCCTTTTCCTGAATATCCTTTGCCCCAGCTCTACACGTGACATCCTCTCCTACACTCCCAAGGCAGAAGTCCCTCCGGTTTCAGTGTGAAAGGGAACCTCCTGGCCTGAGGTGGACTGCAGGGACCAGGAGAGGACATCGGTGCCTTGGTCCAGGGCTGGGCTGGGCGGAAGGCCTGTGATGTCTTCAGGATGACATTGCAGGAGGGCAGGACGTCCATCCCAAGTTACACAGGTGGGGGCCGAGTTCCCGAGGAGAAGTGGAGGATTGGGCCTGACGGAAACTTTAGGCCCTAAGGACTGGAGTGGAATCGAAAATTGGTTTTGGTGTCCTTATTTGCTTCTTTGCTCACAGGGCTGAAGCCACTAGGGCGCTATAAAGAGCACCTTTCACCAAGCTCAGCCTCTTACCACCTCTGATTTTCCTATCCCTGTCTATGGCTCCTTGCCATCAGGGGTTAGCACTTCTGTTTATAGTACCTCTGGGTGAAAGTCTTGTTAGATCAGTGTGTGACTAACGAGATGGATTTTTGTTGAGATCCATTTAGAGACTAATCAGATGGAACACTGTCTTGGGTTCCCCCACGGCTCTGTTCCCTATCGCTGGAAGCTAGCCTTACCCTCCTCTTCTATTTCCCTGAATTCCTATAGGACAGACCAAGGTTAATGACTTCACAGAGGCTCCAGAGACACTTGAGCAGAGAAACAGAGGCCCGGCATGAGAGCCGGCCAGGTACAAGCATGGCGGAACTACCCAGGCTCGGCTCACCCTCGGGGGCCAGCGACGGTGTGGAGCAGGCAACCCCTGACTGGCCACTGTCAAGGAGAGCTGGGGCCTCTGATGCCACCCCCCACTCTCCTCCCCTGGAAGCCATGAGCAGAGCTCTGAAGCCCTCAGGACTGGCTCTAGGTTGGAGGCTTCCTTCTCTATGCCCCCCTCTCTCACAGAGCCGACTGAACAGACCAGGTAGTTTATAAAAGCTACTGTTTCAGTTCAGTTCAGTCACTCAGTCGTGTCCAACTCTTTGTGACCCCATGGACTGCAGCACGCCAGGCCTCCCTGTCCATTACCAACTCCCGGAGTCCACCCAAACCCATGTCCACTGAGTCGGTGATGCCATCCAACCATCTCATCCTCTGTCGTCCCCTTCTCCTCCTGCCCTCAATCTTTCCCAGCATCAGGGTCTTTTCCAATGAGTCAGCTCTTTGCATCAGGTGGCTAAAGTATTGGAGCTTCACCATCAGTCCTTCCAATGAACACCCAGGACTGATCTACTTTAGGATGGACTGGTTGAATCTCCTTGCAGTCCAAGGGACTCTCAAGAGTCTTCTCCAATACCACAGCTCAAAAGCATCAATTCTTCAGCACTCAGCTTTCTTATAGTCCAACTCTCACATCCATACATGACCACTGGAAAGACCATAGCCTTGACTAGACAGACCTTTGTTGACAAATGTCTCTGCTTTATAATATGCAGTCTAGGTTGGTCATAACTTTTCTTCCAAGGAGTAAGCGTCTTTTAATTTCATGGCTGCAATCACCATCTGCAGTGATTTTGGAGCCCAGAAAAACCATTTCAATTAAGACACAATTCAAAAATGCTTCCTCTCAAGGAAACCAACAGACTTTGGAAATTTTAAGCTACAGCATGAGATTGTACAGATAAATTGCAAAGCCTGTATTACCTGACTGGTATGTAAGGATGAAGCTTCTTCACTTCATATAGACAACATCAAAATTACTTTTATGACCATAAAAATACTACAGGTTGTCTTAGTAATAATCAGAGTTGAGAGGCTGTTTGCTTTATACAAACACAATAAAAGTAAGTTAACGTTCAGACTGGAGACTCAAGAGTTTGAACTATTATTCAGTTTTAATAAAACATTCTTTTGATGTATTAAATTTATCGATGTAAACAGATTTTGCAATGCAGGGATAAAAGGACGGACATGAAGGTTAGGAATCCTAGATGGAAGCTCTGAAAGCATACGAGTCCTCATTAAACCTCTGTTCTTTCACCTATAAAATGGTGATAATTACCTCCCTTGGTTTCTAAGAGGATCAAATGAGACTGTTTATAAGAGTAATTTGGAAGCTATAACAATCTAAATAAATGTAATTGCTATCATTACTCTCAAGATTGTCTTTCAAAAGAGTATGACTTAGAGAATAACTATGAGAAACATTTCAAAATTATTTTGTATGTGGTATGCACATGCTATTCACACTTGCATGCTCAGTCGCTAAGTCATGTCTGACTCTCTGTGACCCCATGGACTGTGGCCCACCAGGCTCCTCTGTCCATGGGATTCAGGCAAGAATACTGGAGTGGGTTGCCATACACTCCTCCAGGCGATCTTCCTGACCTAGGGATCGAACTCAGGACTCCTCCATCTCCTGAACTGGCAGGCCGATTCTTTACCACTGAGCCACCTCGGAAGCCCATTGATACTTGAGGACACTTCAAAAACACAGAACAGGTCTTCCCTCGTGGGAGAGTGGATAAGAAGCCACCTGCCAATGCAGGGGACATGGGTTCGACCCCTGGCCCAGGAGGATTCCACAGGCTGCGGGGCAGCCACGTCCAGGCTCCACAACTACTGAGCCCGTGTGCTGTGGCTCCTAAAGCCCACATGCCTGCAGCCTGTGCTCCGCAACAAGAGAACCACTGCAGCAAGAAGCCGGTGCGCTGCCGTGAAGAGCAGCACCCGCTCGCTGCAAATGCAGAAAGCCCTCACCAACAGGGAAGACCCAGAGCAATCAAACAAAAATTTACAACAACAGAAAACACAGAGCCAAAAGACAGCCAGTGAAAACACCCTTCTAATATATGTATTCATTTTTCATCCCTATGCTTCTTGAGCTAGCTCATACCCAGTCTTGTATCAACATGCTTCATAAGTAAATGTGGGATGGCCCAGGCCAAAAGAAAGAAAGCACGGCTGTGAAGGAGAGCTTTACTGTAGTCTCTTTGCTTTCTTCTCTACTTTGGAGTGTTGGTTATTAGAACTCCAGCCTGCATGGGCAGAAGTCATCAGAAGCAGCAAGGTGTCAGCAAAAGTCCAGGGGACAGTGAAGGCCCAAAGGGGAGGGATCAGCCCATTTACAAACAGATGGGGGTGAGTCAGGGCTGGAAAGAGCAGGCTGTGGGTAATTCTGGAGAATACTTCTGTTGTGTCCTACCTATAAATGTATGATGAACCAGAGTCTGTAGTTCAGTGTCCCCAATAAATTTCATCTTATTTCCCTGCTAAAAGCCCCTCAAACATTCCATCTATAATTACAATATCCGAATTCTTCTGCATGACAGGTTAGCCATTTGAAATCATGTTTCAATTTCCCAAGAAGACAACTACAGTAAACCTTTATTTTCCAAATGAGAGAAATGAGATACTCACAAGCTAATACACTTCCTTAAAAATAGAAAAGTTATTTATTTACCATAACAACTTAGGAAGGGAAAAATTACTTCTGATGTCTTAGTCTAATCTTTTAGCTATCATTATTAATTAAGGGTTAGCAAACACCCTCTTCTAACAACACAAAAGAAGACTCTACACATGGACATCACCAGATGGTCAATACCGAAATCAGATTGATTATATTCTTTGCAGCCAAATATGGAGAAGCTCTATACAATCAACAAAAATAAGACCAGGAGCTGACTGTGGCTCAGACCATGAACTCCTTATTAACAAATTCAGACTTAAATTGAAGAAAGTAGGGAAAACCACTAGACCATTCAGGTATGACCTAAATCAAACCTCTTATGATTATACAGTGGAAGTGAGAAATAGATTTAAGGGCCTAGATCTGATAGATAGAGCGCCTGATGAACTATGTAATAAGGTTCGTGACATTGTACAGGAGACATGGATCAAGACCATCCCCATGGAAAAGAAATGCAAAAAAGCAAAATGGCTGTCTAGGGAGGCCTTACAAATAGCTGTGAAAAGAAGAGAAGTGAAAAGCAAAGGAGAAAAGGAAAGATATAAGCATCTGAATGCAGAGTTCCAAAGAATAGCAAGAAGAGATAAGAAAGCCTTCTTCAGCGATCAATGCAAAGAAATAGAGGAAAACAACAGAATGGGAAAGACTAGAGATCTTTTCAAGAAAATTAGAGATACCAAGGGAACATTTCATGCAAAGATGGGCTCGATAAAGGACAGAAATGGTCTGGACCTAACAGAAGCAGAAGATATTAAGAAGAGATGGCAAGAATACACAGAAGAAATATATAAAAAAAGATTTTCACGACCCAGATAATCACGATGGTGTGATCACTCACCTAGAGCCAGACATTCTGGAATGTGAAGTCAAGTGGGCCTTAGAAAGCATCACTACGAACAAAGCTAGTGGAGGTGATGGAATTCCAGTTGAGCTGTTTCAAATCCTGAAAGATGATGCTGTGAAAGTGCTGCACTCAATATGCCAGCAAATTTGGAAAACTCAGCAGTGGCCACAGGACTGGAAAAGGTCAGTTTTCATTCCAATCCCAAAGAAAGGCAATGCCAAAGAATGCTCAAACCACCGCACAATTGCACTCATCTCACACGCTAGTAAGGCAATGCTCAAAATTCTCCAAGCCAGGCTTCAGCAATATGTGAACTGTGAACTTCCAGATGTTCAAGCTGGTTTTAGAAAAGGCAGAGGAACCAGAGATCAAATTGCCAACACCCACTGGATCATGGAAAAAGCAAGAGAGTTCCAGAAAAACATCTATTTCTGCTTTATTGACTTGCCAAAGCCTTTGACTGTGTGGATCACAATAAACTGTGGAAAATTCTGAAAGAGATGGGAATACCAGACCACCTGACCTGCCTCTTGAGAAATCTATATTCAGGTCAGGAAGCAACAGTTAGAACTGGACATGGAACAACAGACTGGTTCCAAATAGGAAAAGGAGTTTGGCAAGGCTGTATATTGTCACCCTGCTTCTTTAACTTATATGCAGAGTACATCATGAGAAACACTGGACTGGAAGAAACACAAGCTGGAATCAAGATTGCTGGGAGAAATCTCAATAACCTCAGATATGCAGATGACACCACCCTTATGGCAGAAAGTGAAGAGGAACTCAAAAGCCTCTTGATGAAACTGAAAGTGGAGAGTGAAAAAGTTGGCTTAAAGCTCAACATTCAGAAAACGAAGATCATGGCATCTGGTCCCATCACTTCACGGGAAACAGATGGGGAAACAGTGGAAACAGTGTCAGACTTTATTTTTCTGGGCTCCAAAATCACTACAGATGGTGACTGCAGCCATGAAATTAAAAGATGCTTACTCCTTGGAAGGAAAGTTATGACCAACCTAGATAGCAATATTCAAAAGCAGAGACATTACTTTGCCAACAAAGGTTCATCTAGTCTAGGCTACGGTTTTTCCTGTGGTCATGTATGGATGTGAGAGTTGGACTGTGAAGAAGGCTGAGTGCCGAAGAATTGATGCTTTTGAACTGTGGTGTTGGAGAAGACTCTTGAGAGTCCCCTGGACTGCAAGGAGATCCAACCAGTCCATTCTGAAGATCAGCCCTGGGATTTCTTTGGAAGGAATGATGCTGAAGTTGAAACTCCAGGACTTTGGCCACCTCATGCGAAGAGTTGACTCATTGGAAAAGACTCTGATGCTGGGAGGGATTGGGGGCAGGAGGAGAAGGGGACGACAGAGGATGAGATGGCTGGATGGCATCACTGACTCGATGGACTTGAGTCTCAGTGAACTCCGGGAGTTGGTGATGGACAGGGAGGCCTGGCGTGCTGTGATTCATGGGGTCGCAAAGAGTCGGACACGACTGATCAAGTGATCTGATGTGATCTGGGCAACCCTTCCCCTCAAAACACACTGATCTTTTCTTTTTAATAAAACTTAAATTTCCAGTATGAATGATTTCCAACTCATATACTGTAAACATCTTCTGCAATGACTCATACATCATTTAGCAACCGCACAGGAGCAAACACGCTCTGGCGGCAGCAGCAAGCTTCTCTGCACACAGGCCTCCACTCTGCTCTCCCGGCCCTTCCGGCAGCTGCCGCAGTCAGGCTCCACCTGCTTGTGTTTTCATTTCCGCTAGCTACTCAGAGGAGCCTGGGGTCGATCTGACTTCTGCCAGCTGCGGCTCGGGCCCCAGCAGTCCACCCCTCACACCAGGAGCTGTCCTCTGGGCTTGCCTCTGAGCCGTGAGCGCTCTTTTCCAGGAAGGACAGCCCAGCCCCTCTCCACCTCCCCACTTGCACTGGATTCTCCACAGCCTGGTGCTCCTCATAGACCCACAGGGCTCTCGGGTACCAATTTCAACCTGAACTGGACTTCAGGGCACTAGGGTCCTCAGACACAGGTTCTGGAGTTTGGCCTGATGCCTTTTGTCTTGGGACACTGTAAGAGGCGACCTCCTTTCCTGGGCCACCCTCTTTCCAGCTTTACTCTTCTCTCAATGTGGCCTTATAGCAGAGTCTGTTAGGGTTAAGATTAAAGTATGAACTTCACTGGAAGCACTGGAAGGTGGGCATGTTTGTTTGGTTCTCTGACACTTCCCAAGCTCCTAGAATGGTGCCTGAGACATAATAAAGCACTCAATAGACTAAATGAATGAACAAATGAATGCCTTCCCGAGGTAGCAGTTTATCTGCATAGTACTTATTTTAGTTCTTTCAGGAATTTCCTTAGCTTGTTGCATCTTTTATATGAGGACAGACTGAGAGGTCAAAGTCCATATTCCAAATGTGCCATCTGGCTTAAAATCAGTTGCATATTTCGGTTTTATCTTCAGGTTATTGGTACTTTTTAAGTTTCTAAAGATAAACAGCATTTGTTTTTGAATATTGACAACAGCATGTTTTGTTGATTTCTTCAAAGAAAACTTAATAACAATATTAGTGATAATTATAATAGCAATTGATTATTTTATGTTGATGCTGACATGGCTCCACAATGATTCCCAGGCTCCTACCTAAAATAAAACAATTAGCTAAGAGCATGTCATAAAAAAAATTTAAATTTTTGTCTTGCACTTAGCAACTAACACGACACTGGCATTTGATGGCTGCTCAGTTATTATTACTGACAAAGTAGAAGTATTCACTAGTGTCACTGTAATGTTAATTATGAGGGGAACGTCTCACAGACCCAATAAATAAACATATTATAATCTCATCTTTTATATTAGAGAAATATGCCTTAAAAATTCTATGATGTAAACTTCTAAAAATCAGTGTTTGATAACTGGGAAAAAGCTGAAGGAAAATACAATAAGTAATATTACTAGCGTGAAAGCTCACTATATGGTTAATCTGAGCAACTGCTGTCCATCTCCACTTAGGATCACAGGAGGAAGTCTTATGTTACTGCAAGAGATTATCAGGATTGACAGGGCAGCACCCTGCAGCTATAAAATTTAGTCAAATACAGGACAGAGCTATATCAAGGAAGGTTACTGAAGCTCTAACCGATAGGGATCTTAAAAAAGAAAATCAGCAATCAGCCGTTTTGGTGGCTTAATCATCTAAAGACCCAACAAATGAACAGTTGAGGTTGTTCAGTTTCTAGTGCTAAGTGCTTGGGTTTCCCTGGTGGCTCAGATGGTAGAGAATCCCCCTGCAATGCAGGAGACCTGGGTTCAATCCCTGGCTCAGGAAGATCCCCTGGAGAAGGGAATGGCAACACACTAGTAACAACACAGTACAACAGCAGCCTGGAGAATTCCATGGACAGAGGAGCCTGGCAGGTTGCAGTCCACGGGGCCACAAAGAGTTGGACGCGACTGAGCGCCCTCCACTTTACTTTCAGTGCTAAGTGCTATGTAATTCTATCTGACCTTGTGAGATTTAACATATATTTCAAGAGACTGAATTACTAGGTCTGAGCCACCAGGGAAGCCCCACCACAGAGGCAGGAATAGCAAAAAAAAAAAAACAAAAAAACACCCCCCAAAAACTCTGCAGAAGCTAGTTCAAATATTAAAAGTGCTTACTAAGTTCTAGACAGTTATTAGGCACTGGAGATACAATAATAAGAGAGACACTTGGTCCTCGGAGAGCCTGACAGTCTAATGAACAGTCTAATGCTGTGCTGGTCAGTAAGGCGGCTGCTAGCCACACGTGACATCTAAAACAGTCCAAACAGAGATGTGCTTTCACCGTAAAATACACACGGGATTCTGAAACTCTGCACAGCAGAAGAATGCAAAATAACTCAATGACAAGTTTCACATTAATTACATGTTAAAATGAAATGTTTTAATATGAGAAGTTAGTAAGCTATACTACTGAAAGCACCTTTTTCTTTTTAAATTTTTAGTGTTGCTACTAGAATATTTTAAATAACATTTTTTTTTAAGTCGCTCAGTAGTGTCTGACTCTTTGCAACCCCATGGACTGTATAGTCCATGGAATTCTCCAGCCCAGAATACTGGAGTGGGTAGCCTTTTCCTTCTCCAGGGGATCTTCCCTACCCAGGAATTAAACTGGGTTCTCCTGCATTGCAGGCAGATTCTTTACCAACTGAGCTATGAGGGAAGCCCTTTAAATAACACAGTGGTTGATATTATGTATTTATTGGACATGCTTAATAGAAGAAACAGATAAGTTAACAGAGGACTAACCAGTCCATTCTGAAGGAGATCAGCCCTGGGATTTCTTTGGAAGGAATGATGCTGAAGCTGAAACTCCAGTACTTTGGCCACCTCATGCGAAGAGTTGACTCATTGGAAAAGACTCTGATGCTGGGAGGGATTGGGGGCAGGAGGAGAAGGGGACAACAGAGGATGAGATGGCTGGATGGCATCACTGACTCGATGGACGTGAGTCTGAGTGAACTCCGGGAGTTGGTGATGGACAGGGAGGCCTGGCATGCTGCAATTCAAGGGGTCGCAAAGAGTCGGACACAACTGAGTGACTGATCTGATCTGATCTGATAGGTTGTCATCTTTGGTAAGTGCTAGGATAGTTCAGTAAAGAGAGGAAGGAGTGTAAGAAAGCCTTCTCAGGAGAAAACTGATCTCTCTTAAGCAACAAAGTGTGAAAAAAACAAAACAAAAACAATTAAAGATCACCAAATATATGTTCATATTAAATATCACATTTTTAAATGAGCAAATATATTTTAACTGTGTTATTTACTAAGGTATAAAGTCTTTAGTCATCTGCTTTATCATCTTTAAAATATGAAGATGGCTTCTTTTCTTTTGCTGTAAAGTATGTCCACTCAGTCACTTTGAAAGCAGAGATAAACCGTAAAAAAGAAAGGCTATCCAGAATCATTAATACATTGCTACACGTCCTAAAGTACTTGTATGTGAATGTGTGTGTGTTGGCATGAGTCCTCAGTCATTTCTGACTCTCTGTGACCCCAAGGATTGTAGCCTGCCAGGCTCCTCTGTCCATGGAATTTTCCAGGCAGGGATATGCAAAAATATGGAAATAAAAATTTATTTTTATAAAATTAAATCATACTTTATTTAGTATTGTGACTGTCTATTAGTAGTAAAAGAAGGGTCCCATTTATGTTGAGATTTAGAATGTTTGCTAAAATTTGCTGTTACATGCAATGACATAATAGCCAACCCAAAACATTATAGTTTTCAAAACTTTTTAAATGTCTTCTTTGATTACTGCTTTGAGGTAAATTCTTAAGAAATAAAAAACTGTGTCAAAGGGTATGCATTTTTACAGATGTTTACTACATTTTAATAATTTGAATCTAAAAAACTTGCACAAATGTATACCTCTTCCATATGAGGATGTGTTTTTCTCTACTAATTTATAGTAGGAATGAAAGATTTAAAAAATCGTTACTAACTCGATAGCAGAAATGGTATTTCATTGTTTTAAATTTACATTTCATTTTCAAATGTTTATTAGAAATTAATGAACTTGTTCGTATTCTAAATTAACTGCCTGTTCATGCCCTCTCCTCAGTTCTCTATTTGCTTCTTTATTACTTTTTAAGATCTCTTTATACATTATGTAATATTCAGATTTAGTTTACCACACCTATTTCAACCCTTGTCTTCCAGGTTTCCATGTAACAGTGATTGGTTGATTGCTATGTGGAAGTACATAACAGAGGAATGAAGGGCAGAGAGTCTTGAAATTCAAGGAGGTCTTGATAAAATTACTAAATAATACAGGAATTTAACATATCCTTTTTTAGCATTAAACAGAACAAGCAAAAAATAAACAAGTTAGTATATATAGTTATGCACGTATGGATATGCATGTACGGATGTGAGAGTTGGACTGTGAAGAAGGCTGAGCCCCGAAGAATTGATGCTTTTGGAACTGTGGTGTTGGAGAAGACTCTTGCGAGTCCCCGCAAGGAGATCCAACCAGTCCATTCTAAAGGAGATCAGTCCTGGGTGTTCTTTGGAAGGAATGATGCTGAAGCTGAAACTCCAATACTTTGGCCACCTGATGTGAAGAGTTGACTCATTGGAAAAGACTCTGATGCTGGGAGGGATTGGGGGCAGGAGGAGAAGGGGACGACAGAGGATGAGATGGCTGGATAGCATCACCGACTCAGTGGACGTGAATTTGAGTGAACTCTGGGAGTTGGTGATGGACAGGGAGGCCTGGCGTGCTGTGATTCATGGAGTCGCAAAGAGTCGGACACAACTGAGAGACTGAACTGAACCGAACTGAATGAGAATGTTAAGGTACATATTTGGAGCATTAAATGTTTAAGTTACAAATTTTCTGTATTTCCAATTATAATTATTTAACCTTAGCAGAGTGTTCAGATTCTCCATCTGGAGCTGATTTTGTAATAAAATAAAGTGTAAGTATTCAACCTTAATCCTCATCCTCCGCTGTCATCATAGCCCTATCACTGATGGTTAGCTAATTGGTCCAGGACCATTGATTCAAATAAATGTTTTTCTACTAATTTACAATATCTCTTTTATTGTACTCTAAATCTCTATAGTTTATATTATAGTCTAATTCTTGACATTATATTCTATTTTCACCAATATTTTATATATACTTATGCCCACACTTACTGTTTTAATTATTATAGGTTTATAAAATATTTTAACATACAACTGGGAAACTTCTTCATCCTTTTTGCTTTTACAATGCTTTCTTCATTAATTTTGCATATTTATCTTTCTATATATACTTTAGAGTCATTTTATATAAAGTTTTCAAACCAAAACAGTCAATTTTAATATGAAGTACATTAAATGCAAGTTCCAGCTATGAAGATAAAAATTGCAACCCATTTTACTTGCACAATATGTGAATTTATTATTTTAACAGTTTGTTACCCGCATACTTCAGGCCTGTATGCCTGATCCACCTCGGGCACTGCTAGTGCAGTGTGGGCGTCACAGTCCCTGCGGTCAGCACTCTGCGCTGCTCCACTGTGGACCCCACACAGGATGCAGTGTGCACTGTTCAGCAGCGACACCCAGGTGATGGCCCACCACCCTAAACGCACCTGCCTGCTTTTCATCAAGGAACCCCCAAACATGAACTAGAAACATCATCAAATGATCAACTAGGCGAAAGAGAACAGTCCAAAAGCGCCTGCTGATACTAAACGTGCTTTCTGTGAATGCTTTATTAATATGAAGACCTTTATTTTATGCCCACAAAACTGACCACTCAAAGTGGTCACAGATGTTTACAATGTCATAGACATGCCAAAGTTCATAATTACATGTAAAAAAATGAACCTTGAGGATCTAGGAACTGAAAATATGCTACTTCATAATTAAGAAATAGTTTTTATTTCTCTCATGAAAAAACTTGTATATTTCAAAAAAGGTATGACAAGGATGTGTATGCTCAATAATTGGGTAGAGAAGGAGGGGCTGAGGAAATATATGTCCTGTGTCCATGCTAGAACAAACTTCACCTTCAACACTGCTACCTGCAGCTGGCAAGCCCACTTTTATATTTTAAATATCAATTTAAATGCTAAATCAGAGGCTTATGTAATTTCTGATTTACAGCTTTCAATAAAACTGGCAAAAGCTAAAACCAAACATGGATGAAGTGGTATAGAAAAAAAAGATGAAATGCCTGGTATGCATAAGAACTGTTATTTCTTCCTGCTGGCAATGACCCTTCATAACATAGTGACATATAAGTGATAAAGTGATTAAAAATTTATGACAACAGTCAATGCATGAACAATCTGCTTGTTTTGCAGTTACCTAATGTGAGTATATATATTCAGTGTACTCAAGGAAGTAACCCCAATACATTGGTATCATGCATGAATTATTTCAGTACCCAGCTGTTCCTCTGGCATGTAGCACAGCTCCTTGTACACAGTAGAGACTTATTTATTCAATGAATAATGAATGACTAACATGACATTTAATAGTTTCTGTATACTATAGGTAAAGAGCAAACGTTGAAAATGAGAGGAGGAGAAAAAAATTATCAAGAACTGAAATTAGCATTTTAATACTATTATGAAATAATAATTGTTAGAGAATATATGTATTGATTTCAGGGGCCTACTTCTGAAAGTACTTGCTGATTCTGGGTCCCTAGTGAAATGTAAAAATTAACTTTGAACATAAAAACATGAAGGATATTTTCACTTTTATGACTTCCAATATAGTTAATTAGGAATATCTTTCTTAAAACAGCAATCTTTACAAACAAAAACTTTAGCTTTCATTTTTAACAGCATACTTTGTATGGATTAATATTAATACTTTTTGTATTAATAATTTATTATTATTTTAGGTACAATGAACACACATTATATACACAACTTTTCAAAATGTATTGTAATAAAGTAGTATCAGAGATAATCCCCAAAGGCAGATAATCTTAAAATGAAATTTTGTACTGGTATTCAATACAGATGTATGACAGAGCCTTCCTTATTTCCCCAAAGTGACTATATTGAAAGATAAATCAAGATTAGATGGAACCGCATATAATACATGCCAACAAATATTTAAAACACGGTAAAAAATAATCTTGGGATTTTGCCTGTTAACAGGTTCCTATGTGTTGGAAGTATGTGCAAGGGTTAGAGGCTACTGCAGTCTTTTCTGCGTGCTGGTGGACCCCCTAGTGACCTTCCAAGACAGAGCCTGGGAGCCGGTTCCCTGAGTCTTCACACTGCTAACTCCTTTGGTTTTCACCAGAGTGAAGAATTCTCAGTAGTCTTTCCCGATTTCCCTTGTGAGAGGATTTTCCCATCCCACTTCTTACAATTCATTCTCATCATTGCCCCCTGTTTGCTTCCATCACAGCTTCTGTCACAACTAGTGAATACCTAATTAAGTGTTTACCTTTTTACTGCCATCCCTACCTGATTATAAAAAGGAGTTATACAGCTGGTACCTAATACAATGCTTTGCACACAATGAATAGTCCAGTAAGTGTCTGCAAAATGAAAGAAAGTAGAGATTAGGCCCGAGGAGGTTTGCTCTAGTCGCTGTAAGTTCGTAGCTATGAATAGGCAATAAATTCTTATTCATTAATCAATCTTTTTATTGAAAATGAAAATTATCCAATTATGTTGACTTAGAAAATTTTCCTGGACCATGCTTGGGTTTTGATGGGTACACTGTTGAAATTAAGATCTCCACCTCTTTTTTTCAAGCACCTTCTGTGTAGTGGCTCCATATATAAGGAATAGATAAGTAAGCAGAGGATGAAAGCAAGGGGCACCACTGCTGTCGCCCTTCCGAGAGGAACAGAGGCGAGGCCTCCTCAGGATCCACCCAGTGGGGACCTGCATGGCTCTGACCTCAGAGCGCACATGGAGGGGGCCCAGACGACCAGATAACTGGGTGAAGGCAGGGGGACAGCGAGTCCCCTCTGGACTTAATCAGCTATCCGAGGCCACACAGTGAATGTTTAGAGGCATTTTTCTGTGTTTTAAAGGTAACAACAGCAATTATTTCCAGGCACGTAACTGTAGTTGTCCATAGAGAATTCAATAAAGGTCAGGGAGTCTCTCAGACTGAAAGTATGGTTTCTGGAACTGAGTAAATTACTGGCTGCATCAGGATAAAAACAACAGCTGCAGATATGAGTCTTTGAGCACTAAGCAATGAATGAGCCCCCAGGGAGGTAGCAGTCTGAGCCCTCACTGTCTCGTCCTTTCCGGCAAGCCAGAAGAACAAGGAGTCCTGTAGATGCTGCCTAAAAAGAATTTCCAGTTTAGGAACAAGTATATTAAGGACAATGTGTGGGTGCTGCTCCCTAAAACTCCTACCTCTCAAGTGACAAAGCCTCCTAAGAGACAATTTATAATACAAAACAAATGAGAATATCAGATTTTTAGAAGTAGCACATCAAGAGGTAAAAGCAAAATACAGTTCTTCCGGTCTGCTACTGTAACATTTCAAAACTAATACTGTGACTACTAGCACTAACTCACATTGATGGAGTGATTAGAATATTCCAGGTACTGTGCTAAACATAAGTTTCACCCAAATCTTTTAAGTACTACGATCACCCCAATTTTACAGACTATATACAAGTTAAGTACTACGATCACCCCAATTTTACAGACTATATACAAGTTTGGAGCAGGGTGTGTTATGCTATTTAAAAGATATGTCTGTGGTAGGAGGAGATAATGAACTTAATTGCAGATTTTTTACAATCTTTGAATATAATTCACCTCTAAGAAAAACTTGGTAAAGTGCTTCCATAAAATAATTTATATAACTTATGTTTAAATCCCTATTTTCACAGTGACTATTACTTTATGGTTATATATTTATCCAAACAGTGGTTCACAAATCATTTGAATCCACTGTATTATATATATGCTTCTAATGTTTATAAGGGGAAGCACAGTCAATAATTCTAAATATTTATCTCCTGAATTAGCAGGATCTTGAGGACAGTAAGTTTACTGAAAGAAAAACAAATTGCTTTAAGACCTTCCCTAGTGAGTGGTAGTCAACTTGTCTTAAAAGGAAAACTCACATTTCTTGTCTTATATTTTCTTTCTATTAAGTGCTTTTCTCTCACAAGTCACAGTTTGGAGATGTCAGTTGAAGGCTGCTGTCCATCAAGGAAGGTAGTAAAGAAAAACTACTAACAAAAATGTCTGTAAGAAAGGACAGACCAAATCTTACAGCTGACAGGTGTTATACTTCTCAGGACAAATGAGGCCTTTCTGAATACAGAGGAAAGGGAGAAGAATCCAGCACAGTGATTTCTCGGAACTTACACAGGCTTCTAATGAAAAACGTCTTCCATTTCACCAGAGCACAGAGCGCTCACACTCTGTATGAATTACTGGTCTTTGTACAAGCCACTGGGTGGAAAAATACTGCTAATAATTTCCCCCTGCATTTTGTTTCTCAAAGCTTTCAAACTGGTTATTGTAACAAGGATAAAGGAAACCGCCAAGCACCTAGTTTTCTGTTCCTTTGAAATGTTTCTGGCCAGTATCACTGCTAACATAAGCTCGTAAGAGTATTTCATAGACTTAAAGTGATACTGACTGAGATAGTCTGAGATGACTGGAAAATTAAAATATTCTGCAGCTAAAAGAAGCAATGATAAAAATGTAAATTAACCTTCTTCTGCCTAGCATTCACTGACCCAAGTTTTAAAACTTCAATTTTTACATATGCTACAAAATGATTACTCAGCTTTTAATTTAAAAAGTAAATGTGAATGCAATGTTATTAAGCAAAGAAAATGAGAAAATATTTAAAAGATATTTCTCATGGGTTTAAGAACTATGTCAGGTATACTTGGGTATATATACTCCACAAGGAGTACATAATACTTTTTTTTTTTTCCCCAACAAAATAGCTTCTAGGTCTGATCCTATGTAATAAAAATAATAATGTTACCTATTTGTATAGTTTACCATCTACAAATAACTTTTATTTACATGATCACATTATCATTCAGTCAGTAAACATTTGGTGACTGCGACTTGATGCAAAGTCCCCTGCTAAATGACTGGGGGGCAGAACCATCATTACATTTCACTACTGAGGAAGGACATCAGAAAAATTCGTAGCTAATTACCACAAGAATTCAGGCGTCCTACGCCCGGGAACCCCATCTTCATATGGTTTACCATCACTGACATTTTAAATTCACAAAATGATCAACGTAAAGTTACCCCTACCTGAGTATGTAATATCCATATGATTTATAAGAGCTTGATATTCACTGCTTGGTGTGAACTTATGGCATTATAAGGTATACATTAAAAGCATGCAGAATTTCATACAGTGATCTCACCTGTGTACAGAGAAACGAGCTTAGCATTTAATGGATGACCTTTACCATTCTAGAAGTTATCCTGGAGCGAAAAACTTCTCTGTACTTGTAACCTGATAAGCATAATGGAGTTAACACATTACACCTGAGAAAGAATCAATACTATCAACAAAGTTCCTTAAAATAAAAGTAAAATCCCAGATGGTAGATGAAATGGAAACCTAAACGCTTGGACAAACTGTCTCACAGTAGGTTCTCATCCAAGAGTTCTGACATATACTGGCAAAAGGTAGCTAAATCTTTTATTATAAACCTGAACATTCCATTCATCTTCTGTTATGACATTTTTAAATGCACGACCACATACAGATGTATTTTTTCATTATTTACATCACTAAGCTCTTCCTCTAAACTGCTAGATAATTTTCATTCATAGAAGAGGAAGACGTGGAACATGATATTATGCTTAAAATGCCATTTATCTTCACTCAAACTATGCGTTTGTCTTTCTTACAGAGTGACATCCCAAAGACAAAATGCAATGCAGATGTTCTGTGTCAGTGAAGACCGGCTGCATCAGAAATAACCATCAGGAAACGCGGTGGCAGCCTACAGTCAAGGACACCAGCACAAGGAGAGCGTGGATATCCGTTTGTTTCTCAGAATAAGGCAGAGCTGCAACATTTTAAACAAGTAACTTGGTCCAGATTTTATCTAATTCATCGGATATCCCATAGAACTGGAAGAGTGATTTAATGTCTTCCCATTTTACCCAAACGAACTGTCAAATTGTACCTGCAAACAGAAATAAAGTCATTTGTTGTTGACACTGTTGTTTTGTTTCTGATCATCTGACAGAGCATTCTCCTCGCAAATGGAAAAGAGAAAACCTACAAAGGAATGGGGCTCCCCTGGTGGCTCAGCTGGTAAAGAATCTGCCTGCAGGGAGGGAGACCTGGGTTGGATCCCTGGGTTGGGAGATCTCCTGGAGAAGGGAAAGGCTACTCACTCCAGTATTCTGGCCTGGAGAATTCCATGAACTGTAAAGTCAATGGGGTTGCAAAGGGCTGGACACGACTGAGCAACTTTTACAGCAGTGAGGAAACGGGAGCAGTCAGTGCTTCTACCAAAGCTAAAAGTACAGTTCCACTAGAGCCGATATCTATAGTCGGCAGTATTACACTGTTTGTCAACATCTATCAGCAAAGAAAACTGGGTAAAAACCCGTATTTCATGGGTATCCATCTCTCTAAGTGTAGGTCAAGCATTTTTGGGAGTGTGGTGACCCACTTCGGGACATCAGTACCATCAGTCTGAGACCAGTAACACACAGGGCCCGCACACATTCTCTCCTGCTCAATCATCTGACCTAACGAAAGTCACATTTCTCCAATTCAGAGTCCTTATCTGACTTTTGTAGCTCATCATTTTCCATGTCATTGTCTGGTTGTGTATGTATGTCTTTTGTGTTCTTTAATGTGAAAAACTCCTTCTAAGAGAGTTTCTTCCTCATTTGAGAATCCCCAACAGAACCAGCAGAGTATGATGTGTGCAGAGTACACCAACAGGGCTTGAAAAAGGGAGGAGAAGAAAGAAAAGGAGAAGAATTGATAGTCATATTTTACATGGATTTACATATTTACATATTTACATATATTTACATATAGTCTTAGCATTTTGAGGTACAAAGAAAAAGCCTCTAACTACAAAACCTAATAAAAATATCACAAAGTGCAAGAAGTCAGCAGAAGCTGAAAATACTAATCGTTCCAAAAGAACAGTGGAGTCTTTCTTGGCAAAAGCCCCTATAAAATCTGTCTGGTGGAGTACTAACAAGCCTTATTTACTGAGGGGTCTAAAAATAACTTGGAGTGTTTTCATAATCTTAGGTGAAAAACCTGAAGATAAGAAAACCATTATTATAAGTGAATCTCACAAAACTCCAAGTTGTAGAGATAGTGAAGTGAAAGTCGCTCAGTTGTGTCCGACTCTTTGCGACCCCATGGACTATAGTCCATGGAATTCTCCAGGCCAGAATATTGGAGTGGGCAGCCTTTCCCTTCTCCAGGGGATCTTCCCAACCCAGGGGTCAAACCCAGGTCTCCCCCACTGCAGGCGGATTCTTTACTGGCTGAGCTACAAGATGTGGAGATGCTGTGCCACTTATTCTCTATGCGTGTGTAAGCCGTTTTCCACTCATGACTGCCCAGGTTAGTTAGTATCATGATAGTATTATTTGGAAAACATATGTATTCAATTTGGGAATGAGATCATTGACTCCTGTCAATAAATCATAAATCGTGTTTAATTTTTCATTTTTTCCGTATCTACTACAGTACAAAAGTGAAAGTGTTACTCGCTCAGTCGTGTCTGACTCTTTGAGACCCCACAGACTATAGCCTGCCTGGTTCCTCTGTCCATGGAATTTTCCAGGCAAGAATACTGGAGTGGGTTGCTATTCCCTTCTGCAGGGGATCTTCCCAACCCAGGGATTGAACCCGGGTCTCCTGCATTGCAGGTGGATTCTTTACCATCTGACCCACCAGGGAGACCCCAGCAGTTTGGGCCTTTCTAATATTTTGACTAATTAGTCTCCCTAGTCTTATATGTTAAGAGCATAATTTATTGAATCTGTTAGAGAAAAATGTAAGATCTTCATTAGCAACAAACAAGCACCGAGTGGTTATTAGGGCCTGAGACATTAAAATAAAATAATTACTTCTGCAGTGTCTTTTATAATGATAGCTCCGAGTTAAACTCACTTTTCACAACAAATATCTACTGGCTCATCGATTAAGAACTGAAGCGGCAGAAGGAGAAAGGATGGCAAGAAGGGAAGGAGTCAAGAAGGAAGGAAGGGAACAACCAAACAGCTAACAATGTAGCTGGAGAGGCAAGACGCTCCTTTTGGAAGACAACAGCATACAGAATAGCCGCCAGGGACACAGAGAAGCAGGAGAAGCTGACGGGGGAGGAGGGTTTGAGCCTGGTCTCCGAGGGAACAAACAGAAAGGCTGGGAAGAGTGACGAAGCCCTTTTTAAATGTTTCATCCACAAGCCAAAGTTTTACTGAAATCGTCACACCGGTTTGTCTATGTATTTTCCGTAGCTGCTTTTGCGCTCTCACAGCAGAGCTGAGCAGCTGGGGTGGAGATGACCCAGAAAGACTAGAGTACGATCCGGCCTAAAGAAACAGTTCCAGAGCGAGGATTCATACAAGCCTGTCTAATGCTTTTATTATTCCCCAAAATTTCAAGTTACAATCCTGTGCACAGTACTACAGACACTTTTATAGGCAATGAGGTCTGGATATCAGCATATATAAAACAAGGAAGGTTAGACCAGTCACAGAAAATCACTTTCACAAAGCTTAGCTTATTTCTGTGGGCTTCCCTGGTGGCTCAGCTGGTAAAGAATCTGCCTGCAATGCAGGAGCCCTGGGTCTCATCCTTGGGTTGGGAACATCCCTTAGTGGAGGGCATGGCCACCCACCCCAGTATTCTTGCCTGGAGAATCCCATGGACACAGGAGCCTGGTGGGCTACAGTCCATGGGGTCGTAAAGAGTAGGACGTGACTAAGCGATGTTAAGCACAGTGTTGTACAACTTGAAAGTGGCAAATGAAAAATTAGTAATTGACTGTTATTGGGAACCTTAAAAGAAATTGGTGATATTGAACTTAGTCCTGGGTGAGCCATGGTCACCATCTGTATTCACGGTAAGTTACGAAAGGCATGGCTTATGGAATCTATCCTATCTCAAGGCCTTGTCCTACGAGGGAGGAACATGAAAGCAGTGAGAGGGAGGTGGGCACTCAGCACCACCTCTAAACGCCTGTGTGCACAGTCTTTCATTTGAAGAGTGTCCTTCAGCACGAAATATCACCACCACAGGCACTGAGCGCACGCAAGGGCAACACTGCCTTAGTCGCGCCATTCTTACGACTCTGACTATATCCTTTTCTAAGCAGATGTCTCGCTTTACCCCTTATTTATTTCCCATGGCTTTTCTCTTGCATATTAAATAATTAGCATAGATAACATTTTGAGTATACTTTGAGGGAAATTTACTTTTTTATCATTATAAAATAGTATTTTAAAAAATTGAATAATTTTGTGGTGCAAAAAATTTAAGATTCTTGGCTAATAAGCTACATTAGATTCTTTAATACACACAGTACTCAGCTGTCCTGCGTGCCCGGCACTGTGCTCCTGTTGGGAGTCAGGCCTTAACATGAATGGAGCCCGGCTTCATCCTCAGGACAGTCACAGTCCGCTGTGCATGTGCCTAAGTTTAAAGCAACCATATTTAAACAACTTTGGATGAAGAACTGAGTAATTCCAAGAGAAGAGCTTCAAAATAAAAAATTTAAGTGAACTTCTGATGCCCAATAAGTAAAAAGAGATTTCCTGCGACAGATACTGTTTGAAAGCAGTGGTTCTCAAACCCTCTCATCTTGTAATAGAAGAAGTTTCCTGGGACTTCCCTGGTGGCTCAGTGGTAAAGAATCCACCTGCCAATGCAGGAGTGAAGTCAAAGTCGCTCAGTCGTGTCTGACTCTTTGCGACCCCATGGACTGTAGCCTGCCAGGCTCCTCTGTCCATAGAACTCTCCAGGCCAGTATACTGGAGTGGGTAGAGCCTTTTGCTTCTCCAGGGGATCGTCCTAACCCAGGGATCAAACCCAGGTCTCCTTTCGTTTATCCTGTTTGGGACTCCCTGGGTTTCTTGGACTTGAGTGATTATTTCCTTCCCCATTTTAGGGAAGTTTTCAACTATTATCTCCTCAAGTATTTTCTCATGGTCTTTCTTTTTGTCTTCTTCTTCTGGGACCCCTATGATTCAAATGTTGTAGCGTTTAATATTGTCCTGGAGGTCTCTGAGATTGTCCTCATTTCTTTTAATTCGTTTTTCTTTTATCCTCTCTGATTCATTTATTTCTACCATTCTATCTTCTAATTCACTAATCCTATCTTCTGCCTCTGTTATTCTATTATTTGTTGCCTCCAGAGTGTTTTTAATTTCATTTATTGCATTATTCATTTTATATTGACTCTCTTTTATTTCTTCTAGGTCCTTGTTAAACCTTTCTTGCATCTTCTCAATCTTTGTCTCCAAGCTATTTATCTGTGATTCCATTTTGATTTCAAGATTTTGGATCAATTTCACTATCATTATTCGGAATTCTTTATCAGGTAGATTCCCTATCTCTTCCTCTTTTGTTTGGTTTGGTGGGCATTTATCCTGTTCCTTTATCTGCTGGGTATTCCTCTGTCTCTTCATCTTGTTTAAATTGCTGAGTTTGGGGTGTCCTTTCTGTATTCTGGCAGTTTGTGGAGTTCTCTTTATTGTGGCGTTTCCTCGCTCTGTGTGGGTTTGTACAGGTGGCTTGTCAAGGTTTCTTGGTTAGGGAAGCTTGTGTCGGTGTTCTAGTGGGTGGAGCTGTATTTCTTCTCTCTGGAGTGCAATAAAATGTCCAGTAATGAGTTATGGGATGTCTATGGTTTTGGGGTGACTTTGGGCTGCCTGTATCTTGGAGCTCAGGGCTAAAACACTCTCCGACATACATCACAGCAGGATCCTCTATGACCCACCTCCCAGAATATTGGAAATAAAAGCAAAAATAAACAAATGGGACCTAATTAAACTTAAAAGCTTCTGCACAACAAAGGAAACTATTAGCAAGGTGAAAAGGCAGCCTTCAGAATGGGAGAAAATAATAGCAAATGAAGCAACTGACAAATAACTAATCTCAAAAATATACAAGCAACTCCTACAGCTCAACTCCAGAAAAATAAATGACCCAACCAAAAAATGGGCCAAAGAACTAAATAGACATTTCTCCAAAGAAGACATACAGATGGCTAACAAACACATGAAAAGATGCTCAACATCACTCATTATCAGAGAAATGCAAATCAAAACCACTATGAGGTACCATTTCACGCCAGTCAGAATGGCTGTGATCCATAAGTCTACAAGCAATAAATGCTGGAGACGGTGTGGAGAAAAGGGAACCCTCTTACACTGTTGGTGGGAATGCAAACTAGTACAGCCACTATGGAGAACAGTGTGGAGATTCCTTAAAAAACTGGAAATAGAACTGACTTATGATCCAGCAATCCCACTGCTGGGCATACACACTGAGGAAACCAGAAGGGAAAGAGACACGTGTACCCCAATGTTCATCACAGCACTATTTATAATAGCCAGGACATGGAAGCAACCTAGATGCCCATCAGCAGATGAATGGATAAGAAAGCTGTGGTACATATACACAATGGAGTATTACTCAGCCATTAAAAAGAATACATTTGAATCAGTTCTAATGAGATGGATGAAACTGGAACCTATTATACAGAGTGAAGTAAGCCAGAAAGAAAAACACCAATACAGTATACTAACGCATATATATGGAATTTAGAAAGATGGAAACAATAACCCTGTATACGAGACAGCAAAAGAGACACTGATGTATAGAACAGTCTTATGGACTCTGTGGGAGAGGGAGAGGGTGGGAAGATTTGGGAGAATGGCATTGAAACATGTATAATATCATGTATGAAATGAGTCGCCAGTCCAGATTCGATGCACGATACTGGATGCTTGGGGCTGGTGCATTGGAATGACCCAGAGGGATGGTATGGGGAGGGAGGAGGGAGGAGGGTTCAGGATGGGGAACGCGGGTATACCTGTGGCGGATTCATTTCGATATTTGGCAAAACTAATACAATATTGTAAAGTTTAAAAATAAAATAAAATTAAAAAACAAAAAAAACCCAGGTCTCCTGCATTGCAGGTGGATTCTTTACCATCTGATATACCAGGGAAGCCCAAGAATACTGGAATGGGTAGGCTTTCCCTTTTCTAGGGATGCCCAAGAATACTGGAGAGGGTAGCCTATCCCTTCTCCAGCAGATCTTCCAGACTCAGGAATCCAACCAGGATCTCCTGCATTGCAGGCAGATTCTTCACCAGCTGAACTACCAGGGAAGCCCCCTGGGGAAGTCAATGCAGGAGACAGGCGTTCAATCCCTGGTCCAGGAAGATCCCACATGCCTTGAAGCAACTAAACCCCCACACCACACTTACTGAGCCAGTGCTCTAGAGCCTGGGACTGCAGTTACCGAGGGCCTTGCGCCCTAGGGCCTGCGCTCTCCAGCTAGAGAAGGCACTGCAGTGGGAAGCCTACACACCACATCTAGAGCAGCACTCGCTCTCAGCAGCTGGAAAAAGGGTCTGCGCTTTTCCTCTTCAACAATGAAGACCCAGAACGGCTAAAAATAACTAGCTAAATAAAAATTACGTTAGAAGTCTTTAAAAGAAAGCTTCCTGAAATTTCCTGTTTCATGAGAAAAAGATGTAAAATACATTTTTGGGTGGGGCGGGGAGGGGGAGTTCCCTTTCCTCCTGCAGTTGAGGACTTCTGGTACTGGTACGTCTAAGTCAGAGGTACACAGGCAGAAGAAGCTAGATCAGACCGAGCTCCGGCAGCAAGAGTAAACCACTTTTTCGTCCGGCAATGACAATAAAAGGCCCCGCCCCCGCCCCAGGATTAATCCTGCAACTGTGAACAAGGATCCCGGGAGACGCAATGCGCTCCAGTGCTGCCGGGTTGGCTTTCGGTTCAGCAGCAACAGAAATCTGTTCTTATTTCTTTTCAAAATCTAGGGGATTCTAGAGCACGACCACGTTTTCTGGCACTGGAAAAGACAGTTGGACAGGCAGATGGATCGGGAAAGAAAGGCAGATGAATAAAATGGGCACAGATCTCTGCGAAAATGTGCAGGTTTCACGCTGTGGAGGGGAAGCAGCGTATCTGAGACGTCGGATAGGAGAGCTGCCTGTCGCTCCCCCGGCCGGGCACAGACGGTGCGGGGACGGACAGGAGGAGCGCGCGCCGGGCCCTGCTGCAGGGACGGTCCTTTTTAAGCAATACCCATATACTGGATATTAGGATTGGAATGGCTTCAATTCAGCTCTAGAACAGGGAGCTATGAAACGTAACGGGGGAAAAGCTAGTTCCTCTCTTTTGTAATGAAAACTAACAGCTATCACATAAAACCTTTTTTTTCCCCCTGTTTTAGTATTTTTCTTCTAAATAAATAAAGCCTTGAAAAAAGTAAATATGAAAATCTGCAGTCAAACACCTCTGAGCAGTGACCTCGCTCAGCAGTCAGTTTGGAGCGGCCCATGGGAGACCCACCGAGGAGGCCACTGCCAACAGGAAACTTGACCTCTGAGCACCATGGCTGAGGACTGCATCTTGGTCCTTGACTGCGGCTACACGGAGACCACGCTCCAAACGCAGAATAGGGTCACCGTCTGCTTTCACCTCGCTCAAACCTTTCTGCTGACAATTTTAACCCATCTATTTTGTTCACCCATCTTTGTTTTCTTTCATTTTCTAAAGAGACTTTGTGAACAACTCAGTCTTCCTCTGGAACTGGACAGTCATTTTCCACTATGTATCATTTGAATTGTCACTTAGTTTACTCAAAGGCTTTCTTATCTCTTAATTTAACCTTATGGTGCTGACTGTGAAGTAGGTATTAACCCTCCCTTAACAGAGGGAGGAAATCTAGATATAATACACCTTTTTCAGAAGATAATTTCTCTTTAAATTTATTATTATTTTTTTTAGTCATAGAAAAACTAGGGAAATGTCTTTATTTTAGGTAAACCAATATACATGCCTTCAGATGTGAAAATAACAAGAGACAGTTTCTGTGTTGCCATTGTTAAGTCCCAGTCATTTAAGAATAGTACAAAGCTTCCCTGGTGGCTCAGCTGGTAAAGAATCTGCCTGCAATGCGGGAGACCTGGGTTCGATCCCTGAGTTGGGAAGATCCCCTGGAGAAGGGAAAGGCTGCCCACTCCAGTATTCTGGCCTGGAGAATCCCATGGACTGTAGAGTCCATGGGGTCACAAAGAGTCGGACACGACTGACCGACTTTCACTTTCACAAAGCTGTAATCTGTGTTCACATTGCTCACTGTTGCATTATTTCAAACTTTACAGCGAGCTCTACTGGCCAGATAGCTGGACTCCCAAGAAGCAAAGTCAGTTATGCTCCTGGTTTTCTTCCCAGAGGAAAAAACTCTCCAAAGGAAATAGGTTTCTTTCTATGAACGGTGCTTTTATAAAAATCTTTTGACTGATAGTTCGTTTGTATAGCATTAGGGACATTTCTGAACACAATGAAACTATGTTTCCCACTTCACATTTTCCAGTTGTCACTGTTATTTGTGGTACTATGAAGTTATCCAAGATGAAATAAATGCATATTAAGATTTTTAAAGGAAACACTTAACTCTCAAAGTGAATCTTTAAGTAAGCAAATAAGCTAAAAGAAACATTATTCTAGAGTTATTTTTATTGTCAAACTAGATTAATAGTACTAGAAATGACAAACATTGGATACTACCATCAAAAGTCAAAAGTAATATTGAAATTGCCTCCTCATTTAATAATAAAAAAGCTAGGGGGACTTTCCTGTCGGTACAATGGATAAGAATCCTCCTGCCAATCCACGTCCCCCCGGGGGACGTGGCTTTGATCCCTGATCGGGGAAGCTTCCACGTGCTGTGGAGCAGCTGAGCACATTCGCCACTGCTAGCGCAGCCCAGAGCCCGCGGCCCACAGTATGAGAGGCCGCCACGGCATCGGAGGGGGGCCCACTCACTGCAACCAGACAGCCCCTGCACAGCAACAAGGACCGCACATGGCCAAAATAAATAAAATTATCACTGAACTTAAAAAACCTACAGGCAAAATGACCTGATAGCTTATATATATATATTACAAATATATAGTTTAAAAAGTCAGATATATTCTTATACGCAAATATTTCTTTCACTCATTCATGAGTAACTCAAAGTTTCACTGATTCTCATATCCATTTAATTCATTCATTTTGCTTTCATCATTTCCGCATTGTTAGCTCCACATCAGACCTTTCTCTTCAGTTCTACTTTTAAACACTCACCTGCCTTTTCAGCGGCTTCACAAATACCTCACAGGCACACACATTCCTCAAAATAAACTCCCTTTGTCATCCACAATCCCGGCCCTTCCCTCCTCCCCCAAACCCCCAACCAAGCAAACCAAAAAACCCTGCTCATCTTCCAGGATTTTGAGAAGAGAGACCTGTCATCCACCCGGACAAGCAAGAAACATGGAAGACACCCTGATGCTGGCTTCCTTGAAAGCGTCCCTTCCCTCCACTGACTCTCCACACCACAGCCAGAGCACCCTGCGTGGAACATGCGTGGGGTCCCTCCCACTGAACACCCCACGGTGGCTTCCCCTGCTCTCAGACTCTGCACAAGCCTCCCTGTGAGGAGCCGCCTCCCAGGGTCAGCCCCTGCCACCGCTCCAGTCTTATCTCAACCTGGAGTTTCACCTACTCACAGTCTGGCTGCCTCTCACTGCCCCGAAAGGCCTTTTTGCTTCCAGCCTCCAAGCCACTCTCCCCCAGTTGCCTATTTCTTCTCTTCTCCCCATCTTCCTTTAGTTATTCACCTTTCAGGCCAAACGTCATTTCTTCCAAGATGCCTTCCTTGGCCCCAGGATAGGATCATATCCCACTTTAAAATGCATTCTTACATGACTATCTGTTAATGCATTCTTACATGACTATCTGCATTGTTACATGACTATCTACTCATTCATTAGATTTTAAGCTCCTGGAGGACAAAGACCCTATCTGATTGGCTCAACTTATGTATTCCAAACACCAACAATGTGCTTACACATAGAAAGTACTTAAGTAAACATGTGATGACTTCAGTTGAACTAACATTGTGGAACACTTGCCCCATGCCTGCTTTTCAATACCCAGATACTTACAAAGTAAGTGGATAAAGTATTCTTCAATTAATTTGGGTAGGGGGGAGTGAAACATTTCTAAGTTCTGCTAAATATGGTCAAAATTCAGTTTGCAAATCTCTTTGGAATTAAGCTAATTTTTAATACACCTGGTCACATAAAAGAAATTCAATAATTTACCCCAATATTTATTGGGTGGCTCTTGCAATTTAGACCTCTATATGCTATTTTCTAAATCCTACTACAAAAGGTCTTTAGAAATCCTATTATTGTGTCTTGTCCACTCCCTTCCCCCAATGCACTTTTTCAAATTATCAACTATCTTTAATTTTCTCATTTTCCTTCAGAGTAGGGAGCATGATTAAACAGAAAACTTATACAAAGAAGGTATTCAATACAGGGTTTTTGATTAATTTAGTGTGTGGATATAGAGAGGCTTTAGAAATTATGAATAAATTGAGGAATTTCACCAGGCATGTTTACATGATATCATAAAGCAAAAATATAGGAACCCCAATAATTGTTTCTACTAGGACACACATTTAAGTATAAATAGGATATGAAAATTATAATTTTCTTTCCTTTAGATAATATATATTTGAAAAAACAGTCTTAAATATTTATAATATGACACAACATAATAAAAAATAAAATTTTAAATTACATACCAATTATGCTTTCATTTGGTTACAAAGAGGTTTACAGATTCTTTGTGTATCATGCCATATGTTTATGTCCTGCCTTGGGTTTTAAAACATCTCAAATAGCAGACATAATTATTTCAATTTATTCCGTCATTACTTTATGTGTAAACAGACTCCTAATTTTAAAGCAGCATAATGGGAATTTTAAGGATGAAGGGAGAAATACTGCTACCTGAGAATTAAAGTTACTCATTATAAACAGGCTTAAACGGCAAGGAACTACCTGCTCAGCACTATTCTGGCTGCCCCGTTCCCATTCTCCAGTGATTTACACAGTGAATGGGCAGAGAGCGCCTAAGGGAGAGAGGCTGAAAGGAACACAGGCCTGACGACCCTCACACATAACAGCACATCTGATGTTTGCTGCCCTATTATTCTGAAGCACATTGTTAAAAATTAATACTTTCCAGCATGTTATAAACTACTGCTGCTTTCTTAAGTCCTGATCATTGTCTGCAACAGGACAGAATCAATATAACAAATAATTACTGTTAAGAGGAAAATGGATTGAAACAGGATAGTAGTCACCTTCTGTGCCTCTTGGAGGATGACAATATCCAGAAAAGAGCACTGACACCGTCTCACTAAATTTCTGAGACAGTCACATTCACACAATTCAAGAAAACGCTCTCAGCATCCTAAAACCTTCATTCTGACTTCACAGCAGAAAAGGAATTTTGGTCTGTTTGCATGACACATACTGGTTCGTATCACAATAATTACTTCTTCATTTATGCCATTTAAAGAAATCAATCAGTGGAAAATAAAAATAGAAGATTAACATTTAAGGGTGAAACAATTCAGGATTATTTTCCCAGAAAATCCTTAGTCATCTAATGGCATTTGATCAGTACTTTGTACAGTTGATTAGAGGCCTATTTCATTTATTCATTAATTTATCCATATATTCATTCATTCATACAGCAGATATTTATCACACTTCTACCATTTGAAAAGCACCCTGTGAAAAATGTGCACAGAAAATTTGCACTATTTCCTTCCCTACAAAAAAAGGAAATCAAACTATGCAATAAAAAATGTCCAGTATTAAAGAGTCAGTTTGAGAACACAGAATAGGCACATGTTTCTTTTCTATAGTAATAAGAATATCTATTCACATAAAGTATAAGTAAGTGTATGAGTGTGTCTGTTAAGTCACTTCAGTTCAGTTCAGTTCAGTTCAGTCGCTCAGTCGTGTCCAACTTTGCGACCCCATGAATTGCAGCATGCCAGGCCTCCCTGTCCATCACCAACTCCTGGAGTTCACTCACACTGACATCCATCGAGTCGGTGATGCCATCCAGCCATCTCATCTTCTGTCGTTCCCTTCTCCTCCTGTCCCCAATCCCTCCCAGCATCAGAGTCTTTTCCAATGAGTCAACTCTTCGCATGAGGTGGCCAAAGTACTGGAGTTTCAGCTTTAGCATTATTCCTTCCAAAGAACACCCAGGACTGATCTCCTTTAGAATGGACTGGTTGGATCTCCTTGCAGTCCAAAGGAGTCTCAAGATTGTCTTCTCCAACACCACAGTTCAAAAGCATCTAAGTCACTTCAGTCATGTCCAATTCTTTGTGACCCTATGGACTGTAGCCTGCCGGGCTTCTCTGTCCATAGGCCACAAATAGATACTACTGTCTCTAAGCTATTTCATGAAAACGTAATATTAATTCCAATAGAAGTCACAACCTTGCATTAGAAGGAATGACCTCTGTTTACTAAAGAAATAGCAAGTGAATGACACCTTTGCCCCATGTCACTGCAGTTCTACAGATGACAACAGACCTCCAAGAATCAGACACAAACCACTGTCATCATTAATGAGCAACATTACCTAGTTATTAGGTTCGGTAAATAACAATTATTTTCATTTACAAGTCATAAAATCAGAAACCTGGGTGAAAATGTAACCCTGTATAAAGTTTGCATACATTTAATTTTAATTATCTCCAAATCAGTGGGTCTGTGACATAGGATACTATCTGACGTAGGATACCCTTCTTAAAGATCTGCATCTTATTTGGAAAACATACATCCAATTAAATGGAAAAACTGCAGATGAGCTCTTGAGGCTACATTCCTCTATTTTCTTTCATCAGAAGAAATATAAAGTCAGTGTGGGAAAGTGAGGATGCCAGGAGTGGCGCTCTGCATCCTCGGCTCCGTCACTGGCACAGCTCTCAGTATTTAGGAAGCTCCCAGTAGAGAAAAACTACAAACTGTGTGTTTATTTGGCTCATTATAGTTTGAAAGATTCATATTTGAATTTCTGGAATTACAGGAAATAAAGCATTGGAGAGTGTCTTACAGGCACCTGAATTTATGAGGAAGATAATACAGGTGGATCACCGTTTGATGTCTGTAAAAACATGAAGTCATCTGTCACTCTGTTTCACTTACATGTAATGTCTAATATATGCTGTGTGCTTAGTCGTGTCCGACTCTTTGTGACCCCATGGAGTGTCACATGACAGCTCCTCTGTCCACGGGATTCTCCCGGCAAGAATACTGGAGTGGGTTACCATGCCCTCCTCCAGGGGATCTCCCCCACCCAGGGATCGAACCCAGGTCTCCCACTTTGCAGGCAGACTCTTTACTGTCTGAACCACCAGGAAAGGCCAAGCAAACTGGAGTGGGTAGCCTATCCCCTATTCAGGGGATCTTCCCAACCTAGGAACTGAACTGGGTCTCCTGCATCGCAGACAAGTTCTTTCCCAGCTGAGCTACCAGGGAAGCCGATGTCTAATACAACAAGTAGCAGATCCTGCCGGCTCTGCCTTCACCATTCCCCCAGAAGGGGCCACGCCTCTTGCTCTCCACCACTACCTTCCCCAGTGTCTCTAATTTCCATTACTGCAACAGCTCTCTCATGTGTCTTCTCGTTTCTGCACTTGTTCCCCGAGAGTTTATTTCTGAAACAGAATTCTAACTAATCCTTCCAAAACCTGAGACAGACCAAGTCAGTCCTCAACGGCCCCCATCTCATGCAGACTAAAGGCAAAGCGTTTCAGTGATTTACAAGAGCTGCCTGATGGGGCTGCAGGGCCCTCTCACCTCACTTCCTGTCTCCCTCGTTGGACTTCTTTGGACGCACCTGTGCACGCCTGTCTCAGGGCCGTTTGTACCTGCTTCACCCACAGCTAGGGAAGTTCTCCTCACTGATATTCACAGGGCTCACCCCTCTCTCTCTTCTGGGTCTTCTCTTACAGACTGTGAAACAGTGCCTGCCCCACCTTCCCATTCCCTTTTATCCTATTTTATGACTCCCTATAACATTTATCAGCTTGTGGAATATTGTGTATTCACTTGCTTATTCTTTTTCAAATGCGTTTATTACCTGCTTCCCCTCACTTTTGTGAGCTCCATAAACGGAGCGTTTTGTTTATTCACCACTGAAGGGAGCAAAATTTGCCACCCCAAAATATGCCTTTTACACTGTAAGATTATTTTGAGCTGATTATTTGAGCAGACACAGAAGAAGCTCTGAAAACTACGTAGTTACCATTTTGTAAGAGGCATTTACATTTAGAAGGAAATTTCCATTTGTAAGGGTTCCTCTCAGTTTTCCTGGTGGCTCACCTGACAAAGAATCTGCCTGCAATGTGGGAGACCTGGGTTTGATCCCTGGGTTGGGAAGATCCCCTGCAGAAGGGAACAGCTACCCACTGCAGTATTCTGGCCTGGAGAATTCCATGGACTGTATAGTTCACGGGGTTGCAAAGAGTCGGACACGACCAAGGAAAGTTCACTTCACTTCACTTCTCCCTGTCTGTACCAGGAAGAAAGGAAGAACTAAATCTCTGAAAACTCTTACCAATGGAGAAGACGGATTTTAAAAAGTCTGCATAGCTGCCTTACCCTTGTTGACTGTGCTTTCCCTGGTTACTTTACGTAACTGGTCTCCCTTCATTCCAATATCTTCCTTTTGTCTTTAGCTGGTGATGGTATTTAAGGTGGTGGCTTGGGCTATTTGGGGGAGTTACTCAGTTTTCCTGTGTATCTCCCACACATACAGGAGGTGGACTTGTTATTAAACTTCAGTTATTCTCCTGTTAATGTGTCTTCCATTACAGGGAGCTCTCAGTCAAGAATCTAGGAGGGGAGAGGGAAAATTATCATCCTCGGCTATACTGCACTAGCCATAGCATCTAGACAAGTGTCTGGCACAAACACATCCAGGTTGGAAACACATAGCTAACAGGTAATGAGAGCAAGGCAGCAAATTGTGGAGAAAAGGGCTGGAGACAGAGGCACCTGACTGGAGATACCCAGGCTTTCATTTCGTTTTTTCCTCAGGGTGAGGATGTAGCCTGTTACAAGAAGAAGAACCAATGGAGCCCAATGTTTAAAACATCACATTAAGCAAAATCACACAGATGTATAAGTACTCCGTGAATGGTGTCATAAGCTCCACACCACGGCATTAGCAAGATGAGCTGCTCAGATTCAGTAAGGCCCTATCCTGTGCAGGCTGTGTCATCATTAGAGACTCTGGAAACCACGGTGAGGTGAACTGAGATATTCTGCATTTGCTTTGCTTTACATGGCCACCCTTTTCCAAAGTTTCTGTACCCTTGGCTAAATAGACAACCGAGTCTGATCAGTATGTCCATCCAATGGTATAGATGTGGTGGTCTCTTTCTGCTAAGTTGTGACCTCTGGAAAGTCTGGGGGGATGTTTCTTATTGGAGGTCCTAGAGAGACCCCTTTCCTACTCAAGTAGGCTTGCCCTAACACTACTCAGTATGTCATGTAGAATATTATTGTCTTCATTTTATATCAGAAGAGACAGAAGTACAGTAACTTTAATCGTCATCCATTCAACAAACTTTTACTGAACACCAAAACTAGATGCTGGTAACTATTCTCTGGATCAAGGAATGAACAAGGCAACAGTCTCTATCCTCATGGAGCTTACACTCTAGTTGAGGTAGAAAATAAAAATAAACCCGTATTCACTTGATTCATATATGTCTATGTGGGCTTCCCTGTGGCTCAGTGGTAAAGAATCCACTTGCCAATGCAGGAGACTCAGGAGACATGGGTTGGATCCCTGGGTCCTGAAGATCCCCTGGAGAAGGAAATGGCCACCCACTCCAGTATTCCTGCCTGGGAAATTGCGTGGACAGGGGAGCCTGGCAGGCTACATGGGATCACAAAGAGTTGGACATGACTGAGAGACTGAGCATGCACAGACACATACACCTATAGCACCACTGTGATACTTCCTCATATATTTATATACCTGTAGGTGCATATGTAGACACAGACAAATGTCAGGTCATATAAGAACTGATGAAAAATAAAGCAGGGTAAAGGTTACAGGGAATGCGAGGGTGGGGCAGGATAGAGCTCCAAAGTCGCACAGCTGATGTGCCATAGAGCCAGGATTCAAATTCTGAGCATTCCAGCACCAAACCTGTGGTCTTAACCACTGTGCTGAAGCTTTAAATGGCTCTGAAAGCTTGCAGACTAGTTGGCAATGCAGGAGACAATCAGACTGGCACAGTGACACTTAAAGAGGAAATCTTGGAGTGAAAAGGGCCTCTCATTGTGCTTCTATATTTTACCAAATTAAAAAAATTAAGGATAATAATTGGACAAAGTGAAAGGGAAATGGTTCAGTTGTGTCTGACTCTTTGCCACCCTTTGGACTATAGCCCACCAGGCTTCTCCATCCATGGGATTTTCCAGGCAAGAATACTTGTGAGTGGGTTGCCATTTCCTTCTCCAGGAGATTTTCCCAACCCAGGGATTGAACCCGGGTCTCCCACACTGTAGGCAGACGCTTCACCATCTAAGCCACCAGGGAAGTATACTGGATAAAGTCCCTAGTAATTCTCAGTGAGGTGAGTCATGCCCAGTGAGTGGCTCAGGCTTGAGTTCTCCAGTTCCATATGTTGATTGCTCTGATCCTTTCTTGGAGGCCAGAGAACAGGAAACAAAGCCAAAATACCCCCGAAAACAACAAGAACAAAAAAGCGAGCAAGAAGGTTAAGCTTGTTTCTATGTCGTCTGTGTTCTAATGGACTCCTCAAAGGCCAGAATTTCTACTTGACCAGAATAATTTTAGGAAAAGCTAGCTGCTGTAGTGTAAACAAGGTTTTACTTCGGAACATTAATTCGACCAATGGTTACCCAAATTCCTGGGGTAATCATGAACCCAATTGCATAGTTCTGGGCTTAATCTCCTGTCTGTTGTATGGATGTATTGTGAGCTAGGATTCAAGGAGACTGCATGGACCTTCTGCAGGAAGGAGTGAACCCACCAGCCCTGCACCATGGAACGTGTGGGGATGAACCATTCCAGGAAAAGACGGAGCGAAGACTTATAAAGGAGTCTCTCATCCCTATAGCGAGGCTTTCTCTAAATCCCGTTTATTAAATGGTTTCCTTGTGAGAGGTGCCCGCATGGCTGATCATATTCACAACAGGGAAGAAACAGGAAATCACAGCTAGCACGGGGCTGAAGTGTTCTGCTTAGTTTCCCAGGCTTTGTCACCTACTTGATCCAGACTCAGACCTTCCACTCATCAGGTGTACGACATTGGACAACATACTTATTATACTTTGATGCCTCAATTTTTTCTACTCTAAAGTAGAGATAAATGGCCATAGAAGTATGAGGACTAAATAAGATAATGAATGTACTTGCCAAATAGGAAGCACTCAATGAATGCATGGCAGCCATTCTTTTTGGAAGCCTGCTTAGTCCAAGCTCCATCCTCTGAGTATTATACCATCCTAAGTGGCTCAGACGGTAAAGAATCTGCCTGCAATGTGGGAGAACCAGGTTCACTTTCTGGGCTGGGAAGATCCCCAGGAGAAGGAAACAGCTACCCACTCCAGAATTCTTGCCTGGAAAATTCCATGGACAGAGAACAACACAGTAATCAGCTCCTGTAAATCTATGTAAACATCATCCTGCCTACTTTTCTCTGTCTAGCCATGTTATTGATTAAAAACAGGATAAACACTAAATATAGGCTTCCCTGGTGGCTCAGGTGGTAATGAATCCACCTGCAATGTGGGAGACCTGGGTTTGATCCCTGGGTGGGAGAGATCCCCTGGAGGAGGGCATGGCAACCCACTCCAGTGTCCTTGCCTGGAGAATCCCCATGGACATAGGAGCCTGGTGGGCTACAGTCCATGGGGTCGGGAAGAGTCGGACACGACTGAGCGACTAAGCACAGCACAAACACTTAACATAAGCTGGGTCAGTCAATTCTTACTGCCAAGAATCTGAAACCAGACCTCAAAGACTAATTCAGTATCCACAGATGTGGGGCTTGGAAGGTGGTAACCTGGATGTCACCAGAACGACCTCTGAAGATAGGACAGAGGAACATAGTCTTCAGAGCAAGAGGGAAATGAAGCAGCAACACAGCAAGGGCAAACACCGGAAGACCGAGTGAACAGAGAGAGTAGCAGAGAGAGAATGTGCTCCGGCTCCTGACCGCTTCCCAGGTCCTAACTGCAGTGACGCCCAGAGCTGGCTGAATTCCTGTCGTTTCCGTTTCATGGGATAACTATTTTCTTCAAATACACTTCCTATTGTTTAGCTTCAGCAGTTTCTGTTCTTCATAATCAGAAAGGCCATAAGAGAAAATGGTGACCCACCTATTTGCATTTGTTTAAAGTAAAGGACCCTGATGCTGGGAAAGATGAAGGCAGGAGGAGAAGGGGATGACAGAGGACGAGATGGATGGATGGCATCACTGACTCAATGGACACGAGTCTGAGTGAACTCCAGGAGTTGGTGATGGACAGGGAGGCCTGGTGTGCTGCAGTCCATGGGGTCACAAAGAGTCGGACACGACTGAGCGACTGAACTGAAAGTAAAAGATCACTTTAGACATTCTGAACCAGGAATGTACTTAATGCAATTAAGTGAATAAAAATCAGAAATAACAGAGAATGAGGTATAGGCCAATTTCCTTCTACCATTTCTATGTAACACAAGACAAGACTAGCCCTCACTAAACCAGGAAACCACTCACGTACTCCTCTGCTTCCTCTCGAGGACTTTTATTCTGTTTATTGGATTGAGCAGAATTCCTGAATAGTATCCTACATATGGTACATCTTTCCTACTAGTAACCATAAATCAAAACTCATTTTTCCTGTGACCTGCTATCTCAAATCCCCCATTTCTGTTTTTCCAGAAGGCAGATGGATACTCTTGAGTATCCATGAGTACATTAACTCAAGCCAATTTGTTAATTGATTCCAGTATAATAGAAGGTCTTTTTCATTCCTGGAAACATACATGTGACTTAAGGTAAAAAAATCCCTTAATGAAAATGAATGAAACTAGCAATAGGAAATTCTGACACTGAATAAAGTAGCAGGATAAGTAATTTTTAGAAAGGTGTTCTTGTGAATACCAAGCCACACTAGATTAAAAAAAAAGGTTAAAGTAGAGAGGACTATATATTTTTGAGACATTTAAAATTACTGAGCATTCCTTTTTGTACTGTAGCAAAATGGTTTTAGAAGCTAAAAATAAAAGTACAGCTTAATATATTCAAAATTGTAATCAGATGTTAGAACAAGAAAATCAGTCATAAATGCTTAGTCAACTGAGATGATCACATTTCTATGCTAATCTTGTGTTTTTAATTAACAGATAAAGCAGAAGGGGGTATCTAAACAATAGTGTATAAAAATGAAAAAAACAAATTTTCAAGCTCTAATTAAATGGAGAAGCAATAACAAAATACTGCTGCATTTCAGCAACTGTTCATTAAAAAAACAACAGAAAAATCTTGTTATCTCTTTCTAAAATTACGTTTCACAGGCTTCAGCATCCTCTTCTGTTTTTACTTGTGATCATAAAGAAACCAGATGTTGATCATAAGCTGAGCCATCACACCAAACACCACCTTCTGCCCTGAATTTCCTGATTGGTCAGAAGACGCATGGCTTGTGCAGAGCAGGTGAGTCTAGGGTAGATTCAGAGTTGGGGCTCTCAAACCCGATTCCCAGGGTCCACATCCTGGATCCACCATGTTCTTCTCATATGATCTTAGGCAAGATACTCAACCTTCCCAACCATAATTCTCCTCATGTTACAACGGGCCCAACACAGTACCTACTGTTGCCTTGAGGACTCCCTCATTCTCCTTTAAGTGCCAAGCACTGTTCTAGCCTTTTGGAATCCAAGAGCAAATAATATAACTGAAAATTACTGCCCTCCTGAAGTTTATGTTCTATATATTGCATCTAAAGCACCTGATTAGCATAATACCTAGTATTCAGTAATCAGTAAACGTCAGTTGTTAGGATCGTGAATAGCTGATTGAGCAGAACACTGGAATAGCAATGTGTCAGGATGCGGTCACACATTTGCTTCATCTTTCTGAGCCTCAATTACTTAATCTGAAAAGTGATCTTAAGATTGTTCCTATTAAATATATGGCAGATCATGAGACATAGAAGAGATTAAAGAAAATATGAAGATGAATTATACACAAGAATGCTTTTCCAGTACCTTAAAACCTTAGAAAAAACTCAGATTTTAGGTATTCAGTCGCATTTTTAAAAAATAAAGAAAAACTCTCAAGAAAGGGAAAAACATAAATGATCACTATCATACCAAATCTTCATAAAACATGAAATCACAAAACCCAAAAATAAGTGACATCTTACATTTATCTTAAAAAGTATACATGGCTACCCTATCAGAAATCATTAGATGAAATAATCTCCTTCTAGAACATACAAGAGAAATGTAATATGTTCCTTTCTAGCAATCTTAGCTTTCCTTATTTTGTTTTTCCATTGAAACTTAAAAATAAAATTGGTCTCATACCCACACCTTTTCACAAGATTATATGTTTTTCAAGGTTTTGTAAGTTCTTTTGAAATTACTTTCCTTTTTCAGTTAAAAACCGTAGACTTTTAACCATCTTAAAATTATCTGAACACAGGGCTAGACATTCCCAGGTTTAGCCAAATTAAATGGCATCACATGGCCCTGGGTAAGAAAGGCCCTGTTTATCTGGCCCAGCACAATGCTCCCTGGACGTCCCATTTTGATAGTATTGAACTCTCTGTACTTCAGGATTAAATCACGCCTTCTCATGAAATACAAAACTTTGTTTTCAACTTTCCTTCAGCGAGAACATTCTTTCCCCTTGTATCCAGTGATAAACCCATCCATCAAGTATCACTCAACAATAACCCCCACAAAACTTTCCACTTGCTCCCCACCACAGCTCCCACAACGACACATCATATTAGACCTTCTTGATATTATTCCTATGGTGCTTTGTACATGTTGTCACTAAACTGAGTACCTCTTTGCACTATTTTCTGTTACATCCATCTGAAGGCAGGGACCATAATTCTCATGTTGTTATCACCCTGGTACAGAATAGGCTACTGTCCATGTTTATGAAGTACCGGAAACATCACTGTTCTCAATGGACAAGCAAAACCTTTACTAAACAATAAAATATTTTTGTCTTATATACTTTAATTTGTAGAGTTGTTAATCTTACTTCATAACAAAAAAGCATCATTGTGGTAGAGTAATCGAAAATGAAGAGGAATAAGTGTTAAGACTTAAAATAGAAAAAGAAATCACATTCTACAGTAGTCTCCCAAAACACCTTTTCTGGCGTTGACAATGACATACAATACAATGACATACAGGAAATTAAGAAATGCTTCCAACACTTCCAACAGAGTATGGTCTTTTACTCAAATACATGGCATTCAAGAGTTTATCCTCCTTTACTTTTCATTGACAAAGAACACAGCTCAAAACCAGTTCTTAAAAATAAACCCAAATAAAAATAAATCTTGCAGTAGAACTCAGCAATAAAACCATAAATGCCATTACCATTTAAATCTACTATAAAGTCAACCCTCAACCCACTTAACATTCAGAATACTCAGGTTTAATACTTTTTAGGGTGATACCTAGCAATCTAATGCCATTGTAAGTAACATCCCCTCTCAAAGTTTGTCAGTGTACTTCAAACATTTATATGAAAAAGGAGAAAGAAAAAATTCACATTGGCTTACTGAATAATTATAAAGTAAATGGGGTTGATTTCACATAAACTGAAACACAAAATATCCAACACTCTAAGCAGAAATGGTTTCAATTAGAAACTTAGTGTATCAAGAGAGCGCTTCTGGAAGTGAAATGGAAATTACAAGAACATTTTCCAAAAGCAGGCCATTTCTTTATGCAATTACTTGTTTCCAGTTTATAGGTCACACGTTTTTATCTATAATGAAACACTGCTCTGCTTTTCTCATGGTAATCAAAACAAAACAAAGCTAAAGTAAAGAAATGCATCCCCCACCAAAGTGAAGATACTTTTTTGGGGAAACACAATTAAAAATATTTTGAGGTTCTGAATTCCAGTGACCTCTAATCAGTGAACAGTTATAAATTTATAACTTCATATAAAATTTAAAGCATATTTAATATTTTGCTTTGATTTGTAGGACAAACACTTTAGAATTCATGGACATGTATTATATATTTTTTGGGATGTCAAGATTGGAGCTTGGTGTCTTTCTTCATTTCTTCAAAAACCGAAAGGAAACTTTCAATTACACTTTAGAAATTTTAATTGAATTTTGAAATACCTCACTAAAATTTCTCCAATGAGGAAAAATACTCTTCACTGTAGTATATACTATATATGTTATTTTTATATATTTATGCTATATTTATACTACATAAATATATATATATATTATTTCTTAGAACAAAATGCATGTCTTGAGTATGTCTATTAAATGTAAATCAATTGAAACTCCACTGCAATTACTACCGCTACCACAGAATTAGACATAGAGGAACACAGTTCCATAGCACAAGTCACTTCCATGAAAAATTCAGCAGAAAGAATGAGTTACTTTCTCAATATAGCGTCATGTATTGGTGAGATACTAAAATGAACAAAAAAATACTGAATTCATCCAAAAGATCATTTACGTAAGTGTGAAGAGAAACAAAAGACCACTGGCTAGAGATACCATAAAATTTATCCAGTAATCATGATTAATGAGAAAAAAACAGTAGATAGTTTAGAAGGTTATCAGTGAAAGTGAGTACAGAAAAATACTACATGTTGCTATAATACAGCTAGTAAAATATCATATCCAAAATGTATTTATGAAACTAAAGACAAAGACATTCTATGTGACAGGTGACAAATCTGGGGGTTTTGTGTTAATGCTGGTGAGCACCCTCACAGATGTGACCCATCAATCACGGGCTCTGTCACTGGCCCTGGAATCCTTCTCGATGCGCCATGCAGACAGCCGCGACCAGTCGCCGAGGCCTGTCAAACCTGCTCTCAGCACCGCCGCTCAAGACGTGCAGTCAGGAGCCTTCCTCACAGGCAAGTGGCACAGGACTAGGGACAGTCTTCTAAGCTAGGTGTTCAAGCGTGGGCTGACTTTCAAAAATTTGTAAATGCATGAACATTTTTAAGCAAAAGGAGAAAATAAAAATTATAGCAGATAATGTTGTGATTTTGTAAGTGGGATAAATTTTTAAAAGTTAACTGCCATCAGCAACTTGGAATGGTTTCAATTCTGATGATAGAAGCACTTAAAAAAATACAGTCATCCATCTGCAAGAAAAGCCATCACTAAAAAGCAGCAAGAAATTGAATCAGCAGTTCCCTCAACCACAACACACCAGCAATTAAAGAGTGTTATTGGTAACTGACAATGCAATAGTTTCAAGAATGGGTATTTATTATGGTTTAAAGTCATTGATAGTCTACCAGTTTTAAAAAAATCTGAGACAGAATAAAAAACTACAGTAGAGCATTTGATACCCAAAGTAACTTTAACACCTGAACAATCAAAATTACAGGTTTTCTCTAAGTAAAGGGCAATCCTTTCCTGTTACTTTTAACATAAAGTAACAAAGTCATTACACAATTCCTGTCCAAAACCAATTTTTTAGAGTCTTTTCAAATATCTATTACATTGTAATTCAATCTACATTTATCGAAAGTAAATACAGTCACTATTGATAGAAAGTAAAACAGGAATATGGTAGTGACTTAGTTTTCATTGTCTTAATTTCCAGAAATATAATATCCCTATGAGATGGTTGGATGGCATCACTGACTCAATAGACATGAATTTGAGTAAACTCCGGGAGTTGGTTGGTGATGGATGAGGTCTGGCGTGCTGCAGTCCATGGGGTCGCAAAGAGTGGGACATGACTGAGTGACTGAACTGAATATCCCTACTGAAATGTATTTTAAAACACATGTGATTGTTGACTCATATTTGAAACATAAGCTATAATTTTAGTTTCAGAATAAAACTGAATATTAAGCAAAACTGGGGGGGGGCATTAAGCAAAAAATGTTCATTGAGATCAAATAAATGTATATTTCAGGTGAATATAACTTTGTTCTGCTGCAACTCTACATTGTACAACCTCACCAGAATATTAGGTCAAAGGCTACATAGTGAAACACATGAGGAAAAAATGTATCTCAATAACCAACCAGCTTAAAGTACATAATGGTTTCATCTAACAATGAACCCTCCCCACATTAAACAGTATCATGTGCTGCTTCCAGCAGATAAAAACTGTATCAAATCCTAAACCTTATTTCATGTATATACACAGCCATATTTAGGCTCTGACATGAATCCTACAAGAGATCTTAATTTTTATTCACATTTAGCAAAAAAAAAAAAAAAAAAAATACTTTCAGCTATGAGCAACTAAAACCACAGTCTATAAGGCAGTAAGACCAAGTTGCTGGTCTTAATATAATTAGAGCAAGTTTGCTAAAATCTCCTTTGAAATAACTAGTATGCTAAAATCTTTTTACCCTTGGCCACATACACAGTCATGAATTATTTTACTATTAAGATTTCCCATAACTTTATAAGTAATTTCTTTAAAAAGGGGGAAGAACACATGAAACAATATTATTCAGTTATAAGATTATAGCTGCTTATATGATTAGCTTGAGGCACATCTTATCACTATGCTATTCATGATTATAATAAATTTTTAATTAGTAAATAATTGTCTAATAAGGAGTTACCTCAGGAAGACAGACAACAAGTGTTTCTATAAAATGTCAAAGAATGCTTTCACATAAAATATGAAAACCAATAAGAAATACATGTTGTGAAAGAAAATTCATTGCTTTATGATAGCAAATACATCAGTTTTCTAATATCCTATTAACAGAACTGGAAAATGTCTTAAAAATATTCTCCTTACCTGTGTATACAGTTTTTACTCTCGAGATAGGCCATACCAGAAGCAACATCTAATGAAAATTTCACTAATTGTTTGAGTTTTATATCGTCCTTCCTCTTTCTCAGAAACGTGAGGAAATCACCTCCTAGAAGAATCAACAACAAGAGAAGATCACGATGAAAGTCATATTTATCACCTATTAGATACACCTTCAAGAACAAAAAGCATTACACATTTAACCTTACTTTCTGCTCATTTAAGAGGAGGATAAAAGAAAACATGAAAAGAACACATCCTATTAGAAAGCAGACACTATGAATTCTCTTAGATGCAGTGTAAGTACTTCAAGGGCTTCACACTGTATATTACTCAACACATAACAATATTCAGTCATACTTTTTCCTCGGTCATAATTTCTCACCAATCTGCCTGCTAAAATTTTCTATGAAATCCTTTTGTCTCTAATACCAGATAAAAGATTATAATTATTATGAGTTAAATAAAAAAGTAAATTATATTGAATTAGTTACCAGATTCAGTGACTGCTTAAAAAACTGAGATTACTAACACCATGATAAATAGAGTAACACCATGAAAAAAAAAAGGCTATGAGTTTGATAAGATTTAGCTGCTGAGCCAGATTGCATTTTCATACATCAAATGGATTTCAGTGATATCTGAGAGAAACTCCTCAAACCAGCATGTTCCAAAAGAAGTGTAATGCAAGCCACTTAGAAATTTCAAATATACTGGTAGCCACATTTTTAAAAGTAACAACAATGAAAAGGTGAAAGTGACTGAAGTAATACATTTTTCTTTAGTTCCATTATGTATAAAATATTATTAAATCAACATGCACTATTATAAAATTATGGTGAAAATATTTTACATTTCATCATCTTAACTCTTTAAAACATGTTGTGCATTTTACATTTATGGAACATCTCAATTTAGATGCAAATTTCCATCAGAAATATTTGATCTGTATTTAGATTTCATCAAATTCATGGTTAAAAAACATACCTAGGTTGTTCCAAAAATATTATACTTAAATTTTTCCAATAACTGAATCATAGTACTGGAAATGAAATTTTTAAATTTAAATCATATAAAATTGAGTGAAACTCACACTTCATCTTTTAGAAGCACACATGTCAAAACTCAAGAGCTCAGGAGCTACATATGGCCAGTGACTACCAGACTAAACAGGACAGCCTTAGGCCACAGGCACTAACAGCATGGCGTTAACGGTTAAAGCTCGGTCACTTCTCCTTGCTAACGCACATTATAATGCACTGCATTAGTCAACAAAGTAAAACAAAACCTAGTCAAAATATATTGAATGAACGTTCTCTAAAAACAGTCATTCCTACTTTTTCTATTAGAACCTCAGACATTAAGCCAGAGTTTTGCAAGAGGGATTAGCATTTTAATTGTCATTTCCTGATGTTTTTGATACTCTTCACCAGGGATCCAGCCTCCTTAAATAGAACAACTCTAGAGGTGAAGATTAAATGGCTTTTTCTTTAATGAGAGTCTCAAGAAAACAAACACCAGCCTAACTCTCCTTAGAAAGTTCTTTTTCTAATCTCTTTCCCCTATTCATAAATCAAGCATTATACAAATTTAGGTGGACTATTTACGAAATCAATAAGCTATATGCTTCAAAAGTAATCTTAATGGTGTCTGATTATTTACTTTTTTCTGTTCTTCCAAAGAGAATATCAAACTTATTGCTAAGAACATTACTGAAATAGCTTCTATCAAGCTTGACTTAATTTTCTTAAAAAAAAAAAAAAAACCTAAATGCAACAGTAAACAGCAAAATTAACCACTAATTTTTCAACTTTAATAGGCAAAAAATGTCTATTAAAATGGACTTGAAATCAATATTTAGTTCAAGTTATTTCCTGGGCCAATATTCCCATATACTGTTAGATACATTTATTGATACACTGGCCTAGTTTAGAAGAAGTGCACCCTTCTAATTTTGAAACCATACAGCATTTTGGGAATAACTTTCAAATCAAAGAAATCTTTCCTGGAATTTGACTAAAGCAGCATATGACATAACCTCAGTGTTCTGTGGAATCCTAATATTTCTTCTTTCCAAAATTAGCTCACATTCAGCACTTTTCCTCTGCCTCCTGCTCTGTTTAAATTTAGACTTTCACCTACTCCTCCTCAACCCCCAGCCCAGCCTGTAAACCAGTGAGGAGAACTGCACCTCTAGTCAGTAGGCTAATTTCAGCAACCACCACAGGATGTCTAGAATGTCATAATACTTCAATAAGCATTCTTGGATGAATGAGTAAATAATGTAAAAAACAATCTCTTCCATGTAGCTTATAAGCTACCCATGAAGACATCTACATATGAAATTTTTTATTAATTTTAGTCATTTCTTCCTTAGCTCCTCTCCAATGGTTGGAACTATGCTTTTCAAGTACTTGCTCAAAATTAATGTTTAGAAAAGGATAACACTGCATCACTGGCACCTGACAGAGGCCATAAAAGTCTTTAGATTCCAAAATAAAACTTAGTACACTTAAAACTCTGAGCTCACCTTGATAAGATGCTTCTGTAACACCGCTGCCTTACAAACTGCATCACTTTAAAAACTAATTTGCAAAGGAGCAATTCTTAATAGACAAGACCGTAGGCCAACAGAGGCTTCCCAGGTGGTGCCAGTGGTGAGGAACCGCCTGCCAGTGCAAGAGCGTATGAGGTGCAGGTTTGATCCCCGGGTTGGGAAGCTTCCTTGGCGGGGAGCATGGCAACCCGCTCCAGTATTCCTGTCTGGAGAATCTTTTGTCATTTTCACTGTGCCACTTTAAAGAACCTCTTTGAACGTGTGATCTATCTAATAATCATATATGCAGCACATGTGCATACATGTTTGCATATGTATGTATGCATGTAGCCTAGAGTACCCCACCTGACCACTGCAGTAAGATGGTGGTACTCAAAAATGTGTAAAACGAGATAATAACGCCTCGTTTGTAACTCTGTCTCACCAAGGCTTATTTCTGTATGGATATACTGCATACTAAGCCAAGACAGGATGGATTACTTTCTAGATTTCTTCAGTGATGAATTTCTAAGACAATTCTTAGAATGTTTTTATAAACAACTTCTACTTTACTAATGATACAGCATCACATGGTAAAAAGAGTATGGATAGTTAGGCCTCAGCAATCTAGGTCTGATCAGCGGTAAACTGTTCAATCTCTCTAACCTTCCCTACAACATAAGGATTAGTGCCTTTTATTTCTCAAGGCGGTTTTGAAGACCAAAACGTATCTAAACCACAAAGCAAATGTCTACCTAGCATGTGGTGCACCCAATAAACAGTAGTGTAACTTACTATTTCTGTTGAAGTTATTTTGCATATAAAACCAGGAACAGCTGCAGCAAGGACTGGTTGTCACACAACAGTAGTTTTTCCTCACTCACCTCACTGCCTTTTTCCCACTTTGGAGAGTATTTACCTCGTCTCAGCACTAAAGGCAATCCTAGGTTTGCTTAACCCACTTATCAATGGAGTCGCCTTTTCAAGTGATGGATTCAGGGATGTGCGCTCGGTCGCTCAGTCATGTCCGAAGCTGGGACCTCAAGGACTGTAGGCGGCCAGGCTCCTCTGTCCATGGGATTCTCCAGGCAAGAATACCAGAGTGGGTTGCCATGCCCTTCTCCAGGGGATCTTCCCAACCCAGGGATCGAACTCAGGTCTCCCACACTGCAGGCAGATTCTTTACCATCTGAGCCACCAGGGAAGCCAGACTCAGGGGTAGGTACACTGTTTAATTCAGGCCACTGAGATACAGGAGATAACTTTTAAAGGATGAATGAAAGAAACTTTTTAAGACAAGTACCAGGAAAGGAGCTTCTCTGCAAGTGGAAGTATGCAGGGCAGCATGTGCTCCACAAAGACTGGCAGCCTTGGGATGAAGCTGTCGCCATGGAGAGGCTTCACCAGGAAGAGTGAAGGAAAGAATAGTTTTTGGTGGCATCTCTGAGACACTGGATCAAACGCTGCCTCAAGAATGACTTTCTTCTAGATTTTTGAGTTGAATGAACAAATAAAAGCTCTATAATTTTTTTTATATAACTCCCATACTAGCCACTCAAAGATTCTTTATGGATAAAATAATAACTGTATTAGAAGATACTGAGAATTAAAAAGATACTATATATTGATATATTAAATGTCTAGAACAAGTAGGAAATAATAAATAGAAGTGCTTTATTCTGTTTACAGCCAACATTTAGTAAGAGAATAGAAGACTGTTTTATTCTTAACAGCTCTTTCTCAAAGGTTTCTTACTCTGTGCTATGAAAATCTGATCCTATCTGTTCTTTCTGTATTAACGGGACTCCGAGGAACTGATCATATTAAACAAACTCGTAGAGATTATTATGTAAACAAGAACACGAATTTATCAATTTGTCATTAGGGAAAAGGGATCATCAAGGCTATACCACTAATGACTTTCTGTCACTGAATCATGTAGAGATCTTAATTTATCTTCAAATAAATTTAAAGGTTATTAAATTAAGAGATACCAGTCCCTAGTGATATATAAAATGCATAATTCATTACCCTTGTTTTTTAGGATATCAATTTACTCCAGAGAAGTTTGGTTTAGTTGTGTTCATGTACACATTTAAAATAGGCTCATAATCAAAGCAAGTATTAAATTATAGAGAGCTATTATAGAGGACCCATTTATGTCACTGTTCAGAGTTGTTACTAAAAAATAAAACTTTTCATCTTTTCTTCTCTTTTATTAGACTTCTGGCTGTGGACCAGCCCATCAAAACTCAGGCGGGTACACATTTATATGACAATCATAACAACGAGTGCTGACTTAATTTGTGCTCTGTGAGACACAGAATAGATTTTGTGTAATAGAAGGTAAGTTAAAACACGTTCCAGAAGAAAAGGATCGATGCAGACACTGAGGTACCAACACTGACTGCTACACACAGGGCACACGTAGGAAAGGCAGCTTTCACGGAAAGGGAGATTGGACAGGAGAATGCGCTGGCTGTTAACCAAGGTGATGAGGGCTTCTTCCAAGAACCATCACACACACTCACACACACACACACACACACACACACACAGACCACAGCACTAGATCTGAAAGACTCGGTAATGAGCTGGACATGGGTCAGTCTGTGAGGAAAGATGAGAAACATGCAACACAGAAAAGCCGAAAATGACTCCAAGGACACACTGGCTTTTCTGATGCCACGCTCTTCTTTCTAAAGCAGTGCGTGCTGAAGAGCTTGCTCCCTGTGCAGTTCAGCTGAGCCAAAGGCAGCGCTGAGAGGATGGTTTTCCCAGTTTAGATTAATGCACGACATTCGTCTTTTCAGATGAGGCTCCTTAATGACCACGCTCTGCCAGCACTGCACGGTACCGGGGCCTTTGGCATTTCTCCTGTGCAGATGATCTCTAACAACGTAACTCTCTAATGGTCGTAAAACCAGTTCTCTGCAATAAAAGAGTGCCTTTCACAGTACTTTTTAACTTGCCGGTTCAAGGGGCAGCAGCTATAATCTTGCTAGACATTATGTGACCTGCCAGGACAGATGCAGAGTCAGGTTTCACAGACCTTCAGAACACTGGCTTCCAGAAAGCACTCTGGAGATAATCCGCTTTATTACACGGTGGAGGAGAGAGCTGAACTCACCTGATTTTTACTTTTAAGGTGGTAATTTTGGTGATACAACTGAAATTCTAAGGCATATGCCTGCAAACTATGGCCTGAAGAGGCCAAAATCAGCCCCATGCCTGCTTTTGTAAATAAAGTTTTACTGGAAACTTTAAACTCATTCCTTTACATGCTGTTTACAGATGCTTTCGAGCTATGATGGTGGAGCTGAGGATGGCCAGAGACTGGACAGCCCTCAACACCTAACCATCTTACTACCTGGTCCTTTACAGAAAAAGCTCACTGCCTCTTGCTTTGAGGTATTACTCAGTATTTCATACCGCTACAGTCCCTCTATTTAAAGGTTCTCATGATCACCTTGGTTACTTTCAACCAAGATCTTACTGTTCACTGTGCTTTCTTTTTTGCGTGAGGGCTCAATAGTGCCATTTTTTTAATGTTCAAGGAGGAAGCTAGAAAGGTAAATTCACCAATTAATTTTAAATCCTAAGGCTGACAAACATATTCACACAGAAAAAAATATATGAAGAGTGAGATCATAAACCCCTGGTATCCTCCCCATCCACAACCCACCATCTGCCACCAAGACAAAGAAATTTCACTGTCTCTCCCTGCTCTCATGCCAAACAACCTACTTTTCTATTTTGTGGCCTGTTATGCCCCTGAAAGCTGCCTTTGATATAAAGATAAGAATGGACAGGACGATCAGGTGTATAAAGAGGTTCGTTCCTGGAATACCCTTTAAATACTTAGATGCTACAAAGACATTTTTTTCTAAATAAAAAATTCAAAAGAATGCTTATTTTGATGTATCTATCTACTACAGGAAAACCTGCAGAGAAAAAAGAAAGAGGCATCAATTCAAGTTTCCTTAGATTTTTTAAAGAGATGTGGGATCAAAAGACCAACTCAAAAGTACATTTAAATTTCATAAGAGAAAAAATGTTTATAAAAGCTAACAATATTTTTAGAAATTAAATTTATCATAGGCTACATATTTTAGAGACATTAAGTCCCTGAAAGCAATAAAATCAGTGACTACTTTATAAAAACTATTATATAATCTTATTCTCTAAAGTAATTAGAAACATATTTATATCTTCATGTTTACCCATTTCTGTTGGATATGGTCAGAATTTAATTTATGCAAAGCTTTTAATCATAAACACATTTACAAACTATGAAACTTTCTATCAAAATTAATTAAAAAGTATTACTTTATAATTTTAAAGAACACAGTGTAGCAAAGAGCTTGGAATGTCAGTATTGAGAAAAAAAAAAAAAAACAGGAGCATGTTTTTTCACTTTTTAAAAAGTTGTGGTAAAAACACTTATAAATTTTTCCTCTTAATTTTAAGTGTAATACTGTTAATTATATTGACAATGTTGTACAAATGATCCAGGTGAGCCACAGAATTGACTTTTTAACTTAGAAACCATTTTCGTTATGGTAAAAAAAAGAATAAATTTTAGCATCTTTACTACTTTTAAGTATATAGTTCAATAGTGTCTCCCTCTGAGATAAAGGTTTGATTCCATTTATACAAAGTCCAAAACCAGCCCAAACGAATCTATTTTATAAGTCCAGAAAATGGTAACCACGGGTGTGTATACTTTTTGATAATCCTGGAGAATCCCAGGGACGGGGGAGCCTGGTGGGCTGTCGTCTATGGGGTCGCACAGTCGGTCACGACTGAAGTGACGCAGGAGCAGCAGCAGCAAACTTATAATTAGTGCACTCTTCTGTATGTGTTATATTTTGTTTGATCTAGTATTTCACCCTATATATAAACTAATAAGTTAAATTATTTTTTCATGGGTCAGAGATAAATAACTTCAGTAGTCACAGCACAGCAGGGGGCTGTCGTGGGTTAAGCATATACGGATCCTTGAACACAAAGTAGGATGTGTTTTGGGAGAGGAATGATGAGTTTCAAAAAGCTGCTGTTTTTTAGCAGGCAGTAAGCAAGCCAACAGAGTGCATCATGGGAAATGCCAGGCTGGATGAATCACCAGCTGGAACCAAGATTGCCTGGAGAAATATCAACCATCTCAGATATGAACATGATGCCACCCTAATGGCAGAAACCAAAGAGGAACTAAGAGCCTCTTGATGAGGGTGAAAGAGGAGAGTGCAAAAGATGGCTTAAAACTCAACATTCAGAAAACTAAGATCATGGCATCTGGTTCCATCACTTCAAGGCAAACAGATGAGGAAACAATGGAAACAGCAACAGATCTTCTTTTCTTGGGCTCCAAAAAATGACTGTGGATGGTGACTGCAGCCATGCAATTAAAAGATGCTTGTTCTTTGGAAGAAAAGCTATGCAAACCTAGATAGCATATTAAAAAGAAGAGACATTACTTTGCCGACAAAGGTCCATCTAGTCAAAGCTATGGTTTTCCCAGTAGTCATGTATGGATGTGAGAGTTGGACTATAAAGAAAGCTGAGCACAGAAGAATTGATGCTCTTGAACTGTGGTGTTGGAGGACTCTCGAGAGTCCTTTGGACAGCAAGGAGATCAAACCAGTCAATTCCAATGGAAATCAACTCTGATTATTCATTGAAAGGACTGATGCTGATGCTGAAGCTCCAGTACTCTGACCACCAGATGCAAACAGTCAACTCATTGGCAAAGACCCTGTGGATGGGAAAGACCAGGGGCAGGAGGAAAAGGGGGCAGTAGAGGTGAGATGGTTGGATGGCATCACCGACTCAATGGACATGAGCTTGAGCAAACTCAGAGATAGTGAAGGACAGGGAAGCCTGGCGTGCTGCAGTTCAAGGGCTCAGAGACAGTCAGACATGACTCAGTGACTGAACAACAACAAATGATGTTTGGGGGTTCAGAGGTGGTGCAAGTGGTAAAGAACCTGCGTGCCGATGCAGGTGACATAAGAGAGGCAGGTTTGATCCTTGGGTCGGGAGAAACCCCTGAAGTAGGAAATGGCAACTCATTCATCCTTGCCTGGAGAATCCCAAGGACACAGGAGACGGGCAAGCTACAGGCCAAGTGGTCACAGAGTCAGACACAACTGAAATGACTTAGCATGTGCACAGATGGTAAAATGTCAAAGGTGGGAGGAGAAGGGGACAACGGAGGATGAGACAGCTAACAGCATCGCCGATTCAACAGATACGAATTTAAGCAAACTCCGGGAGATAATGAAGGACAGAGGAGCCTGATGTGCTGCAGTCCATGGGGTCATAAAGAGTCGGACATGACTTAGTGATTGAACAGTAACAATAACAAAGCAAGACTGCTCTTTGTCTGAAAGGGAGACATTACCTTGTCCCTAGAAGCTGTTCATTACAAACATACCCCAGAGAAATGGCCCAGATAAAGATCAGTCAGGGCCTTGTATTCTTGGCATACCCAGTAAGGTGAGTAGGAATGCAAGAAATCAATGCAAGAGTATCTTGTAACATACCTTAATAATAAGCTTACTAGATTTCTAATACTATAAAAAAGTAGATCAGAGGAAAGTCATAAACATAATGCAACAATATTTCTGCAAGCCATTTGCATCAAAAAAGTGAAGTGAAAGTCAGTCAGTCGTGTCCGACTCTTTGTGACCCGAGGTGATATCAAAGCTGATTTCAAATATATAAAGAGCTTTTTTTAAAAAAAAAAAAATGAAATAAGAACTTTATTTCTCATTTAACTTCAGGTTTCAAGTAAGGGTGATATTTTGTGTGCCAGGATATCCTGTCTAAATTATTTCTTCAAAAATAGTAAGAGAAATGCTTGTGGGTGAGCTAACACTGTCTTTTCCACCTTCAAATATCTGCATCAGGAAAATTTATCTCCCTTTTTGCTTAGAACAGAAAAGCTATGTTGCTTACCATTTAGGATTAAAAAAAAATACAAAGTGAGTAACTGTGATGAGTGTGACATACTTCTACAATGATGAGTAGTCAATGATAAAAAAAGATGATTACTCATATTGGACAAGAGATTTTAGAGGTATCAAAATTTCCTAGGATGGATGACTTTCTAGCAGATTAGGTTGGCTTAACTTGATCTGTCTTAGGTAAACATATAGAATAAGACTGTTGACATTCTAACGTTGTTGTTCAGTAGCTAAGTTGTGTCCGACTCTCTGCAACCCTATGGACTGCAGCACACCAGGCTCCTCGGTCCTCCACTATCTCCCAGAGTTTGCTCAAACTCACATCCACTGAGATGGTGATGCCATCCAACCATCTCATCCTCTGTCACCCCATTTTTCCTCCTGCCTTCAATTTTTCCAGCATCAGGGTCTTTTCCAGTGAGTTGGCTCTTCGAAGTAGGTGGCCAAAGTATTGGAGCTTCAGCATTAGTCCTTCTAATGCATATTCACGGTTGAGCTCCTTTAGGGTGGACTGGTTGGATCTCCTTGCTGTCCGTCTTCCACAGGTGAAGGGGCAGCAGGGGCTTCCTGGTGGGCCCACAGGGTACCTCAGGACACAGACAGAGACTCGTGCAGCTGCCCCACAGAAGGTCCTCCTGACACATCAGGAAAGGACACAGGGGACAGCAGTATTCAAAGAACTTTAAGGCCTACTAAAGATTAATGGATACTCCTTCTTACAGCCGTTCTCAATCTAATAAGGAAGACAAAAAAATTAGGGGAAAAAAAACTATATTAAAAGACACAGTTGGGACTTCTCTGGTGGTCCAGTGGCTAAGACTCTGTGTTCTCAATACAGGGGGCCTGCGTTTTCTCCCTGGTCTGGGAGCTAGATTCCACATGCCACCAATTACCAACCAAGAGTTATCATTCCACAACCAGATCCTGCAGGCAAGGAAGATTTAAGATCCTGAGTGTGGCAACTAAGACCCGGAGCAGACCAAGAGGGAAAATAAAAGACAAGGTGAAATAGCAGTTAAATACATACACAAGTAATATGTAGTGATGGTTCAGAAATGCACAGTGAGATCTGACTTCTGGGACCAGAGAAAGATTCAGAAAGTCAGTAACACTGTGAAAGATGCAGCGGGGTTCCAAGGAGGGGAAAACACAGAAGAACCAGTTGAACTTATGTTAGAAAGGAAAAACAGAAATTGAAACGCAGGGCTCACGAGAAGTAAACAGCCACAGAACCAAGACTCCCATTTCTGTATGAGTTCATTCTATTTTTGTTGCTGAATATTTTGCACTAAACTGGCACGACTGATGATGAATAATTGAAGCTTTCTCCTGGGTAACTGCTGAGGGGGAAAAACTAAATTGGATTCACTCTAATGTCAAAAATATTGATCATCTTTTTTCTTTAAGCTTGATTTTGGATATAAAAATAAACATTAATTCCTTCTTTGGAGTTTTTCTAGTAGAATGTTACTCTGTGCTAGAAATAATTATCATTCTCTAGAAGCACAAGGATGTTTGGCCATAAACCGATATTCCTCCTAATTCAGATCATCATGAAATGGGTTCTCAATTACACTGAATGTTCTCAAATCTAAGTGGGTAAAAAAAAGATATATTAAGGTTATTTGACTTAAATATTTCTCTTACGATAAGTACTTTCAGGAAGGAGAGAAGAACCATGCATGCAGTAAAATTCTAGTCATCTAACGAAAAAGGAAAACAGTTGTTATACATCTTTAAGATTAACTTTAATAGAGTTTTACTCCATAAGTTTGCAGACTGTCTTCTCATTCCAACTTTGTAATTAGTTGTAGGAACTTAGGCAAGCTGCTTGATTTTTTTTGGTTCCATCTATTACATAAAGGGCTTTGGGTTAGATGGACCTCAAAATTCCAATCTAGACCCCGAAGTTCAGTGGAATAGAAAGCGGGGATATGCAGGCACCACCTCTGGGTTCCCTGTCTTAAGCCGCCCTGCTCTGGACACGCTGCCTGCAGTCCTATCTTCCTTGCACGGCAGCCGTCCACTCTCCCCGCTGGGCCAGGGCTGGGGCCCTGTCATCTGTGTGCGTGGCCTTCCGACGAGGTTGGAGCTCTCCAGACGCCCTCCCACTCCTGACACTCCCCATCCCAGGCATCACTGCCATCACTTCTCCGGAATCTGGTCCAAGCATCCAAGAATAACTGCTTCCTTGCCTGCATACTTCACTCAGCACACCCAGTGTATAATCCACTTCCGCACCTCTATCATTTAACCTCTAGTGTTAGTGCTTTACACAAGCACTTAGCTGTTCACTTTGGAATTAGTGAGAACTTTGGTTTTTTTGATATCGAATTCTGGCAAGGAAATGGAATCATCCTGCCTTATTCTTTCCCAGCTAATTCGCTCACATGATTCAGATGTAAAATCCTTAAGCATCTTCCTTATTCAACAAAAGTTGACCTTTACCAGTGTCACTAGTTTAAAATGAATAACACAGCCTCTATTCCTTGGTAATCCATATAACTTCACTTTTACAAACAGCAAATATTTCATTAATTTTAAATAGATCTTTTGTTAAGTTATTATCTATGTGACCTTTTCGCAACTACTCACATGAAGTTTTCCAGGGCTTTTATCATCAACTCCCAGAAGGCACATCCCAGTAGGTAACTCACTTAGTACAACATGGTGTGCAAATAGGCAATTAAAACTATTTTCATGAAAGTGATAGGTTAAATGTCACAGAGAAACCAACAAAAGATTTAGACACATGAGTATTTTCTTCCAGTTACTGCTCGTCATTTCTTATTGGATATTATTTTCATTTATGACATGAATAAAAGCTCAGTGAGCAACATGGCAGAGGGAAAATGCCATGTACAACTTGGGAGTTCTTTTTCACTTTGGTTTATGCTCTTAAAATGTATTTGGGAATAAAAAACAATGGCTATTTATCAAAAAAGACAGGTTTATTAAACTACCAAATGCATAACCATAAACATGACCACAGTGAGATCATAATCCAAACAATGTAGATACACCAACAAAAGGAAACGAGCTCCTTTAAGTTAATTCCCACATTGCCAGAAACGGCTTCAAGAGCACAGGCTGGCATTGAGTCCAGGAATGGGGTCAAGAGGACAGAGGGGGCTGTCCAGCTGCCACTGGCTGAGCTATTGTACAGGAGGCCATGATCACAGCCATCCCAAGAAAAAGAAATGCAAAAAAGCAAAATGGTTGTCTGAGGAGGCCTTAAATAGCTGAAAAAAGAAGAGAAGTGAAAAGCAAAGGAGAAAAGGAAAGATATATGCATCTGAATGCAGAGTTCGAAAGAATAGCAAGGAGAGATAAGAAAGCCTCCTTCAGTGATCAGTGCAAAGAAACAGAGGAAAACAATAGAATGGGAAAGACTAGAGATCTCTTCAAAAAAATTAGAGATACCAAGGGAACTTTTCATGCAAAGATGGGCACAATAAAGGACAGATATGGTACGGACCTAACAGAAGCAGAAGATATTAAGAAGAAGTGGCAAGAATACAAAGAAAGGAGATCAGCCCTGGGATATCTTTGGAAGGAATGATGCTAAAGCTGAAACTCCAGTACTTTGGCCACCTCATGCGAAGAGTTGACTCATTGGAAAAGACTCTGATGCTGGGAGGGACTAGGGGCAGGAGAAGAAGGGGACAACAGAGGATGAAATGGCTGGATGGCATCATTGACTCAATGGACGTGAGTGTGAGTGAACTCTGGGAGTTGGTGATGGACAGGGAGGCCTGGTGTGCTGTGATTCATGGGGTTGCAAAGAGTCGGACATGACTGAGTGACTGAACTGAACTGAAATGATACCAAAAAGATCTTCATGACCCAGATAACCATGATGGTGTGATCACTCACCTAGAGCCAGACATCCTGGAACGCTAAGTCAAGCGGGCTTTACAAAGTATCACTACGAACAAAGCTAGTGGAGGTGATGGAATTCCAGTGGAGCTATTTCAAATCCTAAAAGATGATGTTGTGAAAGTGCTGCACTCAATATGCCAGCAAATTTTTGAAAACTCAGTAGTGGCCACAGGACTGGAAAAAGTCGCTTTTCATTTCAATCCCAAAGAAAGGCAATGCCAAGGCTAATTCATGTCAATGTATGGCAAAAACCACCACATTATTGTAAAGTAATTAGGTTCCAATTAAAATAAATAAAATGATTCAAAAAAGAAAATAAAGGTAATGCCTAAGAACACTCAAACTACTGCACAATTGCACTCATCTCACACACTAGCAAAGTAACACTCAAAATTCTCTAAGCTAGGCTTCAACAGTACATGAACTGAGAATTTTCAGATGTTCAAGTTGGATTTAGAACAGACAGAGGAACCAGAGATCAAATTGCCGTCATATACTGGATCATAGAAAAGGGAAGGGAAAGAATCTGCTTTCAATGTGGGAGACCTGGGTTCAATCCCTGGGTCAGGAAGATCCCCTGGAGAAGGAAAAGGCTACCCACTCCAGTATTAATGCGTGGAAAATTCCATGGAGAGAGGAGCCTGGAAGGCTACAGTCCATGGGATCGCACAGAGTCAGACACGACTGAGCACGCACGCACAGCATTTCATTTAATCTGTCATGTAATAGGTCTGAAAAATAGTTTGTCAATGAGTGCAATTGACACTCAACAGGAAAGCACACAAACCCCAAGGTTTATTAATATTTATTGTCAATTTTACTGTAAAAAGTTTTGGAAGCATATTCTTGGACTTGTTCAATAGTATATACCTGCCTATGGATTATATAAAATAACTTCAATGTTAATTCAACAATGAAAATTTTAGTTGCCTAAAAAATGAAGTAAAATAGGTCAAATATTTAATTCTTCACAGTAAAAACTTTTTTATTTCCTTAGCAACCTAGATTGTTATTCAAATAGAAAAACCCATATGGCTTATCTTTATGAGATGGGTATCACGCATATCTCAACACTGCTTTGGAAATCCAAGAACATTTTGAAAGATCCTTGACACCAATATCATCTTTCCTTTTGGCAAAAACCTTGTCATTTTCCCTGGGATACTGCCAGAACATATCCTAACTTGGACTTAAAGAAACTACTCTTCATAGCTTGATCATTTCCCACCTCAACTATTAAAATTACACTCTTCATAAATCTGTCTTCAGTACACTCAGGGGGTGCAGACAGCTCAGCCAAATTGTCTCATCATCTAACCTTGTCTTATATACTCTGGTCTTCTATACATCCAGCACGTCTGAGAAACTGTTATTCTGTTCACTGCTCCCCACCTCTGACAGGTTTTGAGCTCTCCAAAGGTTACTTGTCCTCCAAGCCACCTCCTGCGTCTCCACTAGTCTTCCAACCCGGATGAGTCTATCTCTCGTTATGAATTTCTGAGTTTGTGAACTGTGACTCTGCTTGAACCGCACTTAAAACTCTTTCCTATGACAAATGCTTCATATTTTATCTCAGAATTCATATTTCCTTCTTTATTTATGGGTGACTTTAGACAAAATGTGTGGTCTACTGCTATTTGAAATTCTGTTTGCATGTTTTCCAAAAATCTAAAGGTTTTATGTGTTAAAAATCAAGAGAGAACTTACTGACCTACACACTGAGAGCACTCTTTTCTATTAAATTAGAACTCAGTTGTCACCCCATCCTGTTCCTGTTTCCAGACCGTCCACATCACAACCAGGAGGTGGTGGTGGTTCAGTCGTTCAGTCACGTCCTACTCTGTGTGACCTCAGGGACTGCAGCCCACCAGGCTCCTCCGTCCATGGGGTTTCCCAGGCAAGAGTACTGGAGCGGGTCGCCCTTCCCTTCTCCAGGGGATCTTCCTAACCAAAGGATTGAATCCATGTCTCCTGCACTGCAGGCAGATTCTTTACTGCTAAGCCGCCAGGGAACACTTTAGTAGGAAGACAAAGAAACACATGCCTCAGATTAATTTTTAATTAATTAACATTTTGATTGAACAATCTAGGCCAAAATAGATAACTACTCATGCTTTAAAACTACTGACGGTTTTCTAAGGCTGGATATTTTTATTTTGAGTAGCGGGGCCTGATAGTAATCTGATAGCTCACTGAACTGAAAATCTAATCTACACTTCATGTTGCTCCTCAGCTCAGATTACTTTAGTAGCAACTAATATTTATTAGCTTGGACTCCTTGGACTGCAAGGAGATCAAACCAGTCAATCCTAAAGGAAGTCAGTCCTGAATATTCATTGGAAGGACTGATGCTGAAGCTGAAACTCCAATACTTTGGGCACCTGATGTGAAGAACTGACTTGCTAGAAAAAGACCCTGACACTGGGAAAGACTGAAGGCGGGAGGAGAAGGGGATGAAAGAGGACGAGATGCTTGGATGGTATCACCAACTCAATGAACTTGAGTTTGAGTAAACTCCAGGAGTTGGTGATGGGCAGGGAGGCCTGGTGTGTTGCAGTCCATGGGGTCGCAGAGTCAGATATGACTGAGCAACTGCAGTGAACTGAATATTTATTAAACACTCAGAATGTGTTAAGAACGGTACCATGTTCTTTTTTAAAATTAACTTTTATTATAGTTGCTTTACGATGTTGCATTCGTTTCTTCTGTGCAGCAAAGTGAATCAGTGATACACACACACACACACACACCTCTTGTGTGGATTTCCTTCCCATTTAGCTCATCACAGAGCACTGAGTAGACTCCCCTGAGCTGTGCAACAGGCTCTCATTACTCGTCTATGTCATACACAGCAGTGAAATAGACTCTTCCGATTCACTCCATCCTCCTTCCCCTCCTGCTATACGTATGTTTGTTCTCTACGTCTGTGTCATTCATCTGCATTATTTTTCTAGATTCCACATGTAAGAATTCCAAAGGGAAAGGGGAGTCAGGGACAGAAAAATGGTTTTTTATTGCATTTCCTATGTACTTTTTGAAAGTAAAACTTTTTTTAAAAGTCAGATGCCTGAATCATAAATTATGTTGGAAATAAAAGCTGATCCCCCTGATCACGAGACCCTTCGTCACTTCGTCTCTCCTGTCTTTCCAACCTCACCTTAGCCCCTCTCCCGGGCTACATGCCCAGGTCACAGCATGCTTCTTCCCCTTCCTCAGACACAGAAGCCCCGCCCACACACAGCTCTGCATTGGCAGTTCTCTGTGCTTTTATTTTAGCCCTTGGCTAAAGGGAGATGAGTTTCAATCTTTCATCTAGACACAAAAGCCACCTTCCGGAAATGTTTCCTAAGACTCTAAAATAAGTTAGGTGCTACCTGTGACTCTCTCTCTGAGCAACACTCTTAATAGTAAAGTTTGCAATAATAAATTTATTTGAGATTCCTGTTTAAACATATGTCTCTCCCACTACACTGAATTTCATGACAGAAGAGATCATAGTTATATTTTCCACCAATGTATATGGTATATGGAACGCAACTGATGCTAAGTATTAATCAAATAAAGTAATTAACCCAAATCTCACAACAATAAGTTTAAAAAGAATGCAAAGAAAGAAATATACCTCTTTTAAAAAGGGGTGTATTTCTAAGTTTTGAAGTCACTTAAGAACAGGGTGATATGTGCTTCAAAAAAAATAGTTATTTCTGTATTTATTTTTTATCAAAATTGGTTATAATATTTTTGACAGAATAATAAAACTCCTTCAAATTATAGCTTCATTAGCTTATAAATTCAACTCTAAAAAGAACTGAATAATATAAATATGACTCTTAGAAGTAATATCAATTCTTCAACACTTACAAATTTTTAATATATGATTACCTATCCTTTATTTTTAAAAAGCACTTTTAAAAAAATGTTTAAAAAAAACGCAAAGATAGATATCCAAGACTTTTATTTTATTCAACAAATGACAGATGTTAAACATAGAAAGGAGTTTTTCCTTAATTTTAGTAGCCAAGATGGGAAATAATGAATACCACCTGCTGGTAGCAAGTAATATCTTAGAAGATAAATTCATTTGAAAGTCTTATCAAAGATCTTCAATATACTAATCTGAATACTAATCCACAGACTAACATATAAGAGAAAGAAAAAAAAGACAAAAACATATCTTAAAAAACAGAAAATATGGAATACATGTACTCCTGTAAGAAACAAAATTATTAAAGATGCTATAAAGTCACTTTCTAAATCTCTCCCGGGTTGCTATATAAAGCCTTTCATTTTGAATGCAGATAATGTCAAATGTGATACTGTTTTGTCAAGTTTGACACAGAATTTAGGCAAATTTTTTTTTCTATTAAGTGCTCAGTCTGAGGCACAGCTGTATCAGGTACTAAATAATATTCTTTCTAGAATTGAAATTCATGCCCATAAACAGGCACCAATGACAATCAACTTCAGTTTTACAGAAAAGGACAAATGAAGCCAAGTGAAGAGCCAAGAAGTCCCATACACACAAAACCTGATTATAATGACAGCTCCTAATATTACTTTCACATTTTAAATGACAAGAAGCTATGCAACACTTAATATAACGTGCAATCCCTCCAGACGTATCTGTGAAAAAGAGTTATGTTATACAGCAACTGAAAATCTAAAAACAGAAAAAAGAGTGTCTAAGTGAAAAGAGAGACATTAAATATGACCAGCAGACTAGTGAAGAAATGAAATAATTTTTAAATGCATAACAGATTTTCATAAGTAATTAACATGGCTGGTCATAAAATCAGCATTTAGCAAGTATAAGATTGATTTAAATCCTCAAAAATTTACTCAAATTTATGAAGGAAATGTGAGGAAAAGGCAAAAAGATAATACATTCCTGTCCACTGGAGACAACATCACCCAGACTCTTGGGTCTTGAGAGCCTAAAAGACACTCAGTGTCTCCCAAGGAACTGGCTGTAAAGACGAAGCTCTCTCTAGGGTATTTACCTTGAAAGCTGGGAAGGACAGCAAGAGCACAGAGCATGTCTAGGTGAGGGCAATCGCTGCCAGGTGGCTCCTTAGGATGAAATAATTCATTCTTCTCATCTACGAGGCCCTGCACATCTTGAACTCCGTCCCTTCCCTGACCTCATCTCCTGACACCCCCTCGCCCTGACTTCATCCACCCTGCTCTTTCTGCATCTCCATGAAGCCTGGAGGCTCATCTTCCAGGCGTCGACACAGCGTGTTCCCTCACTTCCACCAGGCACTTCACTCATCTTATTCTACTCCTGTTGAGGCTTTCCCTGGCCAAACACTCAACCTGTGCCCGTACCAACAGTTTTATCCCTCTTCCCTCTATGTTTTGTTTTTATATACCATTTAACACACTATATACACTTTACTCATATAACACATTTCTTCCCCCTCCAGAGCACAGGGTGCAGGAAAGCTGGAGGTTTTGTTTTTTGTGGGGTCTTTTGTATGTGGCACACATGGGAGGCACTCAGTAACTGTTTGAGCAAATGACTGAATAATCTAACAGAATATCTAGCCTTAAATACTTTTTAAGTAATATTCTACTTAAAATATACTGGTATGTCTGAGTAGCATGGCATACCTTCTCAAGTATTAATGGATAAAGTTTTCATTTCATCCACAAATTTAGGAAGAGTCCAGAGTTTGTGCATAATTTCTGAATACACATGTAATTTACAACTAAAGAGTCGGACACGACTGAGCGACTGATCTGATCTGATCTGAGAAAGGGGTAAACTTTATACATAAAAAAAGAAGTGAACATTACAGTATCTTTGGCTGATGTTGACAAGAGAAGTTTAGCTTTTACACAAAATAGCTTGAACATTTATGGCACTGCAATACAAATAGAAAAATTCCCACATGTTAAGTGTTCAACTTCCATCACAAGTAAAATAAGTATTTTTAAAGAACTTTGATTCAACTGATTTTCAGTTGTCTTTTAATCTTGGAAATATCCTGTGTTCCCCATTGTTTTAATATCTATTCTCCTAATAATTCTGATAATATGAAAATTCCAAGCTCATAGGCACTGTCAGAGTCATAAACCTGGGTAGAAAACTGAGGAAAACCTATTTATCAAAATCCAAAACATTATATGTAAAAATTTTTATTTCAGCTAAATTCACTACAGTTTAACTAGCCCTGTTCATACTTCTAAGATTTGCAACAAATACTGTAAGCTTTCAGCAAAAAAGAAAATTTTATCATGTATAATATTACTTTAAACTTTCTTAGCAAGTTTTTTAAGACTTTTCCATGTACAGTAACAAAAACTTAAAAACAATAACAAAACTAAAACTCATCAGTATTTTATACATGTGGAAGAATGCATATATATTCGTAACTCTTGTTTTCCTTTAATTCATTATGGAACTTCAATTATCATAAAGATGTTTTCAAAACAGGATCTAAAAGTGAAAATACGGTTCAGAACATGCTTTGTCCTGCTCACTAAGCTTTTTGCCTCCGTGCAGGAGATACTTTACAGGTATAAGTGCCTTCAGATACTCAGAACATAAAAAAAGTGAGTCATACTGCTCAGATATAGACAATGCATCAGTGGCTCAAATGCACCATGGAAACTTAGTATTTGTTAAAACGCACCAACCTTTGCTCATTGTAGAAAAGACAATCCCTATACACTACTTTACAACCACTCAAGAGGGGCCGCAGTAACAATTGTTATATTTTAGATTTCATTTCTCATAGCTTTCCTTTGGGTTAATGTTTCCAGCGTTCAGCTCAACCTCTGAGAAAGAATATGCACTGTTAGAAGGGCGTGGTCTACCCCCCAAAAAAAGCAAACAGAAAACTGCTAATATCACATATATGGAGTACCACTAGGTTATCCATTTAAGTTCTGCATAAATTAAATAAAGTAACTAACTTAAAAATATATTAGTGTCTTTAGTGTCTGGAGAAATGGCCAGTTTAAACTAGCCCATCTGCATTTGCTTTGGGATATTAGGCAGCAAATGAAACATTAGGGCAACCTAATATATCATTTGGCTGAGAAAGAAATATCAATTTAAAGAGGCTATCTTTTTAAAATGTTGTTTTGGAAATATTTTACATTATACCAAAAATATTATCTGTGATAGAAAATGTCAGTTAAATGCATTTATTTTGCTTTTCATTAATGCAAAGGACTTGAATTATAAAGACCAATATTTCAGTTTAGACATTATAATATTGGTTAACATAGAAAAGTTACCCATTCTTCAAAATGGAGACTTACAACATGCTAAATTATAATAACTCATTTAGAATCATACAAAATCTGTTTTAAAATGGTTTTCTATAAACATCTCCAAAAAACAAAGTGATAAAACCCATAAAGTTAGTAATTTATTGGCAACATAAAAGACAGCCACTGAGTTGACGTATCTTATCATCTTTAGCACAAAATATTAATCTGAGAATTATTGTTTGTCCTTTTCCTTGAACTCAAATTTACTGCTATGAAGTGATATTGTTATATAACCAGCAATGGATTGTATGATGGGGGATAGGTTAAATCTATGTAAGGTTAGGTGCCAGTTCAGATTTTGAGGGCTCTTTTATACTGCGTGGAAACAGTGGCTGACTTTATTTTGGGGGGCTCCAAAATCACTGCAGATGGTGATTGCAGCCATGAAATTAAAAGACGCTTACTCCTTGGAAGGAAAGTTATGACCAACCTAGATAGCATATTCAAAAGCAGAGACATTACTTTGTCAACAAAGGACCATCTAGTCAAGGCTGTGGTTTTTCCAGTGGTCATGTATGGATGTGAGAATTGGACTATAAAGAAAGCTGAGCGCCGAAGAATTGATGCTTTTGAACTGTGGTGTTGGAGAAGACTCTTGAGAGTCCCTTGGACTGCAAGGAGATCCAACCAGTCCATCCTAAAGGAAATCAGTCCTGGGTGTTCATTGGAAGGACTGATGCTGAAGCTGAAACTCCAGTACTTTGGCCACCTCATTCGAAGAGCTGACTCATTGGAAAAGACCTTGATGCTGGGAGGGATTGGGGCCAGGAGGAGAAGGGGACGACCAACGATGAGATGGTTGGATGGCATCACCAACTCAATGGACATGGGTTTGGGTAAACTCTGGGAGTTGGTGATGGACAGGGAGGCCTGGCATGCTGCGGTCCACGGGATCGCAAAGAGTCGGACACGACTGAGCGACTGAACTGAACTGAACTTACTGTGTGCCAGGAGCCATGTTCCTTAATTTTTTGTTGGCAGAATGTACCCGTTCTATATTTATAATGAGGGAAAGAAACAAATGTCAGACAAAGATCTAGAGCCAAAATATTGGGATTTGTTATCAAAGGAACTGTTGTTTCCAGTGACTACCATAATAACCTTCTATAGTCGTGATGTCATGTATCAAACTGATTCTGTTAGAATCACATAAAAATATTTATAAAACTTCAATACGAATTGGAAGGAAAAATAATTATTTTTTAAAAGAAGTTAACCTTCTGGCTAAAATTAGCAAACTTACCCTAGAAATTACAAATGAAATGAGTAATTAATAGAAAAAAATATGATAATGGAAAGATTTCCACTGAAAGGCTTAAAGACATTTATGAGAACAACGTAAATAATGATGTCCAAATTTCTAAGCTAGAATCTCTAGACAATATAAACTACATGAGCTCAATTTTTTTTCAAACTTGTTATAGAGGTGAGATATTTTGATGATGCATAAAACTCAGTAAAAATCCCTCAGTAACTCTAAAAACTCCAAGCCATAAATCATTTTAAAATACAGATAAGTCTGAGGACTACCAAAGGGCATGGATCTGTATGACCTGAGGAATGGACCAGAAAATATAACATTCAATTAGTCCAGGAACTTCTCAACTCAGAATATCCCGAAAGAAGGAGAAGTTAGCAAGGTCTAGTACAAGCCTGGAGACTGATGCTCAGTTCCGTCCAGTCCAGTCGCTAGTCTTGCTGAAATTAACTACCTCCACCTGGGATATGGACCTAACACTGTAATTAGAGGTTAAGGTGTTTGGTTTCTTATTCATCAAGGTATCTTACAGCAGCCCTAATATAACTACAGATGTGAAAAGAAATGACAGCTGCCTAGACCACAAACATTCCTTAAGTTACGCCTTGTCATTAAAAAAAAAAGTCCTCTCATCCTTTTCTTCACTTGGGGCACTAAGTAAAAAACAACTTGTTTGCAAAATAAAGTCGGATCATCTTTTAGCACATTAGTTTGTTTTGTTTTCAGTATTTCCCAGCATCATTTAGAATTGTCTTTTGTTTGATTTTATTTACCCAGCAACCTATAAGCAAGCAAGAAATATTGTGTTTGTAATTCAAGAGATGATTCAAATGAAGACAGGATAATCTTGGAGTATTCACTCTAAACCTGAATTTTCAAATGCTTATAATCTCCTCAAACATTACTTTGGTTGCAATGTATTTCAGATTTATGTTTCCAAAGGGCTCAGTTATCTGACGAGAACAGGAGCATATTAAATCTCTGCATAATACATTTCTGAAATGGCTTGTATCTAAGACACCAAGCAGTTATTAAATCTTGCTTTTAACCCACCAGTCCTCTAAATCTTCTCTCCACAGCTTGATTCCCAGTAGAGAAAAAAGTAACTCAAACAAAAATCTTCCTGTTTACTGTAATAAGCTATTTACTTATCTGTGCACAAGGTTGAGAAATTATGGAATAGGGATTCATGTATTTGCCCAGAGAGTATCTTGCATAGACATTTTGTTTAAATTTTCATTTATATTTTCAATTCATAAAAGGATTATATACTTTGACCCACTTATAAGGAGAGAAAATAGAGCACTATGTTCCCACTTGCTATTTACTGAGGTTGACAAGTCACTCTAAGCCCTCTGAACCTCATTTAGTTTATTTGTAAATGGAGATAACAATACTGCCTGGTAGAGCAAATGATATGATGTTAATTAAAGTGCTTTGACAACTATAAATATTATGTAAATATAAAATACTGTGTATTGTTATACTACTTTAATAAGAATGAAAACTAGTTGGTTATTTCCCCATCATGCCTTTTGTAAAATAAGGACAGGACAGAAAGACACTATTTTGAATAATCTAATTGTTATGAGAAGTCTCAAATAAAAAATTTCTTAATTAAAATATTATAGATCAGAGCTAAAATTTAGAAGCCATTTAACCCAGCAACTTTAGTTTTAGATGTAAGGAAAGAAAGACCCATGAAGGTAAATACTAAAAACATACACACTTACGTTGGGGTGGAAAGTCACAGTGGTGGAAAGGGGAGAATTAAACACAAACGTTACGTTTCCCAATTTGCTGTCATGTCACACTTGACTGAAGAAATCTAGGGTTAGGGTTAGAGGGCAGGGCAGGGCAAGTTCCAAGGCTGCGTTAAAGTTCTGCCAGATTATAGGAGTCATTTTAATTGGTCACTTTATTTTATTGGCCAATTATAAAATAGTAACAATAAAAATTATAACATGATGATGAGAATACACAGAGTAGTTATAATGGTTAAGCAACTCACTCCAATATTCTTGCCAGGAAAATCCCATGGACAGAGGAGCCTGGTGGAGTCCATGGAGTCACAAAGAGTCGGATACGACTGAGCAACTAACACAACCATTCTAAGACTATATAGAGGCAGCGTGAGTTGCTCGGTCGTGTCTGACTCTCTGCAACTCCACAGACTGTAGTCCCCCAGGCTCCCCTGCCCATGGGTTGCCATGGGCTTTTCTAGGGGATCTACCCAATCCAGGGATCAAACCCACATCTCCCACATTGCAGTCAGAGTCTTCGCTGTTTGAGCCGCCAGGGAGCCCTGAACCATGTAGTAATGTCTCAAGATCATATATATAAATATAAATTATGTGTATATATGTATGTATATAAGGGCTTCCTAAGTGGCACAAGTGGTCAAGAATCTGCCTACCAGTGCAGCAGATGCAGCCAGGAGACGCAGGTTTAATCCTTGCGTTGGGAAGATACCCTGGAGGAGGAAACGACAACCCACTCCAGTGTTTTTGCCTGGAGAATCCCACAGACAGAGGAACCTGGTGGGCTACAGTTTGTGGGGTTGCAAAGAGTTGGACACGACTGAGTGACTAAGCAAAGTCACTTAATTTCAGCAAATGTTTCTGGAAAAGGAGTACATCAAGGCTGTATACTGTCACCCTACTTATTTAACTTATAGGTAGAGTACATCATGAGAAATGCTGGGCTGGAGGAAGCACAAGCTGGAATCAAGATTGCCAGGATAAATATCAATAACCTCAGATATGCAGATAACACAACCTTTCCGGCAGTAAGCAAAGAAGAACTAAAGAGCCTCTTAATGAAAGTGAAAGAGGAGAGTGAAAAAGTTGGCTTAAAGCTCAACATTCAGAAAACGAAGATCATGGCATCCGGTCCCACCACTTCATGGCAAATAGATGAGGAAACTGTGGAAACAGTGACAGACTTTATTTTGGGGGGCTTCGAAATCATTGCAGATGGTGATTACAACCATGAAAATAAAAGACGCTTACTCCTTGGAAGAAAATCTATGACCAACCGAGACAGCATATTAAAAAGCAGAGACATTAATTTGCCAAGCAAGATCCACCTAGTCAAAGCTTTGGTTTTTCCAGTGGTCATGTATGGATGTGAGAGTTGGACCATAAAGAAAGCTGAGCACCAAAGAATTGATGCTTTTGAACTGTGGTGTTGGAGAAGACTCTTGAGAGTCCCTTGGACTGCAAGGGGATCCAACCAGTGCCTCCTAAAGGAAATCAGTCCTGGATATTCACTGGAAGGACTGATGTTGAAGCTCAAACTCCAATACTTTGGCCACCTGATGTGAGGAACTGACTCATCTGAAAAGACCCTGATGCTGGGAAAGATTGAAGGCAGGAGGAGAAGGGGACGACAGAGGATGAGATGGTTGGATGGCATCACCAACTCAATGGACGTGAGTTTGAGTAAATTCCGTGAGTTGGTGATGGACAGGAAGGCCTGGTGCGCTGCATTCCGCAGGGTCACAAAGAGTTGGACTGACTGAGTGACTGAACTGAACAAGAGAGCGCCTCCTGTATTATCAAATCCCTTGCTATAATTTGTTACAACTGATGAACCTATACTGACATCATTATCACCCAAAGTCCATAATTTACATCAGGATTCATTCTTGGTAATGTATGTTCTTTCTGTTTGGAGAAATATAAAATGACATGTATCTACTATTATGTCATAGGTGGTAGCGTAAATAGTCTACAAAAATCCTCAGTGCTATGCCTGTTCATACCTCTCTCTTCTGCAATCCTCAGCTGAAATTTGTTTAAACACTCTCCATAGTTTTCCCTTTCCCAAAATACCACAGAGTTGGAATCATAAAGTATATAGCCTTTTCAGACTGGCTTCCTTTATGTAGTAATGTAAGTTCCCTCTAGGAATTTTCATGGCTTGCTATTTCTTTCATGCTCTGATTTATATTCCATTGTTCGGATGTACCCTAGGTTACCCACTCACCTAGTGCAGAGCATCTTGGCTGCTTCCAAGATTTGACATTATGAATGAAACTACTATAAACATCTTTGTGCATGTTTTTGTGTGGATATAAGTTTTAAACTCCTTTATGTAAATTCTAAAGAATGTGATTGATGGACTGCATGGTAAAAGTATGTTTACTTTTATAAGAAACCACCAAACTGTCTTCTGCAAACAAAGTTTTATTTCTTCCTTCCCCATCGGTATAACTTTCATTTCCTTTTGTCTTTTTTTCTTTTAGTGAAGGATAACTGTTTTACAGAAGTTTGCTGTTTTCTGTCAAACCTCAACATGAATCAGCCATAGGTACACATATATCCCCTCCCTTTTGAACCCCCCTCCCATCTCCCCTCCCCATCCCTCCCCTCTAGGTTGATACAGAGCCCGTTGAGTCCTTTTGTCTTATATTAGCCAGGAGTTTGAGTAAGATGTTGGAAAGGAATGGTCAGAGAGGCATCCATGGGAGAGCTTCAAGTCTCTCACCATTAAGTATAATGTTAGCTGTAGGGCTTTTATAGATTAAAAAAAAAAAAAAACTGAGCAAGATCCTTGAGTTTACTGACTTTTAAAAATCTTTATCATAAATGAGTGTTAAATTTTGTTAAAAGCTTTGTCTGCATCTATCTATATATATGATCACTTGATTTTTCTTCTAGCCTACTGTGATGAATTACTTTAATGAATTCTCAAATGTTGAAACTAGCTTGCATACCTGGGACAAATCTTTCCTAAGCTTTTTATAACCATGTATTTATCAGCTTTTCATCTTATAGTGGAAATATTTTTTACAAGGAATTTTATGGTATTTGCCTTTATATTCTGTATGTAAACGTGTTCACTGATGAGAAAGGAAAAGATGCCTAAAAGACTTAAACAAAATCTATAGAGACAATGCGAAGTTTCTTACCAAGCCTTAACTTGAAGCCTGAAAATGTCAAAATTATGAGCTTATTGTTTTGAACTTGCTATTCTGGCCCAAGTTTCATGACATTATAATGTTAGATTATAACTGGCTCAATACAGAGATTTCAAAGCAGTGTCTAAAGAGAAAAACCACTAAGATGATTTATATTACTTTTAAAATGTTTAAAATAAAAAAAATCATTTATTTTTAAGTGCTGTAGTGGGAGAAGGCAATGGCACCCCACTCCAGTACTCTTGCCTGGAAAATCCCATGGATGGAGGAGCCTGGTAGGCTGCAGTCCATGGGGTCGCTAAGAATCAGACACGACTGAGTGACTTCACTTTCACTTTCATGCATTGGAGAAGGAAATGGCAACTCACTCCAGTGTTCTTGCCTGGAGAATCCCATGGACAGAGAAGCCTGGTGGGCTGCTGTCTATGGGGTCACAGAGTCGGACACGACTGAAGCGACTTAGCAGTAGCAGCAGTGGTTTTACCATAGAATTCTATAATGTCTTTTATATTAGCATAGTAGGCAGCATTTTAATTTCAAGCACTGACAAAGAAATACTGTGGCAGAGGTGAAAAATACCATAAACATATTAAAAGATGATTTTTACTTTTTTTGCTTTATTTTTTGCTGTATTGTCCTGGAAGCTAGAATACTGAGAATACAATGTTTAAGTGGTAAATGTAGGCAAATCTGTCTTATTTCTGATATAAATGAGCAAAGCATTCAGATATTTGCCATTAAGGACAATGTTATCTGTAGGACTTTCTCAGGAGTCACTCATGGTGAAGACATTCTCTTTTATTCCTCATTTTCAGACAATTCTTATCAGGAATGAACGATGGATTTTCTCAAGTGATTTTTCTTCATTTACTGATTGTATAATTTTAAATGATATTAATCTGAATTATACTGATTGCTATTTGAAGGTTAAATCAGCTGCTAGTCCTAGGATAAACTCCACTTGATCATGATGTATTTGTCTATGGCTTAATTTGCTTCATTAAAATTGTGCTCAGAATATAAAATATGTAATAATGACATATAGTCCGTGGTTTTCTTTTCCTGTAATATTTTTGTCTAGTTATAGAATCAGGTAGCAATGACCTCAATGAGTTGAGAAGTAGTTCTCTCCTTTTCATTTCTAAGAATTTGTGTAGACCTGGTGCTTCTTCTTACAACTTTGGTATAATTCACCAGTGACATGATACAGGCCTGGAGTTTTCTTAGAAGGATGGTTTCTTAGTGACCAATTCTATAAAAGATAAGGGGTTATGAAGGTTGAATAAAATTTGGCAGTTTTTGTCTCTCAGAAAATTTTTCCATTTCATCTAAGCCGTTGAATTTCTTTATACAGTGATTAAGAAATTATTATGGATATCTTTTAAATTATGTAGAACCTGTAATGAGGTCACCTCTCTCATTCTTGATATTGATAATTTGTGTCTTTTTTCTGAAGAGTTTATGTAGAGGTTTTATTAATTTTATTAATCTCAAGGGGTTCTACTGATTCCTTTTCCTGTTATATTTTTCCTTCCTTTTATATAAACATTTTGAGTTAGTTTGAATGTAAGGTAGAGGTCATGATGATAACTCTGAGTTCTCCCTTCTTTTCTAGTCCATGTATTCAGTGCTAGATGTACGTCCCCAAGCACTGTCTAATGGGCACCATATACATCATATACATATTGAGGTATTTTTCTCACTTAGTTCAAAGTACTTTCTAAGCTCCCCTCTGACTCACTGGCCACTCAGCTATGCATTGCTTACTTTCCAGATATTTAGACATTTTTCAGAAATTGTTCTGTCCTTGAGTTCCACTTTATTTCTGTTGTGTTCATAGAACTTGTGTGTGTGTGTGTTAGTTGCTCAGTGGTGTCCGACTCTGCACCCCCAGGGACTGTGGCTCACTAGACTCCTCTGTCCATGGAATTCTCTCCAGGAGATACTGGAGTGGGTTGCCCTTCCCTTCTCCAAGGGATCTTCCCAGCCCAGGCATCAAGCCTGCATCTCTTATGTCTCCCACACTGGCAGGTGGGCAACACTAGCACCACCTGGGAAGCCAACAGAGCTTAAACTCATGTAAATTTACTGAGCTTTGTTTCATGGCCCAGGATACGGTCTATCTTGGTAAACATTCTCTATATAGTTGAAAAGAATGTATATCTTGGTGATGTTGTGTAGAGTGTCCTATAAAGGTCAATACATCAAACTGACAGTGTTATTCACATATATATTATGACTTCCATAGTGGATTTATTTATTTTTTAAAAAATCATTTACAATAGCATCTCAGAAAACCAAATACTCAGAAGTCTGACAAAAGAAGATCTATCTTACTAGAAAGATATACCATGTAGAAGAGTCAGAAGACTCAATATTGTTAAGAGGCCTATTCACCCCAAACTGATCTATAGATTCAATTTAACCCTAAACTAAATCTTAGCAACCCTTTATATAGAAACTGAAAAACTAACCATAAAATTGATAGTGAAATGCAAAGGACCTCTAACAGCCAAAACAATTCTAAAAAAGAACAAAGCTAGACAACTAACATCACCTGTGATATTGGCATTGCAACAAACAGAAGGACTGACAGAAATTAGAGTCCAGAAATATGCGTGCATGTTAGTCGCTCAGTCCTATGTCTGACTCTTTGGGATCCCAGGGACTGTAGCCCGCCCAGCTCCTCTGTCCATGGAATTCTCCAGGCAAGAATACTGAAGTGGGCTTGCATTCCCTTCTCCAAGGGATCTTCCTGCCCCAGGGACTAAACCCGTGCTTCCTGCACTGCAGGCAGCTTCTTCACCATCTGAGCCACCAGGGAAGCCCAGAATCCAGAAATATAATTCCACATAAATGTGTTTTAAAAGGAAGGTAAAAAATCAGGAGAGAAAGAAGAATCACGATGCTGGGACAACTGGATATCTATATGCCAAAAATACGAACTTCAAACCATTCCTCATGACCATATGAAACAAACCATAGACTGAACTATACGTTCTAAATTCTAAAACTATGAAAACTGTATAAGTAAACATAGGAGAAAAAGTTTGTAATCTGGGATTCAAAGATTTCTTAGATTTACCATTAAAAACATGACCTGTAAAGAAAAAAAATAATTTAAACTTTGCAATTAAAAAAAAATCTGCTTTTTAAAAGACACAGTTAAGAGAATGAAGAGACAAGTCAGACTGAAAGGAAATATTTGATAATTATACATCTGACAAAGGACTTGCATCCAGAAGATATAAAGGACCAAGACTCAACAGCAATGTGCTTGTGTGCTGATGGCGTCCGTGTGCTAAACCTGCCCACTCGTGTCTGACTCTCTGCTGCCACTGTTTAGTCGCTAAGCTGTGCCCCACTCTTTTGTGACCCCACAGACTATAGCTCGCCAGGCTCCTCTGTCCTTGGGGATTCTCCAGGCAGGAATACTGGAGTAGGTTGCCACGCCCTCCTCCAGGGGATCTTCCCCACCCAGGGATTGAACCTGCAGCTCCTGTGATGGCAGACAGGTTCTTTACCACTATCGCCACCTGGGAGGCCCCTGTTACAACAACCCATTTTTTTTAAAGTGGGCAAATTATTTAAATAGATACTTCAAAGAAGATTATAAATGGCAAATTAGCACATGACAAGATGCTCATATCATTAGTCAGTTGGGAAAGCAAATTAAAAACACAGTAAGGCACTTCAACATAAAATTATAATGTCTAAAGATTGAGCGTACAAAGTGTTGATGAAAATGTAGAGAAACTGCAGTTAGGAATGTCAACTAGTATAAAGACTTTAGAAAGCAATTTAACAACTTCTTAAAATTTTAAAGTTGTACACTCTAATTCACTTATTCCATTCCTAGGTAGATTTTCAGCAGAAAAATGAAAAATGAAGGCGCGTGTCAGTACAAAAAAAGACTTGTACGTAAGTGTTCATAGCAGCTTACTTTGCAGTAGCCCTAAACAGGAAACAATCCAAAAGTCTGTCAATAATTGATAACAAATGTGACATATTCATATAATGCAGTTCTACTCAGCAATAAAAAGGTGAACTTCTGAAAACCATTACAACATGGACAGATCTCAAAATTATGCTGAATGAAACAAACTAGACCCAAACAAGAAAAGAGAAGTACAGACTGTGGTTCCATTTATATTAAATTTTACGAAGTGCCAACTAACATACAGTCACAGAAAGTAAATCAGTGCTGGACTGGGACAGGAGGTGAGAGCGGGAGGAGGAAGGGACGAAAAAGGCATGAGAAAGATCTGAGGATGAGAGGTGTGTTCATTACTTTGTGGTAACTGTTTCACAAGTGTATACATATGTCAGTATTTTATATATACATATATATAGTATACGGCAATTACATGTCAATAAATATGTTTTCAAAAAGATTGAAAAATTATGGCTATTAAATATTAGACATTTGACATTCTCTCAAGACTGAGTGAAGTCTGAGACTTCAAGGCAAAAAAACGGACAGTTTTTGCTGCCAGGGACAACATTCCAGTTTTCCAATGCAAATTAAAATTTTGGAAAACACATACTTGCTGTCAAGAGATTGACACTTCCTATTATTTTTCCAGTGAGATTAGGGATGGCATTAATGAATGTGATCTTTTGATAGTGCATAATGAATTATGTCACTGTTTGGTCACTTGATATTTTCCAAATAAGAAATGACAAAGCATGATGCTACAAAAATCACGCATTCATCTTACAAGATCAACCAACTGAATTAATGTGACAGAGTATGAAAAGTTCAGTGTGGTTTCACATCCCACACGGCAATGAACCTTCAAGAAAATTTAGCTAAGTCTACTGTGGTAGGCAGAATGTGAAGATGGCATCCCAGTCATGTCCCACCCTAATCCCTGGAACATGTTTAGATGTGTGAACATGGTTAGAGGCCACTCCCACGATTATATTTTGTCATGTAGCACAGCTGCCCTAAAGGCAGGCAGCTTGGCCAGGTGAGCCTGTTCTAATCACAGAACCTTTCAAAACAGCAGAGTATTCTCTCAGCTTTTTTGAAAAACAAAATAGAATGAACCAAAAACCTAAGAGCAAGTTAGAGAAATTCAGAGCATCTGAAAGATGTGACACACCAGGTCTGAAGATCAAAGAGTGTGGAAACCTGTGAAGAGCTGGGAGATGCCCTTGGCTCACAGCAAGAAAAGAAAGAGAACCTCGGGCCACTTCTCACCTGCAAGAGATGAGATTCTGCCACCACCCAGGAGGAGTTTGGTAGTGATTCTTCCCCAGTGCCTCCAGACAAGAACTCAGATATACTGATTTTTGGCTTTGTGAGACCCTGAGCAGAGAACTCAGTCAAGCCTGCCTGGACTTCTACCCTACACAACTGCGAGGTGATAAACGGATGTTATGGAAAGCTGCTAAGTTATGATCATTTGTTGTGCATAAGCAGAAAGCGAATACACTTTCCATAAATCAAAATGCACATAAACTCAGACCCATGTTGAACATTGTTTAAAAAAGAAAAAAAAAGGAATAAAATTGGAAACAACCAAAGTGTCCATAAACAGAAGGCCAAATTAAATTATATAAAACCAAATAATGGAACATTCTGCAGCCAGTATAAAGAAAAGGTAGAACTATATGGATGAATAGGAAACAATGAAACCATGTTATATTAGAGAAAAAAGAAGGTTTTATGATTTTAAATAATTAAAAGATTTGCATAAAATCATGGTATTCTATATTAAATATTTTCTTGGGAGGGGGGAACCACAAAAAACTAAATAGTTCACTTTGGATTAAGATTAGATTGTTGAGTAGGAGGTTTTTATTTTTAATTTTCCGCCTTCATTACAGTTTGAATTTTCTAATGAAATTTATTATTCTTAATCATTAAAAAAATATCAATAAAGGTTACTATTTAATGTCTAGATAAACACTTCCCTGGCTCTCTTTCAAAGCTATCTTTTGTTTTATTCAATTTGGACCTCCATCAGGAATTTGTTATCATGCTCCTTTAGTCAGTTACAGTAACACCAAATTACTTTTCCTCATCAAGTCTGCCCCACCTCTCAAATCTAACTTTTTCAGTGACATCCCTTATTATCTGGGGGCATCATCTGGATTATGTAAATGTTTTATGTATTCATAATACCTAAACATACTATTTTAGGTAAAATCAGAGGCTATTCAACTGTTTTTAAAATTTTAGACTATAGTCTATTTTTCATAACTGTATGAAAGCTACTTTGAGATTTAATCACAAGTAGTGTAAATCATGCAAATATATATTGCCATCTTGAGAATGAAAATGATTATAATCTAGGAATTTTGCAGTTACATGGTAATAAAGAAATATTCCAATAGCAATCAAACCAGCATGGTAAAATTGGACCAACTGTCCTTAAATTATGAAAGGATTATGTGAAAAGTTTTCAGTGGGCAATCAGCAATACCAGGTTTATGTGATATATATTCAAAGTTAGAAATATTTTTCATATTCCTTTAAGTTTCTTCTTTTAAAATGAGTAAACAGTTAAGGTAACAAAGCAAATGCTTATCAGTTATTAAATATTGTACTTGTAAATCTTATAAAGATCATATTTTGCCTCTGATTACATTTTCTGCAACAGAAAGACACATCAATATAATAAAAATAAAGATATACGCTATCAGTTTGATGTTATCCTTGTTTGTTGGCAAAAGTAGTTAACCAAAATATCTGGCAGTTTTAAAAGTCACCAGAAAAAAATACAAGGATAAATTCCAAGAGAGATTACCTTTTTTTTGTCCATATATTAAAGAAGTTCGAAGCATCTGTGACCCAAAGCATTATGGTCTTATTATGTACAACTAACAAGAGGAGGTGAGGTAATGTACTTGTAAAAGGACATGAATGAACTAAATTCTTAGTACTACCATTACTATAAAGTCCAACTAGGCAGACAACTTTTCTAAATAGTTTTTCTCACAGAAACATTATATATAACTAAATTCCATGTGTAACTGCAATGTAATAATATATTTCCTTTTAAAAAGGTTGGTTGACATTTTCTAGAAAACAGCAAGTATTAGAGACTATAAAAACAATGAGTACATGTACAAGCTCTTCATCATGACGAAAATGTTAAAGAAGTCACTGGAAACTTCACAAGGAGAAATCAAAGAGACAATATATAAAAGCAATAGAAAGACATTAAAATGCCATCGAGGAAACTGCTAAAACGGTATTACCTGGAACCAGTTCCATAATGATGTAGATAGGCTGTCTCTGTGTGCAGACTCCTATAAGTTTGACAATATTGGGGTGATCATACTGCTTGAGAATTCTGGATGAGAGAAATATAAGAATAGTCACCATTTAAGTAGTAAGCATTGATTTATGATCATGTGTAGTGTGCACAAGTAGAATACACAATTTTTAAAACGTAAGTACGAACATAAATTATGATAAATGGGATGCATGTAAGTTTTGATAAATCTTGGAAAAATAAATGAGTCAGCTTTTAATTAAATATTCATATAAAAATTAGTATCCACTCTGAATAACTAACAACCATGCTAAATCTGAATAACTTACTCAGTCCAAAATATGTGGAACTCTTTTCAAAGCATCTGCTTTTCGATGCCCTCACAAAAGCTGAAGAGTATTAGTGGACCAAAAACTGTAAGCTGTTAGGGCAGCATCTTTTTGTTTAGTTTTGTTTTATGTACACAATTCATTTAAAATTTAGAACAATTCATATTGGTAAATGCTATAGAGTAATCACTTCATATTTAGATTTCATAATACCTACTTGACAATCATGGTCAATTTCAAATAGTATAAACTCAAAAGTTTTGAGAAGCCTGGCAGAAAGTTTAAACAATAAGTAATATTAGATTTAAGTCAAAGCAAGGAAGTTTTGGTTTGGATAAAGGCAGAATTTCAGAGGGCTATAAAAGTAGCAAAGACTCATCTAGAGGACTCCAAGCATGAGTTAAAAATAGATTAGATGCCCTCACAGGTCTGTTTGCCCTGATGATTCCTGTTATCAAATGATATTCCACATTATCCTGTTGACACAGTTATAAACTCACTCATATTTGAAAAAACACAGGTTCCTTCCTAGGAGAATGAAAAAAATAACTTCATTTGGAGAAAGATGAAATAGTTTATATATGTGCTGTACATGTACAACTAAAGCAGAGATAGCTCTAAGAAAAATGTCATAAATTGAAAATGTTCAATGTTTATTAACAAATGAAGACAGACTAGGAAGAATTCTAGAGATAAAAAAAATACTGTTAATAACAGAGTTTGCAGTTTCTATGATTAATTAGAAAGGGAGTTCTAGAATGATTGACTTTAATCCAAAATGTCATTTCTTAGGTTGAAAACTACTTAATAAAGAAATTCTACAAAACAGCCAGGATGAACCCAAATAACATTAAATATTTAAATATATAAATCTATCTTCTAATTAAAAGATACTTGAGAGCTTGCAAGGATATAACTGTAATTTTTAACAGAAAATTTCATAGTTTCACATTAGAAGAAGAAATTAAACTCTTATTTTTCAATAAACATTCACAAATTAGAAAGCAAGATACTTTAAGATATCTATGAATAACTAAAATGATGAGCCCATGAATTTCATTTCCAATAGGATGCTTTTAAATTCATTATAGAGTATTTTTTCTGATTTGCTGGTGATATATATGAAAAATGCTTGCAATTTTATTCCATAGATATTTAATAAATGTACCCAACTAGCTTAATACATTGCTATAAATATCTATTGTTTACATGGAGAAATGACATCAAGATGCTCCACTCCACAGGATTTAGTTCTCTCATTGCATGTCCTCTGTTATTCCAGGGCACTTTACGGAGCTTTGTTTTCATATACAATGCCGTGAAGGAGGTAACACGCCCCCCACCCCGCTGCCCACACACACACACACATTTTAGGAAAGCTTTGCTTTTATATACAATGCCATGTAGCAGGTAACAGGCCCTCACACACACCTCTTTTCCTTCTTCCCTTTACACCAATCTATGATCTCTACACCCTTCTTCTCTCCCTCCCAACCATCCAACCACTCATCTGTACAGCTCCCATTCATATGTCCATTCTCTATCCAAAGCCCCTTTCCATTTGTTTTGTGTTTTGTTGTATATACTAGATTTTACCACTAACTACGTGCAATATAGAGCTGGGGAGTTGCAACATTAAATTTTAGCTAAAACATATAAGGGAAGACAATCATTCTAGGAGATCAATTAGAAAACAAACAATGCAAATTTTGGAACAATGTCAGACCCTGAGCCGAAGAGGAACTCTGAGATTCTCAGAAAAGAACAGTGACAGCTGGGAACAAACAATCAAGCCATAACATCTAAGGAGAGTAAAGAAAATGTCATTAAATTCTCAAGGTATATTTACAGTAAGTATTTTATTTGGGGAATACAGACTATTTTTATTATAAGGTCAATCACAACACTACATATATACATATGTGTATATGCATGTGATAGAAGCAAGAAATACTACAATGTTTTTTTTAATGACTTGAAGAATATTCACTGTTCTTAGCATCTGGCTCTTTTGACTGTAACTGCTAATTGACCTAGAGTCTCACTTCAAAAGAGAATCTTTCTGTTTTCAGACTGCCTACTTTTGAAGTGTCTACTTTTGAAGACTCTGAAAGTACCTATTTCTAATTCATCAAATCATAATTTAAGATATCTTCAAACTTACATTTTAATGAATCACTTTTAAGTAGTACATATTAACATTATTTTAAAGAACTCACTTGGCTTCTTGTAAGAATTTTATTTTCAGTTCCTGAGGAAGATCTTCTTTACACGTTTTAACAGCAACAGCAGTTTTATCCTTTAATACGCCCTTAAATACTTCACCAAAATTTCCCTGAAAATACAAACATATTTATCATTTGGTGTGTAAGACAGTCACATAAGTCTTTGCAAAATTCCAGGCAAGCATGTAATGATGAGTTTTGAGTTAGAGTACTCTGTTGGCTTTATTCAATTTCAAGTATAGATAAAGACTTGGCATGCTGCTCTTTCCAATTCTCCAACTTTAAATATACTATTCAACACTCCAGCCATTCGGGAGACTGAGGCTTGAGGGGAATGGGAAAGGAAATGGGAAAAAACTGTAGTAGTGTAAAAGGAAAGACTAACACTGTCAGAAGTACCTAAATTTCACTCCGCCTAGTCTTTACCTTCAAGCTCTACATTTTGGTATCAGTGTATTAAAAAAGTCCCCATTAACGCTTACAGGTAAAGCCACGGTGCTGTAAGGTGATTAGGGGCACTGATGCACACGGCCAGTACTGAGTGGAGAAGAGTGAGAGAGGCAGAGCCGTCAGCGGTCTCTGGAAGGCGCCAGGGAAGGGGGGGCTTGCCCAAACGCAAGCACCACGGTGAGTTCATCTCTGCCAGATGTCTGAGCTCCGAGCCTTACTATATGGCTTGAACATACTCTGATTTAAAATGCCTTATTTCTAGTTTGAAGTTGCTTTTATGATAAGTACGAAAAAAATGAGAAGATCTGGAAAGCCAACATGACAGCTGTCTTTAGGTGTTCTAAGTCCTCCGTACGCATGTGCACTCTTAGCTGTAACTGTAATAAGCAACATCATAAATAGCTTTAACGCTACCACTGTTGAGCAAGAAGTAACTCAACGAGGGGTCTGAAAATCCATGAGTATGAGTTCTAAGATCAACATAATTCTTAACAGTCCACGATATATAAATTTTAACTGTTCTTAATAATTGAAAATTACTAAAATGTTGATTTTAATAAACTCATTATTTATTAGCTAATTGCTCTTTGCTTAAAATAACATTGATTTTACTTATATTAAGCATACTTTGGTATTTAAGTAATGAATAGTATTACTATTAAATCTAATATTCAACTCAAATATTTATTGAAAACGATGACTGATTACATGAAAAGTAAACATTCAATAAATTCAACAGAGTACACATTCATCATTAGCTAGAAACAGAAAAAGTTGAGCTTTATATCCTTCCGTGTTATTCAAGGGTTTTTTCCTTCCCACAATCATCACATCATTTATTATATCAGAAATAGACCCAGTAAAGGTGTTAGTATACATGATTACTGCTAGACCGTTATTTACCTGAATGATTCTGAAGCATTGATTCTTCAATAATGATTTAATTATTTTAATTTTTTTAATTTAATTATTTTAATTTTAATAATGATTCTTAAAATTCATTAACATTTAACTCATTGGAAGACACTTGCTGACTAAATTAGCAGGACCATTGTTCTCTCTGCAAGCGTTCAGATCCCCCTCTAGAAACTGCTGTCTTCCTCTTCACATCTCAGACAGCTGCTCTCATTTTTCTCACCTCAGCTGATCTCACCATCAGTTCTTCAGGCCTTCAACCCACACACCACAGCACTGCCAGATTAACTGCTGCAAGAAACACTCCTGCCTTCTTCAACATCTAGCCTTCCACAGCCATTACTCTCTCAGCCTCTGTCTAGCTCCCTCTTGCTACATGTATCCTAAATTCAGACAGGGATTTCAAAATATGTGCTCTGCCTTCTACATACTTCCCCTCTACTTCCAATCAAAGAACAAGCTGACTACTCCGGAAGTGCATTTCTGCCCCTCCTGTATGAAGAGATTCCTGATCTTCCCCAGATTATTTCTGTCCTTCCTGAACACTTGTCATCCCATTGGCCCCTTGGTTCATTTTTACTGGTCTCTGCCCTATACGGACCTATAGGTCCTGGCTCATAGGAAGCATTTTAAAACTTTAAACATTTATTTAACAGTCTTCACTCAGAAGACGTCAACTCTATTAACAGTGATCAAGGGAGGAATCTGAAACACGGAGAAAAAGACTCTGCTTCACAGACCACCTCTTCTTCATCCAAACAGGTCAGGAAAAAGGATAGGCCACCCACTGCTCCCTACCACCTAGCAGGCACAGCTTCATCTCCACTGCTGGCTCCACGTCCATGAGGCTAAGCTTAATGGTGTCTCTTGTCTTGTTTATGTCTGTCCCCACAGAAGGTCCTGGCGGTCCATCCCCACTCTTGGTTCTGATCAGGCAGGGTGGACTCCTGCTGTCTCCAACTATTTCTCTTCTATCCCCAGCCTCCACTGTGTCTTTGGGAACTTCCGGTCTATCATTAAAATTTTATCTTGATCTATTCTTTGGTCATGCTCTTCACCTTCTTGCTCTAATAGAAACCTCACTCTCACTTGAGAACACTCAAATGGTGGGTGAGTTTCTTTTGGCTTCTAAAATTGTGATTTCCTTTCAGTCCCCTATACACATACACCAGGCCTTCTCCCAGTGCCCTGGAGACAGAATAAAGGATTCCACTAGCTGTCTGTCACTGCTTTTAAAATGTTCTCTCTACTGCCTTCCTAAAAACCCCTAGCTTTGAAACTTTATCATTTGATTACATACCCAATACCCTGCCTAGCAGCTACTGCATTTGAAAATATTTGCCCTCATTTGTTGACTATTTGAGCTCCTGAATCACTGCACCAGGTGTTACTCCTGTCTTATACTTGGAAATTTCAAGAGACAATTAAGGATCCTTCCAACACTTCAAACTGTTTTGTGATCATCTCTCCTCCAATGATCTGCATTCCAAGTTATTTTCTAGGTTCAGATCTTAAACTCTGCCATCACCAATAATGCCACTCCTCGATAACATCTATTTCATTTATCTCATCTTCTGGCTGGCTTTCATTTTTCTAGCTTACTTCCTCTAGTACCCAGACTGAAAATTCCTTGACCCTATAAGTTCAGTTCAGTTTAGTCACTCAGTCGTGTCCGACTCTTTGTGACCCCATGAACCACAGCATGCCAGGCCTTTCTGTCCATCACCAACTCCTGGAGTTTATTCAAACTCATGTCCATTGAGTCGATGATGCCATCCAACCATCTCATCCTCTCTCGTCCCCTTCTCCTCCTGCCCTCAATCTTTCCCAGCATCAGGGTCTTTTCGAATGAGTCAGCTCTTCGCATCAGGTGGCCAAAGTATTGGAGTTTGAGCTTTAACATCAGTCCTTCCAGTGAATATTCAGGACTGATTTCCTTTAGGATGGACTGGTTGGATCTCCTTGATGTCCAAGAGACTCTCAAGAGTCTTCTCCAACACCACAGTTCAAAAGCATCAATTCTTCGGCGCCCAGCTTTCTTCAGAGTCCAACTCTCACATCCATACACGACCACTGGAAAAACCATAGCCTTGCCTAGACAGACCTTTGTTGACAAAGTAATGTCTTTGCTTTTTAATATACTGTCTAGGTTGGTCATAACTTTCCTTCCAAGGAGTTCAGTTCAGTTCAGTCGCTCAGTCGTGTCCGACTCTTTGCGACCCCATGAATCGCAGCACGGGGCTGTGATTCATCATCACCAGGCCTCCCTGTCCATCACCAACTCCTGGAGTTCACTCAGATTCACACCCATCGAGTCAGTGATGCCATCCAGCCATCTCATCCTCTGTCGTCCCCTTCTCCTCCTGCCCCCAATCCCTCCCAGCATCAGAGTCTTTTCCAATGAGTCAACTCTTCGCATGAGGTGGCCAAAGTACTGGAGTTTCAGCTTTAGCATCATTCTTTCCAAAGAAATCCCAGGACTGATCTCCTTTAGAATGGGTAAGTGTCTTTTAATTTCATGGCTGCAGTCACCATCTGCAGTGATTCTGGAGCCCAGAAAAATAAAGTCAGCCACTGTTTCCACTGTTTCCCCATCTATTTCCCATGAAGTGATGGGACCAGATGCCATGATGTTAGTTTTCTGAATGTTGAGCTTTAAGCCAACTTTTTTACTCTCCTCTTTCACTTTCATCAAGAGGCTCTTTAGTTCTTCTTCACTTTCTGCCAGAAGGGTGGTGTCATCTGTGTATCTGAGGTTATTGATATTTCTCCCAGCAATCTTGATTCCAGCTTGTGCTTCCTCCAGCCCTGTGCTTCTCATGATATAAACCTCCAAATCTTTAAATCCTATTACTTTTTATTGTCCATTACACCCTTAACAGCCTTGGTTTCTTCCTTATTCAGCTTAAACTCCATGGCTCGTAATTACTGTCTACCAAACACGCCCAGCTTCTTTATTCCTCTTAATTTACAGAACCCCCTTGTCAAATCCACAACCCAGACCAAATGCAGCATGGCCTTCTGGGCTGATACAGTTCAGTGTGGATGGAGAAAGTCCACACCAGTGTTGACTAGTTTCACTTTAAGAACACACACCTCTAGGGGGTCCTTAATACTGTTCAGTAATTATTATACAATTCCCTAGAACATGAACACTCTCATTCTAATTAACTTTTCCTCACCCTTCAGCTCCCTTCTTAAAGATCCCGTACCTCCCCTACAACCTCATTCTCAGCTAATAATCTTGCTTCCTGATTTACTGAGAAAACTGAAGCAATTTCCGACTCTCAGGTCCACACTGACCCTCCTACCAATCTTCCTTGCTGTTACAAGATGAACTGTGCTTCTATTAAAGTCAATCCTCCATTGTAAACTAAATTCCATTCCCTCTTGTCTACTCAATGATATTATTTCAGCAATTCTCATCTCCTTTAAAAATCATGAGTTTTCACGACATCATTCCCAGCTTCAAACCAGCATGCTGTTTTTCTCGGGTTAACCAACAGCACACAAATCATTTCTTCTGAAACCGCCACCGTCTGTGCTTCCTTTCACAGCAAAGCTTCAGAGTTGCATCCTTGCCATGCCTATTTCCTCTCCTCCCATTCTCCCTAATATATATTCCAGCTTGGTTTTCACATAAAACATGCTAAAGAAAGTGCTCAGTCAAGTCACCAGGAGTCTCTCCATTGCTAAATTCAGTGATTCTCCGTCATCGTCTCATTTGACCTCTCATCAGTGGATGCCACCACCGATCACTCCTCCTTCAAATACTTTTTTCTCTTGGCATCTAAGGCATCCTGTCTCCCAGTTTTCTGCCTTTCTGGAGATTTCTCTTTCTCAGCCTCAATCTTCTTGCTTCTCTTCTCTGCAGCCTCTTGATTTTGAAGTGATCAGAGCTCAAGCTCTCTCTCCTCTTACCTAGACTCACTCTATTGTTGAACTCATCGAAGGAAACCATCAAGTAAGCGACAACTACCGAATCTGTAATTTGATCCACGCCTCTTTTCTAAACTTCAGACTTAATACCCAACTGTTTTCTCAGCATCTCCACTGGGAAGTCTAGCAGAGAAACCTTAATATTTACATGCAAAACCCCTAATCTCAGTCCCCAAAACCTGGTATACCTAAGCCGACCTCCTCCATGTCTCACGCCCCAGTTGGGTCAACCATAACAACAAATGCAGAACCCACCACATTCCCCCATCTCCACTGCCACTTCTGTGATCTGACCAGCAACCATCATCATTAGTTAGGTAAAGACAAGAGCTTCCGAACCTTCCCAGCCTATTCTCAACACGGGAGCCCGAGTGAACTCTGTAGAGGGTATGATCATCTCACTCCTCCAGGCAAAGTCACCCCCCAGCTTACCCTTTCACACATATTCAAAGCCAAAGTAACTACATTGACCAGCATGGCTTGACATGATCTGTGCCACCTCAGCCACTTGTTGTCTGAGTGTGTTCCTTCTTGCCTACTCAACTACAACAAACTGCCTCTCCAGCTCATCAAATGTGATTTGCATTGATACTCCCTCTGCCTAAAATCCTTTTCCTCATTTGACCACGTGGCTAAATCCCTTCTTGCCAGGTTTTTATTGGAAAGTAACAATTTTGATAAGGCTTACCTGGATTCCCCTATTAAAAATCACAACTCCAACCAACAGCACTCTAAATTCCTCATGTTTTCACAGGATTAGCACCTTTAACATTATGAAGCTTACCTATTTATTGTTTATTGTTTGTCTGTCTTTCCCTGCTAGATAGAATACGAGCTTTACAAGGGCGAGGACATTTGTCTACTTTGGTCATGGATGTATTCCGAGTTCCTTGGGGAGTGCCTGGCATACAGGAGGCATTCAATAAATATTTGAGGAATTAATATTTTTGATTACCAGCTATCAAGCACAGTATGAAGAAATATGGTGCTCAGTAAAAGTTACAGTTACCACATCAACTTTATGTTACTACTAAATCCCAAAGTATGTAAGTATAGGTTAATCCTCTTTTTTTCTCATGCATTTTCAGGCAGTATATGATAAACACTCAGAACAGGTAATGAAAATATTAAATGACAATTTTCAACTCAGAAATATTTGCTGAAACTAAGCTATGTGCTTAGTCACTCAGTCGTGTCCAACTCTTTGCAACCCCACAAACTGCAGCCCACCAGGCTCCTCTGTCCATGGGGATTCTCCAGGCAATACTGAGGTGGGTTGCCCTATCCTCCTTCAGAGGATCTTCCCAAACCAGGAATCGAACCCAGGTCTCCAGCATTGCTGGCAGATTCTTTGCCGTCTGAGCTACCAGGAAGCCTGAAATTAAGCCATACATGTCTCTAAAGTTGAAGTGTTTGTTTTATTAAAATGATTAAATTTATTAAAACGGGTATATGCTACTGCCTTGTCATTGAAAATAATTATTCTTTCAAATAACCTTACCAAGTAAGGACCTAATGGATAAAATTCCTAATATGTGAAGTATCGTGTATCACATATTAAACTAAACATAAAAATAACTGAAATATCTCTCTTTAACTGAAAACTTTTTTTTCCTTAGTACTGAAAAATCTGCCCTTCTCAACACACTTTTTCAGTAACTGGTTTAATCTTATAACTTTATATTTAATTGTATTTTCATAGAAATTACTTTATTTCTTTGTAATAATTTTTAGCCCAATAACTGATACCGAGTTACTTAAAGTAATGAAAAACTATAATATTTCCTTAAGAATTATGGTTACAATAGAGGAAATAAACATAATAGCTACTGTAGCTTGAAATTCTTTAGAATTTACTTACTAAATAAGTATTAGCAATCAATAGAAACTGTTTTCTAATAGCAATTTAATGCTTCTATTTGGAAAAATATTTTTAAAATAATAAGGATTCTGCAAAATAGATTGTTTTCAACAGGGATTCACTTTCTTAACACATAGCGAGGCTAAAAAATAGGGGAAATCTGTCAATTCATCAAGTTTACATTTGAATCAAGATAAGTAATGGATAATCATTTATTTCTTTACTTGAAATGCTGAGCCTTAAATTCTAGTACTGATCACTCAGAAGTATACGAGTAACAGTTTTCCCTACCTGGATTTTACACTATTTCTTCCCTTGTATTATGAACCCCAACTCAATTCAAACTTCACTAATTAAGCCATCGATAAAGACGTTAATGCTTATCTATTGGAACTCAATTATAAATCAACATGTCCAAATAACCCATTTGATTATAGATATAATATACTTTCATATTGCCTATGAGTTGGAAATTTCCAACCAGTTTGAAGGAAAGTGACTTTACCATATATAGCTACTTCCTGTGGCCACGAGCAGAGCCAGCTACAGAATGGGTGCATTGAGACATGTGTCCTGCCCACATCGCTTTCAGATTGAAATAACACGGCCCATGTTGCCACAGACTGTGATTCTATGCACGTCCTGAGATCCCTGAGAGCAGGCCTGCATGTTTTCTGACCATGTGAACCAGACACACATGGACTAAGCCCACTGGTGTACACATTCTTATTACCTCACAGCTCCTCTCCAAATCTCAGCTCACTAGTTTTGGTTTTACTACAATGTAATAAAAATTATTGTGGCTTTTAATCCTTTCAGAGGAAAATTTACATTATTTTTTTAAAAGTCAAGGTAATCCTTAAACTTTTAAAAGATTTTCACACTTCTTTTACCACGAACTCCACAGTTTGTAACAGATACGGCACCGTGTTCTTCTAGGTTCACGTGTGAATGTACCCTGCTGTGTGCAGGAATATTAGAAAGGCTTTGAAGAAACAAAGAATCACAGAGTTCAAAATCACTATCAAGACTTCTGGTCATTCAGCTCAGTGGATTACATACCTTGCCCAGTAATTCTCCTAATGTGACATCTTCGTGATTGAGAATCCACTTCTTATCCTATGGCAAAAAGAAAGAATGGTTTTTTAGCTTAGGTGAGAAACGCAATTGCTCTAAGATGCATTTGAGGCCGTGGCAAATAGACCTAAGGGATATTTCATTCATACCATTCAATCAACAGCACACGAAGAAGCTGTAACCTCAAGAGGTTATAAAACAGATTTAAGAAGTGTTACTACACAACAGAACTTTAAGATCTACATTATAGCAAACTTTTATCAGAGTTCTCAGACTTCAAAATGATGGTATCCCTATAACTAGAACACAGCATACACTTTCCTCCCACCATAAAGCTTAGGCTACGCTGTTATTTGTCATTTCAGAATGTTGTGTCATCAGTACATGAGGAAATTTCATTTTGCAATGTTAAATTTCCAGTCCTCATTTCATCATACAGAATTATTTTTCTACCCAAACCACTTTCCTAAGATCTAATTTTTCCACAGCTGGTCATGAGTTATGGCTGCCTATTAGAGTGAATATAGACCCACATCTTTCCCAAGTAATTTCCTATAGCATAATAAAGCAACAAATATCAATTACAGTATCATCAAGGCACACACAACCAACGATGCAAACATGCATTATAAAAGAACACTCCATTATCTGACCTCAGGAACTAATCACTACTTAGGGAATATTTTATCATCTAAAAAGTCTCAGCTATGAGAGTACACAATGCTGTAACAGCAGAAAGACATATAAATTAAAGAAGGAAGAAACGAGGTAGGAGACAGACCGGAGAAAGGAGGGGAGGGAAAATGAGGCGAAGAAAGAAAAATCCTGGAGTGGTATGTTTTATTCTTTATGTAAAAGAATTTGCATTAAAGCATAGTATTCCCCCATTACATAGACTGAAATATAACTGTGATCTGTCGGACCAATTGCGACACATAGTCAAACATCTTGAAGTAAAAACTCACCCCAACCACAGCTTTAAAATGTCCTGGACAGCCATTTTGAATTAGTTTACCTTCTGAAACACTCTGTACCCAGCCACCACCCTCTGATAGGTCAACAAAAGGAACAACAATGATTGTTTTGAAAGAACACTTTACATGTATGATCTGCAGGGGTTCCTAACAGGCCTCCTCAAACGTGCTACGTTGGCATTTGGATTACTCGGGACTAAAGGCAATGGAGACCCTGCGGACTCAAGGGAAATTTTTACCTCCCTCTTAAGAATTGAAATATGGTGATCTGCCCACAGTAACAGTCATTACCAGAAATAACTTTTCATGACCTATCTGAATGACAGGGCAAACATCCAATTACTAACACCTGCTCTTCTTTTCTGAGAATTACCCTCCTCTCTGAAGCCTCTGGCTCCTATACATCCCTTAGCTCAGGATGGCATATATATCTTTTAGATTCCTAACTCTAAACTTCTCATGTCTATGTACATGTACAAAATTAGATTTGATTTTTTTCTCCTGTTAATCTGTCTTGTGTCAATTTAAATGTTAGACTAGTCAGAGAATCTAGAAGGACAGAGGAAAGTTTTCTGCCTCCATGACAAGTCTTTCAACCCAAGTATAAAAGAAGAACTATAAAGGTCCTGGAAGAAAACACAGGAGAATATCTTCATGACCAAGCGTGTAAGCAAAAATTTCTTAGGAGACAAAAAGCACACACACACACACACACACACACACACACACACACACCTGGAATTCATCAAATTAAAAACATGCGTTTCCCCAAAATCTCATTAAAAAAAACGAAAAGTCCAACTACTATCTGGAAGAATATTTTTGAAACATATATAAATGACAAATCATTTCTATGTAACACAGAGAACACACACCTCAAAAACAAGATGACAAACAACTCAATTTTAAGAATTAGGTAGAATACTTAACAAAAGAGGATGGACAAATAGACAATAAGCACATCGAAACATGTTTAACATCATCAGTCAGTAACATACAAAAACAAACCACAATAAGAGGCCACTTCATATCATCAGAATGAAGCGCCTTCTGTTTACAATAGCCAAGACACAGAGACAACCCACACGCCATGGGCAGGTGAATGGATAGAGGTGATGTGGTATGTGTACACACACACACACACTCATACACACACACAGACTCACACACACATTCACACAGACTCACACACACAACACACACTCATACAACACACACTCATACACACATTCACACAGACACACACACTCATACTCAATGGGTTATCACTCAGCCATAAGAAAAAATGAAATAAAGCCATTTGCTGCAACACAGATAAGCCTAGAAATTATCATATGAAGTGAAGTAAGTCAGAGAAAGACAAATATATGATATCACCTATATGTGGAATCTTAAAAAATGATACAAATGAACTCATTTACAAAACAGAAACAGATTCACAGATATAGAAAACAAACTTATGGTTATCAAAGAGGTAGGGAGGGATGAATTAATTAGGAGTATGGAATCAGTAAATATAAATTATTATACACCCAAAACCAACACAACATTGTAAATTTACTATACATCAATCAGAAAAAAGAAATGCCTTGAAGAGCCTCTGTCTGGGAAAGGGTCCCTAAGTCTGAAATTTAAATAATGGCTATGGTGGCTCAGATGGTAAAGAGAAGGAAATGGCAACCCACTCCAGTAATTTTGCCTGGAAAACCCCATGGATGGAAGAGCCAGGCAGGTACAGGCCATGGAGTCACAGAGTTGGACATGACTGAGTGACTTCACTTTCCCTTTCATGGTGTTACCTGGGGTTAAAGATGAGGGTGCTACTGTCGTCTCTAGGGCTGTAACAGCAGAAAGGGGATCTAGAACGCTTATTATCGCCAGAATGGCTGTTATCTAGAGGGTCACTCCTGGTTTGAAGTCATGAAAATCACCTTTCTACTGATGGGCAGAAAAGCACATTAGTTGGGAAGAAGACTAACTGGATAAGCAAATCACTGCAATTGAGGAGGAGTCCATTAAGAGTAAGATTGCTCTTAATCTGTTTTAGCTAAAAAGGAAGGTCAGAAGGCAGGAGCCTAGAGCCTCAGAATTTAGATTTGTGAGTCTGTCTGTAAGAGGAAGGGACAAAATACCCAAAGGGTATCCAGTGACAATTTGATAGCTGCAATTTAGCAGAAATATGGACAGAGGGGCAAACTCCAATCTGTCAAACTGGAAAAAGGCAGCAGCACTTGACACATCCCTGAAGAGGGGAACGATCCAACTCCTCCCTTACAAAATAAATGAAATACTCCTACCGGGGCTGCTGGTTGAGAAAGGCAAGCAACTTGAGACACACGATGACACTAAAGCTTCACTGAACACTACGCCTCTGACCCAGGTCATGATGAATATGGTAACAAAGGAGGTTTCCTATAACTTTATCCTTGGGGAAAACAGAAAGTAAATAGGCAGAAACTCCTCAGAAGAAAATTCCAAGGTAAGGCAGGGAACAGAGACACTGAGTCACATGGAGTCTGGAGAATGGAGCGCTGCTGAAGGAGACTGGATCCTTGACTTGCCCATCATCTTTACTGACCTCTCTTCTCCCCTTAGCACACAGGAAAGAAAAGCCACACTCAGAAGGACTGCCAGAAACAGCTGCAGCTCACTCATCAACAACTGTCCCAGGCCTGGTATGTTCTACAGAGATTACAGGGCTTCCCTGGTGGTTGAGAGGCAAAGAATCCGCCTGCAATGCGGGGATGTGGGTTTGATCCCTGGGCTGGGATGATTTCCTGGAGAAAGGCATGGCACCCACTCCAGTCTTCTTTCTGGAAAAAGCCATGGACAGAGGAGCCTGGTGGGCTGCAGTCTACGGGATCATAAAGAGCCAGATGCGACTGAGCACACATGGAGATTATACCTAATATTCTTATCTTTATCTTTGCTCTGCTCTCTATAGAGGGGAAGTAGACTTGTGCAACCTTCTTGAATGTGGAGAAGAATCAAGAGGAATGGATGCAGACTGCCTGCAAGAAACATGAGTAGCAGTGTCTTCCCTAGTTTCGCAGATTTACTAGTACTGCATGAAAACGAAAGCTGCACCAACGTATAAGTCAATAGAAATAAAAGACATAAAACTATGAATCAAAATTGTAATGAAGAGAGTTAACAGTTTTGTTTCATCTGCTTGCTAGTGATTTATCACCATTATATCTACAAACGGAGAAGGCAATGGCACATCACTCCAGTACTCTTGCCTGGAAAATCCCACGGACAGAGGAGCCTGGTAGGCTGCAGTCCATGGGGTCGATGGGAGTCGGACATGACTGAGTGACTTCACTTTCACTTTCATGCATTGGAGAAGGAAATGGCAACCCACTCCAGTGTTCTTGCCTGGAGAATCCCAGGGACGGGGGAGCCTGGTGGGCTGCCGTCTATGGGGTCGCACAGAGTCGGACACAACTGAAGTGACTTAGCAGCAGCAGCAGCAGCATATCTACAAACCTACATTCAAAACTAATGATTAAATTTCCCTGATGCAAAAGCTATAAAATACTTGATTTAGACTATTCAAATATTCTTGACCTTAGGGTTTTATGATTTAATTCATAAGTATTAACATTTCATTACTATGATGAAAGAAACTTATACTTTTTCCATTTATCAGTTACCTGTGAAAATGAAAAAAAAATTTTTTGAAACGTCAAATTATTTGGTCTAAATTGGACAACTCATTTTGAAAGGGGGGAATGGAAGGAAACTCTAAGACCTGAATACATTTTCTAAACTATGAATTTCTGGGGAATTCCCTGGTGATCTAGTGGGTAGGACTCGGTGATTTCACTGTCAAGGTCCCAGCTTTGATCCCCTGTCAGAAACTAAGATCCCACAAGCCTTGTGGCACGCCCCCGCCCCCAAAAAAGAATTTCTGGGTTTTGTCAACTGATCAGAATATTCTTTAAAACTGCCTAAGAGCAGACTTAGAGCCAGCCCACAGTACAGGCAAGGGGGCTTCCCAGGTGGCACCAGTGGTGAAGAGCCCACCTACCAAAAAGAGACACAGGATCCCTGGGTCAGGAAGATTCCCCTGGAGGAGGAAATAGCAACTCACTCCAGTGTTTCTGCCTGGAGAACCCCGTGGACAGAGGAGCCTGGCAGGCTACAGTCCACGGGGTTGCATAGAGTCACACACGACTGAGCAACTGAGCACGCAGTCACACACAGTACAAGCAAAGCCAAGTAAGTATTACCGCTTGTCTGAAACCCAAACTTTTATAAAGAAAAGCTAGGGACACATTTTTAACATGTTCCCAGACACGCTTGCTTGCTGAATCTCAGAAGAACCTCCATTAAATTGAATGTATCATCTCCACTTCACATTGAAAACCGAAGCCTTGAGAAGATAAAATTCTGACTGTGTACACAGGTACTAAGTTTGAGAGTTAAGAACTTCAGTCTTCTGTCTTTTGGCCTACTGTTCCAACATATTCTGTTTTGATTTCACTAGTCTCTTCAGTGTGGTAAAGAACATTACATTAAAATAAAACTCAGTAGTATAATACTTATCTGACTCTAAATAATACATATATCATATCATGTAATTAAAAAGAGTCAAATGAAGAACATACTATCTATAACACGAATCAGTTCAGCTCAGTCGCTCAGTCGTGTCCGACTCTCTGCGACCCCATGAATCGCAGCACGCCAGGCCTCCCTGTCCATCACCAACTCCCGGAGTTCACTCAAACTCACGTCCATCGAGTCGGTGATACCATCCAGCCATCTCATCCTCTGCCGTCCCCTTTTCCTCCTGCCCCCAATCCCTCCCAGCATCAGAGTCTTTTCCAATGAGTCAACTCTTCGCATGAGGTGGCCAAAGTGTGCCATTAATTTTTAAAATCTTAAATATTTATCTACTGTATATGATAAATGAATGTTATGTTATCAAAGAGCCAATTCATGCCACATTGTGGAACTACCCTAGAGGTAAAAATTTTCAGAAAGTCTCACTGAGACCTTTAACGGTTATATTTAATATAATCAATTCCAAAAAGTTTTTCATTTGATTTGTAGAACAGGAAGGTCAATGAAGCAGTTTTGACAACTGAATCACTGAGGCAACTGAGCTAAGAGATATGAGAATTCTCCCTAAAGCACACCTTGCATAAAATTTACACACCTCCTCTATGGCAATAAGATTGATTCCAGCTCCCAGAATTTCAACCTAATTTCTAGTTCAATTATAAGTTGTTGTCCAAGTGCCAAATTAGAAGTCTACATTGAGAGTGTAACTCATCATTTATTTTCATGGGTAAACTTAAGTACAGTTTTAAAAGATGATTGTCATAGCAACATTTCTCAAAGTTTTAGGATGTGTCAAGATTATTTGTATTCTGTCCCTTAAATCGTGTGGTCCCCAAAACTGTGTTAGCAAATAATGCCAAGTTCCAATTTACAACTATTTCTTAATGATAAAAAAAAAAAAATAAACCACGGGTAAACTTCATGAACGCAGTTTATCATTATAAAGAGCTTACTCCAGTGTTCTTGCCTGGAGAATCCCAGGCACGGGGGAGCCTGGTGGGCTGCCGTCTACGGGGGCGCACAGAGTCGGACACGACTGAAGTGACTTAGCAGCAGCAGGACTATTAATATTAAGCATGCGTTGCATAATTATTACTCTAACGATATATCAGTGCTTTGGTGGCATATTAAAAAAAAATCAGTAAATCATTGCATTACAAGTAGATACAAGACTAGAATGTAAGAAATAAAAGTGTAGAATAATTTTTTCTATCGGTTGCTTATCTTTTAATTATTATTTTCATTTTTGTAGTATCAAATATTTATATCGAAATTCCTCTCTGACACAGGAGAGCAAACATGCTCCTAAACTATACCGGTAAATGAGCCTAGCACTGGATTTTTTTATTGAAATATAGTTATTTACAATACTGTGTTAGTTGCAGGTATACAGCACAGTGCAGATTATACAGAGAAACACTGGGTATACTCCCTAGTGCTACACAGTAAAGCCCTGCTGCTTATCTGTTAATGCATCCCCTTCCGGCCCCCAAACTTTGGTAATGTAAACTCACTGTCTGTCTGGGAGTCAGTTTCCGTTTTGTGTTCACGTTCATTTGTGTACTTTTTCTAGGTTTCACATGTAAGTGATAGCATGTGATATTTATCTTTCTCTGAGCTATTTCACTAAGCATAATATTCTGTGTTCACCAACACTGCAGCAAAGGATAATATTTCTGTCTTTTTATGACTAATATCCTGTTGTGTATATAAACCACTTCTTATGCCAATCATCTGTTGATGAGCACCTGAATTGTCTGCATGTCCTGGCTACTGTAAACAGTGCTGTTATGAACACTGAGGTGCATGTATTTTTTTTGAATTAGAGTTTTTGTTTTTTCAGGATATATGCTTAGGAGTGGAACTTCTGGATCATATGGTAACTCTTAAGTTTTTAAGGTCTTTCATACTGTTGTCCATAATGGCAGCACCAATTTACATTCCAACCAACAATGTACAAGGGTTCCTGTTTTCCACATCGTCTCCAGCATTTGTTATTTGTAGACTTTTTGACAACAGCCATTCTAACTGGGGTGAGATGCCACCTCATTGCTGTTTTGATCTGTATTTTGCTCATAACTGGAGAAGTCAAGGATCTTTTCATGTGCCCATGTCTTCATTGGAAAAAAAAAAGTCTATTTAGCTCTTCTGCCCATTTTCTGATTGGCCTGCTTGCATTTTTGATAGTGAGTTTATGAGTGGTCTATATTAACCCTCTGTGGGTGGAATTATTTACAAATAATGTCTCCCATTCCATTGGCTGTCTTTTGGATTTGTTAATGATTTCCTTTGTTGAGCAAAAGCTTTTAAGTTCCATTAGGGTCCATTTATTTGGTTTTGCTTTTATTTCTTTTGCCTTGACAGAATGAACTAAATATTCCTACAATTTGTGTCAAAGAGTATTTGGTCCATGTTCTCTTCTGTGAACAGGAGTTCTGTGGTGCCACGTCTTACCTTTAGGTCTTTACTTTTGTGAGTGAATGGTCTAATTTCATTGTTTTGTACGTAACTGTCCAGCTTTCCCAGCACTACATACTGGGATTTTAATATTTCACGAGCTCCCCAGTTTTCATACCCTTGAACAGAAGGCGCCCAAGAGAAAAAGTCCTGCAGTGGATTTCAAGGCTCCATGAACAAGGTTCGCACGAGACAAGCCCTGCACTTCAGCACCACATCACCACGTGTCCTACTCTTCCCAGAGGCTCCCATCCTAAAGGACGCCTCTCCTCCAGAGCCTCCTGCCCTCCTATCCGCGCCAAATCCAGCTTTAACAGAGTACAGAGCTGTTACTCTGTCTTTAAATCTCCCCCACATATATATTTGTTCACAAAGTCTAAACTACTCACTGAATGTAAAAACACATTTGTTTACATTTCAAAAGGTAACACCAGTTATACCTACTGCCGGGAGCCGGCATATTGCATATTGAGTGCATATTGCATATTGAGTGCAGCACTTTTCAGGATCTGGAATAGCTCAACTGGAATTCTATCACTGCCGGTAGCCAGCGTGAGGAACTCCGCCCATGACAAAGGTCATGAGGAAGGAGGCTCGGCATACGCAAAGGCGGGATCAAGCCTCAGGAGTCTCCCTGGAAATTCTCGAGCAATCTACCCCCAAAACCAGAGTCTGCCTACTTTCTGCTTTGTGCTGTCACCTACACCTCTGACTTTACGGGGGGCTGTCCCCCACTACCTCTCTCTGAAAAAAGAGTTAGCTTACAGCTCCAGTTAATAATTCTTGGGTGTGACAGTGTTTCAACCTACAAACTCCTTTGGAAGTCCTCTAGCCTGCCTGAATAGGTTTTTTCCGGCAACATGTGATTGTTCAGAGCCTCCCAACTGTGAGAGGCAGGAGATGTTCTAAACTGTCTAAACACAGATTCCTTTGAGTAGTTAAAAGATTGATTAGAAATTGTATTGGTGAAGGGTTTTTCACTTGTTGGGCCAATGTTTGCTGCTAAGTCTCCATATCCCTTACCTACTGTGTCCTTGGCGGTGTATTGATTGATATAATGGGTGTATAGAAATGTAAGCAGTCGCCTCAATGTTTGTAATCTTGGACCCTTGAGTTAATTCTTTTCTTGATTGAGCCCACCTCACCTTTGCCCTATAGGAATGCAACTTTCTCCAATGCTTTTTGGAGGCTGGCGCCTGACTTTAAAATAATCACCTTTAGAGAAAAATAAGTTTCTTAAAATGTTAACAGGCTTCCTGGCCAGAAGATGATGTAAATCACCTAAACTTTTGCATATGATAAGTTTGAAAGCCTGACTTCGATAAGGATCAGGAACTGCTGTCTTTGCATGCCTCTACCCCTTCCCCCATTATCCTCTATGCACAACTTAAGGTATAAAACTGCTTTGGAAAATAAAGTATCTCCTTTTGTTCACCGGAATTTGGTGTCCCCATGTCGTTCTTTCTTTCACCTTCTAGCTGAATTTTTCCTCTGAGGCAGGGAAGCTTGTCAAGCCTACTAATTTTGCCTGGGCTTCTAAGATCCGACCGGGGAGGCCTTAGTGTCTCCTCTCCTTCGGGAGAACGGGAGGACGCCTGCGGCCTTCGTAGGTGACATTAATTCCCTGCTTTGGAATTTTATTCAGTCTCTTTTCTTTACTGAATTTTACTGAGCTATCCTCATTCTATTACTTTTTATATCCTTAATTAACATTTAATTAAGCAATTGTTTCCTGATCTTCGCCTACGCCGTCTCTCCTTCGAATACCCTGGATCAGCCGGGGCTGGTCCCCAGCAACCTACTTTATTAAAGACAAAAAAGAAATGGGCAATTCTAAGTTAACAGCTAAGCTAAACAACTAGATGACTGAGGTAAGCTAGACAAATATTCAATATAGTTAACAGGTTATTAACATTGGGGTTTTACCTTAATACTTAGTTATTACATTAATATAATACTCAGTGCCTTTTTAGTGACCTCATTTTGAACCTTTTTGTAACACAGTACACACCTGTGACTCCAAGGTCTCCACTAGGAGACTTCTGACACTAGGAGGTCTTTCCCTGGAGATTTATGACACAACAAGCATCCGGAATTCACCCTCATTACCAAGAGAGGAGGCGTTTCATCACTTGGGAGAAGAAAACATTCCAATGGGCTCTGGCAGTAATACCCGTAGTCTTCATATTGTTTAAGATAGTATAATCAGCATATAATGAATCCCCCCCCCCAAAACCCATTGGAATGCACCTAATACTTCTATATTTCTAAATAGATAATTTAAGTCTATTGCTTCCCTGGTGGCTCAGACAGTAAAGCGTCTGCCTGCAGTGCGGGAGACCTGGGTTCAATCCCTGGGTTGGAAAGATCCCCTGGAGAAGGAAATGGCAACCCACTCCAGTACTCTTGCCTGGAAAATTCCATGGATGGAGGAGCCTGGTGGGCTAGTCCATGGGGTCGCAAAGAGTCAGACACGACTGAGCGACTTCACTTTTTACTTTAAGTCTTATCAAAGAGACATAGTAATTACAATGACAAATATTGCTAGAAAACACTACTGATATCTAAAAAAAATCTTCCAAGAATAATTTTTAACACTGAATTGTTTAAATACTTAGGACGCTTAAAGTTGTCTAAAAATAAACTGAAATTTGAAAAACTATATATTCTAATGTCATATTCTTAGGAATGATGTATCTTGAGGCCAAATTTCTTATCTGTGAATGTGATCAATCCTTGTAAATCACATGCTTCTAGGGAAAATGGTAATTCTGTAAGAAAATGTGAATAATTCATATGTAAAAATCAGTTGTAAGAAATGAATTTAACTAACCAGGCTTATTGTCCATGTTTTACACAGTATTTCAAAGTAAATATAAGAATAAAATTTAAGTAAAGCAACAGAGATTAAAAGGTCCATTAAGAGTTAATCCAATTTTAGCACCATATTCTAAAAGCAGAATACCATGACCATTCTATTTGGTAACTCAAACCTTATTTCTTATTTCTCGTAAAACCTTTGGCTTTCAGAAATAAATTAGTCAATACAGATAAAAGTAGAAGCAGATGCTGAAACATAAAATAGCAATATTGATTAAAACGCTTCACAGAGTGAATTAAAGGTAAATGTTTTCTCTGAAACAAGGTTAAAATTCATAGCTAAGCCATCAGGTAATTTCTAAATTTATTCCTTATATTAGAGTGAATTTTTATATGTCAATCTTTCTTACAATGAAACATTTCACAATAAATACCAGAGAAAGCATTTACATCACAGAAATTCGTATAAAAGGAATGTGGAAGTTTATTCAATAGATTCTTTATAGACTAACTTCTACCTTTATCCATTCTAGTCCCAGAATTGCAAAAAGAAAATTAATTGTCTTGAGATTCATTTTTTTTTTTTTTTGCTTTCCTTTCCTGAAAGGAATGCAAATAAATGAGGCACAGAAGAGTGAAGAGTAGAACGCACCTGCCACTACCATGGTAAAATAACAACAAAAGGTAATTATACTCTTTTGGAAGAAAGCAGGACTTCTAAATTAGGCAGTCAAAAGGTCTGGTCTATTTCATATAATACATATGAATGGACTCCATACAGTCAAAGAGACTACTAGGAAAGATTTTTCCAGGACTCACTTTGAGATACAATATAATACACAAGAAGATACAGAACAGTCTGGAATACACCAGGCTATGGCAGGTTACTAAAACAAAGCCAAACAGTGAAACAGCATGTTGGGGAAACAATGGAAGCCGAGATACAACTCAGCCTGGCTCTGAATCCATCCTGATTTTATATTTATACACACACACACAAACACACACTGAGTTGCACTAGAAATTCCAAGATACGTGGATTCAAAGGTAAGTTAAACACAGTTCCTGTTCTCAAAGGCTTTAATACAAGCATATGAGAATAGAGAGTCAGAAGAGCTAGAACACTGAGATACATATGGTCTATATAAAGACGCATAAAAAGGCTTCTCAGAAGAGGTAGAAAGGTTTCTCAGATTTCTCAGAGTAACTTTTTGTTAACCTCCCACAAGCTACTAAACTATGAAAACCATAAAGTTCCTGCTTTAGGTGTTCAGAAGTTGCTTACAGTGCTTGCTACTCCCTACGATCCTTAAAAAGATAAAGGTTAAATGGAAGCTATTTGGGGTGAAAAAGAAAAGCACAAGAGGTATGCGTACCTTTGCAGGAGTGAAACACAGGGGTTGGTCAGGGATCCCAAAGTTTCTTTATCTGTAGCTGATGATTGTCATCATTCCACTGATACTAACTTCCTTCTTCTAGAAACTAGATGGTCTGTTTTCTAATTCCATTCCCCAAAAAATTTCTCCTAGTAGACCAGGCAGTAGTCTCTGATATAAGCCATAAAAGTCATCACTTCATGGAACTCAATGTTACAACTACACTGGAGGGGAAAAGATGAAACGCTAGGGAAATACACAGTTCTGGAATTTCAAGACAGACTCAAAACATAAGGGTATATTCTATTAGACACTTATGACAAAGTGGTTACAACCCAAACATTAAATACATGAGCAATAAATTTAAGAATCCAAATGTAATTGCAAGCACTGCCTCTCTAAGAAAGTTCATCTCCAAAGAATAAACTTTTAGAGTGCACTCTGTTCAAAATGTTAAAGCCTAACATGAGTGATAGATGTTAAAAGTCAGAAAAAGTAATCCATATTGTATTTGAGAACTTAGGAAAAAAAATTCATGAAAGAAGTAAAAAAGAAAACTCTTGAACAGGGTTATAATTCTGATACACTAAAAGGAGAAAATAACTTCAGTAAATACACAGGAAAAAGTACAGATTGTCTAAAAAGAGTGAATACACCAATCTTGTGTTGTTTAGTCACTAAGTCATGTCCAACCTTTTTGAGACCCCCTGGACTATAGCCCACCAGGCTCCTCTGTCCACGGTATCTTCCAGGAAAGAGTACTGGAATGGGTTGCCATTTCCTCCTCCAGGGAATCTTCCCAACTCGTGCGTCCTGCATTGGCAGGCTGATTCTTTACCACTGAACCACCAGGGAAGCCCTCACACCAATATTGTAGACCCCTAAGTTTTTAAAGGCAGTAGTATTGGGTATGGCAAATAGATGGGGAAACAGTGGAAACAGTGAGAGACTTTACTTTTTTGAGCTCCAAAATCACTGCAGATGCTGACTGCAGCCATGAAATTAAAAGATGCTTACTCCTTGGAAGGAAAATTATGACTAGCCTAGACAGCATATTACAAAGCAGAGACATTACTTTGCCGACAAAGGTCCATCTAGTCAAGGCTATGGTTTTTCCAGTAGTCATGTATGGATGTGAGAGTTGGACCATAAAGAAAGCTGAGCGCCGAAGAATTGATGCTTTTGAACTGTGGTGTTGGAGAAGACTCTTGAGAGTCCCTTGGACTGCAAGGAGACCAAACCAGTCCATTCTAAAGGAAATCAGTCCTGGGTGTTCACTGGAAGGACTGATGTTGAAGTTGAAACTCCAATACTTTGGCCACCTGATGCAAAGAGCTGACTTACTTGAAAAGACCCTGATGCTGGGAAAGATTGAAGGTGGGAGGAAAAGGGGACAGAGGATGAGATGGTTGGATGGCATCACCAACTCAGTGGGAATGGGTTTGGGTGGACTCCGGAAGTTGGTGATGGACAGGGAGGCCTGGCGTGCTGTAGTTCATGGGGTCACAAAGAGTCGGACATGACTGAGCGTCTGAACTGAACGGATAGAAAAACTAGAGATATACTTTCTGACCAAAACAATGGAGAGCTTTAAGTACCAAGCAATCTAGTATTCACTGAATCTTATACCCAACTGTCTCTAAACTTTTATCACTCATTTTTTTTTAATGTGATGTAGTCCCTGGGCAAATGGTGTAAATACATTTGTCCCTGCTGCTTTTCATTAAGCACAACTATAAACCAGGAAATGATAAAGAGACGATGAAAGAACTCTGAATGGAGATAAGAGGAAGGTGAGCTGCGTGGGACCGCAGGGATGGGGACACGGTTGCAGCAGGATGTCCCCCAAATGACAAAGGAGGCTTAACTCTCAGAGTGGCAACAGAAGACAGCCCGGGGGGCCCATTCCCCTCCAGGATCATACGTCTGTCCTGCCCAGCATCAGATAAACCCAGCACCACCTGCAAGGGGCCAGCGGGGAGCTCGGCAGATACAAGCAGTCAGGGCCAACCTGCTCTTTCCCACCGGGGCTGAGACTCCCTGCCCTGCCAAGAAGTATGGAGGCAGCTCCGAAAACAAGGGCAGGAGGGATCCCAGAACAACAGTGGCCAAGACTGGGAAGTCTTTGGTCCCAGAGACCTGATATTCCTCTTCCAGACCAAGAATTACCAAAGTAGTTAGGCTGCTGGTGAGGGAAATGCTGCCAGACAAAAACAGACTCGCCTGGGAAGCCTCTGTCCCCACAGAGCTAAGACTCCTATCTCCTTCCCAGACAGGGGCAGCTGGCGCTGGAAGGGAACTGACAGAACCCGACCACAGGCAGCCAGCCCGTGAAGGGCTCTCTGTTCTTACGGGCAGCAGAGTTCAGCCAAATAAGCACCAGGCAGCCTACATGCCTGACACATGCCTGACACTGTGGCCCACCACAGGGAGAGGAGCAGGTGGAAACCAGGTAAACCAGCAAAGCAGAGTCACACCACAAAGGCTCCAAAAAGCAAATGGTCGCTTAAACCACAACCTGCAAAAGCAAGCCAGGTCTTACAAGCCAAACCTAAACCAGGTGACCGCCTGTAAAAACAGAAGATTTAAATAGGACCCAGAGTCTCCCAACAAAATAAAATGTTCAGAGTACAGCACAGAATCATCCATCAAACCCACAGCCAAGGAAATCACAACCTGAATGAGAAAAGACAGTCAACTGACATGAAAACTGGGACAGATCAGATGTCGGGATCATCTTGCAAGAATTTCAAAGCAGCTACAAGAATACTTCTACAATCAAACTCTCTCGAAATAAAAACAGATTAACTCAGCAATGGAAACAGAAGTTATAAACCAGAAAAGTGAAAATCATAATACTAAAAAAATTCAGTAACAAAAATAAATTGACGGAATGAGGAATTCAGTAAAATGAAGATGACAGAAGATAGAATCACTGGACTTGGCCACAGACCAATAGAATTTACTCACTTTAAACAAAGAAAAAAGTTTTTAAAAAGGAACAGAGCCTTGGCGACGCATGGGACAATAGAAAAGGCCCAACCTTTGTATAAGTCTCAGAAGGAGGGGAAAGACAGAGTGTGTGTAATGCTGCAAAAGCACTGAAACAAGTAACGGTTGAAAATTTTCCAAATTTGCTCAAAGACACAAATCTACAAATTCAAGAAGCTGAAACAAATTTACATAGGATAAACCCAAAAAAATCAGTTCAACTGAGACATAAAATTACGCTCTGAAAATTAAGGACAAAGAAAAAGTCTGGATTCAAAGGCAGATTTCTCCCTCTGAAGCTATGGAGTTCAGAAGGAGGTAGCACAGTTTTTCAAATGTTGAAAGAAAAGAACTGTCCATTACCACTACAGGTGACAAAACTATCTTTTAAGAGTAAAGAAAAAAAAGACATTCTTGGATGAAGGAAAACTAAAAGGATGTGATCAAGAATAAATATAAACAGAGTTGTAATATTTTCTCTCTACTCCTCGATGAATAGTTTTGTGTACCCCAGATACTACAGACAGCAGAATGTTAGTTAGGATAGGCGAGACATAGAAAAAGTAACTCATGGGACAATTCCCCTTCAAATTTCATTTAATTCCATGTGAGGAAAGAGTTAACATGCATGTTAACTTTAGCATGTTAGTTTTAGCATGTCAGTTTCACCTGGCTCCTGCTTATCTAGACAGCATACTCTTAAAGCTGAGAACTTCTGCAATGTTCAGATGTTACTGAGTAATGTTAGTCTACATGCCTGAAACGGCGGGTCAAGACAAACACGCTGTTGGCTTGTTTAAAATAAACCTGGAGTCGCTCTGTGCATCTGGTGTGGCTTGAGGTCCTCACCATGGCTGGTCATGAAGCAGGTATGTGGTCCATTCCCTTGGAGAATTCTGGACTTCAAGACTCAGAGTATATCTCTGAGTATGTCTCTTCCTGAGTATATCTCTGCAGTTTGTAGGTGGAAAGACATGCCCATAAATAGAGCAAGAAATCCTGAGCTTGACCACTCCTTTGCCATTCCTGCCGTCTCACTTGTACACTCTGCTATAATAAATCTTGGCCTTGAGTATAACTCCCTATTAAGTCATGTAAGACTTTCCAGTGAAAGCGTGAACTCGCGGGTGGTAGCCGAGCTATCAAGACACCCTGGGGGCTTGCAGGTTCTGAGAGCTAGATTCCTCAGGTAGCAAGTGGCAGAAACACTGTTTGAACCCACAACTTTCTGACTCTGCAGGCTATGTCCTTTCTAACAAACCATGCTGCCATCCAAGATAGAGTAATACATTGAAAGCAATGCATAGACTCTTTAAACTTCAGAGATTGACTATCATGCAATGTAAGTCACTCAGTTGTGTTCGACTCTTTGTGACCCCATGAACTAACTAGTCCATGGAATTCTCCAGGCCAGAATATTGGAATGGGTAGCTGTTCCCTTCTCCAGGGCATCTTCCCAACCCAGGAATCGAAACCAGGTCTCCCTGAAGGCAGATTCTTTACCAGCTGAGCTACCAGGGAAGCCCATCATGCAATTATCAGTTTTAATTAACTGAAACACAATGGGTTGTACGTTCTATTTCAAATTCTAGTTCTAAAAGATTTCTGACTTACGTTTCATATACTTGTTTTCAGCAAACAATGCCTATGTAATCCAATCATAGATTGCTCTTCATTCATTGAACTGACTACATTATATCTAATTTAAAGCCTTACATTTTGCACATTCACAGTTTGGGGATCAAAAAATAAGGCCACTATAAAAATTTTAAGTTGCAATTAAGTAAAACGACACCACATAGCTGACAAAATTATGAATCAATTTTGTAAAATTTTTGTATAACCTATAATAATGACTTCAGTCTTCAGACCACTTATTCCGACTAGATGAGATATGACAAAAGTTCCATTTTCTCATGGTAACTATCAATTTTTCTATAACGTTTAAAGAAATAAAAAACAAGAAAAAATTAAGTCATACCAATAATATTTTCCACTTTCAGGAAAACTCTAGGCTTTTGTAATCCTTCATCTTTGCACATGAATAGGTATAATAGAAGGCATAAGCTATAAAAATAGCTGCAAATAAGAAACAATGACAGCTTGAAAACGTTAAAACCCGAAATCGGAGAGAATTACTGTGGCTTCACAAAGTAGCTATTTTAAATGACCTGAGCAAGGTAGTGAATAAGCAACTTCCCCTTTGCTCTCCTGTGGAGGATCACCAGCCGCCGCCTGCCTGGGCCACAGGGGCCTAATTGGGCTTCCTGGTGGCCTGCCACAGGCTGCAGATGGTCCTTACTTGCTATGCCAATTAATCCCCGCCAAACTGCTCTGTGATGGCTGTACATCTCTTCCTACAGTTATCCTTTTAAAGAGCTTTACAGGGATACAGGGACCTATCTGAAATTAGATTAAGCAGATAACTCAGTGATTAAGAGCATGCTTTAAATGAATAGTCAGTTCTCCAGGACGAAAACCCACCTAAAATATAACCAGGGATACCACAAACAATCTTAGCTATTACCATATCCTTCCCATATTCAAAATTCAATAAAAGGAGTTCTTCCATAGGGTGAGAAGAGATAAATTTTAAAGCTATATTTTCACTTTTATTTTTTTTTAGTAATGACTTCTACCTTAACCAATTACAGGACAACTCACTAATACAGTAATACAACCTATTCCCAAGCAAGAGCCAAGTAATACAGGTCCAACTTAAAAGTTAGTTACCCAAAACAGTGAAAACATAAGCTTTATCCATCCATGGTCAAGTGGAT